>NC_090267.1:498670057-499371557 GCF_040414725.1 Anabrus simplex
TCAACGTATAGAGGTCGGACATAGCTCTGAGTTTGAAATTATAAGATTAACCTCGTCTATAGCATGAGGATTGAAGAGAACAACTATTTCTCAATGGACTAAAGTTACGATGTTCGGAAGAAACCAAGTTTCAACGTATAGAGGTCGGACATTGCTGTGAGTTTGAAATTATAAGATTAGCCTGTCTATAGCATGAGGATTGAAGAGAAGAACTATTTATGATTAGCTTAAAGTTAAGATGTTCGGAAGAAACCAAGTTTCAGCCTGTTGAGGACAGACATAGCTATGTGTGCGTGTTTGAAATTATAGGACTAACCTCATCTATAGCATGAGTATTGAAGAGAACGACTATTTATCAATAGACTAAAGTTAGGATGTTCGGAAGAAACCAAGTTTCAGCCTGTTGAGGACAGACATAGCTATGTGTGTGTTTGAAATTATAAAATTAAGCTCGTCTATAGCATGAGGATTGAAGAGAACGACTATTTATCAATAGACTCAAGTTACGATGTTTTAGAAGAAACCAAGTTTCAACGTATAGAGGTCGGACATTGCTGTGAGTTTGAAATTATAAGATTAACCTCGTCTATAGCATGAGGATTGAAGAGAACAACTATTTATGATTAGCTTAAAGTTAAGATGTTCGGAAGAAACCAAGTTTCAACGTATAGAGGTCGGACATTGCTGTGAGTTTGAAATTATAAGATTAACCTCGTCTATGACATGCAGATTAAAGAAAATAACTATTTATCAATAGACTAAAGTTACGATGTTTTAGAAGAAACCGAGTTTCAGCCTATTGAGGTCAGACATAGCTATGTGTGTGTTTAAAATTATAAAATTAACCTCGTCTATAGCATGAGGATTGAAGAGAACGACTATTTATCAATAGACTAAAGTTACGATGTTTTAAAAGAAACCAAGTTTCAACGTATAGAGGTCGGACATTGCTGTGAGTTTGAAATTATAAGATTAACCTCGTCTATAGCATGAGGATTGAAGAGAACAACTATTTATGATTAGCTTAAAGTTAAGATGTTCGGAAGAAACCAAGTTTCAACGTATAGAGGTCGGACATTGCTGTGAGTTTGAAATTATAAGATTAACCTCGTCTATAGCATGAGGATTGAAGAGAACAACTATTTATCAATAGACTAAAGTTACGATGTTTTAGAAGAAACCAAGTTTCAGCCTGTTGAGGTCAGACATAGCTATGTGTGTGTTTGAAATTATAAAATTAACCTCGTCTATAGCATGGGGATTGAAGAGAACGACTATTTATCAATAGACTAAAGTTACGATGTTTTAGAAGAAACCAAGTTTTAGCCTGTTGAGGACAGACATAGCTATGTGCGTGTTTGAAATTATAAATTTAACCTCGTCTATAGCATGAGGATTGAAGGGAAAAACTATTTATGATTAGCTTAAAGTTAAGATGTTCGGAAGAAACCAAGTTTCAACGAATAGAGGTCAGACATACCTTAAAATCTTCGCGCTGCAAACTGTTACTCGGATGAATAAAATGTGTGCGTTCAAGCCTGAAACTCGAATGATAATATTCTGGTCGCACCTAAAAGAAAAGAACAAACATATATGAATGTAGTGTAGGGTACATCAGTTAGCCTAGCTATCTTTACAACTCAAAGTTCGAAAACATACCTTAAAAATGCATGTGCTGCAGACTGTTACTCGGATAAATAAAATGCGTACATTCAAGCCTGAAACTCGAATGATAATATTCTGGTCGAATCTAAAAAGAAAAGAACAAACATATATGAATGTAGTGTAGGGTGCATCAGCTAGCCTAGCTATCTTTACAACTCAAAGTTCGAAAACATACCTAAAAAATGCACGTGCTGCAGACTGTTACTCGGATGAATAAAATGCGTACTTTCAAGCCTGTAACTCGAACGGTACCTAAAAAAAGAAAAGAACAAACATATATGAATGTAGATATCTATTACCTAGCGTAGAAGTTGCTTTGCAAACAGTAACTAACAGTTCTAGCTTACCTTAAGATAAAGGCTGAAGAATAATATTCACAGCAGACAGTACTTAGACGGGAGATGTGTACGTAATAAACGCATACAGAGAACTGTGAGCGCTTCACGCAGACTGCAGCGAGTCAATATGCTGCTTGTTACCAAGCGGATGTGAAAATCGCTGACAACTGCAGTACAGTCGGAACTAAATGTTTATGCAACAAGAGCTCTCCTGAAGGTCTTACACTGAGTCCCGCAGGCTGACATATTTAAGCCGGGATCGAACCTGCTGTTGTTGCCGAGGTGTCAGAATTTAAGAGTTCTGCCGCGGATAGAGCCTTGGAAAGTTAGCACGCGATCCTCGACTTCTGGACTTAAACGGGAGGGAACTAAGCCACATCCGCGGTATTCCTTACCTGTAGGCACTTAAAGGTATTGAGCTAATACTACATTTAGCTAGATCATGTAATTACACGTTATGACGATCGCGCAGGTCCCTCGCCTAGCATTTGAAATTTTTTTACGGCTTCCGACAGTAGGAGTTCGAACTTGCTATCTCCCGAAGTAGCGGGAATGATTGCGGGTACAAGAGTGTTGAGGGTGATTCATTTGTCGGATGGAGGCGTTAAGCTGTGTGCAGGCTTCTTCGGTAGGAGTAGGCTATGTGCCGGCACTGGGATATCTAGTTATAAAACCCGCTATAACAAATTTATCGCGTATACTGCGATTTAAAATCCCAGTCAGGAAGGGTAACCGGTCGTAAAACTATGGTGTATGATCTAAGAGGCGGGGTGTGCAGAAAAAAGCTAGCATTAAGTAAGGGCTGTTGATGGGGACGTTAAACCTTATGCAGACTCCTTCGAAAATGATTGTGAGTACAAGAGTGTTGAGGGTGATTCATTTGTCGGATGGAGGCGTTAAGCTGTGTGCAGGCTTCTTCGGTAGGAGTAGGCTATGTACTAGCACCGGGTTTTACCCTCTCCCTACTATTGTATATTCCATTCTTAGGTAGTTTCGAGGGCGTGCAAAAAGCCAGCATTAAGTAAGGGCTGTTGATGGAGGGGTGTTAAATCTTGTACAGGCTCCTTCAAAAGGAGTAGCCTACATGCCGGCGCCGTGCAGGCTCTTTCGATAGGAGTGGGCTATATGCTAGCACTGTGTTTTAACCTCTCCGTACAATCATGATATTTTATGTTAGGAGCTTACACGGGCTGAATGCTACACATTCTGTGGCAGAGCCGGGAATCGAAATCGGGCCTCCGGGGTAGCAGCTAATCACACTAACTACTACACCACAGAGGAGGACTATTTCAGTTTTACAGAACAGAATATTTTACAACCTTAATACGCTTATAATCTAGCAATAAGACGTTCTGTGAGTTACAAGTAGCTTATCACCACGCAGTGTCTTCGTTCAAGGTTACTACAGCCGGAAGATGCGTGTACAATTTCAGCTAACACATGCATTCCGCACCTAGCTCTGAATGACTGCGCCGATACAACTTCAAAGACTGTGGAACAAAAAAAATGTAACCTATAGCCTACAGTTTGGTTTGGTGTGCATGCCTCTCACCCGGAACTCTCGGGTTCGATTCTCTTGGGATTAAAAATATGTTTAAATCGCAAGAATTTGTTTTAAGACTAGTTGCCCTTCCTGACGCAAAACTGGCATTATCTAGCCTCTTACATCATACACTATTGTTTTCGGCCGGTTGCCCTTCCTGACGTCAAAGAACTCGGATTAAGAATCTGTTTTACAACTAGATGCTCTTTTTGACACGAGAATCGGGGAATTACAGCTAGATGCTCTTCTTAGATTTTAAATCGCTGTATCATGAACTATTGTTTTACAGCCGGATGCTCTTCCTGACGCGAGATTTTAAATCGCAAGAATTTGTTTAGAGACTAGTTGCCCTTCCTGACGCAAAAATAGTAGTATCTAGCCTCTTACATCATACACTATTGTTTTCGACTGGTTGCCCTTCTTGACGTCAAAGAACTCGGATTAAGAATCTGTTTTACAACTAGATGCTCTTTTAACACGAGAATCGGGGTTTTACAGCTAGATGCTCTTCTTATATTTTAAATCGCTGTATCACGAACTATTGTTTTACAGCCGGATGCCCTTCCTGACGCAAAACTAAGATTTTAAATCGCAAGAATTTGTTTTAAGACTAGTTAGCCTTCCTGACACAAAACTGGCAGTATCTAGCCTCTTACATCATACACTATTGTTTTCGACCGGTTGCCCTTCCTGACGTCAAAGAACTAGGATTAAGAATCTGTTTTACAACTAGATGCTCTTTTTAACACGAGAATCGGGGATTTACAGCTAGATGCACTTCTTAGATTTAAATCGCTGTATCACGAACTATTGTTTTACAGCCGGATGCCCTTCCTGACGCAAAACTAAGATTTTAAATCGCAAGAATTTGTTTTTAGGCTAGTTGCCCTTCCTGACGCAAAACTGGTAGTATCTAGCCTCTTACATCATACACTATTGTTTTCAACCGGTTACCCTTCCTGACGTCAAAGAACTCGGATTAAGAATCTGTTTTACAACTAGATGCTCTTTTTAACACGAGAATCGGGGTTTTACAGCTAGATGCTCTTCTTAGATTTTAAAAAGCTGTATCTAGCCTCTTACATCATACACTATTGTTTCACGGTATGGCCGGTTGCCCTTCCTGACGCTGAAAGACCAGGATTTAGCCAGTTACCCTTCCTGATGTAACAAGACTAGGATTAATTTTTTTTAGACTGCACTTAGCTAGAAATAGCCACACGAAATTATTATATAGAAAGAGAATTGCTGGGCGGATGACAGCTGACGCGAGAGTGCGGCACGGTGCTCTATAGTTAGATGGCGGATGACAGCTGACGCAAGAGGGCAGCACGGTGTTCTGTGGTTTAAAGATGGTGGATGACAGCGCATAGGTTTGTTTCCAAACAAGAGAATGTAGAATTTGCCGCCGCCACATTTCAAAGGTATCTAGCTAAAGAGGGCAGCACGGTGCGCTCTTGATTAAAGATGGCGGATGACAGCTAACAGAACTTTTCAAATTGCCCGCTACTACATGTCATAAAGAGGGCAGCACGGTGTTCTGTGGATTAAAGATGGCGGATGACAGCTGACGAAATTGCCCGCATGATAGCAGCACAGTGCTCTATTGATTAAAGATGGTGGATGACAGCTGTCAAAAAAGCACGTGGCTTTGTTTCCAAACAAGAGCACGTGGAATTTGCCGCCACCACATTTCAGAGGTATGTAGCTAAAGAGGGCAGCACTGTGCTCTGTTGATTAAAGATGGCGGATGACGGCTGTCAAAAAAGCGCGTGAGTTTGTTTCCAAACAAGAGCATGTAGAATTTGCCGCCACCACATAGAGGGCAGCACGGTGCACAAAGATGACTGCTGTCACGTAGAATTGTCTACTACCACAGGTATCTAGCTAAAGAGGGCAGCACGGTGCTCAAAGATGGCTGCTGTCAAAAAGCATTTTTCAAATTATCCGCCACCACATTTCAAAGGTAAGTAGCTAAAGAGGGCAGCACTGCGCTCTATAGATTAAAGATGGCGGATGACAGCTGCACGTCGACGGTAAGTAGCTAAAGAGGGGCAGCACTGTGATCTATGGATTAAAGATGGCGGATGACAGCTGCACGTGGATTTGTTTATCTCACGCTAGTGAGGTTAAGTTGGTAGCACTAAGGTTTAGGCCCGCCAAGATGGCAGCACTGCCGATGACAGGTGACGAATTTTACATCTACTACGATAAAGAGGGCAGCACAGTGCTCTGTAGTTTAAAGATGGCTGATGACAGCTGTCAAAAAAGCACGTGGCTGTCAAAAAGCACTTGGCTTTGTTTACCACGCGCTAGTTAGGTTAAGTTGGTACTACTGAGGTTTAGGCCCGTCAAGATGGCAGTACTGAGGTTAGCGATGCGTTGTTGTCTGTCAAAAAGCACGTGGCTGTCAAAAAACACGTGGCTTTGTTTACCTCACGCTAGTTAGGTTAAGTTGGCACTACTAAGGTTTAGGCCCGTCAAGATAGCAGTACTGAGGTTAGCGATGCGTTGTTGTCTGTCAAAAAGCACGTGTCTGTCAAAAAACACGTGGCTTTGTTTACCTCGCGCTAGTTAGGTTAAGTTGGCACTACTGAGGTTTAGGCCCGTCAAGATGGCAGTACTGAGGTTAGCGATGCGTTGTTGTCGATGACAGCTGTCAAAAAGCACGTGGCTTTGTTTACAAATTCAAATTTCCCGCGGGTGGTGGAGGAGGCCTCTGGGAGGCGTCTGGCTGTGGTGGTGGTGGAGGAGGCATCTGGGAGGCCTCTGGCTGTGGTGATGGTGGAGGTGGCCTCTGGGAGCCCGGTGGCGGTGGCGGCGCCCGAACTGTCCAATTATACTACTCATTTTTGGTAACGTCATTATGCCGCGATTGCAGGTGCATCTGACGCCCTCTCTCACGACAGCTCATTTTATACCGCACGTGGGTCTCATGCGGAATCACTGACGTGTTGCTGTCCAGCGCCATCTGTTGGCCTGTTTGTGCAATCGCTGTTGGTGTCAATAAAACCCCCATGTCATGTCAAACATGTGTCGCCATTTGTACCTGACGTGTTGCTGTTCAGCGCCATCTGTTGGTCATTTTGTGTACTTTACTTTGGTGTCAATAAAACCCCATGCCATGCCAATCATGTGTGTCAGTTATTACCTCTCTACCTTCAATGTTCTGCGAAGTATTGCCTCGTCAAATGTTAACGAACTTTTGGGTGACCCTATATTTTCATGAGAAAACTCTGCACCGTTAGAAAGATTGAAAAACTGTAACTGCTTCGATGATTAATAGAGATAAAACCGACACAAATGTAATGAAATGTCATGTTTTTATACTGTATTCAAATTAAACATCTACATAATACGCATAATGTGTGCATAATACATCATAAGTCTTATCACCATTGTTAATTCAAATACCGCACGTCGTTGGTTAAAGGTTAAAATGTATAACAACTGAAAGGACGATAATAGTGAAATTATTATTTTTAACTTTTTTCTATTTGTTTAACTTCGCACTAACACATTGAAGGTCTTCGGAGACGGAAGGATCGGAAAAGGCTAGGATTGGGACGGTAACCAAGTTTTAATCACTACTGATCCATATTTAGGGCAATCGCCCAGCTGGCAGATTCCCTATCTGTTGTTTTCTTAGCCTTTTATTAAATAATTGCAAAGAAATTGGAAATTTATTGAACATTTCCCTTGGTAAGTTATTCCAATCCCTAACCCCCCTTCCTATAAACGAATATTTGCCCCAACTTGTCCTCTTGAATTCCAACTTTATCTCGATAATTGTGATCTTTCCTACTTAGAAAGACACCACTCAAACTTATTCGTCTACTGATGTCATTCCACTCCATCTCTCCGCGGACAGCTCGGACCATATCACTTAGTCGAGCAGCTCGTCTCCTTTCTCCCAAGTATTCCCAGCCGAAACTTTACAACATGTTTATAACGCTAATCTTTTGTCGGAAATCACTCGGGACAAATCGAGCTGCTTTTCTTTGGATTTCTTCCAGTTTTTGAATCAAGTAAACCTCGTGAGAGTCCCATACACTGGGACCATACTCTATTTGGGGTCTTACCAGAGTCTGATATGCCCTCTCCTTTAAATTTTTACTACAACACCTCAATACCCTCATAACCGTGTAGAGATATGTACCCTTTATTTACAATCATATTTATGTGATTACCCCAATGGAGATCTTTCCTTATATTAACACCTAGATACTTACGATGATCCCTAAAAGGAACTTTCACAACCTGACTTTTAAGCCCTTCTATCGTCATAAAATTGCCTGCTGTCCATCTCAGAACATTATCGAGGTCATTTTGCAGTTGCTCACAATATTGTAACTTATTTATTACTCTGTACAGAATAGCATCATCTGCAAAAAGCCGTATCTCTGATTCCACTTCTTTACACACATCATTGATATATATAAGAAAACATAAAGGTCCAATAATACTGCCTTGAGGAATTCCCCCCTTAATTATTACAGAATCAGATAAAGATAACCGTCGTGGCCTTAATTAAGATACGGCCAACTCGCCCGGTTTTCGAAATGTAATGTCGTTCTTGACTTCATGGCCATATATACATTCACGTCCACTAGTCTGAAACACTCGCGTAGAACGAAGCACGCTACGTCTGTCATCATTCTACAACCACAACTTGCTTAATGAATTGATTTTCGCAAGACGTCCCACAGACAAATAATCAGAGCATGAAACGTCAAAAGTACCGCATCTATATGTGGTGGATCAGTAATCCTAGATTGACGGACTTCTTTTGTTCGAGGAAGTAGTTTGTGTGACAAGGAATGCCACTGACCAATCGTATCAGATAACTCCTCAGTATTCCCCACCTTATTTATTCTGTCCAATTTGAAACCCTCTTATCACGAGTCAGAGCTTATTGGAGACTGGTACTGAACCAACTTTCGTACGCACAGTTTATTATTATTATTATTATTATTATTATCATTATTATTATTGTTGTGCTTTTACGGCCGCATTGAACCACTGTAGTCAATTTCTGTCCGGTTTTCTGTGATATTTTATACTTTTCCTTTTCTGATCTTCCAGTTTTCTTCATTCTATCTGATCTTAGTTATCGTTCTTCTTCTGAAAAACCCTTTTAGTTGTTTTTCTTTTATCACATTTTGGTAGGAATCTAACTTTACTATTCTTCAATTTATTTACTTTGTTTGATTTGTTCTTTAAATCCTGCAGTGTTATGTCTAATTCTTTCATGTCTTCTTTTATTTCCTTTATCCAGACAGGTTGTTGCTTTTGTTTCCGAAGCTTTTCCAAAATTCATACGCACAGTTTATTATATAATTATGTCGGCACACAAAAAATCTTACTGAAAGTTACCAGATGGGATTTTATTAGCCTGAGGTTAAAATTAGGCCTACATCTTTCTCTTTTTTCTATTTCAACGCCTTATGTTATTTTTATCCTTCACCTGTCCCAAAAGTCAGAACAATTTGTATGTAGAATTATTATTAAAGTCAGTACAATTTGTATGTAGAATTATTATTTATTTATGTTCTATTTATTTATTATTTCACGTTTAGGGCCATTAGAAATCACATCAAGTAACTCTAAGGCATTCCTGTAAGCCTGTTTTGCAGCCTAAAACGTTTCACTCTTACTCTAGCCGCTTGTATTCTCTCTTCTGTCCAGCCTCTGTTCATCTTTTGCTCATCGTGGAACCCCTCGATCACTGATCTGTATTTTGATCGGCTAGAGATGTCCCCCTGATACAGTTCCATGCTCTTGAGGTCCTTCTTTACTTCCTTGAATCATGTATCACGTGCCTGTTGTCCAATACATTAAAAATCTCCTTCGTAAGTCGGGTTGCATTCATCCTGAACAGATGCCCGTAGAATTTCAGTCGTCATTTCCTTATTGATTCCATCAGCCGTTCATTACCCCTCTATAGCTCTTCTCTTCCTCGGAGTCCGTACTCTCCATCTGTTATCTTAGGACCTATTATTTTGCGAAGGATCTTGCGCTCATACTTCTCTCATTCCAGTTTTTCCTGTCTTTCGGGTCCTACTAAAAGCTGCGGCGATCTTCTCTCGCCTGCTGTCGTTATCTTCTTTCTCACTACTTTTCACCTGCGCTATCTCACCAAGACATCAGAAACTGCCCACTTTTTCTCTTTTACCGTACTCTGTTATTAGGGGTTGAGGTGCCGTTCAGATATTTATCATTTCTAAAGCCCGGATTTTTATGCAGTAACAGGTTAGACTGCAAATTAATTTGTACGGTAGAAAGTGTCGGCCACCCACTCTTCCATAATGCATCAAGAGTAACATAAATGATAGGGGTTCTGATGGGCCTTACTCCTAATGTTTATGCAAACCCCATAGCATAATCGTTGTGAAGGTAGACTATACTTGCTACTCGCTTCGTTCTTAAGACGAACGCTCGGTTAACACGTAGAAATAAATCCGTCCCGGCACCGATACATTATTTGTTATAGGAAGTCTTATCGGTTAACGCGAATTTCGGTCATCCCTAATTATTGTACGACCATGTGTCTGTCCACGGCAGTCTCTCCTTACGTTCAACTCTATTCGTAATCCTCGCATGAATTTTAAGTCAACATCACTAGGAAAGAAGACATAAGGAAGAGCAGGTAACAAAAAACCGGTCACCTTGGTGGTCATAACTTCACCCACTGTGAAGAAACCACTGTTGCCACCAAACGTGAATGAAACTACCTTGACATTACCCAAATTTTACTCTAAATAGCCGTCGATTTTAAAGAAAACGTAAGTATTAATAAAATAAGAAAACTTCAAATTAATTTCAGACTTATTAGAAGAGCAAGTGTATTAGTCTAATGAAGATACTGACGAATAGATGAATGTATAATTTTCTATAAGCCAGATAAAAGCACACCGCTGATCTATATTAAGAATTTCTGTGAGTAGGCAGAACGAAACGTCCTTATCTGTGTAGTGAATATTGAATTCTGCATGGTTCTGGAAAAGACTGACAGGGAAGATTTGGACAGAAAAAAGGACGAATATCCAAATCTTGAATGACGTTAATGAGAAATAGAACTTAATTTATTCTATAGAGCAAACGAAAGCTAAATTTCTTGGACACGTCCTACGACATGACACCCTTCTCGAAGGTCCTAGGGAAGAAGTCGATAGGAAGACCACGTCTCTCATACCTTAGGTAAATAATCACTGAGCTGGGTTTCGCTTCCTATATCACGATAAAAAGGCCTGCTGAAGACTGTGGGATGTGGCTGCAGCGACAGCCTTTAGATAATGGATGGATGGATACCAAACATTGCTTTTGTTAAATTTGAACTCTAAAGAATAACTCGTCTGTCTTAGTCATATTGGTTTGCCTTCCCTTTCCATTAGTTTTATGAACATTTAATACCACTTGTACTGTAGTTCTCTTCATGCAGTATTCACTGTACGGACGTATCTAGATCGTAACACCTTCAAGTGATCTTGCCAGATATAATGCAACATACAGTTCGCCGTGACTTAATATTGGTTCGTGTAAGTAGAAACCCACTTTTTCAAGAAGTTGTCCCTGCGTTTTATTAATGGTCATACAGAAGACTAGTCGACCTGATACCTTCCCGTCTGTAAGTACTGTTTTCTCTTAGTAGCATGTAAGTTATTAGAAAAGCTCTTGCCATCTCTTGAAATTATTAAAAGCTGGGGAAGATCAAAGAATCAAACAGTACATAGCACAGAATGATATTCTTCCAAGATCAGAGGACGTGTGACAGGTAGTAATCAAACCTGGCTGCATGCAATGACATTACTAAGGATGAAAATCACATATCAGAATATTAATGAAAGTGTTGGTTGCTTAACAATCTGGCCTTATGAAACACAAGCTTTCCATCTCATTTTTGGTCGTCCCATGGCTGGATTTCCATCAACCTCCTGCCGGTCGACCCGATGTGCGATATAATTTTCAGGTCGTCTTTGCATATGCCCGCACAATTTCATTCGCTTTTCTTGAAGCTTCACCTCAATGGGAGTTACCCTTATAGATTGGCTTATATCACACACAGTGCCATGCTTCAAGCGCTATGCATGCGTGATGTGTAAGAAGCAGTTTTAACCCTGGAACCAAACCTTAATATTTCAGAGACATCAACTGTACTCAGAGGCAATGAGTACCCCTCAAAAGAAACATGTATCTTGCACATTCAGACTTACAATTCATTTTAAAATCTCGTGAAATCAGTGAAATGCATTACTTTCAATACTTGAATATATATTTGCAAATTAGAACAGTTCTGTAATCGCTGGTAATGAAATAAAATATTAAGGCCACGTTAATAAAATCTACTTTTTAATTTTTTGGTAGTAATACAACGTTCACTTTGTAAAATGTGTGCACAACTCCAGTATATGAATATCTTACGTGCATTGCAAATAATAGTGATTTTATAACTCTTCGGACACTCGTTACATAATCCAGACCTGAGACTGACTTGTGTTGGGTGACTGGGTATCGTAAATATCATTTTTTACACAATAAAAAGGGAAGATTCCTCTGCGTGTTGATGGTATTTCCAGTCCTAGCCATACCCAGGATCTGATTAATTCTCCTGCCAATGTGAAAACAAGTTCAAATGAAGCACGAAGGGAAAATATATATTTTATCACATCATCTTCCTCAACAACGTTTATTTTCACCGTCGTGTAGAGCATGGACGAAATTATCAAGGATATCCGGCTCAGACCAATATGATTCCGATAACATCTGTTCAGCGCTTTCAAAGCAATCGATTTCAAACTCTCTTAACACAAAGTACAAAAGAACATGTTAAAAAGTACGAAAAACAAAACTAGCTACAAAGAAATAAAATTTAATTAACCGTTCACCAGGGAAGTGCATGCCCCAAAGATATGTTTTGATACGCAAGTTGTCTTCTCTCGTTATAATTAGTGCACGGGCTGAGAGAGGACGAAGGTCAAATAAAAGTCACCGAGGGGGTTGTACGGTCCCAGGTTTAAGTCCACCCCTGCACTGCAGCTACATACAGTGCCATTGCGCAAGTTGAATGAAAACGTTCTACGTGAAAGAAGAGTACGTTTCCACACTGGAAAATAATGTAAAGTATGTCAGCAAATAGTATGTCGTGCATCATTAAATACTACCTGAGCTACAAACATCAAATACTGAACTCCATTATTGTTTGTTTGAAGTATGCCATATGTATTCATGGCCCTACCACAGTTCATGATGACTATTGAAGTCCTCCAGATATTTTGTAGAGTGATTGTGGGTATTAAGCACCTAAGCATGACAATTGATGCCTGTAGATGTACTAACATTAACTACAGTCATTTCGCGTACTCCTGTAGTAACTTGATGAATACCATCACTATAGCTTATAGAAATAAGGTATTTCTTCTGTATATTTTGTCCGACATATGTTGCCGCACAATAAACATTATCATAAGTAGCACCCAGTAGACATTCTTCCTCTTGAACTAAGTTGAGCTTCGTTTGCTCTGTGGATTTCCTGGATTGCAGCAAAATCAATTTTGTTGTCAAGTATCGTCTTATTCAGCACTTGGCATTTTGTTTTACTATTGTCTTCAATATTCAAGTGACAAATTCTTACACATTGTCCTCGCTTTCTAGAGGGACAGTCTCCAGAAGAACCATTTTTCCGATTCATTCAAGTTCTGGTGTGTGATGTGATATTTACCAGGAGATCTCGAGGATTGCCGGGTTGCCAGTATTTTGTTGCTCGCTTAGGGGGACACGTGCAGGGTAATTACAACCTTAAACCTGCGAACGTGAGCCGTGCACATCCTCCAAGTCTCCTGGCTTTGAACTGCCATAAGAACAAACACCGGCACGTGAGACGATTTCCTGTGCAAGTGGATGAAAATGTCTCCAAGTTTTGACTGTGACGCTGTAAAGCAGACTGTTCACTACCTAGTTCAAGAATGCCCTCTGGTTATGATGGAGGGATCAATAGACTACATTCGTGGCCTCGATATTAGTTTGTAATTTTATTATGAGATACTTGCACATATTAATTTTAACGATTTAGGCATTATTAAAATTAATAAAAATTGCCCCACTAAAAACCAGCATCTCCCAAAAATATTGTATATTTCCGTTTTGACGTGATTTCTGTAATATTAAGTTCTCAAGTACAGAAGGTCGTTCGGGATCTCTGGAGACGAGTTTCAAGGCCGATGGCAGCTCTGTTATCAGCGTGAGCACGTCAAAACGGGGAGTGAGTATTGACGTCAGTACAGAGAACGTGTGTGTAGAGTTTCGTGGTATTAGCTGCAACGATGCCGAAGCGGATTCGCCCTTACTGGGAGGGCTACATTACACCTAAATATAGCAATTCTGCAATCCAAGGAATGTGCAAGAAGCGTGTTTTATAGATATCAAAGAACGGGATCAGTGCTTTATTGAATTTAAAAGTCAAAGGTCGACTGGGCTTGGTTCCAGATGGGAAATACAGGCACGACCAGTCACCAGTCGTGCACCAGAAGTGGTGAGGAAAGTGAAGGCCCCTGTCTCAGATGATAGCTCTGCCTCTCAAAGGACTATCGCACGTAATGTCTGTTTCAACTGTTAACACCATAATTAACAAGGACCTGCAATTATCAAAGCAGCATAAGCGCCGAGTTCAAAGCTGTTGCCTCGCCTCGTCACATTTCGGAACGTCGCACTAACGTAAGAAAACTACATGAGCGCTATCTGGCAGGGGACAGATGGAAAAATGTAGCGACATTGGACGAAGCATATGTGTACCTTAGTGACTGTAACAAACCCCGCTCGATTTAAAACCGCCCTAGAGACATAAGAAATTATCAATCATTGTATAAATAATGCCAGGAATGTTTTCCGAGGGATTTCATGATCATTGCTAGATACTGCTATAATAATAATAATAATAATAATAATAATAATAATAATAATAATAATAATAATAATAATAATAAAATTTATTGCAGCCAGATGGCCATATAATGGGATAGAACAATCGGTTACAAGGTTACAAAGTAAGCATGAAATATTGTCACACAATATACTGCAATTTACAGATGCTCGAGGCGGTTTAGTCTTTGCTATAACCAACTATGCTCTTTTCCCCTTTACTACACAGTGGTATGTGGTATTTGTCGCATAGATTCTCACACAGAGAGAACATATACATTCTTTGTTCGGTTCATGATATTTTATGTTTTTGCAAATTTTGTGATTGAAACCGTGTACGGCAAGTCTAGTGATTACGTTTCTTAGTTCCCGATTTTCCTGTGTCCATCGTCTATCGGTCATTGCTTCCATTGCTTAAAACTCCAGTGGTATGTCCTGTTGCTTCAGATGCTTCTGCTCAAGTACCTTCTCCATCTGCAGGGTAGATGGCAGTTGATAACGATCTCAACACAAACTAGAGAAAGACCGTGTACATGGCTTTCCGAAAAGGGGGAAACTAGCAGCGGAAAACAAAATGACTCTCGGCGAAGAAGAACTCACGTCGGTCAATACCTACAAATACCTCGGCGTCACCCTGCAAACAACGTGCCACTCTTTCAGACTCCAAATAAAGTAACGAGCAACAGCTGCCATCAGAGCAATATACGCTCTGAAGAGCATAACCAAACTCTCACTACGAACAGCAATGACACTCTTCCACGCCAAAATAACTCCCACTATCTCATAAGGCCTAGAAAGGCTAACCACAACAGACCCTACCACGATAGAAAAAGTGAAAGCACGATTCCTTAAGAGAGCACTGGGCGTGACAAGATCGTCACCGTCCAGACTAATCTATGAATTAGCAAGGGAACCTTTCTATGTAGAAGATGTCCTATTCAAAGTACTGCTATAATAGCAACCTAATCATTCGTCGTGTCGCTAAATAATGTGAAGGTGAACTCTACATACTATCAGCAAGAGTGTTTATCACAGGGCGAAAAGTCATGTATGGGTACATCAAGATAAATTATCCAGCTACACCTCTCGTTCGACTTGTCTCTTCTTAGGAAGAATGGAGATGGAAACTGAAATCTGTGCAATTCCTTTTACTGACATTCTAATGAAGGCACCCGATGGGTCACCCATGGATGTCTGTGCATTTGGACTCCTAAAAGGAGCCTAGAAAATAGACGTCCGCGCACAATCAATGTCAGGAGGAGTGTGAAATGCCGGCTTTCCAATCGAGCGTGATCGTAGGTGGAGACATTGCTTCAAACATCCTCTCCAGACGTTCTGTTGTTGCGTAAAATTAAAATTCTCATTTAATTTCGTTGCTATTATACCGCAATCAGTGATTGCCCCCAGGATAGCTTCTATCATGAGGCCATCAGACTACCTCCCACACTGATATTTTTAAATTTAAAAGAACTGCCATAAAATGAGAAATTCGAGTCGTTTCATAATAACATGCAATACAGTAGTTTCATTCTGTACGTTTAGAAGAACCGAGTTTTGAAATCCACCATTACAACACCGCACTAGCAATATCGCTGGCAATGAAAAAGAACGATTGCTGCAATACCTGGGAATTGAACGTAATGGACGTGGTGAGGAGGAATAAAAACATCAATTTGCCGGACAGGACACGAATATGTTTTATGACACCGGTCAATATTCATAGGAACGATTATTGGCCTTATTTGTGTCGAGGAAAAGGAAGAAAACAAGACGGCTTTCTAAGTGACACCGCCATGGATTTGTGCTGGCTGTGAAACGAAGTAGGCAGGGAAATTCCCCTTTGTTTTATGATGTCGCAAGGTGTAGCAACTTATGGTGCAATGAAAATGTTACAAGTCAAGAAACTGTTTTCTAAAGTGAAGATACTTCTATTCAAAAGGATATTAAAGTGATTCAATAATAATAATAATAATAATAATAATAATAATAATAATAATAATAATAATAATAATAATAATGTCCGTCTACATTGCTAAATGTTTAGCGTGCTGGCCTTTTGTCACAGGGTTCGATTCCTGGCAGTTTCGGGAATTTCAACCATGATTGGTTAATTCCCATACCACGGGGACTGGGTGCATGTGCCGTCTTCATCATCATTTCATCCTCATCACGACGCGTAGGTCGCTTACGGGAGTTATATCAAAAGACTTGCAACTGGCGATCCGAAGACCTCGGACACATCCCGGCAGTAAAATCCATAAGCCATTTTATAATAATAATAATAATAATAATAATAATAATAATAATAATAATAATAATAATAATAATAGATGACTCTTGCAAATATAGAAATAACAAGGTTTAGACATGAAAGCACTTGCAATCATGAAACAGACACTGACAGACACGAAGTCCAAGGTTAAATTCATAGGAAAAACCTCAGTTCCCTTTAAAATCAAAACGAGGGTAAGACAAGGAGATGAAATCTCACCTTTATTCTTCAACTTTGTCCTTCGAAAAGTGATACAAGAATGGCGTACACAGAAATTGGCCCTCAAAATTCACCAATCAATCATTTTAGGCATAGCAAAATTGCAATAGATTGCCTAGCATTTGCGGACGACCTAGCTGTATTAACCCGAGACATTTCAACAGCCCAAACTCAGATTGAACCCTTAAAAGAAATAGCGGAAAATTCGGCTTTCATATATCTTTTGAAAAGACAGAATACATGTCCTGCAACAAACATAAACCAAAATTCATGGAGACAAAATATGGCAAAATTAAACGAGCATCACAATTTAAGAACCTTGGTGAAACAATTCAGGAAAATTAGATGAAAACTGCATATCGACTAACCCAAAATATCTATAACAATACAGTCATTTAACCAGAATATCTTTATGGATCAGAGACGCTAATTTTGAACAGGAAAGAAGACATTGAAAATAATGAAAAAAAGAACGCACAATCATAAGAAAAGTTCTAGGCCCAAAACGCAGCAACGGACAATGTCAACTTAGAGGCAGACAGGAAATTAAACAACACACGAATATTCACAGTGGCATTAGAAAACGCAGGCTAAGATTCTATGGACATACTAAAAATATAGATCCAGTCAGCCCGCCAAACAAACAGTCGAATTCTATGAAAATAGGAGTGACGTTAAAACAGACATAATGAAATGGATTGACAAAATTAAAACCGATTTGAAACAAGCAGGAACTGCACCACCAAATGTCCAAAACAGGGTAATCTAGAGATCCAAAATTCACAAATGGCAAGTTGACCAAGAGGAAATACCAAAGTAGAAGACTGGAACAACCTGGTCTTAGGACAGAAAGGAAGCCCACAATAAAAGAATGAAAGACACAGAGGAAGGCAACTGCACACATCTAAGTACTTTCCGTAGTCCTAATGAGCTTATTCGCATATATACCTAATAATAACTATAATAAGTGAAGAAAAGAAGAGAAGGATGGCATCTACAGAATCAGGCACAACAACGAGCTCTACGAACATCAGGAAGACATAGTCACGACCCGCCTGAAACCCTGTAGGCTTACCAACAAGTCCTCACGGTGACAAGTTGAGGAAAGGCTTCCAAGAACAAGTGGATCACCTCAGTAAAATCAGACTTAGAGGAACTACAGATCCCATTAAATACCACAGAGAGCCGATCTCAGTACCGACAGGCCATCCTGCATGGAATCTTCCCACTGTCCCTCACAAGCAGAACGAGTACAGGGACCACCAGACTTAATTGGACGGATGGAAAGAAGCAGGCACATAGCCAGAAAATGAAGCGTACGTGGTCAAGAAAAAGCAGAAGACCATAACTAGGAGTTAATATGAGCCCCATGGTCCCTATCAGGCCAAAACGGACCGAATATAATAATAATAATAATAATAATAATAATAATAATAATAATAATAATAATAATAATCTAAGGAAAGGTATGGTATGATTGAAAGAGTTAACTACTTCCAATATCTCGGTGGTATTATGCAAATAGAAGCTAACAAGAGAAGGCGAGATAGGATAGCCGCAGCGTTTCGCAGAACATACAATCTGTACAAGAAAGAGGTAATTTCAGTGCAAGCTAAACTGAGACATTACAATCATCATCATGTCGCCTTGTCCTGCGACCATTCTCCTCTCAAATCCTAGTGTTCTTTACATTCCATCAAGTTTCTCGCATCATCGAAGCATGTCTTCCTTCGTCTTCCTCTTCCTTTCCTTCCTAGTATTTTTCCTTCAAATACGTTTACTAGAAAGTCATTATGGCTCAGGATATAACCCATATATTTTAACTTCCTTCTTTCCATATTCTTTAGCAGTCTCCGTTGCTCGTTGATTTCCTTTAAAACATCTCGATTCATCCTTCTTTGAGCCCAGCATATCCTCTTCTTTTTCCTCAGCATCCACATTTCAGTTGCTTCCAATGGATCTCTTTCCTTTTTTCCAAAAAAGTCCACCTATCACCACCATGAAGTAATATACATCACACAAAGGATTTTACAATAACCTGTATTGTTTCCAGTCTTATGTGGGTATTACTTAAAATATTTATTTTAATTTAAAAGGACTGTTTAGCAAGAGTTATTCTACATTTAATTCACTTGCTGCATCTATTGTCTCCAGTTATAATGCTTGCTAAGTATAAGAAATGTTGCACTTGTTCTACTTTGGAATTTCCTATTCTTATGTTTGAATTAGCTCCCCTGCCATCTCAAATTTATCTTTATTCCCTTAGTACTTTTCTTTAAAACATATATTGCTGGACTACGCTCGTTAATTCTTACCATTCTTGTACATCCATTCACCATTACATTTGTATCCCGGTTCTTGTAAATTTTCCAGATGAGCTCCTATCTTTCCACTCAATTCTTACTTTCTTCATACATTTATCACGTCAAAGGCTTCTTCCGAGCCAATGAATGCTACAAAAACATTTCTGCTGATTTCTAACCTTCTTTGCTGTATCATTCTTAATGCAAGGATTGCTTTTCTCGCTCATTTGCTTTGTCTAAAACCAAATTGGTCTTCATCTATGTGCTGCTCTATCTTACATTTTATCCTGTTGCTTATTACATTTAGGAGTACTTTTGAGGCATGGGACATTACAATGCAGTGATAAAACACGAATGTCTCTATGGCGGTGGGTGTCCCCGAGTTACTAGAAAGACTGGTCTGACAGGAGCTGAGAAGTTTAAGAGGTAGATCCGTCGAAAGATAATGGACCAAAAATCATGGCTGGGCAATACAGGTTGCGAAGAAGAGAGAGAAAATATATGAAAAATCTGAACGACTGATAGAACCCATCAAGAAGCGAAGACTCAAGTTCTTTAGAATGGACGACAAGAAGTTGACTAAGGAACATGAAGAACAGTAGAAAATCGGATGAAAGCAGAAAAGAGACAGGCTGTCAGAGAGAGAGAATGCAACGATACTGATCCTAAAATGTGTAACTGTTGCTTATTGTGGTCTCTCATGAACACTGGCACAGGCTACTCTCACTATAGCTATAATAATAATACAAAATGGAAAATGCCGTACTTAAGACACATTTGAAATTCTATGGTCACATTTGTAGAATAGACAATAATAGATTCACAACCGAGTCAGAATTTTTTAAAATGGTATTTCTGTATAAGTCCTGTGCATAGTAAAAAAGAAATGCGTTTTTCAATAGTCTGTCTGTCTGTCTGTCTGTCTGTCTGTCTGTCTGTCTGTCTGTCTGTCTGTCTGTCTGTCTGTCTGTCTGTCTGTCTGTCTGTCTGTCTGTCTGTCTGTCTGTCTGTCTGTCTGTCTGTCTGTCTGTCTGTAAGTACACGCGTCAGGAAAAGATGGCTGAAGAGAATTTAATGAAAATAATTTTATTCACGCCGACTGAAATGATAGTTTGGGGAAAGGCCGGAAATTTAATTCTCAAATATCTATGTTATTAGTGGTCCTGTCGATAAATACTACAGAACTAAAGTTATATAACATTAAATTTCCGATCATTTATGTCTTATATTCTTACCGTACCGACTATAATATCAGAGATATTCATCAATTTTGATTTTTTTTTGTTTTGGTTGCTAAGTCCATACCTATGCCGAACTACGAGAAAATGGGCGAACAGAATTTAATAAAAATTGCTATGTAAAGTCTGGGAATAAGGTGCTATAGTCTAGGTTATAAATAATTTTATTCACGCTGGATTAAATGGTGGTTTAGGGCAAAGCACCTAACAGTTGTTTACTAAATACCTATGTTATAGGGGCATATTGTAAAGTACAACATAACAAAAGTTATACAGGATACAATTTTCGATCATTTATGTCTTATACAGTTTTACTTTACCGAAATATAATTGATGAATTTAGACTTTATTGCTTAGTCCATATCAGCGCTGAGCTTTGCTAACATGGAAATATTATTTAATCCTGTTAAGTGGCGATGGTTTTTGCCATGATTGGCTTAAGGCGTAAAACCGCGTGTTTAACAGCCAAATCGACAAGAAAAATTGTGAATGTGGTTATAAAAAATGAGAAAAATAGTAAAGGAATGATCACTTGAATAATAAGACCAGAGGGAGTCATGAAAGAAGAAAGGATTATCTTTACATTAAATGTTCTAATAACACAGAGTCGGAAGAAAACTGAATGTGAAGGCCTGAAAAATAGAAAGCTCATAAAACTGATCAACAATAACATTACACTGACCACTCTTGTGATGTAATTTTTATTTACTGCTGCCACTCATCTCCGATAAATGGGATTACTGTTGCTGTACGCGGTATGTTTGTCTCGTCAACGACTTGTATTTCAGCTACTTTACCATAATCCATTAAAAGAGTCTCAAGATCAACTGGTTGGAAGATGTTAAGCAAGATTTAAAACAAATGAACGCTACAGACAATTCCATTAAAGAAACGTCAAGCCTTTGGAACTCTGGTGTGGAGAGAGCATAAAAGACCACTGGAAGGCAGTGGACAGAAGAACTCAAACATAAAATTCATGAAGAGATTTTGGGAGGAGAAGATGAAGGGAAGCCGTCAGACCTAGTTAAGAATTTCAAACGCGCGCTTTAATTGGACATAATGAAGGAAGAAAGAAAGAAAGAAAGAAAGAAAGAAAGAATGAATGAATGAATGAATGAATGAATGAACGAATGAATGAATGAATGAAAGAAGAAATGGAAAGTGAAATAAACGAAGCAGGTTAACAAACGACGTAGATGGTAGCATGATAGGGATGTAGCAGAAAATACAGCTTTACAGCAAACATTATGATTAACTCAGGCCCCTGAAGCCGAAATAGATGCAGTAAATGGTAACTGAACCCCGCAAGAGAACGAATTACTGTGGAAATTTAGGACAGAGTTACAGAAATTTACAGCTTCCGAAAGTACTTTATTGAAGACTGACTGATGAAAGTTACAAAGCAAAACTTAAACTATTCACCATATACTGACAGCTATATCATTTATTTTAGGCTGTGATAGGTTAGAATGCAAACTAATTTGGTTATTAGGAACTGTCGACTAGCCGGTTCTTCAGTAAAGCAGTGAGAGTAACATAAACTCCACGGGTTCTGATGGGCCCTAGGAAGTGTCGACTAGCCAGTTCTTCAGTAATGTAGCGAGAATAACATAAATTCTATGGGTTTTGATGGGCCCTCGAGAAGAGTCGACTAGCCGGTTCTTCAGTACTGTAGTGAGTGTAACATAAATTCTAGGGGTTCTGATGGACCGAACTCCCAATGCTCATGCAAACCTCATAGCATGAAAGTTCTGCAAGCTATAGTATGCTAGTTACACGCTTCGCTAAGTAACTTATTATTGCCAAAAAATCCGTGCTCTACTGTTAACAATCTCTGTATTTCTACAGGACTACGTACGAGAATGCAAAAACTGGTGTTCTTCCTTCGCGACATTAAACCACTAGCAAATAATATCAGAGTAAAATAAAACGGGACAAATACTTCACATGACTGAAGTAGAAGAGAACAGTACAACAGTAGTAATAGCAACACAGAGGGACGACCAGCAAGCATCATGCTAGCAAATCATTGACTGGAAAGTGTGGAGAACTTTACATTCCCTCGCGTTGTAAAAGCTCAAGATACACTAGCCATAAAGGAGGTGGCAAACAGAGCGCAGAAGAGCTCTCACTTTTACTAGCAGTGCCCTGGCATGACATATTTAAACTTAAAGACATAAATGATGAAGTGGCGCATTTCAATCAACATATGACTGAGCTGCACGATAGACATGCCACTGAAAAGACGGCTCGAGTTTCGCGGAAGCCAGCTCCCCTGGCTCTCAGATGAGATTAGAGCACTCATGGCTGAACGTGATGCTGCTTATGGACGAGCTAGAAAACATTGCACCCCTGACAATCTACTTAACTATAAGAGAGTGAGGAACGCTACGACCCAACATATTAGAAACGCGAAAATACGACACGCTCACAGTTTAATTCAACCAAATGTTTTAACAGCTGCGTTGTGGAAATCGATAAAGAGCTTTGGCATTACGAAAGAACGAGACGATGACGAAATAAATATACCCTTATAAAAACTGAACGATTATTCTTCATCTAACTGCACATTAAATGCATCCCTGGAACAGGAAGCTCTTGACGGGAATTATGCAAAGACGCGAACAGATGGAAAAACTTCTACTTCCGTCCAGCAACCCACTCACAACTCAGATTTGCTATACATCGGATAACATCAACGCCGAAAGGAAATAACAGTATAGGAATAGCGATGATAAAAATTATTCTCAATGTGTTATTACCTGCACTAATTAACATATTTAACTCTTCCCTTGTAGATAGCACATTTCCCGAAACATGGAAAGCGAACATTATAGGCTACATCCTCTAAAAAAGTAGCTTCCCCTTCTGAATCATCTGACCAGACAGCCATCTGCATATTTTCTATTTTATCCAAAGCGCTAAAGTTCATCGCTCATAGACAAATAACAGACAACATGACGACTTGATCCACTACAATCTGGTTTTCGTCAAGCACTCAGTACTACAATGGCACTACTGAAGTTCACAGAAGGCATTCGAGAAGCAATGGGCAAGAAGGAAATGACAGTTTTAATACTTGTAGACTTGAGCAAAGCTTCTGACTCTGTTGACATTTTGCTCTCGAAATTTATTCCCTCCATTACTTGAACAGTGCCCACCGTTGGATGCATTCCTACCAGAATGGCTGATGGCAGTGTGTTACAGATAGGATAAATAAATCAATTTGGCGGTCCAGACAGTGTGGTGTGCCCCAAGGGTCAGTGTTAGGACCTTTTTTTCCATTGAACATACATTCATGATGTCCCCCAAAACCTAACTCACTGCAAATACCATATCTACGCTGATGATGTACAAATGTACCTCCATACATCTCCAGATCTAATGTTTTCGGACATACACAAAATCAATCAGGATCTAACACTGCTTTTTCTTGGCCTTTGAGATGTGGTCTTACGTTAAACCCAGAAAAATACAAGGCATCATCCTTGGATACCCGAAACTACTAGCGAAGGTCAATCGGCCAGAGATTCCATCTATAACGTTATGTAACACTAACATACCATTCACGTCATCAGTAAAAGTCGTAGGCGTTAATTTCGATGATGACATGTCATTCTTACCCGATCTGTTTTTCAAATGTTATTAAATTTTATGTACTACCTCTTTTTACATGTAGGATATTAGTTTTAAGAATTTATTCTTTTATTATATCTAATATCACTCAGAAAACATTCTCTGCATTCCACATGCTGCGCGGGTATAAATACTTATTTCGTGAAAACCCAAAAAATACTGGTAGAAGCTCTGGTTTCCCTCATTTCGACTATTGTGGCGTGATTTATAGAGACGCTGGGTGCAAGTTATTAAGCAGATTACAACGTGGTCGAAATGCATTTGCGAAATATGTCTGTAACCTACGGTACCATAACCACGTAACTCCTTCATATAAACCACTATCTTGGTCCCGACTAGAAATCCGTCGCACTGTGCATACCCTATGCCATCTCCATAAAATCCTTCATTCCTCACAGCCATTTTACCTTACTTCATATTTCAAATACCTGTCTTCTTATCACAGTCTTAACACCAGATCTACTAATAATTCCATCCTTGCTTTGCCTACCCATAGATCTGCCATCTACGACAAATTATTCACGCTAATTGCCTTCCGGGACTGGAACCTCCTTTCCGAAAGTATCAGAGGGTTAAGAACTATTCGCACTTTCAAGGAAGCAATGAGGAGACATTTTATGCACCAATAAGGATCATCTGTAAACTTAATGCTGCTACTCACGACTAATCTCTTGTCACGGATGTTCTGGTAGAAGATTAGACTAAAATTCTCACCCGATCTGTTTTTCAAATGTTATTAAATTTTATGCACTACCTCTTTTTACATGTAGGATATTAGTTTTAAGAATTTCCTTAATCTTAATTTAATCTTATCACTCAAAATTCTTGTATTACTATTAATTTAATTAGTATTAAATCTATTATTCAAAAGTGATACAATGTAATATATGTATATTTCAGTGCCTGGTTAGATGGAAGAGAAGGCCTAAAGGTCCTAATCTTGACAGGTAAAATTAAAGGTAACTAACTAACTAACACTCCTCTGGGATCCATAGTATCAAAACATCAAAGCTGGTGATGTTCAATTAGTACTTTACCAAACTTCACCTATGGTGTAAAAAACTTCGCCCTCACTAATCATAAGTTCCTTAGGTCCACAATTCAAAAAACAAAACTGGACAGTTTAAAGAGAGACATGGTTATAAAAGAAGCTGGGATTGAGATTAGATCGAATAAACGTGTCAGGATTGAGGTGCTTGGGAATGTAATGTGGATGGAGCAACAAGGTGTTTGTGGTTTTTATTGATCTTGTAAAAGCCTTTCACAGAGTACAACGGGAGAAAGTAGTGGACATAGTGAAATACAAGGAGTAAATTGGAAAAAAAAAGAAGACCGATAGACAATCTTGACATAAATCACACAGCCCGTGTAACAGAAGGACAGAATTTGTCGGAAGAAAGCAAAATTGGTAAAGGGGTAAGGCAAGGTTGTTGTCTTTCACGATCCTTGCTTAATACATACCTCGAGGAGATAATTCGATGTTGTTATCAAGGTAAGCAAGGTGCTAATCTGGGAAGAAATAAAATCGAATACATCAGATTTGTTGAAGACTTGGTAGTCCTAGCAGACGCTGATACAATTATGAGTATCATACTGTAAAAACTGAGCCGATCGTGTTAAAACTTTGGTATGAACATTAACAGAACGAAGACTAAGGCAATGATCATGAGTAAGAAGAAAGTTGTAATAGCAAGGATAGTTCTCTCAGGTGAAGAAACAGAACAAGTATCTGCACTCAGATACTTAGGAAGCACTATAATAAGTGATCTATATTGGTTAGTTGAGGTGAAGAGCTGCATCGCAACGGCCAATGGTGCATACATGAGGCAAAGGCCACTGAATATGGACCTCAACAAGAGTTTATTGAATTGCTTTGTATGGAGCGTTGCTCTTTATGGGTCTCACACTTGGACTTCGAGAATGGAAGAAGAAAGAAGACTGAAATCTTTTCAAATGTGGATATGAAAAAGAATGTAGAAGATCAACTGGCAAGAAAACTTAAGGAATGAAGCAGTATTGGAAAGAATAGGTGAAGAAAGTACGACAATATTGGAAACCGTTCAAAAGAGAAATAAGAATTGGTTGGGACGCTATTTACGAAAGAAGTGTTTATTAACACGGGCACTGGAAATGAAAGCTGCAGGAAGAAGGTTGAGAGGAAGAAAGATGGACAGTGTGAAAATAAATAGAAGATACTGGCAGACTAAAAGGATGGAAGAAGACAGACGTGCTTGAAAATGCATGCGAAAACTGCTCCTATCCAGTGAACCGATGAGGATGATGAAGAAGATGACTTAGAGGCCCATGTGATAGGAAAACGGATGGTGGGAATAACTATAACCCACTGGAAGAACATCGTAAAAATGGACATAGGAGATCGGGGAAGTGCCCTGGAGGCCGCCATTAACAACAGAACATATCTGACTAAGACTGAGTGGAAGACGCTCTGGAACTGTAAAATGTAATGTGATGACGATTTCCTCCGTGTCCAACCGTCTTTGTCCTGAATCCTATCTCTTCAAAATGCCAAACCTGACTGACTTTATTGATGAAGTCTCTATTTTAAAAGAGTCTATGAAGAAATGTCACACTTACCCCGTTGTAGAGCGTGCTCATGATCCCACGGGACTCATCGCCAAGGGAGTTGTCTTGCGGAGATGTCACAGTGTACTCAAAGCCATAGTGTTTCCTTAGCAGCTCCACGAAGTCAAAGGCGATGCCATCACCTGTACCATTGCCGTACGCGTTACTCAACGGAGTACTCTGAAAGAGAAGAAAAATTCGTTACAATTGATTCAGCAGTTTGAATACGGGAACGAATCAAAACAGTGGTTATTGGTGGGATCAAAAAAGCTCCCTACTGTTCCTATTTATTAAATTTTCTTAATCTAACTTTTGTGAGAGTTTCTTTACATTAACCCACTTTTCCAGTACCTTGGGCAGATCAGGTGGACTGCTAGTAACGAAATAACAAGATACTAAAAACAGTGGATTTGTTCCCTTCGTTAAAGTGATTATGAAATAGGCATTATTATTATTATTATTATTATTATTATTATTATTATTATTATTATTATTATTATTATTATTATTATTATTATTATTATTATTATTATTATTATTATTATTATTATTATTATTATTATTATTAAAAGACAGTAAGTATATTTGTTTACTCAAAACATCACTAATACGATGTATACAATACAGTTCTGCACTACTCACGTGTTTTGAAAGCGTTATGTACAGAATGTACTCTGAATATCCTTCACTTTCACTGTTATCTGCAGTTGTTGAAATAGTTGGCCTCATCAAACTTCTTTATAAAATGGTCTATAATGTAAGTTATAACCTTACCTACATCCTGGATATTCTTGCCTTGTATTGTAATTCTTTTAATTATAATATTTTTCTGTTGAAATGTGGGTTATTCCTGTGTTTGGCTTTTGAAGCGAGAAAGTACTTTTCAACAAAGCATCATGAATTCCGATGCTGTTTTTAGAGCTTAGGCCACCTGTTCTTGAAGTCTAGGATACTTTCTGCGGATATGTGAGTAACAATGAGTCCTGACTTCTTACGGGTCTTATTCAAATCGGTTCATTTTTGTGTAGTGTAAATTCTGTCCACTAGTCTGATTTTCCATTTAGCAATTCCAAATTGCGATGACATTGCCGAAATGAGTGTCGTCAAACTGGGAATTGGTGATAAATCTGTCTATATAGCCCAATAGCGATGTTGGCGGACAAGGAAACAAAAACTGAGATAAGATTCCTTCTTCAAGCTGAGAGAGATTTCCAGGTCCAATTAGACGCTCGCGAGTGGTTTTCAGTCCCGTATCATAACTGAGAATTAGCGTCTGTATGAAAACACACGTTTGGTGAAAAAATGATTTTAGGCGCTTGTTCCCTTCTTCAAACTTCTGGTTCAATTTCGTTCTTTGCATCCACTTTTGCCCCATGGTACAGGAACTTTCAACACTCACAGCTCCCTTCTCCTACCAATCATGCACTGGCAATTACGATCGTACAGGTATATATGCTGTTTTAACATGAATGGGTCTATTTAGAACATCACCGTCTCGATCCTCTTATACTGCGTGTTCGATGCCACTAATTTAACACACGAGGGTGCGAATACAAATATTTCTTAAAGTCACCGTAAGAGTGCAGTCGTAGACGCTCAATCTTTTGTGTTAGTGATGCATGCATGTCTGTGCCAAAAGCTGTTGTCATTTCGTACAATGAGTAAACTTGCCCGTTCATATCTGTTTGTACAAGTGATATTTTGCATAGACGTGCGAAATGAAATAATCATGTTATGCTTATGGATATTTTAAAGTTATTTTAGAGTGCACTCGTTTTTTTACGTTTGTGCATGTTATGTTTTTTCTTTTTTTAAGAACTGAAACTTTATTCAACTATTGTGTTTTGCAAATCTCGGCAAGGTGGTTCGCAGTCAGAATAGATACGATTCCATGTAATACTGTCTACAAGGGAATTAAGAGAAAAGTGGATGCCAGCTATATCTAGGCAAGATATTAATAAAGGAATTAGTTTGATATCCTCAGATTAATTTAGCATCTGTAGGCTTTACACCTTATTTCAGAAGGTGATTAAAGCTGAGGGGAATAGTGGATTCCTTGTGATAATAATTGTGACGAACAATCACAAAACAAACGTCTTCGTGATTGGACAACTCATATATCCAAACGATAATGTTCCAGTCAATCTAGAAACAGAAAATCAAATCCTAATTTGAGGGTACTTGGTTCAAGTTGTTGAAGATATGAGGGAATGTGACATTTGCGTCAGCAACATCTCACTATACAGAGCTTCGACACCAATAAATGGAACTGATTATGAATCAGGACAGAGGAGGACTTCGATAACCAAAACCTTGTTTTGTTGCTCTGATGAAGCGTCTGCAGGAGTTTGTTGAAGCTACTGCGCCCTACTATCGGAAGTCCTTCGAACTTACGAGCGTAATACGAGACTTTCTACTTCTTTCCTTTCAGAATGTGTTCTGTTACAGTGTGAGGTCAAAGAATATCAGCAAACTGTTCCTGATAATATCCTAATCAAGTTCGTAAGACCTCTGTTAACTGATATTGCGTTGGTGCATCACTCCAAACCTTCGTCCAGGAAAATCTTTAAATAGTGACATGAAGAGGCCAACTACGACTTCATACAGGTAATATTACTGATGTAGTTTACGAGCTTCAGTGAATATATTAGTTCACTGCATAGTGTTTTGTAGGCTGTCGTCATAATAATGCGTTAAGGACTCTTTGCGTCTATGCGTGCCATCTAGCAGATAAATATTTCACAACCTATTCGCAAAAGGCAGCCTTGAGAGAACTAAAACAAAGAAAAGCACCAGGGCCAGACTTAATTTCAGGAGATTTTTTCCAAGCTCTTGGAGAAGATGCAAGAACAGTACTGTTTGACCTCATGAATCATATTTACATTACCGGAGAAATACCAGAAAATTTTACACAAACCATCATGATTCCGCTTCCAAAAAAAGGAACGGTGCACAAAGATTTGAGAACTACAGGACTAAAAGCCTAACAACCCATACGTCCAAAATGTTGACTAGAATTTTGTACCACCGCCTGGAGAAGAAAATAGATGAGAATCTCTCTGAAGATCAGTTTGGTTTCAGACGAAACAGGGGAAAAAGAGAGGGAATTCTAAATCTCAGACTAATAACAGAAAAATCTCTTAAAATGGACAAGAAATTTGCAATAGCATTTATTGACATAGAAAAGGCTTTTGATAACATAAATAGGAATAGCCTGTTCAGAATCCTTAAAAATTTAAAAGTATATTATAGAGATCGAAGAGTCATCTTCCAACTGTACAAGAACAAAAATGCACTAATAGGGCAGAGAGAAAAGAAAGCTAAAATCACCAAAGCAGTAAGGCAAGGATGCAGTACCGGGAGTGTCCAAGGACATGTTCGGCTCGCCAGTTACAGGCCTTATTGATTTGACTCCTGTAGGCGACCTGCGCGTCGTGATGAGGATGAATTGATTATGAAGACGACACATACACCCAGCCCCCGTGCCAGCGAAATTAACCAATGATGGTTAAAATTCCCGACGCTGCCGGGAATCGAACCTGGGACCCCTGTGGCCAAAGGCTAGAACGCTAACCATTTAGCCATGGAGTGAAGTAACGAAAGAGTTCACATCTAAATGCACACATGAAATTAAAATCAATGGCGATACATATAAAACAATACGCTTTGCTTACGACATTGCTCTGGTTGCGGAAAGTAAACAAGATCTAGAGATCTCTCTAAAGAAAGTGAACGATTTCTTAGGAAGGATCAGCAACATGAGAATAAACAAATCAAAACTGAAGATAATGTTATGCACTCGTAACGGAAATCGGACTGCAAATGTGTGCTTGGATGGAGAAAGACTTATCCAAGTGAGACAGTACAAATTCTTGGCAAGTCTCATCTCGTGATGTCCGCTCTCGTAGTGCTCAGGCCAAAGAAGCCTTCAATAAGAAGAGAAGTCTACTAACATCGAAGGCTACCTCACTTTCGGTGAGGAAACATTTTACTAAAAGCTGTGTTTGGAGCATTGCAAACTACGCCTCAGAAACCTGGACTCTGTTCAAGAAGGACAAGGCAAGAATAAGAACTTTTGATATGTGGTGTTGGCGTCGAATCCTACGAATACCATGGACAAGTAAGGTAAAAAATTATGAAGTTTTGAATAGAGTGGAAGAGAATCGATCATTGTTACCAAGTATTGAAAATCGACGGGACAGCTGGGTTGGTCATCTGTTGCGTCATTCATCCTTTGCATCTCACTGATCAAAGGAAAAGTGGTAAAGAGGTCGACCAAGAAGAGAATTTGTAGATGATATAAAAAGAACACCTACCAGCTAATCAAACACCTGGCTCAAGAGTGGAAGTCAATGGGAGAATATCATGCTGCCCACCAACCTTCGGGTTGAGAAGACGAAGAAGAAGAAGAAGAAGAAGAAGAAGAAGAACAGTCAGTACAGGAGGATAGATATGGCGGTGATCTGGAATTAGCGCCATCATTGTAACCATGGCATCCACTGTTCTTCATCTAAGTATATCTGGTCAGTAGCGTCATCTGTTCCTTGCTATAACAACGCAAACTTTGTGAGAACGAGTCTCTCTCGTACTTCGTGGTGATTTGAACATCGATCTGAAGTCAGCGCCTGGCCTTCATGCGTGACTGCTACTACTACAATGTCTTCATTCTGTCTCTGAAGGAGGTAACGGCGTCTCTCAGGCCAGAAGATTTGTGGAGAACGTGAGAGTGTTGGCGGCCGTGGTCTATATTAAGAACTGTCCTGGAAGTCGCCTTAGTGCATTCGCCTCAGGACGGTGGGAACCATCCCTTCTCCGTCTTCCGAAAGCACAGGCGTAGAGCCGCGGCCACCACTCCTCTGCTCGGCTGGTTGGTCGGAGTGCAGACGTGGCCACCTGTAAGTCGAAAGCCACTGTGCATCCGCCGACCTCATGCGTTATACGCCCCCCTGCGAATTAAACAACCACCCAGCCACTTGGAGTAGTCCTTTCTGTCGCCACTCCAACCACATAACAACCCAACAGTGTGTTCCGTACTTTTCCTGTCACCGTCCATACTGAGTTTAACGGATGCGCTCAAAATCTATGTGGTAACATGATCCGTCGAAACATGTCCCTTTAAGGGGAGGTGGACGACATTACAGAAAAAAGTGACAAAAATAGGTAAGATTTGAACTAGAATATCTTACTCCATTTTCGCAATATAAATGAAAAACTCTCAGATCAGGAAAATTTGTACTTTTTCTTAAGTGTTAGCATCTTAAAAGTGTTTAATATTACTAGGAAACAGAATTATCCAATATGTTTTAAATATAGTACAATATAATTTTTAGCATTCATCCCAAATTTCAGGTACATTTTACTACGGAACTATTAAATATACAGAGCTGCAATTAAACATTCCATATAGGCCTATGTGTACTGTCATCTGTAAGATAGACTTAAAAAGACAACAAATTTATTCCTTTTTGACCCACAGGGCTTATGATTGATAAAAATATCTTTTCATTTTCATGATCATAAAGTGTCTGAAAATAAAAAGGAAAGTATAATATTTATGCTAATAGGCATGATTCTGAAATTTCACTTCCTGAGGTACAGCCATTACCTAGAAAAGTTAGGCCTACCTGAAATTTAGGATGCATGCTAAAAATTAAATTATACTATATTAAAAAAATATACAATAACACCATTTTCTAGTAACATTGAAATCTTTTAGGATGTTAACAGTTAAGAAGTACAAGTTTATCTGTTCTGAGAGTTTTGAAGTTATATTCCAAAAATGGAGGAAGTTATTCTAGTGCAAAATCTTACCTATTTTTATCCCCATAATGTCATCCACCTCCCCTTAATGTCACCTAGTTCCCGCGGCGCATTAAACTGTAGGCCTGTGAACGTAAGCAACGCTATGACATGGACCTTCAATAAGGTACTGATAACACTCAAGTTTGATTATTTTTTCGCTGTTTGTTTGCTTGCTTGCTTGTTTGTTTGTTTGTTTGTTTGTTTGTTTGTTTGTTTGTTTGTTTGTTTGTTTGTTTGTTTGTTTGTTTGTTTGTTTGTTTGTTTGTTTGTTTGTTTGTTTGTTTGTTTGTTTGTTTGTTTGTTTGTTTGTTTGTTTGTTTGTTTGTTTGTTTGTTTGTTTGTTTGTTTGTTTGTTTGTTTGTTTGTTTGTTTGTTTGTTTGTTTGTTTGTTTGTTTGTTTGTTTGTTTGTTTGTTTGTTTGTTTGTTTGTTTGTTTGTTTGTTTGTTTGTTTGTTTGTTTGTTTGTTTGTTTGTTTGTTTGTTTGTTTGTTTGTTTGTTTGTTTGTTTGTTTGTTTGTTTGTTTGTTTGTTTGTTTGTTTGTTTGTTTGTTTGTTTGTTTGTTTGTTTGTTTGTTTGTTTGTTTGTTTGTTTGTTTGTTTGTTTGTTTGTTTGTTTGTTTGTTTGTTTGTTTGTTTGTTTGTTTGTTTGTTTGTTTGTTTGTTTGTTTGTTTGTTTGTTTGTTTGTTTGTTTGTTTGTTTGTTTGTTTGTTTGTTTGTTTGTTTGTTTGTTTGTTTGTTTGTTTGTTTGTTTGTTTGTTTGTTTGTTTGTTTGTTTGTTTGTTTGTTTGTTTGTTTGTTTGTTTGTTTGTTTGTTTGTTTGTTTGTTTGTTTGTTTGTTTGTTTGTTTGTTTGTTTGTTTGTTTGTTTGTTTGTTTGTTTGTTTGTTTGTTTGTTTGTTTGTTTGTTTGTTTGTTTGTTTGTTTGTTTGTTTGTTTGTTTGTTTGTTTGTTTGTTTGTTTGTTTGTTTGTTTGTTTGTTTGTTTGTTTGTTTGTTTGTTTGTTTGTTTGTTTGTTTGTTTGTTTGTTTGTTTGTTTGTTTGTTTGTTTGTTTGTTTGTTTGTTTGTTTGTTTGTTTGTTTGTTTGTTTGTTTGTTTGTTTGTTTGTTTGTTTGTTTGTTTGTTTGTTTGTTTGTTTGTTTGTTTGTTTGTTTGTTTGTTTGTTTGTTTGTTTGTTTGTTTGTTTGTTTGTTTGTTTGTTTGTTTGTTTGTTTGTTTGTTTGTTTGTTTGTTTGTTTGTTTGTTTGTTTGTTTGTTTGTTTGTTTGTTTGTTTGTTTGTTTGTTTGTTTGTTTGTTTGTTTGTTTGTTTGTTTGTTTGTTTGTTTGTTTGTTTGTTTGTTTGTTTGTTTGTTTGTTTGTTTGTTTGTTTGTTTGTTTGTTTGTTTGTTTGTTTGTTTGTTTGTTTGTTTGTTTGTTTGTTTGTTTGTTTGTTTGTTTGTTTGTTTGTTTGTTTGTTTGTTTGTTTGTTTGTTTGTTTGTTTGTTTGTTTGTTTGTTTGTTTGTTTGTTTGTTTGTTTGTTTGTTTGTTTGTTTGTTTGTTTGTTTGTTTGTTTGTTTGTTTGTTTGTTTGTTTGTTTGTTTGTTTGTTTGTTTGTTTGTTTGTTTGTTTGTTTGTTTGTTTGTTTGTTTGTTTGTTTGTTTGTTTGTTTGTTTGTTTGTTTGTTTGTTTGTTTGTTTGTTTGTTTGTTTGTTTGTTTGTTTGTTTGTTTGTTTGTTTGTTTGTTTGTTTGTTTGTTTGTTTGTTTGTTTGTTTGTTTGTTTGTTTGTTTGTTTGTTTGTTTGTTTGTTTGTTTGTTTGTTTGTTTGTTTGTTTGTTTGTTTGTTTGTTTGTTTGTTTGTTTGTTTGTTTGTTTGTTTGTTTGTTTGTTTGTTTGTTTGTTTGTTTGTTTGTTTGTTTGTTTGTTTGTTTGTTTGTTTGTTTGTTTGTTTGTTTGTTTGTTTGTTTGTTTGTTTGTTTGTTTGTTTGTTTGTTTGTTTGTTTGTTTGTTTGTTTGTTTGTTTGTTTGTTTGTTACATGAATGACAGTGTCTGATTACTTTTAACAATGCAATGGACAACCTACCTTGCGTTAATCAGCATATAATCTGGAAAGAATCCGCTTTTTGGATCAAATTCCATTCTAGAGTTTCTCTGTTTGTATAATTGTCTCATACGTAGGGATGAACTGTAATGCATTATTCTGAGGACCATTTCCTCCTTGTGTTTAATGCATAGTCATATCGATGATGGGACACAGTTTCTCCATACCGGGTGAGTCCGCTGCACCTGACGTTTTCTGTTGTTAGGCATCCCAACGTACGTCACTGGTGGTATGATGGTCGAATCTCCTTTGCCGTATTCCAACCAACACTTGCCCTTAACTACTTACTTACCCATCACCTTCGCAACAACATGTGTACCGGGCTGAGTGGCTCAGGCGGTTGAGGTGCTGGCCTTCTGACCCCAACTTGGTACGGTTATGTCTCAAAACTCACGAGTCTCAAAACTCACGGGCTAAAATTAGTAACAAATAGTCTCAAAACTCACGAACACAAACTGGTCGCTAAAGTAAACATTCTAATGAGTCCCAAAACTCACGAATACAAACTGGTCACTAAAGTAAACATTCTAATGAGTCTCAAAATTCACGACTCCGGACAACAGGTGCTTGCGATGACTGCAGGAGGGACGCGCTGCGCGATGAATCACGCTTCCCTTCAACCCATGTTTTTCCACCGACTTTTAGAATGGTATTTTCCATGTAATATTAACAGGAATTATCATCCTACCAAAGATCAAATTCCCCAAGTGTAACACTGATCTTTATTCAGTTATTTTGCTTGGTGCCATCGAACAGTGCACAACATGCAATTCATCTCTTCACAAAAGGGTAAAATAAATTTAGTGTACAATGGTTATAGGTTTTACAAGCAACGAGAGAACAAGTCGGGCGAAACAGTATGGTTTTGCTATAAAAGACTGTCATCCGCGTGTGCCGGTAAAGTGATAACTGCAAGTGACAATAGTGTTTTTAGTGAAACAGTCCACCAGTGTGTACCTGATGAAGCAAGCCTCGATGTGTACAAAGCAGTTAGCCAGGCCAAGAAACGAGTTTACGAAGAGCATGGAACATCAGTTACATAGGTTAAACCTTTTTTTTACAAGTTGGTTACGTCGCACCTACACAGATAGGTCTTATGGCGACGATAGAATAGGGAAGGACTAGGAGTGGGAAGGAAGCGGCTGTGGCCTTAATTGGGGTAAAGCCCCAGCATTTGCCTGGTCTGAAAATGGGAAACCACGGAATACTATCTTCAGGGCTGCCGGCAGAGGGGTTCGAACCCAGTTGCTTGCCCCTGAACTCGCGGCCAACTCACTCGGTTTTATTTTTGAAGAGTCCGCAGACGAAATTAAAGACCGTTAAAAATCGCGCGCGTGTCTGCTCGTGCATTGTAGCCAACAGCCTGTTATCTGTGTTGTTTCAATAGAAATTGAGCCGATGACCTAGGTGTTAGGCCCTTTCAAACAACAAGCATTAATAGAAATGGTTTATAAATTATATTTGTTCCGAGTAAGTGAGTACTTAAGACATATTGGTACTATTGGTTATTACTATAAGTTAGGTACAAGAAGGTAAGAATAATATTTTTTGTTACAGGTCTACACAGAAGAATTTGAATCCTTGCAGCAAAGAGGATATGAATTTATCACCAGGGTACCTCAATTTTTCAGTGTAAAATCATCACTCTACAGGCACCGAAATAAAGCCCAGGGAGTCCAAAAAGAGCCAAAACATCGAAACGACATTAATTTAGATGAAGACACTCTACGCATGACCGATGGCAGTACATTTATTCTTGCAGACAACAGGGATGGAAAAAGAATATTAATATTTTCAAGCGCAAAGGGAAGAGAATGTCTCAAAGCGCATAGGACATTTCTAATGGATGGTACTTTCAAAAGTTGCAGCAGCCAGTTTTCACAGCTATATACAATACATGCTGATCTTGGAAGCACCAGCGAGGAAACAAACATAACACCAGTCATATTTGCTCTTCTCCCCTAATAAGACCACGGGAACATACGCTAGATTATTTAATATCATAAAACATGAGATCCCAGAATGGAACCCAAATGAAATAAACGTCGACTTTGAGGCAGCCGCTATCAAAGCAATAAAAGAAGTATTTCCTTCTATCAAAGTGCAAGGATGCTTCTTCCATTTATGTCAAAGTCTCTGGCGAAAGGTTCAGGAAGTCGGCCTCACTGAAGCCTACAAAACGAATCAGGAAGTCCGACAAACAAATACAATGTGTGCGGCACTTGCCTTCCTGCCGCCTGAGGATGTAGACGAGGGGTGGATCTACATTCATAGTAACGCCCCCGAAGACCAAATGTTGACGATATTTTTTTACTATTTTGTCGATCATTGGCTACAAAATCCACTAGTTCCAGTGGAAACGTGGAACTGCTATAATAGAAGACACAGAACAAACAGTTCTGTGGAGGGGTGGAATCACCAAATAAACAATGTTCTGGGAAGACCTCACTCTCGAATAAAAGACTTAATAAAAGGGCTTAAGCAAGAAGCTGAGAAATCAGATAAGAAGATTATGAGGATTGAGTTGAACCTAGAGGGTTAAAAAAGAAGAAAGAAACACTACCAACTTGATAAGAGGATCGAACGAAACACACAAAAAAATATGAGGAGACAAGAGATGTAGGTGCATTTCTGAGAGTCACTTCCTTCATCCTTAAGATGGGTTAGACAGAAAGTAAATCTTTTCTTGTTAAATTAATCATGTAAATGTGTAGATAAAAGTAATGGAAATAGTGGAAAAAGACCAATTGAACCAAATTAAGCATACTAAACCAATTGACAGAAATATATAAATAGTAAAAAAATATAAAAATACATAAAAATAAAATGCATTGAAAAAGACAAAGCTTTACAGCGGCTTATGGAACTAGGCCTTCATTTGAAAGGCCGAGTGCGGTTATCCGCGCGGGTCCATGGCGTCCGTGGGTTTCTCAACCCCCTGTCGCGTATTCGTTATGTGGGTAGGTTGTAGTGATTGAAAACTCGAATACAAATTATTCGCTTATTCGATTATTTAATTTTATTCTATTAATCCATTTGCTTAATATTTCGTTTATTCAGTTACAGTATTTCTTCGATTCGATTATTTTTTCGAGTATTCATTTGAAATTCCATTCGAATGATTGGGGCAAATAGATAGTGAACGCTTTCGAAATAATGGCACGAAAAGTAATTCTAACGTCATCAACTCATCAATCTCATCACAGGGAAATTAAAATCACCTATCTCCACCCCCTTACAGGAAGTGCACGGGTAGGACGAACGGTCTCTGATAAGCTTTCCGAGAATAAAGCGAACTCATGCTGCTCACGTATGAATGAGTCGTGCACTCAGATGCCATTACATAAAATGCAAAGATTAATATATTGCATCACGCGCCCACGCGGTTACGCGAAGTGCAATGCTATAGTATTCGTTACTTGGCTCACCAAATTTCTGAAGTCGTAAATTAAAATGCGTCAGAATTTTCTATAAAATATGGCGAAGTCGTTGGTCGCTATCTTTGAAATGATTTCGCTAAATGACTTCAAAGAGACTCCAGTTCGATGATGATGGTGATATTTAGTGATTTTGGTTCTTTCCCACTCCAAGAAAAAGTGCAAATGGTCAATACAAACCAGTAAGGGTTGAAAACAATTAATGTTGGTGGTGGTACTGTAAAATGAAATGGTGTATGGCTTTTAATGCCGGGAGTGTTCGGCTCGCCAGGTGCAGGTCTTTTGATTCAACTCCCGTAGGCGACCTGCGCGTCGTAATGAGGATGAACTAATGATGAATACAACACATACACCCAGTCCCCGTGCCAGCGGAATTAACCAATGATGGTTAAAATTCTTGACCCTTCCGGGAATCCAACCCGGGACCTCTGTGACCAAAGACCATCACGGTAACCATTTAGCCATGGAGCCGGACTTGGTGGTGGTTATTACTGTTTTAACGGGAAACCTAATACTGTCGGGGTTCGGAAAAGAACAAGAATTGACTAAGGATAGATGAAAGCAAGTAGACTGCCACAAGTGGGTGGAAGCAATGCCCGGATTCAGCAAAGGGCCCCGAGGTCGCCAGCCCACATTCTCTTGCTCAATCAGTCAATCAATCAATCAATCAATCAAACAATCACTACTGATATGCATTTAGAGCAGTCACCCAGGTAGCAGATTGCCTATCAGTTGTTTATCTAGTCTTCTCTTAAATAATTTAAGAGCTCCTGGGGCCCCTTTTTAGTCGCCTTTTACGACAAACAGTGGGTACTGTGGATGTTATTCTGCCTCCCCAACCCACAGGGGTAAAATAATGAGTGGTGAATGAAAGAGACAGAGGTGTATAATTATAATTTAAAAAAAAGATATTTTGCTGTTGTCTTAAAGCTAATATAATATATTTTTTCCCTTTCACATAAATTTATAATAATGGCGTGTGGCCTCCGGGGAGGTCTGCTGCAGGTCTTTAGAGTTGACGCCGTACAGGTGATCTGCACATCTGTGAGGATGAGGCCCTACCTAAGGTGAAGTCTAATTGTGAAGACGGCACGAACACCCAGTCCCCGAGCCACAGGAATTAACTAATGAAAGTTAAAATCTTCTACCCGACCAGAAACCGAACCCGGGACCCCCTGGACCCCTTGGACCCAAGGCCAGCATGCTAACTATTCATGAATAAAACCGGACAACATCAAATTAAAGTAGGTATATTGCCCGCTGTCAGTAAAAAGAAACTGTCAGTTGGTAGTACTGGGGCTTAGATCCATTATGCGGCCAAGGCGGCATTTACTTCAATAAGGCATTTTATTTAGAGATATACATCAAGACAGTTAATTCACTCATTTAGTTTCAACATTTGGAGATTCATTTGGAAAAAAGGCGTGTTTCTATTTTTCGTAAGAGTTCATCTATTCGCTTATTTCAGTCGATTATCTACCCGACACACTTAAAGAGAAAAATTTATTCATGGCGCATATAACTGAATGATATATGAAACTCATTCCATTATTTGATTTGATTATTCATTCGATTATTTAAATAATCGGATAGAAGTTATTGGATTATTAAAAGTATTCCATTATCCCATCACTAATAGGGTGGACATTTATCCATTTAAAGAAGAACTGGCCCTGCTCGTGAGTTTTGAGACTGGCCCAGGTAGAGAAACCTGTTCTTACTAATCCTCTTCCTGGAATTCGTGAGTTTTGAGATTGGCCAAGGTAAAGAAACTTGCTCTTATAAATCCTTTTCCTGGAATTCGTGAGTTTTGAGACTCGTGAGTTTTGAAACTCGTGAGTTTTGGGACGAACGCTTGACAGGATCTACCCTGATTCAGTCCGGTAGTATTTGAAGGTCCTCAAATACATCAGCATTGTGTCTGTAGATTTACTAGCACGTCAAATAACTCCTGCGGGACTAAATTTCGGCACCTCGGCGTCTCCAGAAACCGTAAAAGTAGATAGTGGAAAATAAATTAAATAACATTTTTTTAAATATGTGAAGGTTTTTTACACAATGCATCAAACTGTGATGTGGCAATATAAAATCACGTCTCAGTTGTAAGCTTTCAGTAGAGTAGGAAATGAGCGCAAAAAGCATTGGTATACCGATAGAAAACGTATGTGCATTTGTGAAGCGGAAGTAGTTGTCCATCTGGTACGCTTTCCGGTGAGCTGCTAGCTGTAGTCGTCGTGGTGTCGAAGGTTAATATGAGTGCTGCTAATACAACTGCGGTAGGTAGGTGTGTTCACATCCCACTTGAACCTGATAATTTTATTCGTATTTTATACTTCGAGAATCACCCACAAATCCAATATATCCGAATACCCTTACGTCTTGGGATTCTTTCTTTCTTTCTTTCTTTCTTTCTTTCTTTCTTTCTTTCTTTCTTTCTTTCTTTATTTATTTATTTATTTATTTATTTATTTATTTATTTATTTATTGTCTTCTGTGTGGAAATATTTTGTGGTACAGGTGCTGTATGCCATTGCTGGCAGGGCCTAGTGTTTACGGTGCACTACGTCTTCTAGTATAGGCTAGAGCAATTTTGTTACTTTCATAAATCTGTCTCTGTCTTATCCTTGGCTTTGACAATATGAAAGTGACTGAGGTAAGAGCGATGCTGGTAATGCCAATCCTTATGCAGCCAGTCCCTGCAACGGGAAGTTACATCACTCTTCATTTCCCTAGTACGCCTCTTCAGTGATGCCTAGGCCATCTATGACAGCTGATGGCAGAGCTGTTGAGGATCCCACCAGCGGCATCGCTGACGGACTGAACATACATAGAGGTGCTGTGCCTCCTGCGTGTTCTGTCTTGCTTCACCGCACATGAGGAGCGTGTCAACATACCCATCTGTTGAATACCTAGCGAAGAAATGACCAGCACTGCTAGGCTACACCAAGTGTCAGGACAGTACACATTGAATATGCATGCTGTATGCTATACGTTGAATGTGGGACGAATGGCTTTGTACTTGATCCTGTAATCTTCAAATGTAAATAAAAATATTTAGCGCTCGTGGAATTCGAACCCAGTTACCAACGGCACATGCGTAAGCACGTCTCTGCTTCCTCCATGACATGACATGACTCTTGTCTCGAACTTATCAGAAAGCGTTCTGGGTGTAAAACTACTTGCCATTTTATAAACTCGCACACGTCTTCTATCACTATGCCATCGATTTAGCGTTAATTTCGTATCCTACTGAAAGCTTATAACTGGCACGTACTTTTTACATAACCGTACGACAGCTTGATGTACTGTGTAAATACCTATCACATTCAAGCTTTGCAAAAGTCTTGGTGTGATGATGCAGTAAGTGCTTAAAGGCGACTACAACTTGCTATACTGCAAAGGAGAATTGACCATCACACCACCGATGTTCACTGGGCTGCCTGACAACAGAAATATTCAGGCGCAACGGACTCAACCGGTATACACTTGCCGACATGGGCTATGTTTCTCTTCAAGACAGGCTTTTTCATGGGTTTCTTTTTCGGTTACTCGTAGCGCCAATTCAGATAAGTGTTCGTCAACTATGAGATAAGAGGACTGGGAAGGAAGAGCCTTGGTCATAATAACAGCCTGGAGTAAACATGGGAAAACTAAAGAAAAAAATCTTCAGGACCACCGATTGTACGTTTCCAATCTACGATCTCCAGAATGCAAGCTGCATGTATAAGGCCCCTACTACTCATTCGCTTACACAGTATTATACTTAAATCTTCCCTTCGACGTTGCTATTTAGATTTCACTTACCGTAACCACACTGTAATCAAAGCTACAATTCCTCTTACGCTGGAGTGCCACCTCACTCGCGATAATATTATGAGGTTTCATTTTCACTTTTTTCTTGTCTGTGGGCAAGTTATGCTCATGTTTGGCCATATTTGTTCACTATAGCTGAATGATGTTTCGCACGCGCACCGACGAATTCCATTGGTTGCGACAAGCCAAGAGTTGCATCAATATAGATACGACGTCTAACTAAACACCCGCTGAATATTATATCTGAAATCGAACATGGTGCGTAATTAGTAATCTTTTCTGAAATCGGCCCAAATAGATTTCAATCACTTTCCCTCACATTACTCTTTGTAGACGACCGAGCGAAATGGCCACGTGGTTAAGGTCGCGCATCTGTGGGCTTGCATTCGGGAGAAAGTGGATTCGAACCCCACTGTCGGCAGACCTGAAGATGATTTTCCGTGATTTCCCATTTTCATACCAGTTAAATAATGGGGCTGTACCTTAATTAACGCCAAGGCCACTTCCTTCCTACTGTACCCTTCTCCTACTCCATCGTCGCCATAAAACCTGTGTTGGTGCGACGTAAGGCAAATTGTAAAAAAAGTGTCTTAGTAGGCCAGCTGAAAAATTATTCGCGAAGTGCACATGTTCACTCGCGATGCATTACTTCATCCTTTGTCCTCCTTCGTGCTGAATGGTTAGTGTGCTGTACTTTACCCCAAGGGGTTCATAATTCGATTCCCAGGCAGGTAGGGGATTTTAACCTTCATTGGTTAATTCCGATGGCTCGGACCTGGGTGGGTGGGTGGCATCTTCAATATACGTAGAGCCCTATCCTCACAGACGGGCAGGTCTTCAGTACCACATTCAACAGGCCTTCGTGAAGGCCACACGCCTTTATTTATTATTTCCTCCTTTCCGACACTTGTCGTGAGTATTGGGGTAGTGATTAGTAGCCCCATTTCGGGCTAATCAAGAGTGAAAAGGGAAGGCATCCAGTTGATCGAAGAATGAAGTTCCCGGCAAGGAATGGGAAGGACCACAAAAGGTATGAAAATGGAAGACCTCTTAGGACTCTCAAACTCAAACGTTCAAACAGGAGCGATATGTATGTGGAAGTACAGTTCCTGAAAAACAATTTGAAGTACCCAGAAGAAATGTTCGTGCACACCATTGACAGGTAGAACGGTCACCAGAGTGCATGTTGTCACGACCTCTGGCAGGGTATATAAGGGTTGTGAACGGCGTCAGATGTTGATTGATCACTGTGAAGGATACGGAGATGCCGCGTACTCGTGTGAGACAACATTATCAGCACCTGACAGAGTTTGAAAGGGGCCTCATTGTGGGTCTACATTTGCTCGACAGGCCGAATCATGCAATAACTAATTTGTAAGGAATTACAATGTGACGTTGGCCCGATTTCGGACTGTATAGGAACGTGTGGGCAGGCATACTTGTTGTCAAGGTTCCGGTCGACAACGTGTGATCATCACAAGGAAGGATCGTCGAGTTGTGCAGCAACCTCATCGCAACCCCTTCATATCTGCGCCTGCCATTCGAGAACAAGTAACGGACTCCCTGCGACATTCTGTGTCATCCAGCACCATTGTTCGGAGACTATCAGCTACTGGACTAGAGAACTACCGTTCCATCCGTAGGCCACCGTTAACACCACAACACAAACGGTCGCGTTTGGAGTGTTGCCGTGACCAGGAAGCATGGACTGCTGATGAATGGCGTCGCATTGTGTTCAGTGATGCATCGCGGTTCTGCGCTATCCCGGATGACCATCGTCTGCGAGCATTGCGGAGACCTGAGGAGAAGTCCCATTCTCACACCGGTGTTACTCCTGGTGTCATGGTGTGGATAGCTATCGGCTTTGACTTCAGGTCACAGCTGGTAGTTATTGAGGGAAATCTGGCTGCACAACGGTAGGTCATGGACATCCTCCATCCCCATGTCTTACTTCTGATGTGACAGTATCGTGGTGCTAGTTTTCAACAGAGCAATGCTCGTCCTCGCACGGCACGTGTCTCTATGAACTGTCTGCGTACTACCGTGACCAGCAAGATCCCCAGATCTGCCCCCGATAGAAGATGTGCCAGTTTGACGGATATCAAGGAGCAGTTAAAACAGTTCCAGATCAGTTTTTCTCAGGAGAGGGTACTACGGCTTTTTGACATTCTTCCCCACCGAATCAGAGCATGCATCTACGCCGCACCGTCGCACTGATAAGTGGGCTCGTACTGCGAAGTTCTTTGTGAACTTGACCCGATTTTGAAATCACTGAAATAACATCACATACCCTGTCAACAAGAAAAGTTTATTTTCGTTTCCTCCTCCCCTTCTGGGTGTGAGCTATGTATAACACTCAGCTAAGGACTTCATAGTTGTCAAACTACTCTCCCACGCTTAGAACTCTAGTCATCTCTTACAACCGGAAGGAGAAAATCGTACCGGGCGAGTTGGCCGTGCGCGTAGACGCGCGCGGCTGTGAGCTTGCAACCGGGAGATAGTAGGTTCGAATCCCACTATCGGCAGCCTTGAAAATGGTTTTCCGTGGTTTCCCATTTTCACACCAGGCTAATGCTGGGGCTGTACCTTAATTAAGGCCACGGCCGCTTCCTTCCAATTCCTAGGCCTTTCCTATCCCATAGTCGCCATAAGACCTATCTGTGTTGGCGCGACGTAAAGCCCCTAGTAAAAAAAGGAGAAAACCGTAGATATGTACTATGACCCCAGCATCAGTACATCGGGATGATAAAGAACCGTGAGGCTCACAGACACGTCAAGCTGTCCACGTGATAATCCAATATCAGCAGAGCATCTTGCTGGGCTGTAAGCGTCTTGATCGATCCAATGCCCCTTATAGCCTGTAGGCCACGGGTTAGATTTATCTTTTATGGCAACAAAGTAGACACATTCCACTTCGTTTTCCTCACAAAACGTATGTCATACTGGTTATTGATCACCGATCTCTATCATAAGAAACTGTTGTTTTTACTTGTCTTATCTTAACAGTGCTTACAACACCAACTGTGACAAGCCTGAATCAATCTTAGTTGCTGTCGCAGCCATACAAACACATTTTTCATACTGAACGTTCTACTGTATTTTTATGCACGTGGATTTGAATTTATCTCCCACTGCTAACGGCACGTGACATTTAAAAATTGTCACCAAATAAAATAAGTAAAATAAATAAAAAATATTTCAGGTATTAGAATAAATTATTGGATAATGAAAAATGATTCAGATCTTATATTCCATCCAATTTTTATGTCCACCTTGTTTAGTTCATGTAAAATTCGTGCACAGTAACATTCAGAACAGTATTTTTCGTCCATTTTTCCACGTCCACTCGCAGCAGGTTTATTCATTAGATCACTCAAAATTTATCCATTTTTCTCCTCTTCCCATTCGTACGTTTCTTTCTATTTTATAATAACTACGGAATTCTATATTGTACACAGAATTCTAAGTGAAGTAATGCACGCATTGGGAGTTACGAAGAAAACCTATATAAACATTTTTTTCTGGGATATCGAATTTCAGATACACTTGGTAAGGTCCATTGTTTAATAGGACTAACCATTTAGGCAGCGTATTCAGTTTTAAGTTTCCCAGACGTACATTTTTTCATTTTCTTCTGACTTGCTTCAAATTTTCTTTCACTACATGACACAAATAAAAGATAGTGTGATAAGAAAACAGGGAAAAGCATAATTTAAGGAACACTATTAGCATTGCGAAGTTATTTATTTATTTATTTATTTATTTATTTATTTATTTATTTATTTATTTATTTATTTATTTATTTATTTATTTATTTAGTTCCGTTTGGGCCTGCTATGGACCACGTGGTTCTTATCTCTAGCAGCTTTCTTCTTTGACCAGTACTCCTTCATCCTTGCACTGTGAAAGTCTTTTCGCTCCTGGGTCCATTTCACACCTCCTCCCGGACGTACTGTTTTTTCTCTTATTGACTGGAGAGAGTTTGATGTTCTGATCAACGTTCTGTACCTATTCCTGTCATAAATTTCACTGGGAGCAATGTCCAATTCTTGAAGGTCTTTTCTGACGAGTCTTGCCCACTTGGCATTAGTCGCTTTCCCTCTAGAGATGGTGTGGAAGATTCTGGAGGTGAGCCTCTGATTGTCCATTCTCATGATATGACCATAGAAGTTCAATCTCCTCTTCCTCATAGATGTTGTAATGCTCTCCAGTTGTTGGTACAGTTCGTTGTTGTGCCTGATTCTGTACTTGCCTTCTTCTTTAATAGGGCCCATGATTTTTCTCAGGATCTTCCTTTCCTTCAGCTCCAGTTTTCTAAGTTGCCCTTTTCTTACCATGTTTAGGCATTCTGAGGCGTATAGTACTGATGGCCTCACTACAGTAGTATAATGCCTAATTTTGAGGTTAAGTGAGAGGGATTTGGATTTGTACATACTCTTACATAGGTGGTAGGCATTTTCCAATTTGATGCATCTGCTGTTCATGGCCTGATCTTCATTCATGTTTGGGGTTATCCATTCTCCTAGGTATTTGAAGGAGTTAGTCCTTTGTACTGTTTTGTCCCCCAGTGGGACTGATTTGGGTGCATCTTTGATGTTGGTGATAAACTGTGTTTTGTTGATGGCGATCTTCAGCCCTACTTTAGCTGCTATGTGGTCGAGAGAGGATAGTTGATGGATAGCTTCCTCCACACTGGATGCCAGGAGTGTAAGGTCGTCTGCGAAGGCTAAACAGTTAACTGTTAACTTATCTTTCTTGTAGCCAATTCTCAATCCAGAGCCATCCTTTAGCATTTTCGTCCACTCACGAATGACTTTCTCAAGTAGGCAATTAAAGAGGATTGGAGATAGGCCATCCCCTTGTCTAACACCTGTTTTGATCTCAAAGCTCTGGGACAGTTCCCCTCTGAATTTGATTCTGGCTGTAGTGTTGGTAAGAGTTGCTTTCACTAGATTCAAGGTTTTCTTATCTAGTCCCAGTTCAGCAAGTGCCTGGAAGAGTGACTCTCTATCTACTGAATCGTAGGCCTTCTGAAAGTCAACAAATGTTGCCACGTAGGGTGAGGCGCTTAGGTTTTTGTAAGTGATGATGATTTTGAGGTTCAGGATTTGTTCGGCGCATGACCTTGACTTGCGAAACCCAGCCTGGTACTCTCCGATGCAGGAGTCTAGTTGAGCCTCTACTCTTGTGAGTAATACTTTGGAGAGTATCTTGTACGTCACTGATACAAGGGAAATCCCTCTGTAGTTGTTGAGATCTGATTTGTCGCCTTTTTTGTGTAACGGGTGGATGATAGCTGAGGTCCAGTCGCTAGGTAACGCTTCTGTCACCCAGATGTTTGATATGATTTCATGGATACTTTGGATTGACTCCTCATCAGCGTATTTCCAGAGCTCTGCTATGATTCCATATTCACCCGCTGCTTTGTTACATTTCAATTCTGAAATGGCTTTCTGGATCTCCCCCTTTGTTGGTGGGAGAGAGTCCGACTTAGTAACATTCTGAGGTTCGAAATGCAGTTTCTCCTTGGGTTCCCTTGAATTTAGAAGGTTGTTGAAATACTCTGCTAGAACTGTGGTGCACTCTTCATTGTTCATTTTCAGCTTTCCGTCAGCTCCCCGAAGGTGAAGTGTAGGGGCTGAGTAGGGTGTTATTTGAGATTTAAAAGTTTGGTAGAAGTCTCTAGTGTTGTTTCTTTGAAAATCCCTCTCTGCTTGTTCAATGATATTTTTATTGTACTGCCTCTTGGTGTTCCTGATAATTTTAGTGGCAGTTTTCCTAACTTCTAAGAAGTTTTTATGGTTTTCCAGACTTTTGTTACGGTTCCATTTTAGCCATTCTTGCTTTCTCTCTTCTATTTATTTATTTATTTATTTATTTATTTATTTATTTATTTATTTATTTATTTATTTATTTATTTATTTATTTATTTATTTATTTATTTATTTATGAAAACTCAATGCCCCCTGACGAAAAAGAACTCCGTGAAATAATTACAGACTTGAAAAGCAACAAAGCTGCAGGAGAGGACTCTGTCACAGCAGAGATGCTGAAATGGTCGAGAAATCGAAATCACAATTTTAAGGTGCGAAATGGAAAAGATATGGGAAATGGAGGTAATCCCTGAAGAGTGAAAAAATACTATCGTTCATCCTCTACACAAGAAAGGTGATAGAGCAGATCCTAACAACTACCGCGGCATTTCCATCACACCTGTAACACATAAGACACTGTCTAAACCACTACCACCAACTAGGGGAGTATCAAGCGGGATTTATGAAGGGAAAATGGTGCGCTGATCAAATCCGGAGTCTGAAACGTGTACTACAGAATCATCTCTCGAAAGATCTGGTAGTGGTTTTTGTAGACTTCAAGAAGGCGTATGATTCAATCGACAGGGAATTGCTATAAAATATATTGGTGGAATCTGGAATCGAAACAACAGCAATTATTAAGAAGACTTTAACTGGGACACATTCGAAAGTTAAGTTCATGGGAGAAATCTCCAAGCAGTTCGAAATTAAAACAGGGGTCAGACAGGATGATAGACTGTCACCAATTCTTTTCAGCTGTGTGTTGGAGAAGATTATCCGGGAATCGGAAAAGGAACTGGACGGGAAAGGATTATTTAACCAAGTATACATTGTAGGGTCAGAAATTGTTGTCATGATTAATTGCCTTGCCTTTGCTGATGACGTTGCGCTGCTATCTAGGAATACTGACACAGCAATAGACCAGATGAATGTACTAAAACTACGAGCAGAAAAGGGAGGACTACAGATTTCTTTCGCTAAATCTAAATATATAACATACATCAAAATAGCCCCTCGGTACCTGAAGACAGAACACGGTAAAATAGAAAGAGTTGATAGCTTTAAGTACCTGGGTGAAATAGTGCAATTGGAAACTAATGAAAGAGAAGCAAACACCACCAGACGGGAGAAGATTGCTGCGGCTTTTAGTAGGACATAACCTATACAGAATACAAGAAGAAAACCATCTCCAGACGAGCTAAACTAAGGCACTACAATACAGTGATTAAAATGGAATGTCTGTGCGCTAGTGAATGCCTCCAAATGACGGGGCGAGCAGGACTGAGAGAAGCTGAGAAATTCGAAAGAAATATCCTTCGCTAAATAATGAGTCCAATAATCGTGGATGGACAGTATTGGGAAAAACTTTATCGTGACAATGCAAGGCTATTTGAGTCCATGCGAAAACGGAGACATAAATTCTATGGGCATTTATTTAGAATGAATGAGAAGAGAATAACGAAAAGGATTTTCACAATACTAGACACCAGACCTAAAATGTCGGACAAATGGTTCAGAGTGGTGAGAAAGGACATCAAACAAGTGGGACTAAATTCAGAAGATATCTCAAACCGAACAAAGTTTAGGTCAGTGATCGACAAATTACAGGGATTCCATGAGGAACCAAAACTTAACCGTGGTTGGACGGAAGAAAGAAGACAGGCTGCCAGAGAAAGGATCCTAAAGTTTTGGGCTGTGAAGAAGACTTCCAGAAACATGTAACTGTTACCTAACGTGGTCTCAAATGGCCGTAAACGAATTTATTTATTTATTTATTTATTTATTTATTTATTTATTTATTTATTTATTTATTTATTTATTTATTTATTTATTTATTTATTTATTTATTTATTTATTTATTTATTTGTCTCTCTGAATGTACGCAAGCAGTAACACAACAATACTTGTAATACATATGTAAATAAATCTAATTACAAAATAAAAAGTAATAAAATAAAGACAATGAAGAAGAATGAAAAGAATAAGATACATATACAGGAAAAATAACGAACCAAAGTACATCAAGGATGTTTCTATACCATTAAAATACAGTAATTAAGAAAGATATAACTAACGTAATAAGTGAATATAATAATACATACCTTAAAGAGCACTGATTAATTTAAAAAGTCTGAATTTATAAATTAAATACACAGGCCTTTATTCGTGTATTAATGAGAGTGTGATATTCTAAAAATAAATCTATTCCTTCAGAAAGTGTTGTAAAAACGTAGCATTTTATTAAATGGTGAATTCAAGTGATGAGATGTTCTGGATTTTTGAACGTGAAATACTGTGTTATTGCGAGCTCTAACTCGTGGAACATAAAGACAGATACAATTAAACAATCATATGGAATTAAATTTAATGCTTACAATTTTGCTTAACGTTTTGGACGTATTGATGTATCAAAAGGATAAAATATCTTATTATTTTTATAATGCATATACCGAACAAACTTGCTTTGAACAACTTCAGTAGCACGTATTTGTTCCTTTCAGCGCGGGTCCTAAATTTCGGATGCATATATTCTAATTTACTCCTAACAAGGCTAGTAAGGTACAGAACAACTATTGATAATTGAGTAAATAATTTAGAACTTCTTATTATAAACCCGATCATACGTTTGCATCGCTTGTTATTTTTGTAATATGGGAGTTGAAAGTTAATTTTTCACCAAATATTACTCCTAAGTCTCTTATTGTCGAAACTCTTTCTATAATAATATTGTTATGGCTTTTTTTACGTCGCACTGAGAAAATGAATTACCTTGCCGGTATTGCTCCTTGTTACGTCAGGAGAGAGGTTTCTGCTAACAACGAGAGGCTTAAAACAAATCTAATGCCTTTACATCCACTCTTTGGATACCGACTTGCCCAACGAAGAGTGAATTCCAGGAAAGCATTTTTAACATCTTCAGAACACCTGGAATGATCATCGGACAAAGTCAGGATTACCAAATGGAAACAAAAGACCCCTGACCTTTTGAAGTGGATGGAACCACGGGAAGTGTTGCCTCCCAGTCACACCGAGGACTGGTTGACATGGAGTTCCTTAAACAGACTTAGAACTGGAGTGCGTAGAACCAGAGCGAATCTACAGAAATAGAACTTCCCCATCGACAACGGCCTTTTGTGACTGTCGTGAACTTCAGACAACTGAACATCTGCTATGTTGTCCCTTGTGCCCATCAAACTGCACAATGGAAGACTTGGTGCTGGACAATCCAAATGCCCTTGAAGTGACCAAATTTTGGGCCGAATAGGTGTGACATCTGTATGACATATATTGTTGTAGACCTTTTACTTGTATATATTTTTGTACATAGTTTGTTTCCTTTAAATGTAGTATTATTCTATTTTACTTCTGATTCGAATAAAGAAAGAAAGACGTCGCACTAACTACTTTGAAGGTTTCCGGAGACAATTTAGTATGGCGACCTTTATATTGTCCTGGTAAAAGTTACATATGATTCACATCACGCCGTAGTACAACACGATCAATGTCTCGCTGCAGCTCATCCTTCTTGAAATGTGTAGTTTTATTTACTTTTACATCGTCAGCAAAGAGCAAACAACTGGCATGACAAACATTATTCGGCAAGTCATTAATCAGAACTGAAAGTAAAAGGGGACCCAAATTAGATCCTAACTAATGAAGTAGTCTGAGTTTTTGTCCTTAAAAGACACAAATTAATGTCGATCTTTCAGGTTTGTACATTACATTTGGAGTAATGGTTTCGAGAACCCAAACTGGTGCACGGAACCAAAACTGGTGAATTTTTTGAAAAAAATGTTATGATCTACCTTATCAAATGCTTTCTAGAAGTCTGTGTAGGCAATGTCATTTCTTCCGTTGTTATCAAATACATCATACAGTGTCTGAGTAAATCCCATAAGATTTAGTAAAAATCCATGCTGAAAATCTGAAATAACTGCCTTAATGCAATTAAAGATCTTAAAATATAGTATATGCTCGTATACTTTTGCAATGGCGTTAGATATATTTTCATAACTGCCTACCTTTGGAACTGGTGTAATTGTTTTATATTTTACACCTTTTAGGAAGACAAGACGACTTTAATTAAATATTGAAAATGAAGGTTATCTGAGGAGCTAGTATTTCTGCACACCCCTTTATTGTATAAGGCGGGATGTTATATGGGGCCGCTTGCCTTTTAAAGTTTTATTTTTCCATTAATGACTCTTTTCACCTCATCTTCTGATATAGAAGTAATATTGATCATATCCATAGTTGGTAATACAGGAATCTCATACAAATCCGTGTGATCGATATTATAATTAAAGTCCGCCCTGGTATACACCGACGAGAAATATTGCGAAGATCGTTGCGCAATGTTTCCAGTTTCATAACTATTGTCATTATAATATATGTAGGCAATTCTACCTAGTCGTGATACTCTTTTACTTCCCATATGTGTCCAGTAATTACTATATTTTGTTGTATTCCAATTTCTAAATCGAGAATATACGTTTTATGTGCAATGTTTATTTTAGATTTTAGTTCACTTCTAAGTGCACTTGCTCTTTGTGACACATTCCCTTTTTTTTCGCTATAGAGTTCGGATAATATCGTGTGTAAACCATACGGGATATTTGGATGTTTGAATGAAATTCCTCTTGTTAATATATACATCAAAACTTTTTAGAGTGAGGTGTAGAAGAAATCCACTGCAAGTTCTGCGTTCTCAAAAGAATACACCGAGCTCCAGTCGAAGTCACAGATCTCTACACGTGGTTATAAGGGTATTTAGGGGTTGTAGTAAGGATGTAAAGGAGATGGCATATAAGTCTCTGGTAAGACTAGAGTATGGTTCCAGTGTATGTAACCCTCACCAGAATTACTTGATTCGAGAACTGGAAAAAATCCAAAGAAAAGCAGCTCGATTTGTTCTGGGCGATTTCCGACAAAAGAGTAGCGTTACAAAAATGTTGCAAAGTTTGGGCTGTGAAGACTTGGGAGAAAGGAGACGACCTGCTTGACTAAGCGGTATGTTCCGAGCTGTCCGTGGTGAGATGACATTAGTAGACGAATAAGTTGAGTGGTGTCTTTAAAACTAGAAAAGATAGCAATATGAAAATAAAGTTGGAATTCAAGAGCACAAATTCGCGCAAATATTCGTTTATAGGGAGAGGCGTTAGGAAATGGAATAACTTACCAAGGGATATGTTCAATAAATTTCCAATTTCTTTGCAATCATTTGAGAAAAGGCTAACAAAACAACAGAGGGGTTCCATACACTGGAACCATACTCTAGCTGGGGGTCTTACCAGAGACTTATATGCCCTCTCCTTTACATCCTTACTACAACCCCTATTTGTTAATATAAGACCTGGGAGTTATTTTAAGACATAACATTATTCTAAGCAGCACATTTATTTCTGTGTCAATTCGACATTCAAAACTCTGGTATTTGTTATTAGAGCAACTAACGTGTTTACAGGCGTTAAATCCATCAATTGTATATTCAAAATCTTGGGCCAAAGCTAGTCGGAATATGCTTCAGTTATTTGGCATCCGCACTACAATGACACCTGGACGACTACCCTAAATTCAGATCAGTAGTGATTGATATAATTGTATGCGTACCCGCAAAGATATTTGAATTTATTATGTGCAATGGAAGCAGGTTCAGGATATAGAAATGGGTGGCATACAGGGATGCTGTAGTAGAAACAGCAAGGAAATGCCTAGGAACAACTGTGTGTAAAGATGGGAAAAGGCGAACATCTTGGTGGAATGATGAAGTGAGAGCAGCCTGTAAACGTAAAAAGAAGGCTTATCAGAAATGACTCCAAACAAGGGCCGAGACAGACAGGGATTGGTACGTAGATGAAAGAAACAGAGCGAAACAAATAGTTGTTGAATCCAAAAAGAAGTAATGGGAAGATTTTGGTAATAACCTGGAAAGGCTAGGTCAAGCAGCAGGGAAACCTTTCTGGACGGTAATAAAGAATCTTAGGAAGGGAGGGAAAAAGGAAATGAACAGTGTTTTGAGTAATTCAGGGGAACTCATAATAGATCCCAGGGAATCACTGGAGAGGTGGAGGGAATATTTTGAACATCTTCTCAATGTAAAAGGAAATCATCATGGTGGTGTTGCAAACAGCCAAGCTCATGGGGAGGAGGAAAATGATGTTGGTGAAATTATGCTAGAGGAAGTGGAAAGGATAGTAAATAAACTCCATTGTCATAAGGCAGCAGGAATAGATGAAATTAGACCTGAAATGGTGAAGTATAGTGGGAAGGCAGGGATGAAATGGCTTCATAGAGTAGTAAAATTAGCGTGGAGTGTTGGTAAGGTACCTTCAGATTGGACAAAAGCAGTAATTGCACCTATCTATAAGCAAGGGAACAGGAAGGATTGCAACAACTATCGAGGTATCTCATTGATTAGTATAGCAGGCAAAGTATTCACTAGCATCTTGGAAGGGAGGGTGCGATCAGTCGTTGAGAGGAAGTTGGATGAAAACCAGTGTGGTTTCAGACCACAGAGAGGCTGTCAGGATCAGATTTTCAGTATGCGCCAGGTAATTGAAAAACGCTACGAGAGGAATAGGCAGTTGTGTTTATATTTCGTAGATCCAGAGAAAGCATATAACAGGGTACCGAGGGAAAAGATGTTCGCTATACTGGGGGAATATGGAATTAAAGGTAGATTATTAAAATCAATCAAAGGCATTTATGTTGACAATTGGGTTTCAGTGAGAATTGATGGTAGAATGAGTTCTTGGTTCAGGGTACTTACAGGAGTTAGTCAAGGCTGTAATCTTTCACCTTTGCTGTTCGTAGTTTACATGGATCATCTGCTGAAAGGTATAAAATGGCAGGGAGGGATTCAGTTAGGTGGAAATGTAGTAAGCAGTTCAGCCTATACTGACGACTTGGTCATTAAGACCATTAAGGCAGACTGTGCCGAAAGCCTGCAGTCTAATATCTTGGAACTTGAAAATAGGTACAATGAGTATGGTATGAAAATTAGCCTCGCGAAGACTAAATTGATGTCAGTAGGTAAGAAATTCAACAGAATTGAATATCAGATTGGTGATACAAAGCTAGAACAGGTCGATAATTTCAAGTATTTAGGTTGTGTGTTCTCCCAGGATGGTAATATAGTAAGTGAGATTGAATCAAGGTGTAGTAAAGCTAATGTAGTGAGCTCGCAGTTGCGATCAGCAGTATTCTGTAAGAAGGAAGTCAGCTCCCAGACGAAACTATCTTTACATCCGTCTGTTTTCAGACCAACTTTGCTTTACGGGAGCTGGGTGGACTCAGGATATCTTATTCATAAGTTAGAAGTAACAGACATAAAAGTAGAAAGAATGATTGTTGGTACAAACAGGTGGGAACAATGGCAGGAGGGTACTCGGAATGAGGATATAAAGGCTAATTTAGGAATGAACTCGATGGATGAAGCTGTACGCATAAACCGGCTTCGGTGGTGGGGTCATTTGAGGCGAATGGAGGAGGATACGTTACCTAGGAGAATAATGGACTCTGTTATGGAGGGTAAGAGAAGTAGAGGTAGACCAAGACGACGATGGTTAGACTCGGTTTCTAACGATTTAAAGATAAGAGGTATAGAACTAAATGAGGCCACAACACTAGTTGCAAATCGAGGATTGTGGCGACATTTAGTAAATTCTCAGAAGATTACAGACTGAACGCTGAAAGGCATAACAGTCTATAATGATAATGTATGTATGTATGTATGTATGTATGTATGTATGTATGTATGTATGTATGTATGTATGTATGTATGTATGTATGTATGTATGTATGTATGTATGTATGTATGTATGTATGTATGTATGTATGTATGTATGTATGTATGTATGTATGTATGTATGTATGTATGTATGTATGTATGTATGTATGTATGTATGTATGTATGTATGTATGTATGTATGTATGTATGGAATATTTAGACATTTTCAGAGCTACATAATGGAGAAACAACATGGGTATTTTCCTAATCGCTCGACCATTACCAATTTAATACAATTTGTACAGTACGTAATTACTGCATTTCATGATAGCAGCCGTGTTGATTGTATTTTTACAGATATCGCGAAAGCCTTCGATAGATTAAATTATGATGTATTAATTAAAAAACTCTCCGATTTTGGTATCTGTGAATTGATATTAATCTTGGTTTCATCATACTTGAATGGTAGAGGACAATAAGTTTTTAACAATCAGTGTGAATCCTATGAATTCATAGTTGACTCCGTTCCACAAGGGTCAAATTTAGGCCCATCAATGTTTATAATATTCATCAAATATTTAAGCAAAGAATAAAACATTCAATATATCAATTATATGCGGATGATTTTAAAATCTACAAAATTATAAAAAGTTCACAAGACAGACAAAGTTACGAGAAGTCATCGACCGTGCTTATATCTGGAGCGCTAAAAATCAGCGAGCACTAAATATAAACAAATGTTCTTAGCTTGTATTTACATCAGCAAAGTTTACATTCGATTATACATTCACAGCGCATGCAACAAACTTAAAAACAGTTATGCCAATCAAAGACCTGGGAGTTATTTTAAGACATGACATGTGTTCTAAGCCGCACATCGTTTTCTGTGTCAATTCGGCATTCAGAATTCTCGTATTTGTTATTAGAGCAAATAAAGTGTTTACAGGCGTTAAAGCCATCAATTATCTATTCAAAATCTTGGTCCACAGTAAGTTGGAATATGCTTGTTATTTGACATCCAAATTACAATCATTGGAAGGGAGCCTCGTAAAAGTTCAAAAATGTTGTCTAAGGTACTTATATTATAAGACAATAATATATATGAATTTAAGGCAAATAAATCATATAGTCAACTACGTTAGCTTGGCAGAGAGATGGAAAACCTTAAATCTGGTGTTTTTGTATAAAACAGTTAATGGAATGTCGGAAAACAGTGGCTTCTTGCATCAGATTAATTTTAGTGCCAGAACAGGAAACTTACGAAATCGAGATCTGTTTGTTTGCAAAATACCAAAAAACGTGTATTATAAAAGTTCGCCATCAGTAAGAATTAGCCTGATGCACAATAAACTCGCCAAATCAACTATAGTTTAGATTTCATCCCTGCATTATCGACGGATATTAAGGTTTAAATTGCAAATAAAGTTTCACCTCGGATTACAAATTTTGTTATTGACTAGAAAATGTAATCTTGTCAGTATATGTGAATATGTGTAGTAATTACGTTATTATCTGACATACGTACAGTGTGTTCAGTTGAGGCATTCAGTGTATATGGAACCATGAATATAACATTAGTGATTGTTTTCATATTCTAGTGTATTTCCCTCGAATATTTTTGTTGTATTATAGTATGTCTATTTTGGTTTCTTTCTTAGTTTTGTTAAATCTCCAACTATCGTGTAACTAGCAATAGTACGGAGGAGCTACCGTTGTAATGAACAATTTCCTTCTCGATTTGACTAGCAGAAGGCGGAGGAGCATGCAATTTTGTTAAAATATCCCCTACCCGATTGGATTTGGCAGTAGATATTCGTGCCCACCATTATAAACAAATGTATCCACCTGAAATGTGTCTGGCATTAGACAAAGTGGCCTGCTAATATAACCGAAACTCACCGACTCGAATGTGACTGGCATTAAGTTTATTGCCTTTTGGCAAAGGGGCCTGTCATTACAATAATAACAACAAAACTTAATTTTGACTGGCAGTAGGGAATATGCCTGCCATTATAATGAAAACGCCTCAACTAGAATGTGTATGGAAGCAAGAAAGGGGGTCTGCCATTATAATGAAATTTCCCAACTCGATTGAGAATGGCAGTAGGCAAGTGACCCTGCCGTTATCATCACAACTCGCATCTTACTCGGGAAAGAACGTATGTGGATCTCCCCATCGTGTTTCTTCGGTAACGCTAAGAGACATGCAACTAAATAAAATCTCACTCACCGCGTGTACAGTAAATTTACGTAGAAATCCGTATACAAAATAGAATACCGAAGCGAAACACGGGTACATTTGCTAGTCAGTAACAATTTTATGCAATGCAATGTACGCCTTCTGTAATTCGAGTTTAACCTCTTTTGGTGAAATAATGAAATATTTAATTATATATTCTTCTATTTTACTATAAGGAAGAAAACATGCAGATGTCTCCATTGTTAAAAGTCGCCACGTGATGTAATACAAGAATTACTTACCTTTAATGTGACAATCTTGATCGTTCTGCCAGCCAGCAGCTTTGGTTGTCTTAGATTACAGCCCACATATCCATTCGAGTCTCGAACTGTAAAAAATGAAACATATAGTAGTCAAGGGATCTGCGCTAGCGATGTAACAAGGATGATCATTTATGATCAACGGTCAATAAGGTAGGAACAGGAAAGGGTTTACGCTCGACTCGAGCCCAGAGTGGTAAATTTTTAAATAAAAAGCTGGGGACTGAAGACAACTGAATATACAAACTAACAATTCAAGAACCACATAGAAACATATACATCCAAGGCTATGAAATTACTAGGTGTTCTCTACCGCTTCACAGAATTTTCTGATCCCACTGTTATTCGTCACTTCTTCCTCACGATCATCAACCTCTCTTGAACTACTGCTCTCCGATTTTGACAACAGCCTCCCCTTCCAATATTAACAAGTTAGGTAGAGCAGTGTCCTTCTTTGCTGCAATTGTTAGGAAGAGAAACCCAAAGCTCAGATATGGGTCTACCCAGTAGGTATTAAGGACAATAAATGTGTCAACGCTGCACATCAGGCGTCAGGTGGCTAATCTGAGTTTCCTCCGCGGGATCTTAAATGGGCATTAACGCTCGGAGCATCTTGTCCCACTCTTCTCTCTCCGTGTTCCTGTCCGCTCCTCCAGAATCAAAGACCATCTCCACATTGCCCACACTCAGCACTCAATACTTCATTGACCTTCCCTAATCCACCTACCAACTATGTGTAACGCTATTAATAGGAGACAGGAGCTTGATACATCAAGTAGAACTATATTCGAGAGGGGTGAAAATAGTCTCTTAAGGATAAGTTGATGTGAAGTGGTTATACCGCCATCTTGACCCACGATGACCTGGCATGGACATTCCTTGCTACTATTATTATCGAATCTCATGTATGTAAAGAATTTGCAATGTGTATTTGTGTATTTCACTGGTTCTTTGATCTCATAATGTGCGGAAATACTTCCCTGTTTGTAATCATTCTGGCATGGATTCAAAGTGACCATCATCTATCAATAAAAATAACTGTGGTGTTTTGGGCTTATTCCGTGTCAAGGAAACAAGGTGAAACACTTTACGTTTCGCAGAGAACTTTGCTCAACCACGTTTTCTTGACACGGAATGAATCCAAAAGCCGATACTTGCCATTTCTAAAATTACGGTCCGTGAAAGCATCAATGTTAACATTAAAAACAACCTTACTATGAACCTGGCTTTTAAAAATGTGGTCAGTGTGTTGGCTAGTACCAGATCTAGATGAAAATGATTGATCTGGTGGAATTATGTGTTGTTGCAGTGATCAACTAAACTTGGAAACATGGTACACATATTATGGTCTACGTCTCTTTCTTTTTTCTTTCTATCTTTCTTTCTCTCTTCCTTCCTTTCTTTCTTTCTTTCTTTCTTTCTTTCTTTCTTACTTTCTTTTTTGTAGTTTTTGTACGATTTTGAAATATCAATTGGAAAATCAAAGAACTTGCTTTCAGAGACAAGGAACCAGTTCCTGGTAAAATGTATGCTGAATAATAAATAGAGACCGGATTTTTAGGCGGTAATAGGTTAGAATGCAGAATCATTGAAACGAATAACACGTATACGCTACCCTGCACAACGGTTACGGTATAAGATGTGTATAAACATTAGGGGTACGGCGTATCAGGACTAGTACTATAACCTTCCAATGGTAACCGGATCAGAGATAGAAGAACCGTTGAAGTTTATGAGAACGAGGAAATCAACGGAAATTATACGGAAGTATACGTCCAGCTGTTATACGTCCAGCTATGTCTGTAGGCCGAGATAACTCGCCCATTTGAACAGAAAAATTTGATGAAAATGGGATGAATGTGTAAATTCATAAGCTCAGAACCCCATGGTTTTCGGATAATTTTATCCAGAAGCGTATTATCTAGTATTCAAGCGGAAACCAGTAAATGAAAAGATTACATATCAGCGGTAGAATAAAGCAATTCTTTACATGTGACATTCAGGTCCAGCAATGACATATACTGCGGAGGCCATGGAATGGTTTGAATGATGCAAATTCAGTGATCCTGAAGGCGTTTATAAAATAATCGATTGTACATGTTAAGAAGATAAAGCGAATAGTTAAGCGTGTTCCTTTGCGTGAATTCTCAGTTACGAGAGTAATCCTGTCACAGAAGTCATTCCTCAAATGTCAAAAACAGATGAACAGGAAATTGCAGACCAGCGATTTGTTAGGAATTATGAAAACTCGAACCAATGTTATCATTGAAATATTAAAATATGATTTTGTTTTATATGGTAGAAATAGTGATTGAATGTCGTATAAAAGAAAAACTGCTACACGTTAAGAAGGAAGCTGATCTAAATTATAAGAATGAGCAATTATTGTATGGTAATAGGAAAAGAAATACATTAACATAAGGGGACCAGGCGAGTGTTGTAGATTAACACTGGAATACTGTGTGTTCAGGTCAGAATGTCTACGAAGGTGAAAGATTATCACTGAAAGACTTCAGTTAAGACAATCATGCAGGCTTAATCACGATCGGTGTCCTGACAGGCCTGGAATTATGTGGAATGATAGTAATATCTGATATTCAAGCAACTGAGAAGATGGATATGATCTACTTGAATCCGTTAACGATAAGTACCCAAAGATATTGTCTTTCCTCTATTCTATCATGTAGAATGCATTGTAGTTGTGTAGATTTTCTTAATGTTGTCATAAGGTGACATGGTTGAGTAACACAATGTGATCATCACAAATATTTCATAATGTCTGCGTATAGTAGTTAATTCCCTGATATGGAGATGTTGAAGTTATAGATCCCCGTACAGTATTCAACTAGTAATAGGCACGCAATCGTGGTAATTACTTCGGATTTTCTAAATATTGTCCGTGTGTTCAAGAGATACTGTCATTGTAATTGAGGTGACATACTAGTTACTGTGTGGATAATTCTTGTGAAATGATGAGAAATGATTAATATATGTCGGTGCTGAGGTCTTATTATAGGATAATTTTCATGTGACGTCTATGATTTAATGGGATACAATTGTGTTTGCCAGGTTAATGTTAAGATGGTTCTGACACGTGTTTGGTTATGAGATAGTTTCTTCGGACATGTGCTTGTATATTTTTGGATGGATAATATTATGAAAGGCATGGTGCGGATGTCAGGTGATAAACAATCGTGAATGGTAGGATCGTCGATAGACTGTTATGGTGATAAATGCGGTTGTTGTAATAGTGTGGTTTCTTGAAAATAAGCATAACGGAATTGTAGTGTAGTCTTCGAGAATTTCAATGAATTTAAGGTTGAAAATAGTAAATAAGATGTTCATCATGGAAGTTTTGAATGGTACTGAAAGTAGACTAGCGCTAAGATTGGATGATAGTATTTTAAATGACGTCAGAATATTAATCCATGGCACAGTAAGGAGGCGGATTTTACCCATTTATGTGGATGATCATTGTTATGGGATCTTCAATACAAAACGACACTAATGTGAAGTAATGAGATGTTTCATATTTAAACGATGTTATCGTCACCTGATGCAGTGCATGACTTATATTATTTTGAGCATTTGCTTTGTAGTATTCGAATTTCGTAGACAGTAGTAGATGTTCATACTACAGGAAAATCTTCGGATAAGGCCAGATGCTGTGGGATCGGTTCAAAATCTTCTTATCTCTTAATGATGTTAGTAGCTAGATGTTGAATATTTAGGTGCGGGAGAACAAAAGATCCCAGGAGTGTGCTGTTTCTGTCATATGATTGAATGTATTTGTTGGAATTAAATACAGTTTCTCTGAATAGCATATGATTAGATTATTAAGAAGCGACACCAGTGGACATAGATTATTATGGGTTACTCAAGTTGTCAGGCAATGAATTATGATATTGATGGAATATGGGAGGACAAGATCTTTGATTAATGAATGACAAATATGAGAGAAGAAGTTAAATGTTTATTATTTTGTTATTGGCGGACAGTTAAAGAGTAATATAATAATTTAAATTTTTATAATCAATCCTTTAGCAAGTTTCGTATTTGATTTACAAACTATAGAAATTATAGTTAAAGTTGGTTCAATCGCCAATGTATTATTAATTTTATGACGAGCAAAACCAACAAAGCATATAATGTTAATTTAATTTTCTTATTTTCCAAACATGTTGTCATATCAAACATTATCATTGTTAAATTTATTTTACGAAAGTTTAATTAAATTGGGATATCCTTCCAAAGAAACTAAAATTCTCGATATTCTCATTTTTTCTAAGTTAAGAATTAGCATAGCCCTACATAGTTAAGTGGAATGGATTCTCGTTATATTAATAAGAGCCTGATGTTGAATAGAAAACGATTGTAACCGGTGCTCGGCGAATGCCTGTGCCCGTGAGGAGAATCTCGTGAAACTCCGTTGACACCATCCGAGGCACATTTACATTATTTCAAAACCTTAGTCAAACATACTGCAAGCCTGTCTACGACATTCAAAATAACTATCTATAAAGTCATTGTAAAGTTTTTATACGGCATTCAAATTGAATCAAAACAGGTATTGTAGTGTTTCCTTACAAGTCATATCGAGAGTTGTACTTTGACATCTATGGATTTTCGCTCTCTTGAGAAAGCTACATACAACTGTCACCATCAACAGCGTCATAGAGCACTGCGGAGAGGCTTGGAATTTAATCCAGGCTATTGGCACTCATTCTAGTGGTTAGAAATTGCATAACACCACCTCCACTGCCCTGCCGGCCAACATTATGATGGCAAAAATATTATCAACGAACAGGATTCCAGTCGGCTACCCACATTGTCGGACCATATAGATATGGCATGACCACCTGGTGGTATACTCCATCTGGTGCTCATCGAAAGAGATGAAGCTCCAGAATGGAAACAAATGAGTCATTCATTTCATTGAAAGATGAAGAGTTGAGGTGAGATGGTCCTGGTACCAGGTTAAGCAAGTTCAGATTTCCATCGCCGATATCTAAGCGCAATTGCACTGTCATTTGTTTCCTTCCCGCTGACGTCTCGCGATGGTCGTGATCGTGCGGTGCACAGGGCTGCCAACTCTTGACCTTAACACAGAAAGCTAAACTAAGCTACGCTAAGCAATGCCAAGCTATGTTGGGCTATGACACGAATTAAAAGCTAAGCAAAACTATGCTAGGCAGCAGTTTTATTTGTCTCGCTGTTGTAAATAATCAATTACTCTCTCTGCACTACTGCTCGGTGGCATGACTTTCTTTTTTTTTTCTTCGAAGGTGTTCGACTGGCTGAGATTGTGTAGGTGTGGGGGCGGACGGAACAGGTGGTGAATCACATATATATGATAAGGAATGTAGGTCATCACATTGCTGACTATCAGTCATCTGGGTGGCTACTTCAGTTATCTCTTGACCTCGATATGTTTTCTGCCTGTCAATGTTTGAATGTGTGCTGTAAGCATAATTAAGCTATTAACACACATCCAAACGTATATTAAGAAATGATACATGAAGAATGAGCATATTCGAACTGTCCTAGTCTTTGTGCTTCAAACACAATTATCCATTCTGTTCGTTTAATTACTAAAATGTTTATAAATATCTTAGCTGCAAAACAAAACAAATCGAGACGTTCTCATTTTCTTATAACCTCGAATGAATTACATGCGTTTCAAATTATAATATACTCAATATACAAATTCACTTATTACTTCATAAATTTTTAATATTTTAAAAATATTTTGAATATTAGTCATACTGCGTTAAAATAACAGCTCACTTTCTAGTAGAAATACAGTGGAACCTTGGATTGCGAGCATAATTCGTTCCGGCAACATGCTTATAATCCAAAGCGCTCGTATATCAAAGCAAGTTTTCCCATAAGAAACAATTGAAACGCGGATGATTCGTCCACAACACAAAAATATTTATTCGCATACCTTTTCTAAAACAAAATATAACGTAAAACAAATTAAAGTGCACTTTACCTTACCACTGAATCAACCGGGCGAGTTGGCCGTGCGCGTAGAGGCGCGCGGCTGTGAGCTTGCATCCGGGAGATAGTAGTTTCGAATCCCACTATCGGCAGCCCTGAAAATGGTTTTCCGTGGTTTCCCATTTTCACACCAGGCAAATACTGGGGCTGTACCTTAATTAAGGCCACGGCCGCTTCCTTCCAACTCCTAGGCCTTTCCTATCCCATCGTCGCCATAAGACCTTTCTGTGTCGGTGCGACGTAAAGCCCATAGCAAAAAAAAACCACTGAATCATTGTTGGTGTGAGGGAGACAAGAGATGACATGAGAAAAGTTACTGTGTAGCACGAATTTCACGAACGGAATTCACTCCTGTCTGTTGACTTACTGGAATTGTTTTCTTTCCATGCAACATTAACGAGGAACCTGTCCAATGACAATGCCTCTTTTTGAGGATTTCACGAAAATATGACATTGCATTGTCATTGAACTCATTCATCGCTCGCACTGCTACAGCCTTATTCGGGTGGTGTTTCTCTACAGACGTTTGCACCATTTCCCACATTTTTCACTTCTTCCGAATCTCAGTTGAAGTGAGAGATTCCACTGACTTTACCTCCTCCTCTTCCCCGGACGAGATCTCCTCCATAACCTCCTCCTGTTGTTCGCGATGCAGGTCCATCAGTTCCTGGCTACGTTCTTCCACCAGTTCTTGAATGTCCATATCACTCACCTCCAGCCCTATAGTCTTCCCTAAGAGCACAATTTCATCGACAATCGGCGGCTCATTGTCACCAACAATCCCCTCAGAGTCACGTCCAAGAACACAGTCAGGCCACAGCTTTCCCCAAGCGGAAGTGAGAGTTCTCTTGGTGACTCCAACTCCGGCATTATCAATAATAATAATAATAATAATTTCGTGTGGCTATTTCTAGCCCTTGTAAGGCAGACCCTCCGATGAGGGTGGGCGGCATCTGCCATGTGAAGGTAACTGCGTGTTATTGTGGTGGAGGATAGTGTTATGTGTGGTGTGTGAGTTGCAGGGATGTTTGGGGCAGCACAAACACCCAGCCCCCGGGCCATTGGAATTAACCAATGAAGGTTAAAATCCCCAACCCGACCGGGAATCGAAACCGGGACCCTCTGAACCGAAGGCCAGTACGCTGACCATTCAGCCAACGAGTCGGACGGCATTATCAATGATCTTCAGGCAGTTTACGATGGGGAAATGATTTCTCCCAAACTCACGGAGGGTAATGTTTCTTCCTTCGGTCACTTCGAAGCATCGCCGAAATAGTGCTTTAGTGAATAGCTTCTTGAAGTTCGAAATGACTTGCTGATCCATAGGCTGGCATAGTGTTGGGAGAAAGGAACTTACCCTTAACGAACTTGAATTCCTCCAGTAACTCGTCCTCAAGGCTTCAACGCCTGGAGGATGAGCAGGAGCATTAAAGGCACAGGGGAGGGGAAAACGTAGGCACACGTGACGCTCGTATTGCGGAAGCTCACTCGCTTATCAAGTTACAATTTATTTAAAATGTTTGCTCGTCTTGAAAAACACACGTAGACCAAGTTACTCGCATTCCGAGGTTTCACTGTATAATGCAGAAGGAATTCCATTTGTTTGTGGAATCTCCACTCCTTCATTTTTTGTCTCCTTAGTGCCTCCCTAAAACAGACTCAGTTTTTTCCATAAGTTTTTAAGATCTCTACCTAAAAGAATATATGTTACTACTTTACCTTTCACGTTCTTGGTAACTGTTCATATATTTAACAATATGGCATACGGTTACAGAACAGGCACTCCAACCGTATCTGCTAAATTGTAAATAGTGTGCGTAAAGACATGTGAAAAATGTATTCTAGCCTACTTACAATCAATTTGAAGTACTGTACTTATTTGCTGCCAACAGTTTTCATTTCTTGTCAAGTCTCTATAATAATTTGATGACGTATCATAAAGGCAGGGATATCTTTTCACCTCCTCAATTGATCGCTCGTCTTTTGACCTGTTATCCATTGTATTAAAATAACGAAGTACTACCAGAAGAGACTCACAGGACACGACTAAACACACAGGACAACCCGCCAGAACAACTGCTCAGAAATGAGAAGCGCATGCGCTAGGTCAGCTACAGCCAAGAAAATCTCCTGCCTAGCGATCTGTCTAGCTTGGCTCAGCTTAGCTTGGCATAGGATAGCTTAGCATAGCGGCCTGTGTGTGTCATCGTACTTAAATGCATTGGGAGCGATATTTTTCATAACACCGCGCAGCTTAGCTTAGCTTAGCCTAGCTTTCTGTGTGTGGTGGCCTTAAGAACTAGTAGTACATTGTTTGGTGCGGTGGTGCTACGTTTGAATTTACGAACTAGTGGATTGGCTTGGACTCTGACCGAGCATTCCGTACGGTGACAGCAGCGCATTCAAAAGATGAAGTAATTCATCATGACGGTTAGTGATCAAACCATTGGTCAGGATTGATTAGGATAGTGAAAAATCCAGCCCGCCTCTATGGAATAGTGGTTAGCATGATTAGTTGCCACCCCCAGAGGATCGGGTTCGATTCCCGGCTCTGCCACAGAAATTGAAAAGTGGTACGAAGGCTGCAACAGGGTCCACTCAGTCTCGGGAGGTCAAGCGAGCAGAGGGGGTTTCGATTCCCACCTCACCATCCTCAAACAGGTTTTACGTGGTTTTTCCACTTCTCCTCCAGGCAATTGCCGGGATGGTACCTAACTTAAGGCCACGCCCGTTTCCTTTCCTCTTCCTTGCCTATCGAATTCGAAACTTCCCATCCATCCACATAGCCCCTGTTCAGCATAGCAGGTGATGCCACCTGGGCAAGGTACTGGTCCTTCTCTCCAGTTGTTTCTCCCGACCTAGTGTCTCCCGCTCCAGGACACTTCCCTTGAGGTCGTAGATGGTCGAACACTCGCTGAGTCCGAAGGACAGCCAACCCTGGTGGGTAAACGGATTAAGAATGGAGAAGAAAAGACCATTGGACTGGGATCAGGCAAAGAAGATCTGGGGACGGAAACGGCTGTTAGGCCTCTAGCATTGCGTACGGTGACAGCAGCGCATTCTATGATAGATAGTGGCGGAAATATGACACTGATATATCCGTTCGTTACGTGGAGCTAATGACTAAGGAATAATTTGTTCTGGTTGGGTAGGGTCTCGATGAGACATTGCTCGGATGATTAAAGAGTGGATTGCCAGATACAATCATTAGTTCCGATTGCTGGAAGGCTTACGACTGCCTGGAAAAGGAAGTTTTCGTGCACCTTCCTGTAAATCACTCCATTCAATTCATCGATAACAGCAGGAGTGCCAAAGAACAGATCACCAGTATACACAAAATATAGAGAACTCCATTCCGTGCTTTGGGAGAAAGAAAGCTCACAATGCCGGCTACGTGGCGGAATTCGTGTTCAAGACCAACTTTCCCTCTGACACGAGGGTGCACACGTACTCCATTCTCCCCTACATTGAGGGAAGTTCAATAAAATATTATTGTTCATTACAGATTACATTTAGTTGCCGTGGCGCAGACTTTGTGGGGGCAAGGCGTTTTCTTCTTCCCAAAATTGATCTTAAGGGGGACAAAGTGCCCCCCTCCAAAAATTCTCCATTTATATGTTATGTCCCCCAAAACGTAGAGATTAGTAGTCTTCAGAGGCTGCTAGTGCTTTAAATCTGGTGAAGGTTGTAGACGGTTTTATATCATGAAATGAGATTAGAAAGCGGGCATTCCTTCATAGAACTACATTTCCCAATGGAGACTGTTCAGGCGTTACATCTGGTGGTAGAGCTTTTCACATTTCGTATCATGAAATGCATAATAGACAATGTGATAATAGGATATTTATTAAGAAAATGTATTTATGAAGCAAGTTCTAATTTTTTTATTTGTGATTAATTTCGATAGTTTCGTACATAAAATATTCCCTCAAAATATTTACTGTATGAATCAAGTGCTATTTTTCTGTTTACTTGAAATATTGTTGAAAACTCCGTGCATAGGACTCTTCCAAGAATGTACAGTATTTAATATACAAGCTGCATTACATTCTGCTTTTCTCTGTTTGTGAATATTGTTATTATATAGGAATGTTTGCATTAATAGTTGTTCCTCATTTCAAATGCCTGTGGTCATGTTAATCATGCCCCCCCCCCGCAATAATTACCCGCCTGTTAAGTTGTGATTTTATTGTGCGCGGGTTGGCAACGGATTGCATTTCACTCGTTTTCTGGGAAAGACGTCGTATCCTATCATATCTTAGTAAATGGAATTGCTCCAGCGTGTACTTCTGGCGGGTGGGTCTCTGACTGTCTCTCCTCTGCAAGGTGTTCCGCATAAGAATTGTAACATTTCACATCCCTTATGATGCTGTAAAATTTATGCTCTCCACATACTGAATTTCTACCCTCACAAATATAGGTTATCTGTGGAAGGCAAGAGAAGCCAGGATGTTCGCAGGTCGACGTTACACGGATAGATATAGCTGTGTACATACGTCACCACGGCGAATATGGTCTGGCTCCATGGCTAAATGGTTAGGGTGCTGGCCTTTGGTCACAGGGGTCCCGGGTTTGATTCCTGGCAGGGTCAGAAACTTTAACCATAATTGGTTAATTCCCCTGACACATGGACTGGGTGTATGTGCCGTCTTCACCATTATTTTATCCTCTTCACGATGCGCAGGTCACCTACGGGATCAAATCAAAAGACCCGACCAGGCGAGCCGGAGTCCTCGGAACATCACGACACTAAAAGTCATACGCCATTTCATTTCATGGAGAATATGCAACAACGACTTCGCTGAGGGGAACTTTAAAAAAGTACAAAAGCCGTAGTCGTGAGAGGCAACCTTCTCGTTTTCTCACTATCGCTGTCATTGACGGACAGAATTATCTCTACATTATGGAAGAGCCAAATTAGTTTGAATTCTAACCTATTACCATCTAAAGGTAGGGGTCCAATAATGAGGCAGTAGAACGAACTAACTCAGCGGATTTTCCGCTAAATTTGACGGAATTAGAAGACTATCGGCGGAGAAATATATCATTTAGCGACAGCGAACTTTTTGGCTGAATTCTAGGTGAATTTAGTGTTTTACCCATTTTTACGGTTTTTTTAATTTGCACTCCAGTCTGTCTCCGAGCTATTCCGTATTTCTTGTCAGGAGCTAGCAGTCACATGAGGAAACATGTTATTTTGATTTAGTGTTATGAGATCGTGGTATCATAAATTTGTAATGCGTGAGGAAAGGTTACTTATCTCTTAGTTGACGAAAGACGCCAGATAATGAGAGAGTAGCATTTATATTTATGGTATGAAGGAAGAACGTTTAATGAACTGGCCTGTTCTGTGTGTGGCCCTTGAGGTAAGGGATTCACCTAGTTTGCACCCGGCAGTAAAACGCCTACAAGTTTTATCTCGCCGGCTCGCACGCAGGGGTTAATCCCTGTGAAACTCACAGATCAGATGAGTGCAGACATTTACTTCTTCTTCTTCTTATTATTATTATTATTATTATTATTATTATTATTATTATTATTATTATTATTATTATTATTATTATTATTATTGCTCATTTTTATCGCTCATTTTTGAGATCGGATTTCTTGGCGTATTTTTAGTGGATTTTTATTAGTATTTAGCGGATCTTGAAAATATAAGTTGGCAACACTGCCTTCGACTATCTCAGCTACACTCTATATTTGTTCGTACGGCGTACTGCCTATCACAAGGGGAACTAAAATGCGAACCGGGCCATTAACTTGTGACCGTAAGTATCTCTATCTCAATCTGGCAATGCTTCCATTTATTTGTGTCAGACGCCTGATTTCCATCTCTCCTTCTGACCTCACTTGGTTACATCTTGTCTGCCGAGCCCACCAGTATGAGGTCCCTGATGTCTTCATTTGCTTTTGCCGCGACCTTCCCTTTTCAAAGGATTAGACCTCTCTGTCTTTCTTCCTCTGGTTAGTGTTAATAGAGGATTATTTCCCCGTTGCACTTACTTTTGAAACTAAAAAAGTACCATAACTGCACACGCGACAGCGCACATGACATCGCACTGCATTATACACTTTGTTCTTGCACAATAAACTGTTTTGTGATAATCATCAAAATAACTCGTCATGCAAACTGCACATGCATGTCCCACACAGTTCTTCGTAGGTCTCTTTCTATTTAGTTACTTTTGCCTTGTCACCTGTCACTCTCACGTGACGTGATCTTGCTTCCCGCTTAATTGAATCCAAACTCTGTAAGTAATTATAATGTATCATTCTGGAGATGTTCGGTCGCGTAATACTTATAAAATGAATTAATTAATTAATACACTTCTCCCCCAATCACGGATGACCACGAACTTGGGAGAGCGTATTCGTCTATTATAACCTAAATCATTACATGGAGTTAGATGAAGTGGTGTATGACTTCTAGTGCCGGGTGCGCGACATGATGAGGATGAAATTATGATGAAGACGACTCATACACCCAGCCCCCGTCCCAGCGGAATTGACCAATGATGGTTAAAATTCCCGACCCTGCCAGGAATCGAACCCGGGACCCCTGTGACATGTGGAGTTAGATTTCAACGTAGTGAAAAAAATGCAAAGATATTGCAATTCCTGAAATGTTACAATAATGTTAGTATATATTACCCCCCACCGTGGTGGATAATCTTCAACCAGGAGAGAGACCATTCGACCATCGCTATCACATGCTAGTGGTTTTGTTCATTTTCGAAAAGTAAGATTTATTCCAACTAACAAACTATTATAATATATAATTAAACTATACAGTAATTTATTGCTATGGTACATATTCTCTAATATATCACTTATATGCTGAGGCCTTTCGAACTTGCAGCCAGAATTATCTTCAGAGCAATAACAAAGATGTTATTGGGAACTGTCACTTCATAGTAACCAGACTCAAGATAGACAGACCCTGTTAGATATATAGTTCCAGGGCATTCAGAGTCAAGGAGAAAGATGTTGACGAGTTAAATATGGAGGGTAGCTGTGACCTACTTACAGCTGTTCCCATTGTTAAAATTATTCGGGTGGTTAGCAATTTCTGTCGTCTCACGAATGATCTTTCTTTTCTTTCTTTCTTTCTTTCTTTCTTTCTTTCTTTCTTTCTTTCTTTCTTTCTTTCTGTCATTTTTCTTTCTTTCTTAAGATGTTTACCCTCGAGGGTTGGTTTTTCCCTCAGACTCAGCGAGGGATCCCACCTCCACCGCCTCAAGTGCAGTGTCCTGAAGCGTGAGACCTTGGGTCGGGGGATATAACTGGGAAGGAAGACCAGGCGACCTCACCTACTATGCTGAACAGGGGTCTTGTAGGGGATGTGAAGATTGGAAGCGATAGACAAGGAAGAGGGAAGGAAGTGGACGTGGCCTTACGTTAGGTACCATCCCGGCATTTGCCTGGAGGAGAGGTGGGAAACCACGGGAAACCACTTCGAGAGTGGCTGAGGAGGGAATCGATCCCCCTCTACTCAGTTGACCTCCCGAGGCTGAGTGGATCCCGTTCCACCCCTCGTACCACTTTTCAAATTTTTGGAAGAGCCGGTAATCGAATCCGGGCCTCTGGAGGTGGCATATATTCACGCTAACAACTACACCACAGAGGCGGACCTCACGAAAAATTCCAGATATATAATGTTTCTATTTTTAATGACGGAAGTTGTATCAAAAATTATTTGATGGTCATTATGTATGGCATGCTCTGCCACAGCAGACTGCTCTGGCTGACAAAGACGTAAGTGCCTGCGATGTTCCTTACCCCTCTTTGCTACCTTGCTACATGTTTGGACAACATAAACCTATCCACAGCAGCAAGGAGTCACATATATTCCAGTACCAGGGAGGGCAAACCCATGATATGCGTGGCACAAGGTGACACCCTAACACGACTTTCACAGCACGCCACACAACATGACACATATTTTAATGTTTTTTCATGTAATGAATAGGTCGAAAATCTAGCAACATACCACGTTTTAACATTACGCTTTTATATCCAATTAATTCTGTGGCCATAATTTTTATAAATTGTATTACGTTAAAACAAAAATATACCTCGTTCTTAAAATTTACCTGTATAAATATGTAATTCTCAGCGACGTTTGCAAAATAAAATCAAGAAACGTTCAGTGGAATGGATATATATGTAACGCAATCTAATACCGAAATGAAGTCAAATGAAGGGCTCGTGATGGTGGTACATTGGACAGTAAAAAGCAGTAAACGAGACCCTAACTGACACGCCAGTCAGGAAACGTTTGCCATCCCTGCTCTTTAACAGTTCTCAAGCAATTAGGCTTAAATATGGTCTTGATATTGTGACTTCTGAGAATATTGCCAATCCTACCCGTGACAGATTGTACGTATGGCAAGAACGCCAGTCTCCAAGGACGAGAATCACGTGAAAATCTGTCTTTTGTCTTAGGATGTGGCACATCGTCAATCTGTCTCATTGACTAGCCCTTGCAAGGAATGTTCTGATTAGGAACTCAAGGTCACCGTTTAATTTATCCTCCTCAGAAACCTCCCATGCTCGGCTGATGAGGGTTTTAAGCACGGCACGCGTTTGGCAAGGATGGTGATGAGAGGACGCATGCACATGTCTATTAGTAGGGGTGGGTTTACGATAAAGCGAATGACCTAAAGTTTCATCTGATTTCCTGTCATTTGATGACATTATTATTATTATTATTATTATTATTATTATTATTATTATTATTATTATTATTATTATTATTATTATTATTAATAATAATAATGTTATTTGTTTTACGTCCCACTAACTACTTTTTAAGGTCTTCGGAGACGCCGAGGTGCCGGAATTTAGTCCCGCATGAGTTCTTTTACGTGCCAGTAAATCTACCGACACGAGGCTGTCGTATTTGAGCACCTTCAAATACCACCGGACTGAGCCAGGATCGAACCTGCCAAGTTGGGGTTAGAAGGCCAGCGCCTTAACCGTCTGAGCCACTCAGCCCGGCATTCTTATTATTATTATTATTATTATTATTATTATTATTATTACTATTATTAACATCATTACTACATCCATTTGGCAAACCTCGGCTTGTGCGGATAACATAATGGGCTAACTCGGCCTATGCAAGGAGTCACCCTCTTTATTAGGAAACTATACAAATATTTACAACAGAAATAATTACAGCATACATACTGTATATACAATAAATGTGCACAGATAATGTCCCTAAACAACTTTTATCTCCCCGGTTTGGGAATTTGTCCTTCAGTATAGACCTCGTGCGCATGGATGTTGCTGCGCTCTGGCGGCAAGTTGCTCGAATAGTTCATGTGACTTGCTCTCGTCAGTGAAGTGAAGCAACGCGATTATCAGGCTGCGTTTGTTGAGAAACGAAATGAAGTTCGAGATGGAAGAAAGTTCCACAAAGAGTAGAACAAATTGTTCTGGGGTTGGATGTAACTATTCCTCTAGAAATTGTCCTCCTGGAACGAAATTATTCGTATTCCCAAACAATAAGCACACATTTGGTACCTAACTCATTTAGACACAATTGTTCGTATCATAGGTGTCTTAGTGAACTTCAGTCCTCCGATCATTAAAGCAGTATCTTTTAGGTAAAGGCCTAAACTTAAACATGATTATATAATTATTGAATTGTACATGATTACAATTTAGTTCACTGGTTTTTTAATTTGTTTTACTTCTAACTCAAGTAGAAATTATATCATGTTTGAAATGTCTGAAAAGTAGTAAAATCTATGCATGAGTATGGTATCAGTGTAACACTATGCATAACGCTTGAAAATTAGCGGAAGGTAATGTTCGAAATAAAACCTCCGTGCCATGAGAATAATATTTGAAAGGAATTCTTCTTTTCTGGAGACACCCACTTTCACACTTTCCTTTGGAGAATATACACAAGTCCGCCTCTGTGATGTAGTGGTTAGTGTGATTAGCTGCCACCTCCGGACGTCCGGGTTCGATTCCCGGCTCTGCCACGAAATCTGAAAAGTGGTACGAGGGCTGGAACGGTATCCACTCAGCCTCGGGAGGTCAACTGAGTAGAGGTGGGTTCGATTCCAGGCGAATGCCGGGATGGTACCTAACTTAAGGCCACGGCCGCTTCCTTCCCTCTTCCTTGCCTATCCCTTCCAATCTTCCCATCCCTTCACAAGGCCCCTGTTCAGCATAGCAGATGAGGCCGCCTGGGCGAGGTACTGGTCATTCTCCCCAGCTGTATCCCCGACCAAGAGTCTGAAGCTCTAGGACACTGCCCTTGAGGCGTAGAGGTGGGATCCCTCGCTGAGTCCGAGGGAAAAGCCGAACCTAGAGGGTAAACAGATGATGATGATGATGATGATGATGATGATGATGAATATACAAAAAGGTCACGGGAGTTGAGGTTCAAAATATACAATGATGCCTGTACCTGGGTGTAATATACGTGAGTTTCCTTAACTTGATATCACCACCAATGTCAAGATACAAATTTGGAACATTACGCATGTTCTCATCAATCACGAGCTTTTCCCAACATGAGTAAGGGAACTTAATCTCCAAAAGAGAGCGTCAGTCCTGACCTAGCACCATCCCATCCAGGCTACTAGGGTTGCTCTTCGTTTATTAACAAACCCAGCTGTGACACGCAACATTGGGACGATAAACAGAACTCTTGAAGTGCCCTCTGTTCATTATCTCTGCCATATCTCACTGCACGACTGTTTATGTCCTTAGAAATAAGAAGCTGAGTTGCCAGTTTATTAAAATCTCCACTCTGCAGTGTCATGATCTTGTGTACACTCTGGCTGGTAGATATGTGTAATTTTCTTTGATCGAACCACGCAGGATTTTTAGACTGAGCCCTAGTCTCAATCGCAATAGCATACGTCTACGATTTTGTGACTTTTACGTTGTCATAATAAACATTCAGGACGTCATTTTGCAACGTGCACTCATAATAATTGTTTGGCACTACTGATATATTGCCACTTGACAAGTAATTTATTCCATAGCATCTAAACAGTTTATTAACGTTTTGAAGGTCTAATTGCTAAAGACACTGAAGTAAATGTCTTGTTTCGCTCTGTTCTACAGCATCATCCACGATAGCTTCAACAGTGGAATTGGAGATAATTAAGGATTCACTTCACACTCGGCCTTCAAAATTCTTGTAAAAGCACAGTCTATAAATTTAATTTTCTCATATAGTTCAGTTTTGCTGAATGTTTCAAATCCCTCACTTTCCAGTACGCTACAAACTTAATCTGTCCTTGAACATTTCTCCTAAATGTTCACCTTTAGAATATTCTGCGGCAAATTTTTAGGTTTTTCCTTGCAGAAAGGAAATCTTCGAAGAATCTCTTTCTGTATTAATACAAGTGCAAAACGCAGCAATGTGCTTACAGCATTTGGGAAGGCTTGCTTTGCATTCACACTCGGCTGGCTGAATATTCCTGTTGCAATCGATCTGTTAAATGTTAAAATAAGACTAGCATTAATTAATGAAAAAATAATTTACAACGGCAATGGACACGAAAAACGTGTACTGTATATTAAAGTTGTGTTTGAAATTAATAGTCTGTATATACATATGACTTATGGTGCAAAGAGAAAGGTAACTATTACTGTAAGTTTAACTGCATAAGGCGTTTGATTAATGCTCGTTTCCCTCAAACAGAAGCTGGATATTTCTTCTCCCAATCGTTCTTTCACCTGGAATATGTGATTACTGAAATATGACTTATCCCAACGAATATTCAGAAAGTCCACACAAATCTCTATGGACGACGACAGTTCAGCTTTAAATAGCTTCCTTCACTGTCACGCTTGATTCTCCCGCTCAAGCCACTACACACAGTCGTCACATGAATGTTCTGTGCGAGTTGTCGCTAGGAGCGCCAGCAGGTAAAATATCGCCATTCGCACGAGGTCTATTACCGGAACTGCGGCCTGGAACTTCATGCTGTTTAGTGTAACTCAGAGGGAAAGTCGTTCCTAGAAACTTTCTGACCTTAGACAGGTATTATTATAATTATTATTATTATTATTATTATTATTATTATTATTATTATTATTATTATTATTATTATTATTATTATTATTATTATTATTTTCAGCTAACGAACCAAGTTGAAACAGGCCTCTCCCTCAGACCAGTAGGCGTTAGCACACTACTGCAGTTACTACACCAGCACAGGTTATCAAACAAATTCTACTTGCATACAAACAAGGACACGTGACTGATTACTTTAATGTTACATCACTCTTACTAAATTATCAACAAGAAAACTCAAAAGAACGTTTGATTAAACAGAGAAACACCACAAAATACACGCCTCGCTCCCCCTATACGATACACCAAACATGAAATAATAATAATAATAATAATAATAATAATAATAATAATAATAATAACAATGATTTAGTGAGAGTGGCACCCATGGCACATTAAGCCTGCTATATGCACATTTCAGAACTTGTGCACTGTCATTTATATCGCCAGCATCTCCCACACACGCAGCACTCTTCGCCCAAAGAAGTAACATCCTGAGGTCGAGTAATGTTAAGCCTACACTCCTCGAAGCATCTGTCGAGTTGGCAAGCCTACTACATTCACATTTTAAATTTCACTCACTGACATTTATATCACTAATATTCCCCCCGACTCTTCGCCCACAGGGGTAACACCCTTGCCTGCACTCCAGTCACGTCGCAAGCCCTGTCATGCACAACAACCAACGCTCACTTTTCAAACCGCGCTCGCTGTTTCGTCACCATGACGTCAGACCCAACAGCCAATTCGCCTGGAGGAAAAGCGGGAAAGCACGGTAAACAACTTCGAGGATGGCTGAGGTGGGAATCGGACCCGGGCCTCAGGGGTAACAGCTAATAACCACTAAACACATAAATGTTTTTGCAGGCACTACGAGGAAATGAAAATGTTTCTTTTTTCCGCGATCAATGATCGTCGCCCGGCTGTTCGTTGCGACTCATGTGTGCCTAACAATCAAATGAAACTTGTCACGGAAGTCGAATGGCCCAGTTCGTTCCAATGCCTTATAATTATGATAATAATCAAGGAAAATACAAACTAATTAAACCTAACCGTGTTTTGTCTCGCGTTTCCGTATGATAAAAGGAGGAGCAATAACACGCAAAACCGTAAACGCATGGTAGAAAACTGTTCAATACTATAATAGATCTACTGAACCGGCCCCGCCTCTTACCCGGAGACCCCGGGTTCGATTCCTGGCCAGGTCAGGGATTTTTACCTGAATCTGAGAGTTGGTTCTGCGTCCACTCAGCCTCGGGAGTTCAGTTGAGTAGAGGAGAGTTCAATTCCCTCCTCAGCCATCCTTGAAGTACTCGGACTTCACTTAAGCCAATGCAGAGTTTCACCTAAGCACCACTACGAGCGCTAATGTGAGCCAATGCGGAGTTTCACTTAAGGCATCGCCCTCTACTATGACTGCGCTAATACGCCTTCTCATTCGCCCGGTCACGTATGTAAACGAGCGAACACGTCATAGTTACCAGTAAAGGCGCTTGGAACGCTGAGAAGCTGGCATTAATCTGCTTGACGAGATACGCTCAGTGACCATTGCTAAGAGTGCTGGTGTAATTTGAGCCTCTGTTTGCCTTATTTGACTTGTTTCTTTGGTCGTGAACCGTTTTAACGTTTATGTACATAATATTGTTTACTGCCGTGTGCTTTGATGTAAGATGAAAAGCAGATCGGCAAGTGGGATTTCGTTTCATGAATTTCCTTTCAACGCGTAACAACGTCGTAAATGGTTAAATGTTATTTCAAGAAAGAATTTCTCTCTTAATTTCAATTCGAGGTCATATGTTTGCCACACTGAATAAATCCACACTTTCACGCTACGTAGGAGATATAAACTGCGAGACTGGAATAATACTATTAGTAAAGGAGCGCCTCTTAGTAGAAAGGCAGCGCCTAAATGAAGCAGAGAGATTGTGTTTGTTGGTAGTCAATCGAACAGCAGAAGTTATATGACAAGAAACTCGACACCTTCCCTGAACAGAAAGACGCTTCGTTGCATGTTGAGCGAATAAAAACCACTCATGGTTATTGTCATGCAAGAGAAAGTAGAAATCGAATTACCCAGGTCAATAACCTTCTCTGTTTTAGAATTTCTGCTATGACTACAAAATAAAGGTTACCAGCAGCATTTTTCTTCTTTAAGAGGCTTTTAGGTACAGAGCTACATACTTTAACACTCACAACAATAAAGGAAGTCAAAACTTGCGGGTTTTTCGTGTTGCCCATTGTGAGTGACAATCATAAGACTAATGTTAGCATGATAATAATAATGTCTTCTTCAAAACACATTAAACCGAAGATCTGCCATCCTGTTGATAGTGAAATGCCTCTTCTTGCTTTCGACCAATCGCACATTCTGAAGAAGTAAGAAATTATTTTCTCAAAAAATCTATGTTTGATGGTTTCCAGGATATAAAAGGTGATTTTATCAAGAAACTGTATCAGATGCAATGAAATGAAACTGTGAAACCGGTTCATTTTTCTTACTCGCAAAAGCATCTAAGTTTAAGAAAATGAACGTGCGGTGCGCGAAATATATTTTCGCGACTGAAGTAATAACAGCCCTAGAATATTTAAAAGACCATTCGTATACAGATATTCACGGCTTTTAATGCATGTACTACTGTCAAATACATGTTATCAAAAAAATGATTCCACATGTCAGTAGCACAAATGTAGCAACATTACAGCCGGATAAGATGCTTGATTCTTTTGAGAAGACCAAGGTGTTCAACAGCACTAATGGACTTGATTTATAAAAGAGATTAAAACAGCAGGCTGCAGTAGCCATCTGATATGCCACTGTGGATTTGGAAAGTTATTCATGATTTTGTATTGAAAGTACAAACAGTTGTGCATAAAAATCCTGTTGCGTCTATGACTGACTATTATTAATGTCCGTGTTGTGTGATTTTCCTCACCTCAGTTGTCCTAAAATCGGACATTCGCAGTTATTGAGTGAAGTTATTTGCGAGTGCGCTGTTCCTGTGTCCTTAAATAACATAACTACATAAATAACAGAGATCTTTGAAAGATTTGAACGCGAGAACGCGAAACACTTAAACAGAAAAGTGTGTGAAATTATTTATTTTCTACAGTATTTACTAACTACCGTTAACATTATTTTGTACGGTTTTTCCGCTGCGGATGGGCACGTTCTTCACTGAATTCCTTTATTAAGGTGTAAGGTGTGATTCAAATATGTTTATCGAGTGATTGGCTATATATTTAAACAGAAATTTACAAAACACTTAACGTGTGCTGTAATGAAGAATCGTGTTTCAATGCCAGCGAAGCAGCGCTCGGTGGTAAAAACGGGAACTAGACCCAAATCGCTCATATCGCTGTATTGGGAAGGCGTATTAGCGCAGCCATAGTCGAGGGCGATGCTTAAGCGCTTATAACTACATTCGGTGTGGTCATTCTTCGAAAAAGAAAGAAACGCTTGAGCGTATTGAATCAAGGAATACATTACAGAAAGTAATATGTAAGTTAATTTGGCTAGAACTTGAATCAAAAAGAATACGGGTGAAGAAACATGCGATTTTAGGCTGTTCAAAAGAGCTCCAATTAGGCCGGAAGTGATTTCCAATTTTTTAATTTGATAGAGCTATCCAAGACTCACAATATGAAATATTTTCGGGCCTTTCCGCCCGTCAACTTTCGGCAAAATTGAGAAAAATGCTTAATGTTACGTTTATCGTCGCATGGAGATTCGTACTTTGTCTGCTAAGAAATAGTTACAACATTAAAACAGTTCAACGAATTGAAAACTTCTAAGTGGACAAGTTTGAGAGATTACAGGAATATAAATTTGAAAATATTAACAGTCATGATGTGGGATAATTCAAATTCCATTCAATAAATGACAAAAAATGTGAAGCAATTACAAAGAAGAACATGTATGTCTGTCACCTTACATGTCGTGTTTCCACAAACAACAACAGATACTCACATTCTTGGTCCTCCTCGCGCAGAGGATAGTTGCTACACAGTGTGGTCAGCAACAGGGGAATCAGAGACGCGTTAGCGGCCACCATTTTAAAGAATCAGTTCTGTTCCTAGTCCGGCTTACAGCAGCTCATGTGCGCGTTCACCTCACCTTCTTCCATACTTCACTTTACCGCTTTTATATCCTAGAAAAGTAAAGAACATTCTTTAGACATTAAATCAACATATCGTACTCTGTGCACCTCCATAGATCTACCCAACGTGCAATGGTTATAAGGATCTCATTTTGTCGAACTGCTGGTCTATTATCCTGTACTGCACATTACAACATCCATATCCTTTATTAAAGCAATTTCACTCATTACTTTGATCTCAGGTAATCCCCCTAAAATAGAAGTTAGGATAATTATATTAATCCCTGTGTATAATACAACAACAACAATAATAATAATAATAATAATAATAATAATAATAATAATAATAATAATAATAATAATAATAATTCAAACATCCAGATGGAACAATAGAAACAATAGAAACAAATAAGAAGGAAAACTGCAAACTCCTTGCAAACTACTTTCAGAAATTGCTGAATTGCGAAAGTCCCAATGACCAACTTGCTTTGAGAAACTCTCACCAGATCCTGACTCAGCACCACCCCACATTGGAATAGCTTTAAATAATAATTCGAAACTTAAAAGACAACGAAACACGAGGCTAAGGTTGAATAATGCAGAAATGTTGAAATTAGGTGGGCACAAATTGCCTTTGATCCTCCAGGAAATATTACAAGACATCTCATTTACTGAGAAAATTCCCAAAGAATGGAAGTGTGCATTAATTCACACACTTCATAAGAAAGGGGACAAATCATTTGTGGACAACTACAGAGGAATTTCGCTATTGTCGATCATCTATAAAATCCTCTCTAAAGCCCTGCTCAGTGAGTTGGAAGACCAAAGGGAGATCGTATGTAGAGCTTTTCAACCTTAAAATACTCTTCAAATTCGAAAAACCAGACAAACAGTAGTCACATTTTAAAAAGGCATACGACTGCGCACACCGACAGGTAGTGTTTAATTGTGATAGAAGAATCCTAAGTCGACAGGAAAACAAAAGAATTGATTGAGCATCACTGTCACAACATCGAAAGTAAAATTTTAGGAGACATTTCTGAACCATTTGAAATCAAAACAAGTGTCACCTTAATTGCCTAGCATTTGCTGATGACATTGTTATCCTATTCAACAACAGACAGGAATCTCTATGAAATAGTGTAGCAGCCAAACCAGGACTCCACATTTCTTTTGTAAAGACACAGTATATGGAAGGAACTAGATCAGGTTTCAACAGTAAATCAACAGATCGCTCAAGTAGGAAAATTTAAGTATCTAGGCGAAATTATTGAACCATCGGGATTACATCTGCAAGCTAACAGAGAAAGAATTGCAAAACTTCAAAGAGCATACAGAATTACTTGGAACAGATACAATAAAAGAACTAAATCAAAAATGGCAAAATTAGGCCATTATAACACAGTAGTTAAAAGAGAAGCACTCTATGTATCTTTGGTGGCAAATCTCGAATAAAGATTATAGAAAAACAAGAATGGAAAACAGGAAAATCTTAGGACCAAAATGCAAAAATGGAATTTGGATGAAAAAGAAATCACATGGAATCTATCAAGTTACAGAAAAAACACATAAACAATTAGGAACTGGAGATTACAATTTTATGGTCACTAATAAAGAATGAATAATAACAGGATCACAAAGAAAATTTTAAGCAGCCTTATCAATGAAAAATCATAATAAAAGAAATCAATGAAGACCTAAATGAAATGAAGAAACCATTCAAGATGGAGTAACAAGCACAAATAATGCGTAAAGCCCATCCGACTAAATACAGGATGTAGGCTACTGAACGCCATAAAAAGCGGGACGAAAAAGAGGCATTGGAAAGAGGAGAAGAATACTATGTCATAATCTCTTTACACCGAAGAGTGTCAGAGAAGTTTGTCGGCTTTCATTCCGGAGATAGAGGGTTCAAACTTGAATGTTGGCAGCCCTGAAGACGGTCTTCCGTGGTTTCCCGTTTTCATGCTGGGGCTGTACCTTAAACAAGACCACGGACGCTTCCTTCCTACTGATAGCCCTTTCTTATCCTGTCGTCGCCATAAGACGTATCTGTGTCGGTGCGACGTAAAGCAGCTTGCGGAAAAAGTAATGTATAAAATGGCTGGGTACATTCCTTCTTACGCGCTTTCGCAAGAACAACATACGACATGACAAAACTCTACTGCCTCTCTGTTCGGCTCTAAAATATTCATCCAGCTTTCCCGGAAAGTGAAGACTACGAGATGACAAAATTGACAGAGTCAAATAGAGAATATTGTTGTTCTTGTTCTTGTTGTTGTTTAAGTCATCAGTCCATAGACTGGTTTGATGCAGCCCTCCATGTCACCCTATCCTGTGCTAACATTTGCACTTCTACATAACTGCTGCATCCTACATCTGCTCTAATCTGCTTGTCATATTCATACCTTAGTCTACCCCTACCGTTCTTATTTTCTTAAGAAAGCTCTTCCGTGCTTGTGCTAATCTGCACGTTACATCCTCCTTACTTCTGCCATCGTTAGTTATTTTACTATCCAAGTAACAGTATTCATCTACTCCCTTTAAGACTTCATTTCCTAAAATAATATTTGGTGCATCACCTGACTTCGTACGGCTGCATTTCATTACGTTTGTTTTGGACTTATTTATTTTCATCCTGTACTCCTGACCCAAGACTTCGTCCATACTATTCATATACTTCTCCAGATCTTTCGCAGTCTCAGATAAAATAACAATATCTTCGACAAATCTCAGGCATTTTATTTCCTCTCCTTGTATTGTGACTCCCTTTCCATATTCCTCTTTGAGTTCCTTTATTGCCCGTTCTATATAAACATTGAAAAGAAGGGGAGGGGGACAAACTGCAGCCTTCCCTCACCCCTTTCTGTATTGCTGAATGTTTCTCATAGCCCTCGATTCTTATCACTGCTGGCTGATTTTATATAGATTGTAGATAATTCTTCTTTTTCGGTACCTAATCCCGATTACCTTCATAATCTCAAATAGCTTGGTCCAATGACATTATCAAATGCCTTTTCTAGATCTACGAACGCCATGTACGTGGCCGTGCCCGTCTTAATTCGATCACCTAAGATCAGACGTAAAGTCGGGATTGCTTCACGTGTTCCTACATCTCTTGATCTTCTCCCAACTCAGCTTCAACTTGTCTTTCAATACTTCTGTAAATAATACGTGTCAAAATTTTGCAGGCATGAGATACATAACTAATGGTGCGATAGTTTTCACACATGTCAGCACCACTTTCTTGGGAATAGGTATAACAACATTCCGCCGAAAATCGGATGGGACTTCTCCTGTCTCATACATCTTACACACTAAATGGAATAACCTTGCCATGCTGGTTTCTCCTAAGGCAGTCAGTAATTCAGAGGGAATGTCATCAATTCCAGGTGCCTTGTTCCTATTTAGGTCGCTCACAGCTCTGTCAAACTCTGACCTCAAAATTGACTCACCCATTTCATCAGCATCAACAGCCTGTTCTTGTTCTAGAACCATATCATCGACGTACTTACCTTGATACAACTGTTGGATATTGTCACCGTATGCTCTGTGTCAGCTGGTTGAATATGGGGCAGTGTGTCATGAGTCTAGTTCTTTGTCGACATGGGTCGCGCTTGTCCTTGAGCAAGGCGGCGAGCTGTTTCCAACCTGAAGGGGTAGCTCTAGCTGGTTCAGAAAATAAAAATAGAAATAAAAGAGGAAGAGAGGAGAAGATAGCTGGAATATCTTGCTGGAATAGCATGCAGTTGTGCTGGGTTAAAAGCAAAGGAAATATTTAATAATATCGACGGCGTGATATGTGAATTTTTGAATACGTATAAAGTGAAATTTGACTGGACAGTGTTAATAACATCACGTATGAAGTGCAATCATTCCTAACTGAATTTATATTTAATTTGAATGGTTTACTGGCAGAAAGTAATGTGAATTTAATTAAAGAAACTGATAAGAATTCAGTACTTGAACTGACTCGTAGGGAGTGGAGTACTACGTTATTTAAAGCGAGTCATTCGCACGCATATTCTCACTTTGCCGAATTTCTAGCTGCTGCTCACTTCAGCTCATTTCGTCGCAGTTATTTCTTGGGACATCGATCTACGTGAACGTCAGTGGAGATACAGTCATCGCCAGGGATAGTGGACAGTAAGCCTCTACTTCAATTGTGCCGCCTACGACTACAATTAGTGTTCAACCAACAGACGTCAAAAAGATCAGATAAATAATTAAAGTACGTGTTTTTCTATAACAACTTGCAGGATTGTGCTTAGGACTTTTTCTCGTTTATTCTGTACAAGTTTCAGCAAAATAATTGGGAAGTGTAAAGTGGAAGAGGGCCTCTACAGCATTCATCGCAAGAAGATGGGAGTTCGTGTCAGATTCTAGACATTTTCCATCATGAATTACTAAGTCAACAGACCGGCGCCAACAGCGGAGAAATGCAAGGATTTCAACCCTAGAATGTTCGATTAAGGACACCACGAGCTCAACATGAAGACTACAGTATAAGTTAAGTCGACAACGTCTTATTTATATCTGTTCTCTGTAGCTAATCCTAATGCTGCTCTTAACGACGTAGAGCTAAGGATTGATTACGTGACCGTGATGTCACGACCACGTGCTCTTGTTTGGTAAACATAGCCACGTGCTTTTTTGACAGCTGTCTTCTTGACGAACCCTAACCTCACTTTGAAGGACAATAGAGAGTCGCTAACCTCACTGCTGCCATCTTTACGGCAGTAAACCTCAAGGCTACCACCTTATGCATGTTATAGCGCGGAATTTAAAATCCAACAGCAGAACGTCGCTAACCTCACTCTTGCCATCTTGATGGGCTTAAACCTTACTGTTGCTACCTTGGTTATACGCTTTTGTGTTAGTTCACTGTTAATCGCTAAGCTGTTCGCATCATCGAAGTAGAGAGTAACAAATGTCGAGTAGATTTAAAGAAGAATCTGTTAGCAGAAGATAAAAGTCCGTCATGGAAAAACCTATTTCCAGGTATATTTGCGAAGAGTGTGCAAAAGCATTTTCCCGAAGCTATCACAGGAGACGTCATGAGATATCATGTAGGACAATTTTTCAATGCAAACATTGTAGAAGAGAGTTCAAGAACGCATACAACGCTCAACGTCATGAAGCTGCGTGTAGTGTAGCTTCATCGGGAACAAAATACAAAGAACTCAACCATATTCCAGCGAACACTGATTTATGTTTAAAAAGTACACCTCTGCGAGAGATTTTTAATTCTCCCTTGTTGTCTAGGCCTGCTGCAAGTTCTGTTACTAAGCACAAACTTCAAGATAAAGAGAGGCAAGATCATGATTATGATAATAAGGATAATGATGTTGATCAAAACAGTAGTAAAGGGAAAGTAGAAGAAGAAGAAAATTCATTGCCATTACAGCTTGATGATTTTACTTCATTTCCTAAGCCTAATATACGTTCTGTCGAAGTGCAAACATCTCAAGAAGAGATGCAAGGTAAAGAAGAAGGAAATTTCAACGCTTCATCGCTATCAAAACAAGTTAAGTTTGTACCTAGAAACGCTACTGCTGAAGCACGTATTACATCAAAACAAGTCCCTGCACATCAACTGTCTGCATATAGACTCAAAGTTCACAACAAGCCTCTGTTACCCTATGTAGAAATAAGCTACTGTAAAGACCCCAACGTACTCGTAAAACGTTTACAACTGCTAAGAGCCTATCATGATGCTGGTTACACACAGTACAAAGAAGATATTTTTGAAATAGAGTATGAATTACGTCGTGTAGGTATTATTAAGTAAGCGCTTACCCTCACCTAAGTCATCCATCTGTAGTATATAGTCGATCGAGTAGCTATATTCGTATAGATTATTTCCCAACATTCTCCCTTCCTTAGGGTGTTAACTCCGCCTCTAGTTGTAGAGCCGGTCTCAAGCCCGGATAAAGAGTGGAGAGGCACCCTAGACCTTTAGCCCATTAGCCCTTTAGCCCTTTAGCCCATTAGCCGTTTAGCCCATTAGCCCTTTAGCGTATTAGCCCTACAAGGAATGTGCGGTAATCTAATCTTCTTAGAACAAAGGTATCCCCTGACATGTTCTAAACACATGTTTTATCGAGTACAGTGTTCTATTATAGTCTTGATCACTTATTTAGTGTTCTAAACACTTCAATCAATGTTCCGATCACATGATAAAGTTAACGGCATAGAGTGCAGTGTTCGATTCTAGTCTTGTTATGTTTCTTTAGTGATTTGCAAGTCTAAACATGCATAATGACGTCATCACTGCAGCACGTGCTTACTCTAGCTATCCCGATGCAGGTTTAAACTTGTTCGATAGAGCTATGCCTTGACATAAGAGGAGGCCTTAACAGCTTATGTATAGCCGCTATTGTTTAAAGATAGCTGCTGTTAAGAAAAAGCACGTAGAATTTTTCAAATTACCCGCCACCACATTTCAAAGGTATGAGGTTTAGTGCTGTAAAGATACCTGCACGATCCAAAGCTAGCTTTCTTCATCAGAGCAGCCACCATCTTGTGTGAGCACCTCTAGACCGTATCATAAGGAGCTGTGTATAGTCACCGTCTTGTCGCTGCTACCTTGCGCAAGCACCCCTAGGGCGTCTCATAAGAGCAGCAGCCATCTTGTGCAAGCGCTCTTAAGCTGCCTCATAAGAAGCCATGTATAGCCCCCATCTTGTAGAATTAGATAGCTGCCAATGCCAAAGGGCCTAAGTAGGGATCGAACCGTCGATCTCATCATTAGACTATGATTTTCTTATGCTATCATATTCCTGATACTGCAAACCCAGGTATCAGGTTTTGCTCTACGATCCACCGTTTTCAAGATATTTAACATTTTGCATTTAAGCCCCAAATTTAATGAATCGAACCTGCACGGCACGTTATACTCTCTACCATAGCTAAACCTGATCATGTTACGAAGACTTGCTTCAATACAAGCTAAAACAGAGCGAATGCCAAAGGGCTTAAGTAGGAACCGAACCGTTGATCTCATCATTAGACTATGTTTTTCTTGTTCCTCGTACTGCGAACCGAGGAACTGGGCAGAAAATTTTTTGTCCGTTTTGCTCTACGATGCACCGTTTTCGAGATATTTAACATTTTGCATTTAAGCCCCAAATTTAATGAATCGAACTAGCACGACGCGTTAGCCCCTAAGCTAGCTTTCTTCATAAGAGCAGCAGCCATCTTGTGCAAGCACCCTTAAGGCGTCTCATAAGGAGACGTGTATAGCCGCCATCTTGTGTCCGCCATCTTGCGCAAGCATCCTTAGAGCGTCTCTAGCTATCTTGTGCAAGGACCCTTAAGCCGCCTCATAAGAGCAACCGCCATCTCGCGCAAGCATCCCTAAGGCATCTCATAAGGAGCCATGTATAACCGCCATCTTGCGCAAGCATCCCAAGGGCGTCTATGTATAGCGGTCATCTTGCATAAGCACCTTTAAGGAGTCATGTATAGCCACCATCTTGTGCAATTAGCGTCGAGAGATGGCTGCTGTAGAATTTTTCTTTTTAAATTATCCGCCACCATATTTCAAAGGTATGTACCTAAAGAGTGTAGCACTGAGGTTTGCGATGTAAGATGGCGGATGACAGCTGACAAAAAAGCGCGTGAGTTTGTTTACTAAACAGGAGCACGTGGAATTTTTCAATTTGCCGCCACCACATTTCAAAGGTATCTAGCTGAAGATGGCAGCACGGTGCGCTCTTGATTAAAGATGGCGGATGACAGCTAACTGAACTTTTCAAATTGCCCGCTACTACATGTCATAAAGAGGGTAGCACGGTGTTCTGTGGATTAAAGATGGCGGATGACAGCTGACGAAATTGCCCGCATGATAGCAGCACAGTGCTCTATTGATTAAAGATGGCGGATGACAGCTGTCAAAAAAGCACGTGGCTTTGTTTCTCAACAAGAGCACACAGAATTTTTCAAATTGCCGCCACCACATTTCAAAGGTATCTAGCTTAAGAGTGCAGCACTGTGCTCTGTTGATTAAAGATGGCGGATGACGGCTGTCAAAAAAGCGCGTGAGTTTGTTTCCAAACAAGAGCATGTAGAATTTTTCAAATTGCCGCCACCACATAGAGGGCAGCACGGTGCTCTCTTGATTAAAGATGGCTGCTGTCATGTGGAATTGCCTGTCACCACATTTCAAAGGTAACTAGCTAAAGAGGGCAGCACGGTGCTCTCTAGATTAAGGATGGCTGCTGTCAAAAAGCATTTTTCAAATTATCCGCCACCACATTTCAAAGGTAAGTAGCTAAAGAGAGCACCACTGTGCTCTATAGATTAAAGATGGCGGATGACAGCTGTCAAAAAAGCACGTGGATTTGTTTACCGATTCTAATCTCGCGCTAGTGAGGTTAAGTTGATAGCACTAAGGTTTAGGCCCGTTAAGATGGCAGCACTGCGGATGACAGGTGATGAATTTGCAGCTTCTGCGATAAAGAGGGCAGCACAGTGCTCTGTGGTTTAAAGATGGCGGATGACAGCTGTCAAAAAAAGCACGTGAATTTGTTTATCTCACGCTAGTGAGGTTAAGTTGGTAGCACTAAGGTTTAGGCCCGCCAAGATAGCAGCACTGCCGGTGACAGGTGACGAATTTGCAGCTACTGCGATAAAGAGGGCAGCACGGTGCTCTGTAGTTTAAAGATGGCGGATGACAGCTGTCAAGAAAGCACGTGGCTGTCAAAAAACACGTGGATTTGTTTATCTCGCGCTAGTTAGGTTAAGTTGGTACTACTGAGGTTTAGGCCCGTCAAGATGGCAGTACTGAGGTTAGCGATGCGTTGTTGTCTGTCAAAAAGCACGTGGCTGTCAAAAAACACGTGGCTTTGTTTACCTCGCGCTAGTTAGGTAAAGTTGGCACTACTGAGGTTTAGTCCCGTCAAGATGGCAGTACTGAGGTTAGCGATGCGTTGTTGTCGATGACAGCTGTCAAAAAGCACGTGGCTGTCAAAAAACACGTGGCTTTGTTTACCTCGCGCTAGTTAGGTTAAGTTGGCACTACTGAGGTTTAGGTCCGTCAAGATGGCAGCAGTGAGGTTAGCGATGCGTTGTTGTCGATGACAGCTGTCAAAAAGCACGTGGCTTTGTTTACAAATTCAAATCTCGCGCCAAAATTCCAATTTCCCGCCAAAAATTCAAATTTCCCGCCAGAATTCAAATTTCCCGCGGGAGGAGGCGGCCGAACTGTCCCATTTACACTACTTGCCATATTTCGGATTTGAAGCAAATAGCAGTCATTTTACTACACACGTTCTGTAACAGGAGCCGTTTGTAAATACGCCAAAGATGCACAATTTAAAGCATAACGACTCATTAAGTTATACACGTACAGACATTCCATTCTATCAAAAAATTCCTTGTGTGTGTTATGTATCTTGAACAAATACCTAGATGAACTCTGTTCGGCAAAATACGTGTATAGAATGCTCAAAACTCCCGCGCGTACCGTCTGCGAGCTTCGGCTGCATTCCGACCAGATTCTCCGCAGATTAAAATTTTACCTGTGTATTCGTTGTTGATACATATGCGTAAGAAACGGAGCCATTAAAATGCGTAAAACTCAGGGTTTCTAAGTAGTGGTTATTAACAACCAGGATGATCTTAAGCTGTAAATTAATGGACGACACTAGGTTTAATATTTATTATCAAAATGTGCGCCGGTTAAAAACAAAACTTGATGAACTGAGTCAGAACATTCAGGTCAATGAATATCAATTCGTGGCCCTAACAGAGACTTGGCTGGACTCTACTGTGTTCGATAGTGAGGTCTGTAGTGAGCAGTACAGAGTGTACAGGGCTGACCAGAGCACTAGGAGGGGTGGGGTGTGCTCACTGCTGTCAGGAGAGGATTAACTGTGCTCAAGGCCGAACAGGTCACAAATAGTTTTGAGGGGCTCTTACTGAAAGTTGTCATTCAAGGAAAGGTATGGTATTTCGGTAATGTGTATGTACCACCTTCCTAAAAATCATCTGTCTACAGTGAAATATTAGGATGGCTAGAATCTCATTACGAGCTACACAACAGTAATGTCGTCATTGTCGGTGATTTCAACATACCATCAATTAGTAACATGAACAGTGATTTGAACACAAATACGCAAAGTCAGCAATTAAGAAATTTTATTAATCTTCATAATCTGTTCTTATGTAATTCAGTACCAAATTGTAACGGAAAAATTTCAGACTTAGTAATGACTAATCAAAATATTTCAAATATTGAATGCACAAGGAGCACAGACCCGCTACTGCCAGAGGATGTACACCACCCGGCCTTAGAAATAGAGCTACGAATTACATTGCATCGGATTAAACCTAACACTACCCCCCAGACTTCATATAATTTAAAAAAAGCGAACTTCGAACGACTGTTCATGAGGCTTAGAGACACGAATTGGAACTCTCTCTATGAATGCACTGAAGTTGATGCTGCAGTAGACTGTTTTTACGGCAACCTTTATTCAGCTATAAACGAATCGGTTCCCACGACAAAAAACAGGTAACGGCAAAACAAACCCCATTTGGTTTACATATAGCATAATTCGAAAATTGAAAGGAAAAGAATATTACAGAACATTACGGAACATTATGATAGTCAATATAAAATTCTGAGAGCTCAAATTAAATCTGAAATTAATTCCGCACACAGAAGATACATTGAGACAGTGGAACAAGTTATCAACAATGGCACTGGATCTTTCTGGGCATACGTTAAAAATAGGAGAAAGAATAGTAGGGATTGCGACATTTACAAATATGAAAATAACATACTAGGTACTAAGGATGAAATTGCAGAAGGTTTTGTGGTCTACTTCCAATCAGTATATTCTCCACATAAGGCACAATATCGCATATCTAACGCTCCATCTTTCACTAACGATACGTTGCATATTAAAAACTTCGCTTTAGAAGAGGTTGAAGTAGCACTTAAAAAGCTGAAAACTAAAGCATGGCAGGACTAGACCATGTACCACCGTACATGATAAAGTGTTGTTCAGAAGTTCTCAAGCATCCACTTCTATTTATTTATACTTTGATTATTAAAACATCTATATTTCCATCTGTCTGGAAGCTATCACGAGTGTGCCCCATACTTAAATCAGGGGATCCCACACTAATAAACAACTACCGGTCTATTTCTATTTTATCCGCGATAGCAAAAGTTTTCGAATTCATGTTATGTAATCGACTAACAACATATTTAAGACCTCTTATATCAGACAAACAACATGGTTTCCTTTCACGACGTTCCACAGTCACAAACTTGGTTAACTTCACTCAGCGAGTGTCCACAGAACTTGACACGGGTGGATAAATGGACGTAGTATTTACAGATTTCGCAAAAGCATTCGATAAAATTAATCACGATGCCCTACTAAGTAAGTTAAACCTGTTCGGTTTCTCGAAACAACTGTTGCATTTTTTCAGTTCCTATCTGGGTGATAGGAAGCAGTTCATTTCTTTCCAGAGACATTCTTCTCGGGAATACCCTGTAAATTCAGGAATAATTCAGGAGTCAAATTTAGGCCCTTTAGTTTCGCATTCATCAATGACTTGCCTGAACAAGTGAAATATTCCAGCTGTCTGCTATACGCCGACGATTTCAAAGTGTTCAAAGCCATTGAAAACATAAACGACTGTGAACAGCTTCAGCTAGACTTGAAAAATTTACTGGAGTGGGCGACTAAAAATACACTGACTGACAGAGCAAATGCAACACCAAGAAGGAGTGGTTCGAAAGGGATGAAAGTTGGGGAAAAAACAGAGACGGCACGGACGAATAATTGATGTTTATTTCAAAGCGATATGCAGGTTATACAATTCGCACGGCATCGACTCAGTAGGATGTAGGACCACCGCGAGCGGCGATGCACGCAGAAACACGTCGAGGTACAGAGTCAATAAGAGTGCGGATGGTGTCCTGAGGGATGGTTCTCCATTCTCTGTCAACCATTTGCCACAGTTGGTCGTCCGTACGAGGCTGGGGCAGAGTTTGCAAACGGCGTCCAATGAGATCCCACACGTGTTCGATTGGTGAGAGATCCGGAGAGTACGCTGGCCACGGAAGCATCTGTACACCTCGTAGAGCCTGTTGGGAGATGCGAGCAGTGTGTGGACGGGCATTATCCTGCTGAAACAGAGCATTGGGCAGCCCCTGAAGGTACGGGAGTGCCACCGGCCGCAGCACATGCTGCACGTAGCGGTGGGCATTTAACGTGCCTTGAATACACACTAGAGGTGACGTGGAATCATACGCAATAGCGCCCCAAACCATGATGCCGCGTTGTCTAGCGGTAGGGCGCTCCACAGTTACTGCCGGATTTGACCTTTCTCCACGCCGACGCCACACTCGTCTGCGGTGACTATCACTGACAGAACAGAAGCGTGACTCATCGGAGAACACGACGTTCCGCCATTCCCTCATCCAAGTCGCTCTAGCCCGGCACCATGCCAGGCGTGCACGTCTATGCTGTGGAGTCAATGGTAGTCTTCTGAGCGGACGCCGGGAGTGCAGGCCTCCTTCAACCAATCGACGGGAAATTGTTCTGGTCGATATTGGAACAGCCAGGGTGTCTTGCACATGCTGAAGAATGGCGGTTGACGTGGCGTGCGGGGCTGCCATCGCTTGGCGGCGGATGCGCCGATCCTCGCGTGCTGACGTCACTCGGGCTGCGCCTGGACCCCTCGCACGTGCCACATGTCCCTGCGCCAACCATCTTCGCCACAGGCGCTGCACCGTGGACACATCCCTATGGGTATCGGCTGCGATTTGACGAAGCGACCAACCTGCCCTTCTCAGCCCGATCACCATACCCCTCGTAAAGTCGTCTGTCTGCTGGAAATGCCTCCGTTGACGGCGGCCTGGCATTCTTAGCTATACACGTGTCCTGTGGCACACGACAACACGTTCTACAATGACTGTCGGCTGAGAAATCACGGTACGAAGTGGGCCATTCGCCAACGCCGTGTCCCATTTATCGTTCGCTACGTGCGCAGCACAGCGGCGCATTTCACATCATGAGCATACCTCAGTGACGTCAGTCTACCCTGCAATTGGCATAAAGTTCTGACCACTCCTTCTTGGTGTTGCATTTGTTCTGTCAGTCAGTGTAAACTGTACTTAAATGTAGAAAAATGTGTATCGATATCGTTCACCAGAAGGAAAACTCCTGTCCACTACACTTACAAGCTAGGTGACAGTGATCTGCGATCGGTTTGCGAGATGAAAGACCTCGGGGTTTTATTCGACCACTAGCTTACATTCAATTCGCATATACTGAAAGTGGTAGCTGAGTCGTACAAGACCCTAGGATTCATTATCAGGAATATAAAACCCTTCAAAAACACACAAACTTGCATTCATCTGTTCAATGCCATAGTAAGACCAAAAGTAGAATATGCCAGCGTCGTTTGGAGCCCTAAGTGTCAATCATATGTCTATCAGATTGAAAATTTACAAAAAAAGATTTTTAAAATACTTACAATATAAAAAAAACTGGCTGCTATCCCCGCATGGTACCCTATAGTGATATCCTTTTAAATTTCGGAGTGTATAGTTTAGAAATTCGCAGACGGAAGGATGCAGTAAAATTTCTATTTAAAGTTGTAAACTATGATATTGATAATCCTGAATTACTTTCTCTCCTAAATTTCCAGGTACCTCGCTTCAATTCCAGAAATAACATAACATTTTTAAATGAAAAAACCAGGACGTGTGCCCATGATAACTCGCCGGTAAACAGACTCTGCAGTATCTTCAACAGTGCCATACAGAAAAATAATGACCTTGACTTCAGTTTGCCAATGCGTGAGTTTGTAACTGAACTTCATCGCGGAGTTGTATGAAGTCCTAAAATAAGGGAAATTGTAAGGTGAATTTCTATAATATTATGCAGTATAATGTATTGCTTCATTTATTTTATCATTTTACTTTGTCGTGTGTTGTTTCACCGCATTAACATAAGGTTCTTTAGTCCTTAGAAAAATACTTTGATATGTTATATCAATATTATAGGAAATTAGATAAAATTGTAGAATATAGTTTAGATACAAGTTTCACCGTGTTAATTCTATCCTCCACCACAATAACACGCGGTTCCCTACACATGGCTGATGCCGCCCACCCTCATCGGAGGGTCTGCCTTACAAGGGCTGCACTCGGCTAGAAATAGCCACACGAAATCAAAATTAAAAATTAAACCGTGTTAATTGTAGCTTATCTATCGTAGTTGCCACTGTAATTGGGACACTAAGTCCTGTAGTGTGCAATAAATAAATAAATAAATAAATAAATAAATAAATAAATAAATAAATAAATAAATAGATAAATAAATCAGTTCGCACTGAAAAACATGCAGCGAACGGCCGTTCGGTTGTTATCTTTCAGTATTACGACGTAACTTAGATGCAGACAGTAATACCCCTGTATTAAAATGAAATGGCGTATGGCTTTTAGCGCCGGGAGTGTCCTAAGGCAAGTTTGACTCGCCAGATGTAGGTCCTTCGATTTGATTCCGTGGGCGACCCGCGCGTCGTGATGACGATGAAATGATGTTATAGACGTCACATACACCCAGTCCCGTGCCGGCGAAATTAACCAATTAGGGTTAAAATGTTCGACCCTGCCGGGAATCGAACCCACGACCCCTGTGACCAAAGGCCAGCATGCTAACCATTTACCCATGGAACCGTCAATACCCCAGTGAAAATCAGCGAACAGGCATCCCTTTCATCATTAATGCATGACGTACACTTATAAGCAGAAAGTATGGCGGGTGGGGGTGGAGGGCACCTGGTATATAGAACGCAGTGTAATAACGTGAGAAAGATGACGAACACTGGCAGCCTGGTTACCTACTGTATATAGAAGGCAGTGTAATAGCGTGAGGAAGAGGATGACGAACACTGGTTACCTCCTGCATATAGAAGGCAGTGTAATAACATGAGGAAGAAGATGACGAGCACTGGTTACCTACTGTATATAGAAGGCAGTGCAATAGCGTGAGGAAGAGGATGACGAACACTGGTTACCTCCTGCATATAGAAGGAAGTGTAACAACGTGAGGAAGAAGATGACGAACACTGGTTACCTCCTGCATATAGAAGGCAGTGTAATAACATGAGGAAGAAGATGACGAGCACTGGTTACCTACTGTATATAGAAGGCAGTGTAATAACGTGAGGAAGAAGATGACGAACACTGGTTACCTCCTGCATATAGAAGGCAGTGTAATAACATGAGGAAGAAGATGACGAGCACTGGTTACCTACTGTATATAGAAGGCAGTGCAATAGCGTGAGGAAGAGGATGACGAACACTGGTTACCTCCTGCATATAGAAGGCAGTGTAACAACGTGAGGAAGAAGATGACGAACACTGGTTACCTACTGTATATAGAGTTTTTTTTGCTATTTGTTTTACGTCGCACCGACACAGATACGTCTTATGGCGACGATGGGATAGGAAAGGCCTAGGAAGTGGAAGGAAGCGGCCTTGGCCTTAATTAAGGTACAGCCCCGGCATTTGCCCGGTGTGAAAATGGGAAACCACGGAAAACCATCTTCAGGGCTGCCGACAGTGGGGCTCGAACCCACGGTCTCCCGATTACTGGATACTGGCCGCACTTAAGCGACTGCAGCTATCGAGCTCGGTACTGTATATAGAAGGCAGTGTAATAACGTGAGGAAGGGGATGACGAGCACTGGTTACCTACTGTATATAGAAGGCAGTGTAATAACGTGAGGAAGGGGATGACGAGCACTGGTTACCTACTGTATATAGAAGGCAGTGTAATAACGTGAGGAAGAAGATGACGAACACTGGTTACCTCCTGCATATAGAAGGCAGTGTAATAACGTGAGGACGAAGATGACGAGCACTGGTTACCTACTGTATATAGAAGGCAGTGTAACAACGTGAGGTCGAAGATGACGAGCACTGGTTACCTACTGTATATAGAAGGAAGTGTAACAACGTGAGGAAGAGGATTAGGAACACTGGTTACCTACTGTATATAGAAGGCAGTGTAATAACGTGAGGAAGGGGATGACGAGCACTGGTTACCTACTGTATATAGAAGGCAGTGTAATAACGTGAGGAAGAAGATGACGAGCACTGGTTACCTACTGTATATAGAAGGCAGTGCAATAGCGTGAGGAAGAAGGTGACGAACACTGGTTACCTACTGTATATAGAAGGCAGTGTAATAACGTGAGGAAGAGGATTAGGAACACTGGTTACCTACTGTATATAGAGGGCAGTGTAACAACGTGAGGAAGAAGATGAAGAACACTGGTTACCTACTGAATATAGAAGGCAGTGTAATAGCGTGAGGAAGAAGATGACGAACACTGGTTACCTACTGTATATAGAAGGCAGTGTAACAACGTGAGGAAGAGGATTAGGAACACTGGCTGCCTACTGAATATAGAAGGCAGTGTAATAACGTGAGGACGAAGATGACGAACACTGGTTATCTACTGTATATAGAAGGAAGTGTAACAACGTGAGGAAGAGGATTAGGAACACTGGCTGCCTACTGAATATAGAAGGCAGTGTAATAACGTGAGGACGAAGATGACGAGCACTGGTTATCTACTGTATATAGAAGGCAGTGTAATAACGTGAGGACGAAGATGACGAACACTGGTTATCTACTGTATACAGAGAAGGCAGTGTAATAACGTGAGGAAGGGGATGACGAGCACTGGTTACCTACTGTATATAGAAGGCAGTGTAATAACGTGAGGAAGAAGATGACGAACACTGGTTACCTACTGTATATAGCAGGCAGTGTAATAGCGTGAGGAAGAAGGTGACGAACACTGGTTACCTACTGTATATAGAAGGAAGTGTAATAACGTGAGGACGAAGATGACGAGCACTGGTTACCTACTGTATATAGAAGGAAGTGTAACAACGTGAGGAAGAGGATTAGGAACACTGGCTGCCTGGTTACCTACTGTATATAGAAGGCAGTGTAACAACGTGAGGAAGAAGATGATGAACACTGGTTACCTACTGAATATAGAAGGCAGTGTAATAACGTGAGGAAGGGGATGACGAGCACTGGTTATCTACTGTATATAGAAGGCAGTGTAATAACGTGAGGAAGAAGATGATGAACACTGGCTGCCTACTGTACATAGAAGGTAGTGTAATAACGTGAGGAAGAGGATGACGAACACTGGTTGCCTGGTTACCACGGTGTCGTTTTCGTGTCCACGCAAAATTGTCTACGCTAAGTCAGCACAAAATATATTCATGTTACAAAATGATTTGCAATAATAATTCATCTGTTTGTCAGGAATGTCCTTATGCCTGCCAACCCATGGACATATCTAATCCACTCTCAAACAATGGGTAACTACGAGGTTTAAACTGAACTTTATAACACGCTGCGAGCTTCCTATGAAACACACGCAGTGACGGTGTACCTGGAAAAATATACTGGAAACACCTGTTTTAGGCTTTTATATCAAAAATTATGTTCTCATAGGAATAAAAGTGGACTGTAGTGTTGTCGCATTTCGCAGTATTCCCGATATAAACCTAGATGCCCGTTCCGTGAATGCAACGAGACTGAAAACCTACATCATATTCTTGGGTTCTGCCTCAAGGAGCAGCCCTACGAAATAACAGCCACCCTAGACTAAGAACTACGATGGCTGACTGCTTTCGTAACACAAACTAATATGAAGAATCAACCGTTATGTCAACTGAAGGTTCCATTAAATGAGTGGACATTGCAGTCATTCATAGGAAATCCAACAAAGCCGTCATTATCGATCCAACCGTCAGATTAGAGCAAGATGAAAAGCAGTCCAAACGGGGTTGATACAGAAAAAAAAGGCGCTATGAGTCTTCGTGACATGGGACGCAAGTATCAAATTAATAACTTAGATGTTATTGGTATGTTGCTTGGTGAGCGCAGAAAATTCAGATATTTCTCAGTGAATATTTTCAAATGTTTAGACTCCGTACTACTGTTCTATGTCTTTGCTGGCGAGTTACAGTGCACTATGTCTTCTGGTACGGGCTGGAATAAAGTTGTTACTGTCATTGATCTGTCTCAGTCTCATCCTTGGCTTCGACAACATGAAAGTGACTTAGGCATGAGCGATGCTAGTAATACCATTCCTTATGCAGCCAGTCCCTGTTATGAATGGTGTGAAAATGTCACTCATAGGTTCGGTTCATACACACATTTCAGTGGGTTTGGCAGAGTGATATGTAATAGCAACTTCTGGCTCGGTGAGGAAAGCAACGGAAACTACCTCACTACTCATTTCCCTAGTATGCCTCTTCAGTGACGCCTAGGCTATCCGTGTCAGCTGTTGGCGGAACTGTGAAGGATCCAACCAACCTTCGGGCTGAATACCCAATATACATACGTACTACAGTTCTACAAGAAATGTCAACTGCAATTTTGAGAGATTCACTCCAAATAGTACAATATCATATTTATAACATTAAAGTAATTTGAATAAATAGAACCCACCCCATTTCCCCCGTAGCTGCCTTAGAAATAATAAATATTAGCACATGTCATTGAAAATTAAATGTATTTTCTTAGTATGCCTTTTACTGGCAGGACCTGGTGTTTACAGTGCACTGTGTCTTCTGGTATAGGCAAGAGCAATTTTGTTACTTTCATAGATCTGTCTCTGTCTTATCCTTGGCTTTGACAATATGAAAGTGACTGAGGTATGAGCGATGCTAGTAATGCCAATCCTTACGCAGCCAGTCCCTGCTATGAATGGTGTGAAAATGTTGCTCATAGGGTCGGTTGGTGTATGCATTTCAGTGGGCTTGGCAGACTGATATGTAATAGCAACTCTGGCTTGGTAGGGAAAGCAACGGGAAACGACCTTACTCCTCGTTTCCCTAGAACGCCTCTTCAGTGATGCCTAGGTCATCTATGACAGCCGATGGCAGAGCTGTTGAGGATCCCACCAGCAGAATCGCTGACAGACTGAACATACATACATTTTCTTAGTGTCCTTATGGAATAATGGTTTGTGGTTTCCCGGGAATTAGGGCAGCTATCCTAAATGTGATTTTTCTTTCTCTCTAACTGATATTTTAAGCAATCCAAATTATGAGACCTCTGTAACACTGGTGCGAAACGCTGATAATTTCACAATCAAATAAACCTTTGTGTGCTTGAATATTTTCAATTCTTGTTACCGTTACATTCTAGAATATCTTAATAAACAGACTTGTGGAAACTATAGGTTCAGAACTCCCAGAAATTCACTTCGGCTTTCGAAAGGGAAGAAGCACCGAACATGCAGTAACTTATCTGATAGGACAGGCACAAGTTACCCTAAGACACCTCCGAAAGAATTATAATGCGATCTTCATAGATTACAGGAAAGCTTTTTACAACATGGACAGAGAGGTAGACATTCATACACATACTCAGGCAAATGATAGGAGAGACTAATCCACTTGTACAAATACTAATGAATATGATGAGTCATAACTACATCCAAATAGACTATGGCAGTCACATTATCGAAAAAAAATTAATACAGACAAATGAAGAACTTCAAGTAGACCCGGCGAGTCCTGTGCTCTTCTTCCTCGAAACCCCGCATGTGAGTGATTTTCCTGATTTCATTCCGGTAGAGTAAGTTTGGTGATCCTAATGCCTTAAAGTATTTTTCTGTAAGCTTGTACCAATTCGGTCTAGTAGCCTTGTTCTTTACGAATGTATGTATTTTGGGCGTTAGTCTGTTCGGGTCCATTCTTTCTAAGTGTCCCATGAGTTAAATTCTTCGCATTCGCATTGTGCCTGTGATTTTGGAATTTTAAAACTATATTTCTGTGTTGGTTTTTGGATAATGTACAGCGTCTTTGGTTCTTGGCCCAAGGATTTTTCTCATTATTTTTCCGTTATTTCACTTCTATTTGGTGCTTGAGTGTTTTGTTTTGGAGATCCTGTGCCTCTGAACCATAGAGTGCTTCAGGCTTGATTAGAGTTGTATAATGTTGGATTTTGCAGTTCCCGGAGAGCCTATTTTTGTTATATATATTTTTTGTTAACTAAAAACTAATCTCCATTTTCTGGAGTCTCGTTTCAATATATTTCTTTTCGTTACTGTTTGCTGTAACCCATTCACCTAAATACTTAAATTCGTTTACTCTAAACATCTGGTTATTGCCATTTAGAAATTCATTTAATGCGATTTTCATTTCGGTCTTAAATTTTGTTTTTTCAAACGAGATTTGTAATCCAAATTTCGCTGCTTGCTCTTGTAGTAGTTCAAGTTGTTTTTGTGCGTCAGAGATATCTTGGGCAATTAGTGCCACACTCTTCAATATTACGACAAGATATATCTCCTCAATCATCGAAATCACCTCAACCACCGTGACGATGTACGCCGACGATATGGACATCGGACCAACTGATATGAAGGAATTACAATAAGTGCTACAAAAACTTGAAATATGGGCAGAAACAGATAAATCAACAAAAAACATACAGTTGACTTTCAGGTAAGGAGGAGAAAACACTCTGGCACTACATGATGAACAATTAAAAGTCAAAATTGAAACACAGTTGAAGCCGGTTAAAACGACTACGAAGAGACTATCAGTTATTGGCGATAGTGGCAAAAAGTGGCCTTTAATGTTTTGATTTTTGATATAAGAGGCTTATCTGTATGTTTTTTTTGCTAATTATTTTACGTCGCACCGACGCAGATAGGTCTTATGGCGACGATGGAACAGGGAAGGGCTGGGAGTGGGAAGGAAGCGACCGTGGCCTTAATTAAGGTACAGCCCCTATCTGTATGTTTTAGGCTGCACGCTTAACATGGTTAATTAACAGAATACAGTTAAAACTTCAAGAAATGATAAGCGAAATAAGTGCTGTATTCGCAATACAGTATTTTTGGAGTGGGAGTGATTTTTTTAAATGTTGGGTACACATATAATAAGTCAGTAAATATACTATAATAAGTGAGGAAAGATGTAACAACAATGCAAATTGTTCAAACATGTCGCAGGATCTTGGCTAATAAAGGAGATGTTATCCCTGCCTTGACCAATTGCTTTGTTCAGATGAGTCAAGTTCCATAGCATCGTACGGTAAAGAGCACTAAGTCGTCCATTGTCACCGCTTCTCAATTATACAATGGCCTTCAACTACATGAAATACAGCAGAGTAGAGCCGAACTCAGAGAAAAGTCTTAAATACCGCTACCTTTCCACATATTAAGCGACGTAAGTGAATTTTCACCAAATGAACTAAATACTACGAAATATCGTAATCACATAGGTTCATTTTAAATGCTCAGTTTTATTCTTAATTCATCCTAAGCATTAAAATTCTTAGGTCTCTCTTAGTCTGCCTCTGTGGTGTAGTGGTTAGTGTGATTAGCTGCCACCCACGAGTTCGATTCCCGGCTCTGCCATGAAATTTGAAAAGTGGTACGAGGGCTGGAACAGGATCAACTGAGTAGAGAAGGGTTTGATTCCCTCCTCAGCCATCCTGGAAGTGTTTTTCCGTGGTTTCCCACTTCTCCTTCAGGCAAATCCGGGGATGGTACCTAACTTAAGGCCACAGCCGCTTCCTTCCCTCTTCCTTAGCTCTCTATTCCCCACAAGGCCGCTGTTCAGCATAGCAGGTGAGGCCGCTTGGGCAAGGTACTGGTCATCCTCCCCCGTTGTATCCCTCAACCCAGAGTCTGAAGCTCCAGAACACTGCCCTTGAGGTGGTAGAGGTAGGATCCCTCACTGAGTCCGACGGAAAAACCGATTATGGAGGATAAATAGATCAAGAAAGAAGAAGGTTTCTCTTATGTCTTCTCTTCGTTGTTAGTATATTCTATGTTTATGAAATGGTGAAAGTACTACTGTAATCTCCTCGATGTTTAGTTTTAATCTTATTTTTTATCCTCAGTAGGAAAGTATCTTACGCTTTTTTATGTATAACTTTTATTAGATTTCGTATATTAATTGATTCGTTTACGTTAAAGTGGCAGTTCGGGCCTCCGGTCCTACGTGTAATTAACTTTATGTTTCCTTCCAAATTGTGGAAATCGTTGAGTATGATACACACACTTCCTTTGCGATGCTGACGTTTGTATTCGCTATATTATGTGGGATTTTTCTTCAATATTAAGCACTTTCCCTTCCTTTTTTGTCATCTTCACAGCCATGCTTACCTTGATTACAATATTTAAGTGACAGACTGTTTTAAAATCTACTCAAAACAACAGTTTGAAAATAAGCTCTACATTGTTGTCAACAATCCGTCCCAAACGCGTAACAAACAAAATTCAACATTTCACATTACAGTGATGTGATCAAGTAGGCCATTTTATACGATATTTCTTAACAAGCGATGTCGTACTAAGCGATATTTTAAATACAGTGTTTATGTAGGATTTATACGAGACCGTTATATTTCGACGTTATATCCAATATATTTCGTTATACGCGATGTCGCTATAAACGATTCCTACTGTACTAGGATGTTACCCCTCAAACAACGTTGACATCATTCAGAATACATGCGCAAGAAAGAGCAGATGCTGCAATTAAACCAACCAACACACAAAGTCAAAAATCTTCAACAACTTTCAACTAAAACTGGAATGACTCTTTACCAATCTATCTATGGACTTAGAATGGTATGAGACACTCTTACAGTTAAGGCCCACTTCTTGGAAAATGTGTTTGGAGTAGGAAAAACAGCACCATAAAAACTGACTTATATTATGATTAAAGAAAATGTTATCTTGGAACATATGAGATTACAGTAACATCTTTCAAATACCCAGGCACATAAAAACCTATGAAATATTATTTCAGAAGAAGAACACTATTTGGAACGAGTTTTATATACCAGGTGTATGCATAAATTTCTGCCGGTTTTAATGGTAATGAATCACGTAATTTTCAAGGCAAATACATTTTTTTCTTTATTCAAAATATTGGCCATCCGCTTCTACACACTTCACACAGCTTTCAGGTAAATTATAAATACCATACCAGGAAAACTGCTTGCCTTTTGCGGCAAACCTTACTTCCCGGACCTGGCGCCATCCGACAATCACCTCTTCGCATCAATGGCGCACGTGGTCTCAAAGCAACACTTCAGCAATTTCGAGGAAGTTGGAAAATGGCTTGACGAATGGTTTGCCGCAAAAGACAAGCAGTTTTTCTGGCATGGTATTCATAACTTACCTGAAAGATAGATGAAGTATGTTGAAGCCGGTGGCCAATATTTTGAATAAACAAACAATGAATTTCCCTTGTAAATTACGTTTTCTTTACTACAAAAACCGGAAAAAACGTATGCATACACCTGGTATGAAATTAAATTAATCTTACCTATTAGTGACTTATTTTTATGTAATATTAATTTATTTAACTGCGTATTGAGAAAAATTTAGAAAGAAGAAATAGTAACTGAAACGTACTAATGCTTATGCCTATGCCTGACAGCTGAATTTGATATACAACCCGCTAAGCAACTAAGTAATGTGAGATGCCTACAGACAATGGGCCAATAATGTTAGAAATAGACGCCTGCTTTAAGAGAGCTGCTCGCACGCTCTGGTCAGAATAAGTCGCATTCATAACCGTCCAATGGCAAGGACGTCAGCCGTCTAAAGTATCGTGTGAACTGTAAACTGGATATCGTCAGACCATGCAGTTTTTTTGTTTTCTATCTTGTAGAACAAAGTTGGTATGAAAGCTGATTAAAGGCCGGATAAATGTTATCATGGTTTGAAACCAAATAGTAGTCAAATCAATATTATAGAAGTAATGTATTCCTACTCACGTGGAGAGTAGATGGGTCAGTTTTGTCGTGACCTGGTGCGGGTATCGCGTGCAGACAGTAATACTCCGCGCCTCTACTCACCATCACAGAGTAAATAAAACGACCATAAATATTGCTGCTTGTCAATAACATTAGCTCCCTGGATCACAACCATATAACAATGTTCGAACAAGGATTACACGGAAAACATTTCGTGAATGAGCCAGCTGGTCAGGGCCGAGCAGTTGTGAGCTACTATTCGGGAGATGGTGGGTTCGAACCCCACTGTTGGCAGCTCTGAACATGCTTTTTCCGTAGTTTCCTATTTTCACACCAGGCAAATTCTGGTACTGTACCTTTATTAAGGCCACGGCCGCTTCCTTAACACTCCTATCTCTTTCTGGTCACATCGTCGCCATAAGACGTATTTGTGTCGGGGCGACGTAAATCCAAATGTGACAAAAGTCTCCATCGGTTTTAGCTGTCGCATCACGTAACATGCGGTGGTGGTGGTGGTGATGATTGTTTTAAGAGGAAGGGCAAGGAGAAAAATACTGGGCTTCCATTCTCTATTAACAATAATCGGAGGGGAAAATTAGAAGGGATCCGACACTTCGATAAATGAAGATATCGACCAAAAAGAAAGGTCCATGAAAGTCGTGAAAAATGAAAGACTCTCTAGCCTAATACCGTTACCGTCAGAAAATAACAACAGCTGACCAAGAGAGGAAGGATAGAGGAAGGTTAAGAGCCTGCCACAAGTAAGTGGAAACAATACCAGAATTCAGCTAAAACCCCGTGGTCGCCAACCCATGCTCCAAAATTAAGAGCCCCTGGGGCCCCCTTTTGTGTCTCTCAAGACAGGCAGACGATACCTTGGGTGTTATTCAACCTTCCCCACTCACATGGGGTGTGTTCCGTTATGGTCTTTGACCCTCCAAGTCGCTTGTTTTTTTATCAAATAGGAAATGGTTATAGGAACTCCCTGGCTGAGGCGGTAAAGGCGTGCTCGGTTCACCCGTCAGGAAATCGAAAAATGTTATAAACGAAATATCTACCTCCAGAGGTGCACCTAGCCTTGAGGTTCATTCAGCCTACACCAAAAGTGAGTACCAGGTTAATTTCTGGGGGCAAAGGCGGCCGAGCGTAAAGCTAACGGCTCTACCCCATCAAGTATTGAGGTTACGAATAGTGAAAGCCTTAAGCTTACACCCCTCCAAGGCCCTCATGGCCTGCATAGATATGACTTTTCTTATTGCTTTGCTAGCAAGTAATTCGCAACACGATATTTTAAATGAAAACTCAACGTCCCTGTGTTTCGAATTCATCATAAAACCCTGTCACACAAGCGCGTTTGCCCTGTTTTACGGCTGGATGTCCGGCGCCATGGTTAACATGCTGGCCTTAGGTCCAAGAAGTTCCAAATTCGAAACCCCGTCGGGTCGGGGATTTTAAATTTTATAAGTTAATAACTATGGCTTCGTGGCTGGCAGTTTGCGCCTTCTTCAGCATTAGAATCGTCTTGCAGGTCGCCTCTACGGTGTCAAATCGAAAGACCTGCACAGCGCATTATTATTATTATTATTATTATTATTATTATTATTATTATTATTATTATTATTATTATTATTATTATTATTATTATTATTATGCCTTTACTGGCGGGACCTAGTGTTTACAGTGCACTATGTCTTCTGGTATGGGCTAGAGCAATCTTGTTACTTTCATTGATCTGTCTCAGCTTTATCCTCGGCTTTGACAAAATGAAAGTGACTGAGGTATGAGTGATGCTAGTAATGCCATTCCTTCTGCAGCCAGTCCCTGCTATGAATGGTGTGAAAATATTGCTCATAGGGTAGGTTGTTGCATGCATTTCAGTGGGCTTGGCAGACTGATATGTAATAGCAACTTCTGGCTCGGTGAGAAAAGCAACGGGAAACTACCTCACTCCTCGTTTCCCTAGTACGCCTCTTCAGTGATGCCTAGGCCATCTATGACAGCTGATGGCGGAGCTGTTGAGGATCCAACCAGCCTTCGGGCTCAGGACTAAACATACATACATTATTATTATTATTATTATTATTATTATTATTATTATTATTATTATTATTATTATTATTATTATTATTATTATTATTGTTATACGGACGAACGCCCTTCCTGATGTCAATCCCCTATTTAGGGATGTAATCACTATTGCGTGTTTCTGAGGTGCTTGATAGCGTAGTGTGTTATCTGAATATGAAGAGAAAAGTGTCGGAACAAACACAGGCACCATTTCCCCGAGCCAGAAAAATTAATCAAAGGCGATTAAAATCCACGACGTGGCCAGCAATCGAACCCGGGACACTATGAAACGAAGGCCTCAACACTGACCATTCAGCCAAGGAGTAGGACCAATATTGTCTTACTAATATCACGATGTATTTGATAATCCCTTATCCCACTTAATATACATATGCATGTCCGGCTCCATGGCTAAATGTTTAGCGTGCTGGCCTTTGATCACAGGGGTCCCAGGTTCGATTCCCGGCAGGGTCGGGATTTTTAACCTTTATTGGTTAATTTCGCTGGCACGGGGGCTGGGTGTATGCGTCATCTTCATCATCATTTCATCCTCATCATGACGCGCAGGTCGCCTACGGGAGTCAAATCAAAAGACCTGCACCTGGCGAGCCGAACATGTCCTCGGACACTCTCGGCACTAAAAGCCATACGCCATTTCCTTTTTACATATGCATGTCATTCAACATTAGCAAGCAAAGCTCTGGGAGCAAGGTGGTCGCTTCTGAGAGAAGGTGTTTTATAAACACAGTATGAAATAAAGAACAATTCATTGTGGTGCTCCTCCTGTCTGAAACTGATTACCAGACGCTATATTAGGTTAGAATGAAAACTGATTTGATTAATTGAAAGTTTCGTGTAGGCCGTTCTTTCGCGATGAAGTGAGAGTAACATAAATTCAAGGAGTTATGATGGCCGTACCCCTAAATGTTTGTGCAGGCAGCGTGTATACTTGTTATTTTCTTTTGTCCTAATACCGCCTAAAATCGGAAGTCCACTGTTTATATTAGTCTCTTATGTAACTTATCTTGGGTGATTCATTTATCTTGTAACCAGAGCGATAGCCAGAGGGAGGGGATCCTGCGGAGACTACCAATTCTCGCAACGCGGTTTATTTCATGTTTTAGTGTGAGCACTGCCTGATGTCATTTCTTGATGGATACTGTACTTTTGCATCCATCTCTTGGCACAGGCCAGAGTAAAGTGTAGCTTCCACCGAAGTCCCAGTCAATATCCATGGCTGTGACAATATGGAAGTTGCTGGGGTATGGGTAGTGCTGAGTAATGACATTCAGAGCATGACTAGTGTATCTGAGTGTTATGAAAGGCGCTGCTCATAGGGTCAGTCGTGCTGCAATAGTACTTTCTGACCCAGTGAGCAAAGCAATGGCAAACTACCTCACTCCTCATCTTGCCTAGTACGCCTCATTTTTATGCTGCCATTGGTTTTTTTGGTTTCCTTATAACCGCATAACCTTTGGTGGTGCTATTTGAGGATCCAACCAGCCTCTGGGCTGATGACCTAACAGACAGTGTGAGCGAACTGAAGTGGGAATAAATGGAAAATAATAATAGGTATTTTGATCCACATAGGTGATGTGTTCGAGTTCCAAAGAGTGGGACTCTTCATATACATTTGGTGAAACGAGAGTACAGCGCTTAGGACAACGCCTGAAAAAATCTCCTAAATAATCTTCCTCAGTAAGTGGGAATTTCCTATGGTTCCGTACGAAGGGATACGAAGTTACTTAATTAAAAGCCCATGGGTGAGTACTTTTTAAAGTGAATTATAATATATCAGGCAGTCCTGTAGTTTGCTCTCCTATTACCCGGCTGACGGGAAGTGGTTGCTTGCCTGTCGAGGTCTCAGCCGCGCCTGGGCTTCGCTTTTGAGTTATTTGGATGATCCTGTTCTAATGTAGCGATTTCTAGTCTGCAATCTAGGTTTATAATCAGTACAAGGACCCATTATAGTCAATGAGACCACAAACACGCTGAGATACGAAGTTCAGTTCTTTTTTCGAAAAGGCTCATAGTATAGTAGTCGTCATGGGTGCTGTTTCTGTTGATGTGTGCAGCAACATTTCATCTGTCACTTGTCAAGAGTAAAATGTAGCTTCCGCCGAAGTCTGACTGTGACAATATGGAAGCTGCAGAGGTTTGATGGTGCTGAGCTATGACATTTCGATCGCGATTAGAGCATCTGAGTGTTATGAACTATGCTACTCATACGGCCGGCTGTGCTGGAATAGCAATTTCTGAACCAGTGTGGAAAATAGTGGAAAACTACCTCAGTTTTCATCATGGCGCTGCCATTGGATTTTGTTATTTCTCTACAACTGCGTAACTCTTGGTTATCTTGAGGATCCAACCAGACTTCGCGCTGAAACATTAAACAAAACAACCCACAGTTCGTCGCGAGACTGCACAGATACGAAAATGATTTATATCGTCGTAAGCATCCATCGTGCTTATGCCTGGAATAGATAAAAAGCGGAATCAACGACGGATATAGTTCTGGCTTCGTAACCACCTGAGTCATGGTGTAAAACGTATTTTGTAGTTTGGGTTCCTGTAAATATTATGAGTAATACTCCGCAAACGGTGTGTCTATAATTCTTGGGTTCACATACCATTTAACCCTATGCTGCACCATTTAAATATGTCAAATGCTACTTGTAATAAAAGTTGTATTTATACACAACTTATTCAGCTCGTTTTCATGACGTGCGTCCCTAGTACCATAGCCCCTCGCGTGTTTAATTTCTCAAAGCCGCACTGCCACATCACGTGATTCCCAGTGTAGTGCCCAAAGGATGATACGTACGAAAATGATACTACTATATCAGATACAATGTTACAGTTTTTACTCATCGACAATCTCTCTTAATATCTTCCCATTTGTCAGTAAATAATGCCCTTTACATTTCCTCTTTCCACTCCAATTTCATTAAATAATCTCGTCCTCAAGATACGCGACAAGTGGCCAGTGAGACTCTCCCATTGGTTAAGACTAGGCAGAGTCCATCTCTTCTTGGTGCACTCACTCACAGTATTTCCCTGTCTTATCTTCCCGGCTGTGAGCAGCAGATGCTATCATCTGACAAGTTGCCCATCTCTATTCTTCTATCCCGCAATACTTCTGAGCCATATAATAATTTTACATAATAAAATGCTTAGTATTCAACCGTCACCTTATCATTGACAATGTTTATTTAGATATTGGGAAGCGTATCTACATTCTGTTGTTCATTTTTATTTCTCCGAAGTTATCTATTCTGCCACTTACTCTATCCGCCTGTCACAAAGCAGAATGTAATATAATTAACCTATCATAGTGTTCGATATTTACATCAATCAAAACTCTGGGTACAAAAACATCTACATTATTCTGCCGTCTTTCTATGTAAGAGATGAAAGTTTTGGCCAAACGTTCTAATCTTGCTGCGGTGGCTGTGTGAGCGTCTTGGCGGAGGATAGAGAGGATTTCTCTCGGGAGATGCGAAACGGTGTTCCGCCCTCAAGAAGTCTCAAAAGATAAGGTATTAACTAAGTGAACCATCCTGCGTGTGAATTTTAGGGAAGATTTCAGCGCCTTTCATTAGCGTGTAATAGTTGGGCCATGTAGTGCTTCCTTTCTTATTTTTATGTAATGTAGGTTTATCTGGGCAGTCTTCGGACTTAAATAATATTCTCAAATGGGAACAAGTTTAAATGTAAGGCAGCACGAGTGGTTACTCTCGTTAACTCATAGACTTTTTTTCTGTACTTTTCTAATATGTTACAGTCCATTGCTTTCAAACACTGCTCCAGACAGGAGTGTAAAATTTCTGTGGGAGTTGAAATCTGTTCCTCGGAGAGAGGGGAGGAAGTAGGGGAGTGTTTTAGATCCTGTCTTCTGTCCATTGGAGAGGGATATGTTGCTTCTTCATGCTATAATTTATTTTATGTAGTAGGGAGTAAATGCAATTTACTACAATCATTATTTGATATTACTCTTTCATAATGTTACGTGCCAGTCCTGTGGTACCTCTTTGAAAGGAATAGTGAGTCAGCCGAACGGGGAGCTCCTAGCCGACCTTTCCATGTAGACTACTGTTCTCGTCGGCCGGCTTACCTGTGACTTTCTTGGAGATTCAACGAGAATATTCCGTCTCTGGTCACATCGCGAATATTCTGGCGCACATCGCCCGAGCTATAAAAATGGACGCTAGCCGCAGACAATCAGTTGGTGCCCAACTCGCAGCCAGTGTTGGAGACCGCGGTGGAGTCAGTGTGTTGGGGTTTGGTGGCTGGGATGATGGCGCCACAGATGTCGGGTGTAGCTAATGTCCGACAGAGGTCTGAACGAGATGTGGTTATTGTAACGGAGTGTCCAGCGAGTAGCTGGACTGCAGATAATGTGCAGGACGGAAGACGGTGTACTGCCCTACAGTACTCTGTGTGTGTGTGTGTGTGTGTGTGTGTGTGTGTGTGTGTGTGTGTGTGTGTGTGTGTGTGTGTGTGTGTGTGCGTACTGCTATGAATTAGGGACCACTGTGAGTCAGGATTGAAGCAGTTATTGTGAGTGTGAGAGTAATCGGACCTGTGTTAATATTCGCTGTTGTGAGTATCGTCCTGCTGCTGAATACGGTTGGGCTGTTCCTGCTTAGCTGTTCACTGCGCATGTGACTGTGTGAATTATTTGACTGTCTCTGGAGTCGAACCAAGGAACAGTCGTCGTGTGTTTTGTAGCCAGTAGCACTGTATTCGAATGATATCCAGTGGTCTGCACACAGCTGCTGTATGAGGTGACTGCACTTGAGGAAGTGAAAGTAAGGATTTTAACTGTCCCCAGGCAATACCAACGGACCGGACCGCCAGCTATGCCCTAAGGAAGAGAGACTTTTAATTTAGTGAGTGTGCTCATTCATGGCTGAAGATAATTTTGTGTGCGCATTTATTGGGTCATCCTGAAATAAATTAAAGCAATAAAACAGACGGAGTTTTATTTTTAACAATAATATCGTCCACTCTCAATCATTGACAAGTTTACGTAACGTAAACAATATTGTTCATATTTGCGCATGATTTAAAAGGATGTGATAGAATCTGAGGATGTTCTTGTAGAACGAAACATATCATTCTTGTTTAATAGTGTGTATGTTTTTCAGGTAAAATTAGTGTTTTTTGAGAGCCTGAAATTCTTAAAGTTACTGTAAAATACGCACATATGTTCAGTTCCAATCTCTCAACTTTCAGTTAGCAAGCCTATGTGGCTGAATGAGCTTATACTTATCACCTGTTTCCTTTCTGCATTTCCTTATAGTAACATGCAGTATATAATAGTCAATCCCCTGATGTAAGAGTCCTTCCTACACACTTTAACGTTCATTGCACCCACCTGCTCCTATCTGCCATCATTATAGCCAGGTCTGTTAACTCCTGCGCTGAATGGATATCCTGAATCCAGTCACCTGTTTCCCTTTTCAACTAGACTATAAAGAGATAATTTGCCGCCTGGAAACAAGCTATAGATCGTAGATAGGAACTCACTTCATTAATGCTGCTTCACACGCACCACGATCTCCAGAATACTGTCGTTGAGCAATGTCAAAGAGTGTCCCTGTCATGGGTAGACTCCGCATGTTTAGCCATTAACAGGTTAGAATGCAAACTAGTTTGATAATTAGGAACTGTGGACTAGTCCTTTCTTCCGTCATGTAGCAAGAGTAACAGAAAATCTAGGAATTCTGATAGGCAGTTCCCCCAGAGTTTATGCAGGTCTCATAGCATGACCGTTGTGTACTGTAGATTATACTCACATCAATAAGTTTGAATTCTAATGTATCACCGCCTAAAAAGCCGCACTCTAGTCACGAATTCCATCCATATTATTTCCAGTTCCCTGCTGTGATCGACTGCGTTGCCTCTCCAGCTGAAGGCTGCCGATGAGATACCAGAGATGTCAGTTGGTACTTAACAGTCAGAGTCTCGGATTAGTAGTTTTACTCGTACTATGTTAAAGGAGTCTGTTTCAGGATGTCCTTAATCAGATAACAGCTGAAGCTAAATAATAAAAAGAAGAAGATTAACGACTCCATTGCGTCATGCATGAATAAAATACAAATGACTTAATCAACTTTAGAACAAAAATTCTATATCTTTGAACACAAAACTCGGAAATTATTGCACTGTCCTAAGACCAGAGGATCTGTATGCAACGGAATGCCTTCATATGAACAGGTAGTGTCTGAACATGGCATTCAAGTATATTGATCTTTTGTTGTATAGACCTGCAGTTAGATTGAATGTTATTTCCATTTTTTCATGCGCGAAATGAAGGATTCTTTCTCATACATGTTGGGTTCTACCCAATCACCTAGATATTTAAACTTTACTACTCGTTTGATTTTTCCCTGTTCCACATTTATATCTTTGGTGCCTGCTTTATGTTTGTAAAGGAGATCTGAAGACCTGCTTTCGCTCCCTGTGTCTTAAGCTGAATAATATGTTTTGTATCTGCTTGTAGCGAATCGGAAAAGCCTGCTAGATCACCTGCCAAAGTGTGGCAGTCAAGTACAATGTGTTCCTGCGACTCAGTCTGACTCCACTGTTGAACCCTTCATTTCTAATTTCCTTGCGGCATTCGCGGTTGAATTTCTCTAGAACACAATTGAAGAGCAGCAAGCAGAGGCGGGAACCCATCTCCCTGTCTGACTCCATTCCTTATTTCAAAGGCATCCGAGACTTTTCCTCTGAACTCCACGATCAATAAAGCTCAGGGGGAAACACTAGAACGTGTAGGTTTCAGACATGACATATGTTGCAATGTCAAGAGTGCGAACTTTTGACGTCCTTAAAGTTGCAACATTACCAAAAAGTAATAGTACAAATAATACTTTATATACAGAAATCCTTCGCATTGACCGTCATGTACTTACACACCCACGTTTATAAAAACTTATTTGCAAGTATATTTAATAAACAGTTTAGATATTTCCGCACGGTTCCAGTGGGTTAAGTCCCTTCCTAGTGGCGTTGTTAATCTGTTTCGTCTTGTCCTCACCACCATCTACTTCACTTTTTATGGTGAGTTGTATGAAAAAATAGTGTTGCCAGGAATCATCACTGAATCTCGTCTAATTTAACATCTCTTGCTTCTAAGGAGAAATGCTTCAAACGTCGAGTCATTTTCGAGGCGATGGAAATTGCTAAATACTCTAATAATCACGGCTATGTACAAAGGAGATCACGGTTGCCCTCCATAGTTTTCATCATCATCCTTATTTTTGAATGTCGTGGAATAAAGTACACTTCTGAATCTCGAGTCTATTTACTGCGGAGTGAAGACTTCAAATTATCAGATTCATAGTTTTTATCTCAGAAGACAATGTTGGTCGCAAGTTCAGCTCTTACAATTAAAACATGACCTAATTAGTGTGTCATTTCGTGGTCATAAAAGTCTACGTTTTAAGTCATAAAGTGTTTTCAATCATTTAGTAAATGTGTCTCTTCCTTGTCGTAAAGCTTTATTTGTGTATAGTCCAATAAGACTCTGAATTATCCCTCTAAATTCCCTTTTAATTAACACTTCAATCCTTATTATCATAACATTTATTAATACTGTTATTGTTTTTGACGGTTTCTGGAGACGCCCAGGTGCCGAAATTCTGTCCCACAGTAATTATTTTACGTGCCAGTAAATCTACCGACGCGATGCTGACGTATTTGAGCACCTTCAAAATACCGCCGAACTGAGCCAGGACCAAACCTGCCAAGCTAGCCAGCGCCTCAGACATCTGAGACACTCAGCACAGCTTTTACGAAAATCTACCAGCTTTCTCTCGCTTTTATGCTCTGTCCTTATTGCTTGTCTTTATATACTTTTAACTCTTTGGACCACCTCAATACATAATCTCCTGTTATATCTATACATTTTTTCCCCACAATTACTTCTTAAAAACTAAAAATCCATGGCGTAGCAGCCTGAAGGGCCATGGTCTACCAAGCGACTGTTGCTCAGCCCGAAGGCCGGCAGATTACGAGTTGTCGTGTGGTCAGCACGACGAAACCTCTCGGTCATTATTCTTGGGTTTCTTGATAAGGACTATTATCTCTTACCGATTTTATTTAGTATTTCCGTCACTTCGACCAGCCAGTAGCCCTTATTTGTGTTTTATTTGGTTCTGTTGTACTACCCTTAGAATATCACCTCCTGCTCCCATCTTTCAGTCTTCATCAAATATAGAGTATATATACAATTTGCTTTAAGTCGCACAGACTCAGATAAGTTTTACGGTGACGATGGGGTAGGAAAGGGCTAGGAGCGGAAAGGAGGCGGCCGTACAGCCGCAGCATTCGCCAGATGTGAAAATTGGAAACCACGGAAAACCACCACCTGGGCTGCCACAGTCGGGTTTGAACCCACTATCTCCCGAATTCAAGCTGATAGTAACCAAATATTAAACACTATCCACCCGTACACTCATTTATTAGCATGGACTATCTTTCTCACTCCACTCCTTGCAGTATAGTTTGGCAATTCCATTACTAAGATATTCGAGCTTTTTAGATCTGAAATTACCTGCGTTTCATGCCAGTATCAAAGCGGGCTCATCAGTTACATTGTCACACCTCTCTAAAATATTAGAGCTTCCTCTTTGGCCAAGATACTTCACCCTGTGGTTGGGGCAGTAGAATATATCCACGGTATTCCTTGGCTATCGGAAGGGGGCACAGGAGGTCTCAACTTGGGAGCGTACCATCAGGCTATTGTTTTTCTTTTTTTGCTAGTTGCTTTAAGTCGCACCGACACAGATATGTCTTATGGCGACGATGGGATAGGAAAGGCCTAGGAGTTGGAAGGAAGCGGCCGTGACAGCGTACGAAATGAGACGAAATGCAGTGACAAAATAAAAATCCAAAATACTCCACTGACCAGATTTCAAAGCGTGAGGACGAAAAATGAACGGTTGGATATAAATTTAAAGCAATCAGTGGAGTCGACCCGCAATGCCTCAGTCTCAGAAACTGACGGAAAATAATAGTAATACTGACCAAGGGACTGCTTCTATAGCTCAAAATATTAAATCGATGATGCTTGCAAGCTAAAAGGGTCTAAAATATAGGTCATCAGCCTCTCATAATGGTACTTATCGCTTGGAAAGTAGAACCATGGTATTTGTCATGGTGCGGTACTAATCAAAAGTATCGTAGACTCGCGGTATTCCACACATTATGGTACTACTCACAGGTAATGAAATTCGCACATGTAATACAGACCTATGGTATTTCGCACATGGCGGCGCCATTTACAGGCAACGCAAACCTATGGTTTTCATCACATAAGTGTACTAACCCCAGGGACTCGTACTATCCCGTGGTGTTCCTTATATAGTGGGTACTAATCATAGGCAAGCCAGAACCCTGGTGTCGCTCATATAGTGCTGCTAATCACACGTACCGTAAAAGCCTGACCGCACGGTGCTCCTGTGTGCTACTAATCACAAACCTATTAGGTACCTAACATAGTAGTACTACGCGCAAGTAATAGAGACCCATGGTGTTCCCCGCGTGGTGGTACTAATCACAAGTAGTTTCATGGTTCTTATCCAATCATCCCTTGGTCGCCCCTTTTAGTCACCTCTTACGACAGGCAGGGGATACCGTGGGTGTATTCTTCGTCTGCGTCCCCCATCCACAGGGGGTTGTGTGTTTGGTGCGCGAGAGGTATTTTATTTCCCTCAAGTCCGCCGGCAAGCCGGTTAGGACCCGCCTATCCGCCACCTGGGACGCGCCACGTGGGAGTATCACCTCTCCCCCTGCTACGCCAGCGTAGTAGGTTCGTGCAGATTGGAATGGATAGATAAGGAAGAGGGAAGGAAGTGGCCGTGGCCTTAAGTTATGTACCATCCCGGCATTTGCCTGGAGGAGAAGTGGGAAACCACGGAAAACCACTTCCAGGATGGCTGAGGTGGGAATCGAACCCCCCTCTACTCAGTTGACGTCCCGAGGCTGAGTGGACCCTCCCTAGTTGTATCCCCGACCCAATATCTCACTAACCACGACACCACCGGGTTATATTTTCTTATACATATAAATGATTTGTATAAAGAATTGGAATCAGAGATAAGGTTTTTTGCGGATGATGTTATTCTGCATACATTAATAAATAAGTTACAAGATTGCGAGAAACTGCAAAATGATTTCGATAATGTTGTGAGATGGACAGTAGGCAATGGTTTATGATAAACGGGTTAGAAGTCAGGTTGTGAGTTTCAGAAGTACGAAAAGTCCTCTCAGATTTAATTACTGAGTTGATGGGGTGAAAGTTCCTTTTGGGAATCATTGTAAGTACCTAGGTGTTAATATAAGGAAAGATCTTCATTGGGGTAATCACAGAAATGGGATTATAAATAAAGGGTACAGATCTCTCTGCATGAGGTTATGAGGGTGTTTAGTGGTTGTAGTAAGGATGTAAAGGAGAAGTCTTATGAGTCTCTGGTGAACCCCAACTACAGTATGGTTCCAGATTTCAGATTTCAGCCAGTGTGGCTAGGTCTTGACTCCGTGAGGAGATAGTTTTCTTGAGTGAAATAATTGTACCAGATAGGACGGTCAAAGTACTGAATAAATTCTAATGTGATTAAGTAATTCGTGCGCGGAAATAATTATAATCCATCGTGTGCACTCAGCAAACAAGTGAAGGGTAGTTTCTTTTTTGATGCTTTATTCCAGGAAACCTGAAGAAACATAATGGTTTGTAAAGCCATGAATGTAAAAATGGCTAAATAAAATGCCAGGGTTGCAGGTGAGCCCTATGACTACATGAGGTAGGTGACTTTCCATCTTACTATCTCTTATATCTTGTCTCATGATCTCAAAAAGTGTATTTGAATGGGGATATACGACGCAGTGGTCATCCCTACTAAGTTTTGTAAATGCGAGAATACGACTAAAAGAGTCATTTGTTTTATTTTCCACTTGGATAAATTTTTGAAGTCTTGCGAGTGCCGTATAATGTTGTAAAAAGTTATTGAATAGGGTTCCGAAGTGATATCACGTCCAATGTAGATCGTCATCCGTGTGAAGTGTACTGCCTATATTTTGTGATGCCAAATTAAGATGTTCATTCGACGTAAAATTTTTCTGTCTGCAATTTGACGTTAATAATAATAATAATCCATGGTCACTCATTTTCAATCGAGTGGAAGCGCGCTGTCGGGTGAGAACCTAGGGTGATGAATTTGGTCACGGAGAGAAACGTTTTTCTAGGCTCATTTTAAACTGTGTCTGACTGACAATAAAAAGATCTAGTAGAATGTTTCAGTCATTTTGTTCATAAAAATCAAGTTATTAAATACGATCTCATTTATGCGAAGTTATTCATGAGTAATGCATTGTGCCATATTAGACGTCGAGATTTCTAGTAAGGATTTTATTCCAGTTTTTTGTCGATGATAATTGTGGAGTTGGGAAACAAAGGTTAGTTTTGTTGATATGAGATTTGTGAATCAGGTTGGACCTGTCATTGAAGCCGGGACATTGAGGCCCGAGGAATGTTTTATATGAGTTGAGATGAGATGTGCGAATCAGGTTAGAGTCCTGTCATTGAAGCCGGGACATGATAGCCCGAGGAATATTTTATAATGTTGAGAATGGAAAGAAATTCATAGAAATCCATAGTGGTATTAATGGGAGTGTTCTAGGCGAACTTCGTGTTGCCGCCACAAGAGCGCAGCAACGACCGAAGGGGTCCTGGCGCATACGAATGGGCGGACATGCTTCATTCTTTCTAATGCAATCAGCTGTTCTGTCAGGCATCGAAATGAGTGAAATAAAGAATTATGGGAACTGGAATTTATTTCAATTGAAGGCGGAACTCAGAAGAAGAAATGCGAAAGTTCATGGAAGGAAGAGTGAACTTATAAAGAGGTATTGTTGTTTGGATTAAAGCTGCTGTATATTTTCATAACCTGACATAGGCCTAGGCCTAGTACAATGTCAATTTTATGGATGCTTTAATCGTCAATATCCGCGTAACATTTCGTATTTTATCCTTTGTAGGCTCGAAGATTATGATGCCACATTTAATGTGGAAAATCGGCAGGAGGATGAGGAGGAGGATATTTTCATGATGAAAGTACCAAGTGCAGTAGTGTACAAGGACGTAAATGAAAGTACAGACCTTCCAACTGTGACTGCCCAGTGTTTTTCAAGATATTTAAAGAACTGTGAGCAACGTGATTCAGGTGTGGGTAGTAAAATGTACAAAGAGAGGTATTTGTTGTGCTTGCGTTGGACACAGGAAGGTGAATTTACATTTTTAAAAGGCAGAGTTGCATCAGAGTATAGGAAAAGTGTGGTATACCATGTAGACTTGAAAATAGCAGACTTCTTAATTGAGGAGTGCCAGTGTGAATGTAGTGCTGGTATGGGGCCATTTGCTCACTGCAAACATGTACCGGTATGTACTACATTACATGCTTTGTTAGATTTCAATACCAGCAAGACCTTCATCTGCCAGGAAACCTGTACCAGCCAGCTACAATCTTTCCACAAGTGCAAAAAAATTTAAAGCCTCCCCAGTTAAGGCAAATGCACTAGTTTTAAAGACAGTCCAGGTCAAGTCATCTGTTCAAGATATAAGAAGTCATGATCCCAGAACACACCAGTTCCGAAATACTTCTTCATACAATGAGTACTTCAGAAATCTATCCATAAACTTCACTGCAAATTACCCATCTCCAAATCCCATGCCAATCTTACAGTTGTATCCCTCTGCACATCTTAAAGCTGTTTATAATGATCATGATTATTTTGGATATGGTGAGGAGAAATTTTTAACTTCTAGAAAGTTGAAAGATGTTTCTCCAGGGGATTGTACTGATGTGGAACTTAAAACTAGGGGACAGAGTGCAAATCCACTTTGGTTCACAGAACGCTCCATCAGAATACCTAGCTCATTGTTTAAACGTGTTTGTCACCTTACCGAGAGGACTGACACAAAACAATTCTTAGCTCAACTAACATCAAGTCATGAATTGTCTACGTCTGCTATTGTTCATGGAAGAAAGTATGAAGCTGTGGCAGTAAAAGCTTTTGAGGAACTTTACTGTATGAAGGCACATGAGTGTGGATTATTCATAAGCACAGAACATCCATACTTATGTGCTTCACCTGACCGAGTTCTGGATGAGAATGAACTTCTTGAAATCTAGTGCCCATACTCATGCAAAGATGAAATGGTTTCCTGTGAAACTGTGGAATACTTGTATCTTTGTGATGTATCAGGAAACCTAGCTTTGAAAACTGATCACTCATACTACTATCAGATACAAGGGCAGCTGTACTGTGCTGACAGGAGTCTTTGTAGACTTGTAATATACACCTTCAGGGACATGAAAGTTATCCTTGTTCATAGGAATGAAGAATTTATTAAACATATGATTTCTTCACTAAAACTCTTTCACAATAACTATCACAAATCATATATCATAAATAAGTTCCTCTACTTAGGCAGTGAATAAGAGATGAGTTCATAAACATTGTATAACACAATGTAATCCTTGTACTGTTTTGTAATCTTAATGCTGCAACATCATTTACCTTAAATGAAATTACAATTTAATACATTTAATTTATTTGTTACATAATTTTTGTTCTTAAAACATAATTCCTAAAATAATAAGCACCTGTGCTCATATCCTAAAAGGCTGTAAGACTACAAATGATCAACAAGAATAATGGAAATTGCTACACATCACCAGAAGTTCTGTTTTTATAGGTATTGTATTTTAAAAGTTACTTAAAACTGACTTCACTGTAACTAATCAAGCATCCTTCCCAACAATATTTCTTCTAAAATTGCAGAGCATATAACAAATAAATATGATTTCTGATGACAAGGAAGTATGTGAGGGACTCAGTGGAGATTGCAGTATTTTATATGTTTTACCCAAGCCTATTAGTCTCTCAGTATGTACCCTTTTCCTGGCTATTTTCCTGTCTCTTCCTAAAGTTTCACTTGGAAGTCTATTCATTTTCTTAAAAAATCTTGGGATGCTAACAGTGACACCATGAGGAACAAGCATATCTTGTATATCAAATCCCTTATCAGCCATAATGGAATCACCAAAGTGAAATTTTTCCAGAATGTCACTTCTTTCTATCAACTGTCTGTCACTAGTTGCACCTCCATAGCATTGTGAAATATATGAAATCAATCCACCTGGTGTTGAACCAACTAAAACTTTTATTGTGTTTCTATTTTTGTAAGAAGAGAATGTTGTTTGTTGAGCTGTTGGAAGAGATGGTTTTTTGATGGGGCATTCAGTTGAGTCTATGATCAAGTGTGTGGTTGGATACATAATTTTAAAATCAGTTGGCATATGAAACTTCACCAGCTGTTTTGAAGGCCATATATCTACCTCTTGCCACTGGAGATACATGAATCTTATCCAAGTGTTAAAAATGTTTGAGACTTGAGAGACAGAAGTAGAAAACATGAAACTCACCTCTTTGTAGGGTAAATTCCTTCTTAGAATGATCATAGTCAAAAAGAATAAATCTAAAACTTCTAAATGTGTAGGTGGTGGGCTATTTATATAGCTAAGATGATATGATGCAGATCCTAGGGAATAAAAAACAAACATAAATTTCACATAATTTTCTAAACCAGTGTAATAGTGCAGCATGTTGTCATTTCCTTGAAAATTATTTATAGTGTATGGGACAAATTTGCTTTTAGTTTGGGTGAAGTGAGATTCTCTAGAAATTTCACTTTTTAACTGTAGGCCTATTTCTTCAGTCTGTGTTGCAGTACTTGTAGATTGTAGCCTTGCTGTATTTTGGCTATGGGGATGATCAGTAGTAGAAACCTCTAATTCTTCACCAAATAGAAAGGGGCAAATGTCACCAATAACCTCAAAAGCATTCTGGCTACTCGCAGGAGGTACACAGACACTGCTATCTTTGCCTCCTGGGATTAACAGTAACTGTCTCTTGTCATGTCTCTCTTTTCGTTTCTTTGCTGTTTCACTTCCCTCCTTTACTTTTGTCCATGCAAATACTGAAGGCACAGCTGTCTTTTGCAAGGTCTTCTTAAGAGGTATATTGCCTCCTGAAAATGAACACATGGTGGTATGTTATGGAATTGCAGATCGAATTTTGGGATTAAGATTTAATGTTAAATAAAAGTAGCTATGACTTCTGCAGCTCTTTCTGCCTACTACACATGCCTGTTATATGTACGGGATTAAAGGTTAGAATTAAATAGGAAATTCCTGAGGCGATTAATTAAGTACCAATCAGGCATTTAAGAGACCTTTAGTTTCTAAACTATGTTACTGATGATTGAATTACATGTCCTACCTCGCCAAGTAGAGCTTATATAATCCTTGGGTGCGAAATGTTCGAAACAAACAACACTGTTGTCAGTTGGATTCCATTTAATCCGCCGAATTTGTTTTATCCATTGTTTTCTCAAACTGGGATCCTTTGGAAACCTATGCCCTCCTCTGTTTTTACACAGTGGTAAACAGCAGCACGTACTTGGCATTATTCACGCTTGTAAATGTCAGAAACTATAAAATTTACTTAACATTCGCCATTAGCCGCATTACGTATGGGACCTGTTGTGGTTATGCTGCACTCTGGTGACAACTTTTGACAGATACACGCCCATTGGCGACGCGTATAATTAGTGTGGGCATCTTGAAGCATAATCTGTGCATTTTGTTGGTTAGAATATCGTATTTGTTTAATTATGTCGGCAGAGTTTAAAGGGAGCATTTTGAGAAGTCAGTCAGGTAGAACGAACCGGGTGTTTCATGTAACTGCCAAGCGAACTTGGGGGGTGAGAGGCCTCAACTGTGATAACGGGACAGGCGTGGAATTGAGATTGTATTTCTCGGCCGGGGAAAACGTTAAAATGCTGGATTTAGTTGAAATTCATAGCCGGTAATGATCTGAGTATTGTGAAATACTGTAATTGGGGACGTAATGAACATTTGAAATCACGAACTTTGAGTATAAGGAACAGAGTAACCAAATTCAGGGTTGTCTAAAATATAGAGCGATGGTTGTGATGATCGGTTTGTCTGTGAGGGGTGTGGAAAATTCATAAATGGTAATGACGAGATATGACATCGTAATTATAAGGCGAGTTGTTTGGTTTGTACGTAGATTATTAGGATATCCAAATATTAATAACGGTTAGGACTAGATTAGATTTTAAAGTATGAAATCGTGAGACAAGATATATATGACTGGACAAGAATTATGTAACAATTCTTTTCCAGCCAGACAAACATTGCAATATTGAATTCACATCACAGCTGCGCAGAAATTTGTGAAGAAACCAGAGTCCGCGGAGATAAAATTTGTTGTTCGTTAACATTTCGTCAAATCATTCAAAATTTATTTAATTATTAAATCCAGTGAAACCGCATTTTGAAATAACTTTAATCAAGCGAATAACTTGGAGATGCATTCTGGAAATTTTAGACTGTTTTTCTGGGGAATATTAAAAAATAAAGTAACGATTAAAGGGACATATCCGAAGGAAATGGATTTTACTGCCACAAAGTTTGTGAGCATTGCTATTGTTGTAATGATTGAACTTTGATTGATTGAGCAGTGAATGTGCTGGGGATAGTAAAGTGGAAACTTTGGTCATCAACCGATGTAAATTAATTGTGTTTAGCCTTCAGCCTAGAAACTTGGATGGTCAGGGGTCATCAACCTCAGTGACTTAGATTAGGGCCATATGCCATTGTAGCATCATTTCCTTGCGGTCATCATCCACAATGACTTTAAAGTAACTTAGAAGATTAGATGTCGGTCCATGACATAGACGCAGGTCACATCGATTCAATTAAGGGTCCATGCCGTAGAACCACTGTGTGGCACACACCGATTGGACGGCCTTAATTAGGGCCTATACCCAGAGTCCAGAGTTCGTGTTACGAGGGCTGGACCATAACGAATCACTATGATGGTACATGAGGTCTCACATGGAAGCCGAATTTAAGGATTTCCTGACTTTCCTTTCTTAAATGATTAATAATTGAGACAATGGTTTCTAGTATGAATGCCCGTCAGGCAGTTACGTTAAAGTCTCACGCCAGTGTTCTGACGTTTATGTAAAAATGATTGTGGTGTCCAGTGGACACAATTGACTTCTATGATACCATTGACATATCAAATGCTTCAGAATTTTCCTGAATCAATAGGGATCTTTTAAATAGACCTTTCATTCCAGTAGATAGATTAGAATTACTGAACCCTACCTTTACCTCAGCAAGTGACGAAGAACCCGATACGACCCAAGAGACAGATCTCATGAGCTTTGCTGATAGGACCTAAAGGATTCAGTAAGTTGCGAGCTGTCAGTGGGGAGATGGTGTGTAATGACATTAGTAGACGAATAACTTTGAGTGGCGTCTTTAAAAGTAGGAAAGATCACAATATGAAGATAAAGTTGGAATTCAAGAGGACAAATTGCGGTAAATATTCGTTTATAAGAAGAGGAGTTATGAATTTAATAAGTTACCAAGGGAGATATCCAATAAATTCGCTACTTCTTTGGAGTCTTCTAAGAAAAGGCTAGGAATCTGCCACCTGGGCGACTGCCCTAAATGCAGATCAGTAGTGTTTGAAAATCTCGAAGTTGTCTATTTTCCTCTCATCTGCGGATATCAGCTGCATAGGGTAATTCCGGGAGAGTTGCCGCACTTTTTATGTCTTTTGTTATATCTCGGTATATTTACTTTAAAAATTGTTGCAAATTCATCGAGCATAATTTGAAAACATGTACATTTGATCAGGGATGAACAAAATATTGGCAATTGAAAGTAAATGGTAGAAAGGAGTGAACAAAGGAATTGTTGCATCTGCGGCGTCTCTCCCTGGATCCCGGTATAGATGCCGACTTTGCTCAGGAGAGATGCCGCGAGTAAAATAATTAATGACAAAATCAAATTTAAGCCAATTTTTTCAACTTTAATATAACCGAACACTAGAACGTACTACAAGACAATTATATCCACATAATATAATCACTCAATGGAAAAAATCTATCTGAAATTTACAACATTAAAATCATATTTTAATTTCGATTTACTATAAATGTGCATGTGCAATGGATTCTTCACTGTGTTATATAAAACCCCACGGCACTTAACACCCTTGAAATGGCTCTGGCCCGCACAGCGACCGCTGCTCAGCCCGAAGGCCAACTATCAGGGAGAGACGCCGCACCCTCCTGTTTTCATACCTCAAGGCTATCATGGCCCAAAATTAGCTTACTCTCAACTACAGTTATGTTTCTGACGTCTACTGTACTAAAAACGTCTGACTTAAGCATTTGAAGCCAAATTAATATACAATAAATTAACACACGCAAAAACTTTGTCAGGAGGAAACATGTACTCGCCTCATGATATCGGCTATAATTGGCGTAATATACGAGCAAATTTCGTCACACTCGCAGACAGTAGTTCTTCCTTAGAAACTGAAAAACCACACATATTGCCATCTAGCTGTAACGATGGGAACCTTTAGCTACAGTGTATGCGGCATCTCTACCGGGGCGGCATCTGTCCCGGATTTACCTTAAGTGGCAATTAGGAATATGATGGAGTGAACTAGTTGTATTTTTGTGTTGTTTGTAACAATACGGTCCTTTACATCCTAGTCAGCTTTGTGGTGGCTGCCCTAGCTATGGCCGTTCTTCTTCTGATTTCACCGGAACATTCTGCTGTATTGGAAATCACGGAATCAAACTAGAAACATTTCTGTCTCCCTCACATTTGGAACATAACCATATTTAACTTTGTATTTATTTATTTATTTATTTATTTATTTATTTATTTATTTATTTATTTATTTATTTATTTATTTATTTATTTATTTATTTATTTATTTATTTATTTATTTATTGCTTGTAGTCTAACGTCGCACTGACACATTCAAGATACTTGGCGACGTGAAGTTGAGAAAGGGGTTAGATTTGGAAGGAAGCAGCCGAGCCCTTAATTAAGGTACATTTGCCTGGTGTGAAAATGAAATGGCGTATGGCTTTAATTACCGGGAGTGTCCGAAGATACGTCCGGCTCGCTAGGTGCAGGTCTTTATTTGACGCCCGTAGGCGACCTACGCGTTGTGATGAGAATGCAATGGTAATGAAGACGACACATACACCTAGCCCCCATGCCAACGAAATTAACCTATGGTGGTTAAAATTCCCGACCCTGCCGAGTATCGAACCCGGGACCCCTGTGACCAAAGGGCAGCACGCTAACCATTTAGCCATGGAGCCGGACGCCTGGTGTGAAAATGTGAAACCATAGCAAACTATTTTCAGGGATTCGTACACAACATTTTCCTAATGCAAGCTCACAACTACGCGACCCTAACCGCGCGGACAACTCGTACGGTAACTTAACTTTTGATCATTCCATTACAATTTTGGCAAATATACTAACAAAGACATTAGAGCACCGCAAGGTGTCAGATAGTATTCTAATGCTCTGAGTATAAGATACTACTGACGACGATGTTCCCAGCCGGTGACATGTTTAAAGTGCTAGCTTATCTGTTCGTTCTATTCTGTAAAGTTCTAATAATACCAGGTATTGATACAGTTGGTCGTCCTTCTGCGAACTCATCACTATGTTTGAAGCAGATAGTGTGCACGCACCTCAGCCATATTTTATTCATTGACATGCTCCAGTTTTACCAACAATAAAACCCGGAATTAAATGCGAAAGCACTGACTCTGACTCTAGATCGCTTAGATAAAACGGACACGCGAAGCACCGAGAAAACGACAGTTAGGGCACTGCATGGTTGAAAGTACCTCATCAAGAGTATGTAAAAGGAAGCTAGTCCGCCTCTGTGGTGTAGTGGCTAGCGTGATTAGCTGGCACCCCCGGAGACCCGGGTTCGACTCCCAGTTCTGCCACGAAATTATAAAAGTGGTACAAGGGCTGGAACGGGTTCCACTCAGCCTCGAGAGGTAGCTGAAGAGATGGGAGGGTTCGATTCCCACTTCAGCCACCCTCGAAGTGGTTTTTCAGAGTTTCCCTCTCCTCCTCCAGGTAAATGCCGGGATGAAACCTAACTTAATTCTACGGCCGTTTCCCTCCCTCTTCCTTGCCTAATCCTCCCGATCTTCCCATCCCCCACAAGGCCCCTGTTCTGCATTGCAGGTGAGGTCGCCTGGGCGAGGTACTGGTCCTCCTCCCAAAATCCTGACGCGCCAGGTCACTGCCCTTGAGGCGGTAGAGGAAAAACCAACCCTGGGGGGTAAGTGGATTAAGAAAGAAAGAAAACTTATGAAATATTTATAGCCATAGTACTTTCCTGGAGCCTCCGTGGCTCAGGTGGCAGTGCACCGGCCTCTCACCGTTGCGTTCCGTGGTTCAAATCCCGACTACTCCATGTGAGATTTGTGCTGGACAAAGCGGAGGTGAGGCAGGTTTTTCTCCGAGTACTCCGGTTTTTGCTGTCATCTTTTATTCCAGTAACACTCTCCAATATCATTTAATTTCATCTGTCATCCATTAACCATTGCCCAAGAGGAGTGTGACAGGTTTCAGCAGCCGACACAATTCCTACCCTCACCGCTAGATGGGGGCCTAATTAATTCCTTTCCTGACCCGGTCGAATGACTGGAACAGGCTGTGGATGATCAGGACTTTCCCGCCATCTGTTTCAAATAACAACAATAACGATGAGTTCGTAGAAGAATACGTAACGATTTCAGCTCCTGGTATTAAGCCGGCCCCACGGTGTTGAGGTAGCCTGCCTGCCTCTTACGCGGAGATCCCCTGTCAGTTCGGGGATTTTACCTGGATTTGAGGTCCACCCAACCTACGTGACTACAATTGACGGTGAGATAACGGTTCCGGTCTAAAATAACGGCCAAGACGATTTGTCGTGCCGACCACGCGACACCTCGTAATCTCCAGACCTACGGACTGAGCGGCGGACGCTTGGTAGGCCAAAGCCCTTCGGGGCTGTTACGCCATGGGGTTTGGTTTGATATGGTATTACAGAAATGTAGTACAAACAGAAAAACTGGTGGTGTAAATTCATATGAGTTACTGGATACATCGTCAACAGTCTCTTGGTTCAAAGGCATTCCAAGTTCCCTCCGTGGATCAATGGTACATTGTCACACACCGGACCCTAAGATCGGAGTCCAAACCCGGCAGAGGTAGTCGGATCTTTCAAGGATGGAAGACCATTCCACACTACATGTCGTACGATGTCGCCATGTAAAATATTTCTGATCACACATTTGGTGTTTCCTCAATAATATTCTTTAAATCGCCCATAAATCACACAAAAATTATCAGTATTCTGCCATCTAGTAGCATAAAGCGAAACGTCGAAATTGATACCGAGGCAGCCTAAATGGCGGCAGGTCACAACTCCTAAACGAGGTAGCTGAGACCTTACGATTATTATTGTTATTATTATTGTTACGTACTCAAGTGACCATCAGCCTTGTAGCAGCCCCTTCGGTGTTACCTGAAAGGGTATGACTAAGCCAGTTGAGTCAACTTCCCAGCCCGCCCGAGGACATGCAACGGCCCTTCCTCTATTGTTCCCTTCATGTACTTTCTCCATGCTATTTCTGGTAGATATGACAGGAAAGTTCGAACTCCAGCCGAACTCTGAATATTCTAGTGGCCCAACATCGAGGTATAAATTCAAGGCGCCTGCGAGCGAGCTGTTGTGGAATCGGAGAGACCATTTAGTAGGTGGAGACGAAAGAATGGAAGACTGTACGGTGTGTTCGTGTACTTCTGTGAACTGAGGCTCAGCGAGGGAGGCCACTATCGCTGGTGTGAAGGTAAATGGACTTCTGTTACTGGTCGCTGTTGTGAGTATCGTCCTGCTGTTGAATACTGTTGAATTGTTTAATTGCTCACTGCATGTGACTCTATGAATTACTGGACTGTCTGTGGAGTCGAACCAACGAACAGTCATCGTGTGTTTTGTAGCCAGTGGCACTGTGTTCAAATACAGCGGTCTACACACAGCTGCTGTATGAGTTGACTGAAGTTGGGGAAGTGAAAGTAAGGACTATCCGTCCCCGGGTAACAACGGGCCGGACCGCCTGCGTGGCCATAAGGAAGAGGGGGACTTGTGAATAGACTTGCAATTAGTAAGTGTGCCAACTGGTTACAATTGTGTGTGTTTATATTGTACCGTTTCATTGCCCTGGTCATGAGAAAAAAAACGAGGTATTACAGCATCTATATTTGCCATGCACGGTAGTAAGATTAGAGAGATCATATAGTTGAGCATTATATCTTAAGAATGTACGGACATATCGAATTAAATAGGCCGCGATTACGTAATGATAAAACACGGACGCATAAAATCAAAGAAACCATAAATATGTCGAAAAGAATGCTAATTTGGCGAATCAAATAAGCCATGGTCACGAAGTTAGACATACAGACCATGTAGGATCCATGCGGCCGTGATACAAAAAGTAGAAGGCTTTAAATTGTTAAAATAGCTAAACACTCTGAGCATCGGAACGAGATTTTTCCACGAAAAAGAAGTCGTCGCGTGAAGAAGAAGAAAGAAGTTGTCTACAGAGCTAGAGCTGAAAAATTTGTGCATCAAGCGATGTTAATGATTACGCCGATATCCAACTCAATATCGAAGCAAATAAGCAAGAGAAATTAAGGAGAAGATTAAATATTTGATCGGTAGCCGAAGCTCGAACGGAAAGTTGACGAGAGACATTAAATGAAATAAAACATCGCATATACAGAATATATTGATGAAAAACTAAGAACTAACTAGATTATCCTTTTAAAGTTTGTTATTGAGAGCTAACGTTGAATTTCTGGTAGAATAAACTGTTATAGAACTATAATTTAGATACTGAATAATATATTTGGAAGATTATGTTTATGATACTAATGACGATGTTGGATATGTTTATGTCGCATGTAATCAACGGCCTCAACATGGATAACTAAATCGGACATGGGACTGTCAGCTGATTCTACTAGCCCGTATCTGGATGCTACTGCCTATCTATGACGCATCAAATGCCTGACCGTGGATGACCGCATCGAAATCTAGCCCAGTCCAGTAACATCGGCAGATGAAAGCTAAGTTCCAAGATATGTTATTTGTTTACAGTAATTATAAATGTTAGATGTAGTACATATATATTAGCAATGCAATTGTTGTGTGCAGGTTGTTACTTATATCTTCGAGATATAATTCCAATTGGCAGTATCTTCGCAAAGAGATTATTACAGTTGATTTATAACTATGGAAGTAGATAATCTTCAATTATGTAAATCAATGCCTTTACGTAGGAATGCTAATAGTTAAATATGGAGAGACTTATGATGATGATTCGACGATTATCAAAGAAAAGCAACGTACTTAATATGATATAATCCAGCTGTAATGCAGAAAGAAGATAGTTGTTTTGTAAGTTATTAAGACTTTGTTATCGCTACACTACGACTACATGTGAGTAAATGTGAACTTACTCTGTTCGTACATGTATTTCTTTTTAGAATAATATGATTATGTGTATTATGATTGAAATTTAACCCATAAATGCAACGTTGTAGTTTGATAATGAAATGTTGAGATGATATGCCGCGTAGGAGGAAATGAATGATATTTATATGGGAAAATAAGGGCATGAACGACGTGTTGATAAGATTATATGTCTAAACATTCGTTGGGATATATTTGTGGTTATGAATGACGCGATGTTATAATGTTTACGATTGGAATATGGAGAGATAGATACACGTATGACTTATTGGTAGTAATTATGATGTGATACTAACCTTTAATATTATTTGACGTGTGCGGCATGATTTTAGATAGCTATATATGTCACTTTTGTCATAATTATATATTGCTACGATGAAATTCATCACAGAATTCGTAGATTGGTAACCATAAACAGTCTTCAGTATAAAATCTTCGAAAAATAAATAATTAAGGGTAAACTTCATGTCTTCTTGGAGAATATCAAACGTGGTAATGAGTGTTGCTTGGCATTTTGTTGACGAAACCATATCTTGAAGGGGAGAAGCGTCTTCTTAATTTACATATCTACCATAAATAAATAAAATAGTGTCACCAACTATATTCCTAAGAATTCTATGATATAATAATCGGACATAGATGCGATCGTGAATCACGATAGATATAATTCCTGATAGAAAAATGATAATAGCTTATTATTAGGCGATACCTACATTTAATTTTAGGATGTAACATGGTCTTATATATCAAATGACATGATGAAACTGATTGATTTTTTATTTATCGAAATATATTTAAAATAGCCGATAAGAGCTATAGCATTTGGAACTTCGCTTACACTGCTGACGTTACGATTTTTTAATATAATCAAAGAAAGATTATTGACAAGAACATTATGAATTTGGTATAAAGGAAAACAAGCATTTTTTATATTTACAAGAGCTTAGGGACTCTAAATAAGCACATTTTTCTTTTATTTCCTAAAGCTTAGGGACTTTCATTTTAACCAATGTCAATTTACTTATTTATGAATTCATTTACATTTCAACTTTCGAGATACTTCAATTTCAATGAATATCCAATGTGACTGATATTTACGTCTTATGAAGTTATGCAAACTTTTTTCGTTCTTATGATGTGGATAACGTAATTATTTAGCAAGAAGACTGATTGAGTCCAATCATAAACAATTTTGATTTATGTTCGGAAAAGGAGAGACGATTGATGTTAATGAATGTAATTTTTCTATAACAATTCACGATCATGAATAAATCAGGGATTTATACAATTATGTTAGTATTATTGCAATTTATTTACGTGATTATAGCAGATAAGTTTACATTGCACTTTTACGAAAATATTTCTTGAATGAGTGGATTTGGACGATGACTTTACACTGATATTTACGAATGAATGATTGCTGGTAGATAATACGAAAAGAAATGCGGGTTTCCCGAGTTGACCTCACGTTAAAAATATACTTTACTGATGCATGATAATTATCCCTGAGTGGTGTCGCGTGACAATTCGGAAAGTATTTCGACGGTTATAGTGAAACCTGGAATGGAGATATCTGCGTTAGTCGAAACTTACTTCGCATAGTGAGTTATTTATTCTCAGGTTTGTGGAAACAAATATATCTACCGACACTTAGCATCATTAGCTTTAATGCATTGATCCATTCAATTGATCCGAAGACGAGATATAGTTGGAGGAGGGGAGACAGCCGGAGCATTTGTTTGGTCGCCCGACATGGTGTGAGAAAGTATTTCCCCGACGGATGGTGCATTATATATGTGTGTGTGTGTGTGTGTGTGTGTGTGTATACGTGTGTGTACGTGTGTGTGTGTGTGTGCATTTATTAGGTCATACTGAAATAAAGTAAAGTAATGAAACAGATGGAGTTTTATTCGTAACATTATTATCAATATTTATGAACAATGAAAAGGAACGACTGCAAGAGTGAGCAAGGAAGATGGAATTGGCATTTAAAATGAGCCATACTACTTACAGATCCAAATCCATCTCCTACCAGGCTAATCTGGGACACTGCATGCGTAGTAGTCAGACAGGCATGCCTTTATGCTGCAGAAATAATAGGAAAAATTGAAGATACATCGATTGAGAAAAAGAAGATTAAGTTCCTTGGAAATAGTTTGGGTCCTAAGAAAGTGTTCGAGGGTTTTATCTTCCGCCTGAGGTCAAACAAGGAACTTTACGCGAGAGTCGAAAAGATTACCACCTTTATGAAGAAAAGAAGGTTAAGATTTTATGGTCACCTGAAGAGAATGAACCCGGAGATATTGGTGCACAAATTGCTCACTTATCAGGGAAAATGGAAATCTCATCCCCGCTGTCTGAAGGAGGACATCTTTAGGAAGAGAGATAGGTAGTTTGTGTAACCGTAGTCCAAAGTTGGTTGTATCAGTGTAAATAAATATTATTATTGCTTCGACCTTGGCCATATGTATACGACTCGTTGACTGAATGGTGAGCGTTGACACCTTCGGTTCAGAGGATGCCGGGTTCGATTCCGACTGTATCATAGATGTTTAATCGCATCTGGTTAATTTTCTGTCTGGAGGACTGGATGTGTATGTTTTTCCCAACACTCTCCTCTTCATATTCAGACAACACACCATACTACCAACTACCAGATTGCCTCGCAATGTCGGACTCGTTGTCTTAATTGTCAGCGCACTGGCTTTCGGTTCAGAGGGTCCCCGGTTCGATTCCCGGTCGGAACCTTCATTGGTTTAATTCCAGTGGCTCGGGGGCTGGGTGTTTTTGCTGTCCACAACATCCCTGCAACTCATACACCACTCATAACACTATCCTCCACCACAATAACACGCAGTTACCTCCACATTGCAGATGCCGCCCACCCTCATCGGAGAGTCTACCTTACAAGAGCTAGACATAGGCACATGAAATTATTATTACCTCGCAATAGTGATTACATCCCTCCACATGGGGTTGGCGTCATAACAGGCATCCAGTAGTAAAAGTTCCCAATTCCCTATGTGCTGAACAGTTCCCATCAGCGACCGCACATCTGTGGGAAAAGTGACAGAACGAGAAGAAGACGAAAATGATTATGATCTCGGCCACCTGCGGACCACGTCAAGTAACTTCATGACTTTCTTCATGTCTTTCCAGTATTTATTTATTCTTTCACAATGTCCTCCCCTTCTTTCCTCCGTCCAGACAGATTTCCCTTGCCCCTTCTTTTTCCTCAAAGACCTCACTCAAACACCTTAATTCCTTTTTCTGAAAATATTCTTCTTCTTCTGCCGCTTTTCCCACACGTGTGGGGTCGCGGGTACGAACTGTGTCGCACATGTGGTTATGACCCTGTTTTTTGTCCGGATGCCCTTCCTGACGCCAACCTTACATGGAAGGATGTAATCCTATTGCGTATTTCTGTGGTGGTGGAAGTGTAGTGTGTTGTCTGAATATGAAGAGGAAAGTGTTGGAACAATCCCAAACAGCCATTCCCGGAGCCAGAAGAATTAGTCAAACACCATTAAAACCACCGACCACCGAGCTCGATAGCTGCAGTCGCTTAAGTACGACCAGTATCCAGTAATCGGGAGATAGTGGGTTCGAGCCCCACTGTCGGCAGCTCTGAAGATCGTTTTCCGTGGTTTCCCATTTTCACACCAGGCAAATGCCGGGGCTGTACCTTAATTAAGGCCACGGCCGCTTCCTTCTAATTCCTGGGCCTTTCCTATGCCATCGTCGCTGTAAGACATATCTGTGTCGGTGCGACCTAAAGCAAATATCAAAAAAAAAAACCGCCGACCAGGCCAAAAACCGCACTCGGAGCCATCTGAACCGAAGGTCTCAACGCTGATCATTCGGACCCTTTTCCTGAAAATGATTCTATTTAATATCTCGTTTCTTGTGGTACCTAGCTCAGCCACACCCTGTTTAACGCTTCGATGAAACATCGAATTTGTGTTTGGGATTTTTATCGAAGGGACCAAATATTCTCTTCCTTAGCCTCCCTAGATTCATCCGGACGAAATGGCCGCAGGAGGTATCCTATTTGTCTGAAAGCTTTTTCATTTTTTCTTTATTTAATCTCTTTACCTACCAGGTTTGGTTTTCCCCCACACTCAGTGAGGGATTTTACCTCTACCACCTCAAGGGCAGTCTCTTGGAGCGTGACACATTTGGTCGAGGATACATCTGTTGAGGAGGACCAGTACCTCACCCGGGTGGCCTCATCATCTATGCTCAAAAGGGGCCTTGTGGAGGATGGCAATATTGGAAGAGGAAAGGAAGCGGCCGTGGCTTTAAATTATGTACCATCCCGGCATTTGCCTGGGGAAGTAGAAAACTACGGACAAACACTTCGAGGATGGCTGAGGCGGGAATCGAATCTCCGCTACTCAGTTGACCTCCTAAGGCTGAGTGTACCGTGTTCCAGTCCATGCACCACTTTTAAAATTTTGTGGCAGAGCCAGGGAGCGAACTTGGGCCTCCGGGGATGGCAGTTAATCACTACACCACAGAAGCAGACCTATGTCGGAAGTTATTTTTGAAATTTGCCTTTTTTATTTATTTTGATAGAGCTATCGCACAGTTTGACACCTTTTCGGGCCACTTTTGGCACAATTGACGAAATTGCTACGTTTTTCGTAGCATTGGACCCAGCTAAGAAATGTTTTCAACACTAACAATATATTTCAACGATTACTTTTTCCATCAGTGACAAATTCCTTTTTTATTACGTTAAGAAAACGATTGTTAGCCCGATTTTGCGTGAATCCATTCAATTGCTTTACAGATTGCTATTCTTATGAAAATAACTGATTGTTTTCGCATGGGGCTGGAAAAATACAAAAATTCGTAAGGAAAATGTGTTTTTTAGCATACAGGCATTAAGTGATTACCATCACGTTGTGAGAATGAACATGATACCTTGGCGCTTTCGGAATGATCCTTTCCGATAATTTTTATATTTGTTAATGATTTGTAGCTTTTAAAATAATTCATCACGTACTTTGCAAATAAATGAATTGGTTCTTAAAAGTCTCATTTCTAATCTTGGACGTCTTCCGGAGGGATTTGAAGAAGTTCATCTTTGCATTTACTGAAAGAATACCTGTGTTTAATTTTAACATCATCATGATCGGTTCTCTGCCTATCAGCAAGTCTTCGCATGCATTTTCCAAACCAAAAACCATTCCCATTTCAGCCCCTTTGTTACTCAAATCTCCGCAGAAATTATCCTAGATTGCAAGAACAGTTGGCCTAAGCTCTACACACAAAAAAAAAACCAACGAAGTCTAAGCAGAGGTTTCCAAATACAGACAGAATGCTCCTTACTAAAATGTTATCTAGCAGTATCGGAATTCATGATACTTTGTTGAAAAATAGGCTAGTTTCTCGTTTCAAGAGCCAAACACAGGAATGCCCCACATTTCAACAGAAAAAATATTATAATTAAAAGAATAACAATACAAGGCAAGCAGATCCAGGATCTAAGTAATATTGTAACATACATTCTAGACCATTTTATGAAGAAGTTTTGATGACGCTGTCTACTTCAACAACTGTAGATGACAGTCAAAATGAAGGATTTTCAGCAGAGTACATTCTGTATATAATGCTTTCAAAACACGTGATTAGTGTAGAACTATACTGCATTGCCAACGGCCGTAGCCGTGTTGAAACACCGGATCCCGTGAGATCTCCGAAGTTAAGCAACATTGGGGGTGGTCAAGATTTGGATGGGTTGCCACGCGCTGTTGCTGGGGGGTAAGGGAATGGAGGAGCGGAAAGGAACTGGCCACTCTACCGTACGTAAACTCCGGCTCAGGCACACCTCTGCGGAGGTTCGGACCTGCCTTCGGGCAGAATAACCCTTACCTTACCTGTACTGCATTCATCGTATTAGTGATGGTTTGAGTAAACAAATATACTTCCTGTGTTTTAATAAATGATTGTTATGCCTATTTCATAATCACTTTAAAGAAGGGAACAAATCCACTGTTTTTAGTATCTCATTATTTTGTTACTAGCAGTCCAACTGATCTTCCCAAGGTACTGGAAAAGTGGGTTAATGTACATAAACTCTCATAAAAGTTAGGTTAAGAAAATGTAATAAATAAGAACAGTGGGAAGCTGTTTTGATCTTATAAATTACCACTTTTTGGATTCGTTCCCGTCTTTAAACTGATGGTTCAATTGTGAAGATTTTTTTTTTCTCTTTCAGAGTTCTCCGTTCAGTAATGCGTACAGCAATGGTACAGGTGATGGCATCGCCTTTGACTTCGTGGAGCTGCTATGGCTTTGAGTACACTGTGACATCCCTGCAAGACAACTCTTAGCGTTAAGTCCCGTGGGATCATGAGCACGCTCTTTAAGGGGGTAGGTGTGACATTTCTCCATAGGCTTTTTTAAAATATAGACGTGACCAAATAAGTCAGTCAGATTTTGGCCTTATGAAGAGATGGGATTCAGAACAAAGACATTTGGACACGGAAGAGATCATCATCATCATCATCATCATTTTACAGTTCCACCTTCCACTCGGTCTTACGGAGATAAGTTCTGTTGTAAATGACGGCCTCTAGGGTCCTTCACCGATCTGCAACGTCCATTTTTACGATTTCCATCCAGTGGGTTCCTTGTATTCCTCCCATCCGTTTTCCTATCACATATCTCTCCAAGTTAATATCATCATCATCATCATCATCATCGGTTCTCTGCATAGCAGCTGGTTTTCGCATGCATTTTCCAAGCTGGCATATCCTCTTCCATCCTTTTAGTCTTCCAATATATTCCATTAATTTTCACACTGTCCATCATTTCATACCACTTCCAGTACCTGTGTTAATAAACATTTCCTTCGTAAACAGTGACCTACTATCCAATTCTTCTTTCTCTTCTGAATAGTTTCCAGTATTGTCGTCCTTTCTTCACCTACTCTTTCCATTACTATAATTCCTTAATTTATCGTGTCAGCTGATTTCCACTTTTCTCCATATCTATGTTTCAAAACTCCAAGTCTGAGACCCATAAAGATCAACGCTCTATACAGAGCACTTCTCTGACCTCTTCTTAAGGTCCATATTCCGTGGCCCACTCATCAGTACCCTTTGCTTCATGTATGCCGTTGTGATCCTGATCTTCACCTCGTCCAAACAATATAGATCACTTCTGAATGTGCTTCCTAAATATCTGAATACAGATACTTGTTTTGTTTCTTCACCTGAGAAAACTATCTTTGCTGTTACATCCTTCTTCTTTCTCATGATTAGAGCCCGGATTTCTATGTACTATCAAATCTTAAAAAAATGCATGCATTCATGCACTATCATATGGCAAATCATGCACCATAAACTGGAAAATATGCACTATCAAAATTCAGTTCATTTTGAAACCTTGTACTAATTTCTCCAAATTGTCTTGATTTAAGCTCATCCGTTTATCTGTCAGCACATTCTTAGGCACAGAATATGACGTTTCTACGTCACAAGAAATGACAGATGCACATTTAAATGAAGACATTTGGAACAAAATGGGGTCAAATTGTGCGTCTTTTGAATTTTCACCACAATACGCGTATAACCTTGACAAATTCAAAATGACGATTTGAACGGATCACTTTGTTCAGCTTACCTCTCGCTACAGCAGCTACTTCTCCGTGCAATGATTACAGAAGATGATGTCTTCAGTAACTGCTAAGGATTGCCTGCTGCGACAACAAAGACGTGTGACGAGTGAGGGTCCCCGGTATGACAACGGAAGGTTCAGTGCAAAACCAAGCTTCGTAAGGTGCTGTCTCAGTAACGCAGCGTCACAGAAGTGTGGTACAAGTTTTAGAGGTGAATCTTCCACGGTGTGTAGAATTATTATGTTTATTTTCCGGGTTGAACCGTGTTGTTGTAATTACGTACAGTTTGCCGACGTTTCGAATAAATTGCAGTATTCTTTGTCAACGTGACTGAAATACCCCTACTCGATCCGAGGTTATCATTCCCCCAGGCAGCTATCACACTACAAAGAGTGATTACTGACCTTGATCTATATATCCTAGCTTTTCTGGCTGAAGTAAGCCCACTGCATGGCTGTCTTGTGAGAATTCTGGAAGGTATGTGTCACAGTGGGGTTTGCCCGCGCCGTTTATGTAATAGGAGGTTCGACCTGCGTGTTTATGTTGTGGTTTGTATGTCTTAATCTATGTATGATAGGCATCTAAGAATTACTGATTTCCATTCCTCCCTCATTAACAACTTGCTTACCATTTATTTTTTCCCCGCTTCTGCTCCTGTGCGATGTTTATCAATTAAGGGAACCGGGAAGTGTATTAGGCTCAAAAATGTCAATTTTCGTCTTTGAACTTAAAAATTTCTCCAATATTTTCTGAAGAATTTTGTGTATCAATTGTTGTGCCGAAGTTATATTTGAGGCAATAAAATTAGGTTTAAACAAAACTCTGCACGCTACCAGTCAAATATTCTTTTTGGATGCACCGTAAGTCATACTTTCAGAAACTTTGTGTACTTTTCCGTCAGAAACTATCACATCAATGTATCTGAAACTTGGCATTCTCTTAGACACTATATATATCTTCTTTTGGAAGTAAATTTAATCAGACAACTTGGTTAGTTCATGGAGGCCAGCTTGAAAAGCATTGAAAATTTTAAATACAATATCATTTTCAACTAGGATATAAAAAAATCTCAACTCCAGTAAACAATAGGACAGTAATTTTACTTCATCAGCTCAAGAAAGGTTTAAATATTACCCATGCAAAGTTTCTTCGGTTTGATTTGAGTATTTTCTCAGAAGAAGGTACATCAATTAAGGGATTTTTAACAATATTTTTAAATATATATATTTTATAATGCTCTTTCTGACACAGAACATTAAACATAGAAGCTTCATATTTTATTCAAATAATGATGAATATATTTTGAATATATCGAAAGAACATTCAAGGAAATACCCCTTTTAGTTTCTGAGATATGTAACTAAACATCGGAAGTTACATTTTTCTATCGCTTCACGTTTCCCGATTCCCTTAATGGAATGTAACTACTACAATTTCATTTCTAGAAGTAAATTATAAGTAAAATATAATCGTTACAAGTAGTTCGATTGCGTTTACTCAATTACTTCCGAAGTATGCTTATAATGTAACATTGTGTAATACTCCACACCTCTTGAGCACTTTTAAATATCCAATATTTATCAAGTAATACACTAAGAACATAACAGAAGAACTCGTGCTGCTCCGCACCATTTGTCATGCGATGACGTGTCTTGATACGAAATTTCTCCATGCAATGCCCACGTACATTTTCAGGATTTATATTACCTGCAAGTGAATTTTCGTAGACTTCCTTTTTCTGGCGTTTATTGCTATTTTACGTAGCTTTAAAGTTAGTGTTATCTGTTTAATTTAAAGATTTACTTATAGATCGTTTTGTTTAGCGTAGGTCTTCCTCCTTGTTGCAACCCATACTGTCTGGCAAGTAGTTGATCTTTTCAAATAAATAATAATAATAATAATTGTACCATGGGTACACCTTCCCCAGCTGTTTAAACTGTTTGAACTTGCGAACTCCCAAAAACCTTCGTCTTCTACAGTTAGATGTCCCTACCATCGATTTAGTTGCTCCTTCACCTGGATTAAAGATTAACTGCTGAACAGAGTAATATTTTTTTATGGAGTTGGCAAACTTTTTTCCTTAGGGTTTTTTTTATGCACCGAAGTTTTCAAAACTTCAGCTGGTTCCTCCTCGACTGTAATCAACCTATCAAATTCTTGGAAAAAATATGACTTTATATGCCCCATGAAAATTGCATAATTTTAGTCGCCGTAGATACCAGCATGCTTAACTTGTATTTTCCTTGGAAATAATATAAAGAAAACATGACATGTCATAAACATCCAGGCCCTAGTTGACAGGCTGTCAACAAAGCCAATAACAAAGCAACTTGAAAAGGAGTAAATTATAAGCCTAATGACATCTCGGTGTCGTTGATTTTTTGTGGGCTACTATATGCCACCTTCAAGCGTTCATATCTCTTACCGTGGCAATGCCTGTGTTATGGCAGACAGGCCCTAGCAGTTATCAACTCTCCTCCTTCTTTCGTACTGTTGACCGAAAGTGAAGGATTCGTCGTGTTTGATTTCGCAAACAAATATGATAATCCATTATTTAAGTATGGCTATGGATATATATGTGTGAAGAATTACAAACTAAATGAATTCACACCAAATCATGATCAACGTTAAGACCAGCGGTACAAGTTATCTTACCGCCATCTTGACGGGTAACAGGAGAAATAGAATGTAAGCAATAGGTCAGTCCTAATGAGAAACCCACTAATCACCGGCCGCTACTAAAACAAATGTGGACCGCATATTGATTGCCTCAAGATGAGTGGGAGGGAAAAATAACATACTACTCAATAACGTTACAGAACGTAAAATTCTTCTTCTAGGTCAGGGAGAAATTGTGTCAAGATGAAAGTTGAATACTTGTGAGTAACGCCGATCTCAGTGAATTGTTGCCCTTCTGTTCTTAAGAGAGTAATTTCGATTCCAGCTGAGGTCGGTGGCATTTGCAGTTTATGTCGGCTAGTCCATGTGAAAGGTTTTCCTCTCTTCCAAAGTATTATTATTATTATTATTATTATTATTATTATTATTATTATTATTATTATTATTATTATTATTATTATTATTATTATTATTATTATTATTATTATTAACTCTTGTCCTCGTTCGAAATTAAACAATCGAAATGGAACCAAGTAGAACGAGTGCCAATATTCCCATCTGAAAATACATTAGCTTACTTCCTCTAGTTCACCCGGGGTGAAAATTGGCGAGTTAAGAGGTTTAGTTTATATCCCCATTTTTATTTGTTCTGAAGGAGATGCAAACTTAATGAGGCGCGTAACAAGTAAACGCTATCCTGCATCCAGTTCTGTCATGAAATTTGCATAAACATTAGGAGTTCTGCCTATTAGAACACCTAGAAGTTATCTTACCCTCGCTGCATTACAAAAGAGCGGGCTAGCCAAATTAGTTGGCGTTCTAATCTGTTATGCCTAAACTTCCGGGCTCTACATATAAACAATTCATTGTCCTTCATGCGCTGCATTTTCACATCAAACCTCCACCTTCTAGTAAAGAGAAATATATCTAGCATGTCATGTTATCCAAACTCTTGCGCGAGAGAAATTATTCGATTATTTCTGATTGCCGAGCACATAGCACCAATGTAGATACTATCTGGAACGACATTAAACATACATGCAGTAACTAGGATTTATTAGGGCTCATTTATCTCGTTCATGCTCTAATTGACTACGAAACCCGATTTGGTCAACTGCTACACAGGCGGTGTGTAAAAAGAGGAGTTAAGAGGAGCCAGTGGCCTAAAAATAAATTGTGGTCTTTTTAATTAACAACCATAAAATATATATCTATATATAGTTACAAATACAAATAATAAAAAATACTGTTAATAATAATAAAATCCATTAATTTGAACGTGGCGAATATTAAACAATTTCACCCAGTGTGCGGGGTGTAGAATACACCAACGGTGTTCTCTCCTTGTCGTATTAGGTGACTGAAAGGGCCTCTCAACACGGAAGCGCGGATTGGGCGACCACGTCTCTTCTAGCTGAGCCTTGCTCTTTGCCGACACCGACGGGATTAGGTTTACAATCCCTAGGGAGTCTTCCCTTTTCACGCCCTTCGTGGCCCCTTCCTTTCTTTGGCCGATACCTACATTTTTCAAAGTAACGGACCTATCTGATTAGTGTTAATAGAGGATGGTTACCCAACTGTACTTCCTCTTAAATAAGTACAACAATACAATCACAATTAACACCACTGGCCGTGCAAAATGATCATTCAAAGCCTCAAGTTACAGTGGAACTTTGATATCTCGAACCCCCCTTGGGAGCTAAACTTTATTTCGAGTTATCGAAATTTCGAAATATAGAGAATACCATTTCTGAGCATGTGCCTCGTATAGCACATACTTGGATCATACGTATCTACGGGCTTATAGTGAATACGTTATTTTTAACAGTATTTAAAATCATACAAACTCTATTTTACGGCATCACTTTAATTAACCCTCGAAAGGGGGTTAGCAGCCTTTCGGAAGTTGCAAGGGCGCCAGTCTAGATGATTGACTGATATGGCCTTGTAATAATACTCAACATGGCTTAGCTGTGTTGATACTGCTACATCGCTGAAAGCAACGGGAAACAGCCGTAACTAACTCCCGAGGACATGCACCTCTCTTTGTATGAATGATGTACTGATGATGGCTTCCTCCCGGGTAAAATATTCCGGAGGTAAACTAGTCCCCCATTCGGATGTCCGGGTGGGGACTACACGAGAGGGGGCGATCATCAGGAAGATGGATAGTGACATCCTGCGAGTTGGAGCGTGGAATGTTAAAAGTTTTAATCGTTTTGGTAGATTAGAGAATCTGAAAAGGGAGATGGATAGGCTAAAGTTAGATGTAGTTGGTATAAGTGAAGTACGTTGGCAGGAAGAACAGGATGTTTGGTCAGGCAACTACCGAATGATCAACACAAAATCAGACAGGGGAAATGCAGGAGTTGGTTTAATAATGAATAAGAAAATAGGGCAGTGGATAAGCTACTACGACCAGCATAGTCAAAGAATTATTGTCGTCAAGATGGACATCAAACCAATGCCCACCACCACCACAATAGTGCAGGTCTATATGCCTACTAGCTCAGCGGATGATGGAGAAAGTCGAAAGAATATCTGAAGAGATAGAAGATTTAATACAATATGTAAAAGGTGATGAGAATCTAATTGTGATGGGAGACTGGAATGCAGTGGTAGGCCAAGGAAGAGAAGGTAGTACAGTAGAAGAATTTGTATTGGGACAAAGGAACGAAAGGGGAAGTCGGCTGGTTGAATTCTGCACTGATCATAATTTACCCCTTGCCAATACTTAGTTCAAACACCTCAAACGAGGGCTGTATACGTGGACGAGACCTGGAGACACTTGAAAGTATCAAATAGACTTCTTTATGATTAGGCAGAGATTCAGAAACCAGGTGTTGGATTGCAAAACTTTCCCAGGAGCAGACGTGGACTCTGGCCACAACTTGTTGGTCATGAAATGCCATCTGAAGCTGAAGAAATTAAAGAAAGGAAAGAATGCAAAAATATGGTATCTAGACAAGTTGAAAGAAAAGAGTGTGAGGGATTGTTTCAAGGATGATGTTGCACAAGGACCAAATTAAAAGGCTGAAGGAAACACAATAGAGGAAGAGTGGAGAGTCATTAAAAATGAAGTCAGTAGTGGTACTGAAGAAATGTTAGGAAGAAAGAAAAGATCAACTAAGGATCAGTGGATAACTCAGGAGATACTAGACCTAATTGATGAACGACGAAAATACAAGAATGCCAGAAATGAAGAGGGCATAAAAGAATACAGGCGATTTAAGAATCAAGTGGATAGAAAGTGCAAGGTAGCTAAGGAATAATGGCCGAAGGAGAAGTGCAAGGATGTAGAAGGTTGTACGGTTCTAGGAAAGGTAGATTCTGCATACAGGAAAATCAAGGAAATCCTTGGAGAAAGGAAATCTAGGTGTATGAATATTAAGAGCTCAGATGAAAGGCCACTTCTAGGGCAAGAAGACAAACAGAAAGGTGGCAGGAACATATCCAACAGTTGTATCAAGGTGCAGATGTAGATAATTTGGTTCTGGAACATGAAGAGGCTGTTGATGCTGACGAAATAGGAGACCCAATTTTTAGGTCAGAGTTTGACAGAGCTATGAGTGACCTAAATAGGAACAAAGCACCTGAAATTGATGACATTGCCTCCGAATTACTGACCGCCTTAGGGGAAACCAGCATGGCAAGGTTATTCCATTTAGTGTGTAAGATGTATGAGACAGAAGAAGTCCCATCCGATTTGCATCAGAATGTTGTTATACCTATTCCCAAGAAAGCCGGTGCTGACAGGCGTGAAAACTACCGCACCATTCGTTTAGTATCTCATGCCTGCAAAATTTTAACCTGTATTATTTACAGAATGGAAAGACATGTTGAGGCTGAGTTGGGAGAAGTTCAATTTGGCTTCAGAAGAAATGTAGGAACACGTGAAGGAATCCTGACTTTACGTATGATCTTAGAGGATCGAATCAAGAAGGACAAGCCCACGTACATGGCAATCGTAGATCTAGAAATGGCATTCGATAATGTTGATCGGACCAAGCTATTTAAAATTCTGAAGGTGATTGCGAGAACGAAGAATTACTACAATCTGTATAAAAATCAGTCTGCAGTGATAAGAATCGAGGGCATTCAAAAAGAAGCAGCAATCCAGAAAGGAGTGAGGCAAGGCTGCAGTTTGTCCCCCTCCCCTCCTTTTCAGTGTTTGCATAGAACAGACAGTGAAGGAAATCAAAGAGAAATTTGGAAAGGGAATCACAATCCAAGGAGAGGAAATCAAAACCTTGAGATTTGCCGATGATATTGTTATTTTATCTGAGACTGCAGAAGATCTTGAGAAGCTGCTGAATGGCATGGACGAAGTCTTGGGTAAGGAGTAGAAGATGAAAATAAGTAAGTCCAAAACAAAAGTAATGGAGTGCAGTCGAATGAAGGCAGGTAATGCAGGAAATATTAAGCTAGGAAATGAAGTATTAAAGGAAGTAAATGAATATTGTTAGTTGGGTAGTAAAAAAACTAACGATGGTAGAAGTAAGGAGGACATAAAATGCAGATTAGCACAAGCAAGGAAGAGCTTTCTTAAGAAAAGAAATTTGCTCACTTCAAACATTGATATCGGAATTAGAAAGATGTTTTTGAAGACTTTCGTGTGGAGCGTGGCATTGTATGGAAGTGAAACATGGACGATAACTAGCTCAGAAAGAAAGAGAATAGAAGCTTTAGAAATGTGGTGTTACAGAAGAATGCTGAAGGTTAGATGGATAGATCGGATCACGAATGAAGAGATACTGAATCGAATTGGCGAGAGGAGATCGATTTGGCTAAATTTGACGAGAAAAAGAGATGGAATGATAGGACACATCTTAAGACACCCAGGACTTGTTCAGTTGGTTTTTGAACTAAGTGTAGGTGGTAAGAACGGTAGGGGTAGACCAAGGTAGGAATATGACAGGCAGATTAGAGCAGATGCAGGATGCAATAGTTACGTAGAAATGAAAAGTTTAGCACATGATAGGGTGGCATGGAGGGCTGCATCAAGCCACTCTATGGACCGATGACTCAAACAACAACAACAGTAACTTTTTAGAAGATAGGATACAGTACTTTGAAAAAATTCGTTAATCTCTTCTGTTCCTTACTGTCTACCTTCACGTTTAAACTTCTGGTCAGTACCACGAAGCTTGCCATCCGCGAGTTTCGGAATTGCTTTCGTACATGACCGGTAACTAATTCACAACCGAGAAACAGCGAGGCTTCGCCGATTTTTCGTTCATTAGAAGTTTAATTTTTTCGGTTCCTGTCATATTAGCTCCCAGAATCACTGCAAACCTTTCTTTACTTGTTAACTGTTCCGCACAAGCCACAAATGCCGTATTAATGTTGCACGACAGTCGAGTTACAGAGTTTCTTTTGCTTCAAGCGAAGAAATGTTTGCTTCGAGAAATCGAGAAATTCATGCAACAAATTTCGATTAATAGATAAATAAACACACGTAAAGAATAGGAAAAATGGCCGGGAAATGTAAGTTACTTCCGGATACTGAATATTCGCGTAATGGAGGTTCGAGATATCGAGCGTCGACTGTATAAGTTGTTCTACGGCTTTACTCTTCTCTCATTGTTTACACCTCCCTGCCAAATGAGTACGAATGAGGTTATTTAACCTTCGCAGTGTAGCAATGGACTGCCGGCAGGAGGGCTAGGTACATGCAGCTCACGTCCGTTTTGGGTGTGCGTGAAAAGAACTGCACCACCAAGAAGGCACGAATTTGCATTCTATTTAATAATATATTTGCTTTCCCGTTTATCCAAAAGCGCTCCATCTTTCTCTGAAATTGTTCTGGTGTTCTTCTACCCAGGATTCATTGGTTCTAATTTATTGGGTTTCTCCGCATTTTGGTGATTGTCGCCTAGAGTTAGAGTGAGATGGCCGTGCGATTAGGGGCGCGCAGCTGTGAGCTTGCATTTGGGCGATAGTGGCTTCGAACCCTACTATCCGCAGCATTGAAGATGCTGGTCTTCCATTTTCGCACGAGGCACAGCCGCTTCCTTTCCACTCCGATTCCTATCCCATCGTCACCATAAGATCTATCCGTGTCGGAGAAGTTCTGAATGTAGGTACGTCGAGCACTGTTTCGCCTGTGATGCCGAATTCCAGGAGGGTTCCTCCTTCACTTTCAATTATGCAATTGTTCTTCAATTTTATTTCATTTTTTTCACATCGTTCTGCCCAACTAAAATGCACGATTGAACTTATTTAGCAGGTGAATTTGCTTTTCTCTCGTCACTGAATCTCTTCCTCCTCTCCTGTGTACATTTTTTCCGTCCGTGCACAGGTGGTTTTTACTTTGGGTTTTTCAGAAAAATGATGCGTGTTCACCAGCATTCTAAAGCTGGGCCCGTCCCATATAATTCCACCTGTTCTGCTGATTTCTTGAAGGTATTTTTCAATTTCGATTATCCAATTATTCTTGACTTTTAATGTGGAGACATAATTAAATATCTTTCTAGTAAGTCTTTCATCGCCCATTCGTTGAATTTGGCCATAAAATTCGAGTTGCATTTTTAATATTATCTGATATTTTCTCAGAATGCTATTTATTATTATTTAAATGCAGCATATTTAGTGCTTGAATATATCAAACACGAGCTTTTGACTTTCATTTAGTTATTTTATGATAGAATTTTTTTTAATGAGAACATTTGGAAGAGAGTGAGGTTTTACATTCGGATACAACCATGCGGTCGGCAAGATAAACCGCTACACTCCTATCCTATGTCTCTACTCAATGAACCTCATCTTGTCGGGCCGAACTCTCACGCTTGCACTGTTTGTGTTGTGATAGCACTTCAGAAGAGATGCCAGAGGCTTAGTTACTTTCTGAAGTTGATTTATCTCATGACCATCAATCACTCGTGCTGTCAGTGTAATGAACAAGTTGCTTATTTACTTTTTTGTTTTGCAAGACGACGGATACGATGGAAATCTAAATATTTTGAAGTGTTCTATGTTTAAGATTTCGACTTCCCTTAAGATAGCCTCTTCATAGATTTTGTTTACATTTGTTTTACGTCGCACCGACACAGATAGGTCTTATGACGACGATGAGATAGAAAGGCCTAGGAGTGGGAAGGAAGTGGCCGAGGGCTTAATTAAGGTGCGGTCCCAGCATTTGCCTGGTGTGAAATTGGGAAACCGCGGAAAGCCACCTTCAGGGCTGCCGACAGTGGGATTCGAGCCCAGGTGCAAGCTCGCAGCTGCGCGCTCGTAACTGCACCCTCTTAATAGAAATTCCAAGATCTGCAATTTGAAACCTCGGATTTACAGTAGGAATTTAACATAGGTCTTTCCACGTTCACTCTCGGAAAATATTTCGATAGCAACTTATTTGTGAGGTGCCTATTCTAATTCAGGGACCAGATATTATTGTTACAAGTGCTACCTCCTGCCTTTGAGTCAGACACTGTATACCGGGCGATCTAGCTGCGCGGTTCGGGTCACCTATCTGTGAGCCTGCATTCGAGAGATGGTGGGTTCGATATCCACTGTCGACAGCCCTTAAGAGAGTTTTCCGTGCTTTCACATTTTCACAGGAGGCAAATTCTGTTTTTATACATTAATTAAGGCCACGGCAGGTGCCTTCTAAATCCTGATCTCCCGTCACCCCGCGGGTACATTACTACATACAAGTATATTGGTCTGCTGCATCTTAACCTTCGCTTCTCGTCAGATTCACCTGGTTTCGATTCCCGGCTCTAAAGATCAGTTTTGATGGGCGGGAATGGAGTCCACTCAGGAGCACAAAGACAACAGAAGTGTGTTATTGGCTTATCTGGAATTATCTCATCAATTTCCCGGCACCATCGTAACCATGACAACCACTGAACACTCAGTCAGTAGCGACATCTTCCCACTGTGCGCTTTCTTCTGTAACTAAGAGCTTGAGAGTAAACCGCGTTCTGCTCCTCAGCACGGAATTAAAATTCTTGAACTGCTTGGAAACGAACCTAGGGTCTTGGAATAAGAGACACCACAGGACTGTGCAATACGAGGCGTGTTTTTAAAGTAAGTACCGTTTTGATATAGAAAAATAGTAATTCAATTTTTTAAACAATTCTTGTTTTTTACTTGTAAGGCTGTGCCTTAAACTACTTCTAAACGTAAATTTCAGACATATTAAGGTACTTGTCATGTTATGAAGCCAGCTTCTGAATTCTAACCTCATAGAAATCTGCCAGCTACTGCCGCGTGGTAGTTCTTAGATCATCATCATCGTCGTCGTGGCGTTGACTCCCTAAATGCTTTTTCAGACGCAGGAAGAAGTGGTAGTCACTAGACACTAGGTCGCGACTATACGGAGGATAATAAAATTGTTCCGAACCACTTTAAGCGATGAGGTCTCGGGTTCGATTAGCCGTGCGAGATCGCATACTCTCATAAACCAAAAGAATCCCCTTGTGAGCATGACAAGCCGTTGGTTTTGGATTTCGTGAGCACAACTTCCGATAATCTAAGCATCCTGACACAATTTTATAAAGAACTTTCCTTGAAATTCCGGGCAACTAAATCTTAAAGCATCTGTTTTCTCGAACCTTTGCATCAATATTTTGCAGCAAGCCTTCAGTACTGACAGTCAGTCGCCCACTACGCTTCCCGTCGTGGACATTAGCACGGCCTTCTTTAAATGCTCTAACCCATTTTCTTACCACTCCTTTGCTTATAGTGCGTTTTTCATACACTTCACTAATCTGCCTATGAATTTCAACAGCTTTTACGCCTTTTCCATTTAAAAATCAAATAACAGTGCGTACTTCACACTCGGCGTGACTGTTAATTGTGAGAGGCATTTTCAATACGCACAAACAAACGTAAATACGGGCAAATTCTTCCGTAGTGGCGTTTGTGGCTAGCATACAGATGAACGTACTGAGCGCGCATGCTCTGAACGACGATCGAAGCGCTGCAGCGGCCGCATTTAGAAACAGTACTTACTTTAAAAACATGCTTCGTAATTAGATTAGTGTTATATTTACGAGGACTAGAATGTCTTTCATTTCCTCGCAATTCATACCATACACTCATTTTACTTTCGATATAACGGAACTCCTTACCTCCCCTGTGGGTGGAGTCGTAGGAGGCTACCAAGCGGAAAACAAAGCAAGGAATCTGTACTCGCCGCTCTTATTAAGTCTTATGGTTTTTTCTGTCCAGCAGAGAAAACGTGCGAATGTGAAGTTTTTCTTTCTTTCGGCTGCGCTTTAACTTGAGACGGCTTTAGATATGGCATATGCTTCCTTCCAACACCTACCAGTAATCAATAAGAAATATACACCGTGGTGTAGACACCGTCATAACACAGGTTTCCAGACAAACGTCTGACACACACACAATAATTTGGAAGGTTGTTGGTCACGATATTTCTACCCCACAGAACACTAACTCCCAACCATACGCTGATCCCACTAAGTCACCTATCTTAAAGTTTAAAGTAACATTATATCGTGTCAAGAGGCCTGTAATTCACATGCTGCCTCAACAACAGAACGGAAACAAGAACGAACAATTCCGTCAGGAGGGTAAGAGTTTAAGTCCCTGCTTCGACATCGTTGACGAGACCTCAAATTCTCGACAACCAGCTGTATATGTGGTTCAGTCAGCCAACAATAGAAACGAGCACTAGGTTACTCTCTGAAAGAAAACGTTGAGAATAGGAAAAAGTTACTAACAATATAATTGAAGGGTTCATTCCAAAAACCAGACAGGGCAAAATTGTAAATATTCAGGAACGACTCAAAAGAGTACAGATTGTTGTCTGTAGCATGAAAATGTGTACAAATTTATGATTTTATTCTAAATCACGTATCTGTGTTCATATGTAGCACGAAGATCTGATGTAAGATAGAATAATTCAATAAAATAAATATAAACCGTTTGGACTTGTCCAGTTTTGTAGAAGATCTACGCTAAAATAGGGCCTATTCCTCAAAACGCTAATCATGAAAATATATTGCAAATGACTAATGTCTATTCGTATGAAGTTGACCGTGCGGTAGGGGCGCGCATCTGTGAGCTTGCATTCTAGAGATAGTGGGTTCGAACTCCACTGTCGTGAGCCCTGATTATGGTTTTCGGTGGTTTCCCATTTTCACACCAGGCAAACGGTGGTGATGTACCTTAATTAAGGCCACGGCCGCTTCCTTCACGCTCCTAGCCATGTTTCTCCCGTCGTCACCGTAAGACCTCCTTGTCTTGGTGAGATGTAGCCTAAAGGCAATTGCTCCTCTAAATGATCACCACAACCATCGAAACTACCATCAATCTTAATTTGTTTCTCTTTGCCTGGATATTGAGAATGGATGTCAGTTTCTATACCAACAATTTACAATGCTAATGACGTTTTAAAAATACTCTGTAAGGTTTAGCAAGCAGATTGCAGTGTAGGAGGGTTCCCTAGTCCTAATCTTGGTGGAACGACACAAGATTTGTGCCAGCCACGCATGTCTCAGGACCTGTCTGCTACTCGAACATGCGAGGTAGCGCTAGTCGAGGAGTACTTGCAGGAGTACGCAATCCTTTGGACTTGCCTGGATTTTATAAAATCAACCTTTCAATTGGTTTTACATACAATTAATTACTTTTAGTCCCTTTAGAGACGCTGAGGTACCAGAACTTTGTCCCTAAAGAGCTTTCAGATGCGACACAAGAATGGCATATCAGAGCACCTTCAAATATTATCAGCCTGAGCCGGGATTGAAACCTCCAACTTGGGTTCAGCCACTCAGCCTGGCAGCTAGTACTGTCGACTTTATGGACAGTACAGGCTTTGCCTTCCATAGATTGAAATGTAACGGAAATGAGATGAAATTGGAACAACGGCTACCGGACGATAAGCAAAAGGTCGCTGTTCGATCATATAAAATGAACACTGAATAAGGGATTTGATCAACTACTCTTTAAAAAATAACTCGGAGCGTGTAACTCACTCCACATTTTCTGCAGTTAGTGAGGAAGCAGAAGTGACGATTAGGCGGGGCAATGGGGACAGTCGTCGTCCCCGCCCACTTTGTGGAGAAAATATTACATTTTCATAGACTTTTAGCCGACATTAAAACAAGCAATTTGTACAAGCCTTGTTCTGTTATAGGCTAATTCTTTCCTCTATTTTATTTAATTATTAACAAAATTCTTAGGAGAAATACGCCAAAAAATGTCGATCGTCACGGCTAGCCGATTTGTAAATCGCCCAGCAAGTAGTGGACACTTTGCATGTGTTGTGAAGAAGGGCAGAAGAGGTATCTTTTGCCAAGGTTATGGATATTGAGGTATGATTCACGCGTTTGCCGCGCGCATTCATCAGTCTGGCAGTCTCTTTAGTGTCTGTTAGTTTTTGACTACACGCGAAGGGACTAACTATTTTTTATTGTATAACATCGCCGTGATGATAATGATGATGATGCTTGTTGTTTAAAGGGGCCTAACATTGAGCTCATCGGCCCCTAATGGTACGAAATGAAATAACAAAAAGTACAAATTCATCCACTGACCAAAATAAAATAAAAAATGCCATGAAGAATGAATGGATGGATATGAACCCAACAAAAAACAAAAAACAGTGGATCAGACTCAAAAAATATCGTAAATAATAGTATTACTGACCAAGGGACCACTTATATAGCACAAGGATGCTTGATGTCTAAAGGGGTGCAAAATCCATGTCTAAGGCCCCACAGAATGATACATGTCGCGAGTAAAGTAGAACCATGGTATTTGTCATGTTGGGGTACTAATCAAAAGTAGTGAAGACTCACGGTGTTCCACACAAGATGGTACTATTCACAAGGATTGTACTTCGTACAGGGAACGCAGACCTATGGTGTTTCTCACACAATGGCGCCACTCACAACCAACGCAAACCGATGAGGCTCCTCACCTAGGTGTACTAATCACGGGCGCCGGTATTCCCGTGTGTTCCTCACATAGTGGGTACTAACCACAGGCAACGCTGAGCCACGGTGCCGCTCATATAGTGGTACAACTCACAGGCTACACCCAGACCCGCGGTGTTGCTCACATGGCTACGACGCACGGGTACTGGAAACCCCCAGGCCAGCCTCTTAACTGCTACGAATCACAAACCTGTTTCGTACCTACTTTAGTGGTACTACTCGCAAGTACAGGCAACCCATAGTGTTTCCCGCATGATGGTACGAATCAAAAGTAGTTTTATGGTTCTAATTCAATCATCCCTTGGTCGCCCCTTTTAGTCACCTCTTACGACAGGCAGGGGATATCGCGGGTGTGTTCTACAAGTGCGTCCCCCACCCGCAGGGGGTAGTGTGTTTGGTCCGTGATAGGTATTTTATTTCCCTCAAGTCCGCCGGCAAGCCCGTTAGGACCCCCCCCCTATCCGCCACCAGGGACGCGCCACGTGGGAGTATCACCTATCCCCCTGCTACGCCAGCGTAGTAGGTTCGTGGTAACATCGACGTGCTTATATTTAATTTTAATACACGTGTAACATTGTTCCTTTGGTGAAAGTTTTATTTTATAGTATTGAATCAAAATCTCAAAAACTGTAATTAAGTCGGTAAACTGTCAACCTTTACCTTTCTGTAGAAATTCTCTCGGAGGTCATAAAAACTTACCATTTAGTAGCTTTCTTTTTTCCTTTTTGATGTATATACGCCTCCCTCACCCCCACCCCCACCTGCTATATCCCATAAACCCGAGTACTTTTATTGTCTGGTAATTATTGCCCCACACCGCTACTGGGAGGAACTAGTCTTATAGTGTGTTTCCAGTTCTGCAAACTAAGCTTCTGTTTGACATACCACCGTTTCACCTTGAAAAATCAATATGTGAATTATTTCATCTTAGAACTCTGGCGGGTAAGGCTCTGTCATCTGACTCAGTCATCACCATCATCATCATCTGCAGTTTCCAGCTGTTGGCCGGGTCTGCTTATCTGACTCAGTATTGTACAGAATGGTAAATGTGCTGCGGGTCAGTATTCGTCCAACAACATTGTCGCGTGGAGGTATTTGCAGGCGCAATGGCGAGAGACGCCTTGCCACCCGAACCTTGAAGAGGGAAATTTGATTTCAGTGAAAGTCTTGTGGTTATAAGTCAAAATTTGAACCCAGGTAATAAAAATCTCCCCTAAAGGTTTAAATGGCGTAGTAGTTCTACTTGCGATTATCTTATAAATCAGTGAAATGTAATTTGTAGTTTAGAACAATAAGAGTAATGTATCCCTTCATTATTAAATAATACTCGAGCGAACTATAGTACAGAGAAAGAAAGTCTGGTTCAAATACGTAAACTGTACCTCATTCGACTCTGGTATTCCAAACGAATGTTGAGATGTCTGCAGTTATATAGAACAGTGAGCGGTAATAACTACCCGCGTTTCTTTTCCAAACTGCTTCCTAAATTATCAGTCCAACATCAGTATTTCGCTTGAGAGAGTGAATGGCTGTGTGGCGCACTTCGTTATGTGTCCGCCCCTTGCACTGAAGGTTGTGGGCGCGAATCCTTATACAGCTTCTCCGCATATAAGGGTAAAGTGGGAGTTATGATTGCTAGTAAGTTTTCAAGCACGTTAGTTAAGCCTCTTCTACACAGAATTCTGACGCATCGGTATTTCTCAAGGCTGTAAGCAACTTAAGAGGCGTTAAGTACTTACAATGAAGCTTTTGTTTTATAAGAATCAGCACACGTACTATGCGTAACAACACTACGATCCTGAATTTTACGGAAACACCAGTAAACGTAATTTTGCTACTTGAAAACAATAACTCGTATACACAAATAAAAACCTGATTCGATAGATTAAAACTCAGATTTCATGGCAGGTAAATATAGTTTCCTAAGGTTATTAGCACAAAAAATGAACTAGACTGTCAATCATAAAAATAGAGGTGTGGGTGCAGAATATTAATTACTATTCCCAACGACGGGGATTCGAAATCAGACCAGGTCGGAGATTTTAAGCTTCACTGGTTATTTCCAATGCCTGGGTTTTTGTGCCGTTTTCAACTTTAGAATTCGTCATAGGTAGGGATCCATTCTCACAGACGTGGGGGTGTCGAATCGAGAGACCTGAACCATGCCTTTTATTATTATTATTATTATTATTATTATTATTATTATTATTATTATTATTATTATTATTATTATTATTTCTTATGCCCATTCATAGAACGCGTTGTAACTTGTTCATTGGCTTGATGACTTTCGACTTCCTATTCTTCCAAAACTTAGTGTTGCCCCTTCCATTCTTCTGACCACTTTGTAGCAGTCCTATTGCTAGTTTTTTACCACAAATGTGTGTTTATTTACTAACGTTCTGACGACTTCACGATCTTTTATTATTTTTTCCCTGATGTTCAATTCATTCGGGTCCCCACTTCTTTCCTCCAGCCATTCTTTTTTTGCTAGGGGCTTTACGTCGCACCGACACAGATAGGTCTTATGGCGACGATGCGATGGGAAAGGCCTAGGAGTTGGAAGGAAGCGACCGTGGCCTTAATTAAGGTACAGTCCCAGCATTTGCCTGGTGTGAAAATGGGAAACCACGGAAAACCATCTTCAGGCCTGCCGATAGTGAGATTCGAACCTACTATCTCCCGGATGCAAGCACACAGCCGCGCGCCTCTACGCGCACGGCCAACTCGCCCGGTCCTCCAGCCAATGTATTCTCCTGTGCTGATTATTATTATTATTATTATTATTATTATTATTATTATTATTATTATTATTATTATTATTATTATTATTATTATAACCGCACTTTTTCTGCGCACTTCCCTTCCAATTGACGCATGATTTACACTGTCAATGGATTTAAATTTTACCCATTTTTATATATTTAATTTACTGTAGTTTACTGTCTGGATTTTCGTTCCTTTATTAGTGTCAAATTTAAGACGGGCTTTTAAGGACTGGAACGGAATTCACTCATCCTCTCGTAACATCAATTTGTAATCGAAGTACGTTCAGTCCTACTCTAAGTCAAACAAATTAATGGGGTTTCCAGTGGTTTTCTCTTTCGAAACCAGGAGGATTCCGGGATGGTTTCTATATAGATCACGGCCACATCTATATTTTTATTCTGAGTTAATCGCTACTTCACACCTCGGTACAGACACACAGTATGTCAGTATATTGATCATAACATCCAAGACTTCTTAATTGAAATGACAATAAACTTTTCAGCACAAAGCTTTTTTGCTCTTTTGTTCTTTCTCTCCTTCCCTTCTTAATCCGATGACCCTCCAGCGTCGGTTATTTCCCTCGGAGTCAGCGAGGGATCCCACCTCTACCGCGTGAGACCTCCTTTCGGCAGGAGAACCAGTACCTCGCCCAGGTGGCATCACCAACTATGTTGAACAGGGGCCTTTTGGGGGGATGGGAAGATTAGAAGGGATATACAAGGAATAGGGGCGTGGCATTAAGTTAGGTACCATCCCGGCATTTGCATGCAGGAGAAGTGGGAAACCACGGAAAACCACTTCGAGGATGGCTGAGGTGGGAATCGAACCCACCTCTACACAGTTGACCTCCTGAGGCTGAGTGGACCCCGTTCCAGCCCTCATACCACTCTTCAAATTTTGTAGGAGAGCCGAGAATCTAACCCGGGCCTTCGGGGGTGGCAGCTAATCACGCTAACCACGATTTCACAGGGGTGGGCTGTTCTATTGTTCAAAGTAATCAATTACAAACTTGACCTGCATCCTCCTTTTCTCTGAGCATATTTCACATCCTCCTTAGATCAGTGATTCCGAGTCGTCACATTAGGAATTCCACGAAAATGCATTAAATATTTTAAGAATAACCATAACTCAGTCTATGTCTTTGGTGATGATATAACAAGTGTTTTCCTGTAAAATGCGCTGAAAAATAAAATGAATTCTCACTGTCACCACAATTATAAATGTAAAGAATTCTTTGCCTTTATAGCCGCGAGAAAATATGCAATAAATTTGTGCAGAGACAATATTAATATAGCCATGTGTTTGTGCTGGACAAAAGAAGCCTCGTATTCCAGGTCGGACGAGTTTATCTCCCGAGACCAAAGTCTGCGCGAGACATAAAGAATTCCCATAGTTAATGCATTTGACACGGCAGAAATCTAAAAGATTTTCGTGTCTAATAATACGAGCCATCAAAGTATCAATCTAAACTGTTTTAATATAAATGTACGTATTTATTTATAGGAAATTATTCCGCATGAGTATAAGAAATATTGTTTCTGTGAATAAATTGTAATATTTAATTGCTGTGATGAGTATTAAATAGAAGCTGTTTGTCTCGTCCACTGTACAACACTGCTTTACATTTGTAATACATTAAAATAATGTGCCAAGCAGGCTTCGTCAAGCTTCAGTTCAATATTTTTTAAATTCCCCGAAATAAAATTGGTTGCTAAACGCTGAAGTAGAATTGTATTTACCTGATGCCGCTGTCGTTGAAAACTATCCACCGCTCAGACTGGACGTATTTGGCGCTTAGCGAGTGAAGTTCAGACTGACGATTATTACTCGCGCAGGTCAGCGTTATGATCAGCCTGTTGCTCCGGACAACGGGCCCCGGTTAGCGGTGGGAGCGCACGTCATAGAGGACAAGCCAATCACACGCCAAGATCGCATTTCGGAACTCGCATTTGTCTGCATGATATGCTTAATGGATCGTTTCGTGCTATCTTTCCCTGCACGAAGGTACAAGGTGAAATAAAATGATGTATAATCACGTTCAAGGTACGCCACTTGCCAATTATGAATTAATAAGAAGAGGCAGAGTTAACCTATATTCTGACAATTTTTATGATGTCATTTATTAAAATGGATGTTATCAATTGTCATTGTTGTTGTTGTTGTTTGAGTCATCAGTCCATACACTAGCTTGATGTAGCTCTCCATTCCACCCTATCCTGTGCTAATCTGTTCACTTCAACTACTACATCCTACATCTGCTCCAATCTGTTTGTCATATTCATACCTTGATCTACCCCTACCGTTCTTACCACCTACAATTCTCTCAAAAACCAACTGAGCGAGTCCTGGGTGTTTTCAGATGTGACCTATCAATCTATTTCTTCTTCCTCTTCTTCCTAATCCGTTTACCCTGCAGGGATGGTTTTTCCTCGGACTCAGCGAGAGACCCCAACTCTACCACCTCAAGGGCAGTGTCCTGGAGCGTGAGACGTAAGGTCCGGGGAATACAACTGGAGAATGCCGTGGTCAGGGGGGATAATGGAAGAGGTAGGCATGCAGGCATTTGCCTTTAGGAGAAATGGGAAATCACGGAAAACCAATTCGAGGATGGCTGAGGAGGGAATCGAACACCCTCCACTCAGTTGACATCCCGAGTCTGAGTGGACCCCGTTATAGCTCTCGTACCGCATTTCAAATGTCGTAGCAGAGCCGAGAATCGAACCCGGGCCTCCAGGGGTGGCAGCTAATCACACTAACCCACACCACAGAGGCGGACTCTTCTTCTCGCCAAATTTAGCCAAATCGATCTCCTCTCACAAATTCCCCTCAGTAACACTTCATACGTGAATCTATTCGTCACACCTTCATCATTCCTCTGTAATGCCACATTTCAAAAGCTTCCATTCCCTTTCTCTCTGAGTTAGTTATAGTCCATGTTTCACTTCCATACGATGCCACGCTCCAGACGAAAGTCTTCAAAAACGTATTTCTAATTCCTATATCATCTGCTAAATAAGTTCAATCGGGGTCCTTAGTAGGGTATACCGAGGTAAAAAAAAAAAAAAAGAAGTTCGAAGTGAGCATATTTCCTTTCTTAAGAATGGTTTTCCGTGCTTGTGCTAGTCTGCATTTTATGTCCTCCTTACTTCTGCCTTCATCAGTTGTTCTACTACGCAAGTAACATACTCATCTAATTCCTATAGAACTACATTTCCTAATCTAATATTCCCTGCATCACCAGACTTCGATCGACTGCAATCCATTAATTTATTTTGGACTTACTTATTTTCATCTTTTGCCGGCCCCGTGGTGTAGAGGTAGCGTGCCTGCTGGTTCGAGGTCCACTCAGCCTACGTGATTAGAATTGAGGAGCTATCTGACGATGAGATAGCGGCCCCGGTCTAGAAAACTAAGAATAACGGCCGAGAGGATTCGTCGTGCTGACCACACGACACCTCGTAATCTGCAGGCCTTCGGGCTGAGCAGCGGTTGCTTGGTAGGCCAAGGCCCTTCAAGGGCTGTAGTGCCATGGGTTTGGCTTTATTTTCATCTTGTATTCTCTCAAGTCAGGTGTCTTGTGTCATAACTAGAGTCCGGATTATTAGGTGCTGATAGGTTAGAATGCAAACTTACTTAAGCCAGTAACAAGTATACGCTACACTGGACAGCGGTTATGCTATGAGATTTGCATGGATATTAGGGGTACAGCAGACAGAACTCTTTTAATTGTATGCTACTCTTCTTACACTGTGGTACAACGGGTTGCATGACACTTCCTACAAACCAAATTACTTTACATTCTAACCTATTACCACTTAAAAATCCGAGGTATTGTCATAACACATTGTCGCCGTTCCTTTACTACACCAGATCGAAAAATACAGCTTAGCTCGCAAAGTAAATTTTTCCTGCTGAGATGTACATGTCTCCACATTTACTGTAGTCAGTACACCGTCATCATACACACATTTCAATCAGGGCGAGAATATTTGAATTGCGTTTAAGCTCTTTATTTTTGAGTTTATGTCAGCTCCACGTTCGAATCCTTGGGAGTGACATTTAATCTGCTCAACCACACCTCGGACGGAAGTTCCCCCAGAAGAGTTGGCCAAGGAGGTTAGATAGACGATAGCTTAGCACACATCATGACTAGACACAGCTAAAGACCCCGGTTTCGCCAATACAGACACAATAACAGCATAGGTTGCTCGGCTCCTACCTAAGGCAAGGGTATCCCTGGAGGAGATTTACTCTACTAGGCCTCTGCCTGGGGCAAGGGGTGCCTCTGGAGGGGCTCAAATCTGCTCGACTCCACCACCTCGGAATGAAGTGTCCTACAAGAATTGGCCAAGGGGGGTAGATAAACAAAAGCTTAGAACACATAATGCCTAGACTCAGCTAAAGACCCCGAGTTCGCTAACCCACGCTCCCTCAAGTCAGGTGTCCCTTTTATTAGCCTCTTTCAAAAGCATTCTATAATATGACGACATCCTATTGTCTCAGGGTGTAAGAGGTCATAGAGCGTGGCTAGAGGTGGAGTGCGCGTGGCGGCCATCTTCCTTACTTACCCCTGCGCCGGCTTCCCAGATTTAGTCCCATAAGAGCCGTGTATAGCCGCCATCTTGCACATTAGCCCCTACGCCAGCTTCGGTTATTTTACCCCACTCTTATTTTTTCATAAGTCTTAAAATATGTTCCTCAATAAGGTTTCTGGGGCGCAAAATGTTGCCTCGTGGGCCTCATGTCAACCTCGGACCACCAATTGGAAACCCCTGATTTAAATCTTTTACGACAAGATCAGGTTCCCCGTGGTTACAATATTAATTTTACAGTTACGAGTCACGATTTGCAAATGCATATGGAAACACTAGACAGTGAGAGGCAGCGAAAGGTTACCAGCGCTATAGTCGGTACTGTGGCATAGGTCGACTAGGGAAACACTTGCTTTGTTCCGGAGTGACAGCAAGAACCGTATGAGGTGGCGACTCTTTGTGGACGCCCTATGTTCCACTAAGAATTGAATGACTATATTCCTTTTCTTTCTTCGTTTCGGCCAACTAGGGACCACGCCAGTTCAACTGTCTCCTTTATCGAGCTTTAACTGTCTCCCAGTGCTCCTGCATTCATCTCCGGTGTTGTTCTTTTCTCTCTTGGGCCCACGCCTTCCCTGTCTTCGGCTTCGGCTTCTCCTGGAAACCTTTGTGCGTACGTAGTTTTTCTTCAGCGGAACACGCTCCTGGATATCTTTAGGATAAATTTCCATTTCTCGTAGATCTTTCTCAACTTCTGTGAACCATGCCCCTTTGGTTTATTTATCTTAAAAGTACGGTAATATCCGTTTAGAGATCCTGCCTTGGGTCATTCGTTTCACGTGGCTATAAAAGGCAATCCTTGTTTTTGGAATCGTGTCACTATATTATTATTATTATTATTATTATTATTATTATTATTATTATTATTATTATTATTATTATTATTATTATTATTATTATTATTATTATTATTATTATTATGACTATATTTGTATTATTATTTAGTCTGTAGTGATAAGAATAGAAAGTTATGAAAAAGAAACAACAATCCAGAAAGGAGTGAGGAAGGGCTGAAGTTTGTCCCCTCTCGTTATATTGATAATAAAACAGACGGTCAAGGAAATCAAAGAGGAATTTAGAAAGGGAATCACAATCCAGGAGAGGAAATCAAAACTCTGAGATTCGCCGATGATAATGCCACTCCCTATGCTGCGAGTCCCTGTTATGAATTGTATCAAAATGTTGCTCACAGGGTCAGTTAGGGCATGCATTTCATTGGGCTTGGCGGAATTATATGTAATAGCAACTTCTGACTCGGAGAGGAAAGCAACGAGAAACCATCTCACTCCTCATTTCCTTATTATACTTCTTCAGCGACGCCTAGGCCATCTATGACGCCTGATGGTGAAACTGTTGAGGATCCTAGCAGGCTTCAGGCTGAGAACTGAACATACATTGTTATTTTACCGGAGCCTTCCGAAAATTTGGAGAAATTGCTGAATGGTACAGGGCCTTGGAGAAGGGAGTACAAGATGAAAATTAAATTCAAAACAAAAGTATTGGAGCGTAGTCGAACAAAGTCAGGTGATGCAGGAAATATTAGATTAAGAAATGAAGACTTAAAGGAAGTAGATGAATATTGTTACTTGGGTAATAAAATAACTATCGATGACGGAAATACGGAGGACATAAAATGCAGACTAGAGCAAGCAAGGAAGGCCACTGATATAGGAATTAGAAAGATGTTTTTGAAGACTTTCGACTGGAGCGTGGCATTGTATTGAAGTGAAACATGGACGATAACTAGCTCAGAAATAAAGAGAACTAGAAGATATTGAAATGTGTCGTAACAAAATAATGCTAAAAGTGAGATTCGAAACACGAATGAAAAGATACTGAATCGAATTAGTGAGAGGAGAACGATTTGGCAGCAAGAAGAGAGAGAAAGATAGGACACATCTTAAGGTGTAGTCGATAAGAACGGTAGAGGTAGACCAAGGTGACATAGAGGGCTGCATCAAACCAGTCTGTGGGCTGATGACCTAAACAACAACATTATTACCTCAAAATTAAAGTATTACTAAACACGTATAATACTATTACACTCATATTCATAAGAAACAGAACACCTTACAAGACAGGAAGTTCATAATCACAGAACATGTTCATTGGTATGTTCTGCAGAAACGATTAGCATTTCAGTCACCTAGGTTCAGCATGTGTCCTGTTGCCTAGTAGGAACTGAGTCCTCCATAGGCACTGATAACTTGTTCCACGCGTGATGGTATCGACGCGTATAAGGCGCGAATGGCGACTTGGGGTAAAGCCATACATGCTACATTCACCTGGTTCCACACTTCATCTGTGGTGGTTGGCACTGGGTCACAGCTCCGCACCCGTCGTTTTACCATATCCTACATATTTTCGAGTGGCAACAAGTCCGGTGATCGGGTGGGCCAGGGCAACAGTCTGACATTCTGTGACAACAAGAAGGTACGTGTTCGTGCAGCAATATGTGGTCGCGCATTGTCCTGCTGAAATATGGCGTCTGGGGTGTCGTGCAGAAAGTGTATGGCTACGGGTCGCAGGATGTCATTCACGTGGGTGAAACTGGTCACAGTGCTCTGTACACGCACCAACTGTGATTTGTAGTTATACCCTATAGCACCCTACACCATCAGGCCTTGAGTTGGCGCTGTACGTCTTGTGCGAATGTAGTCAATGCGAACCAAAATGCGGCCATCATTTTCAAACAAACAGAAACTGAATTTGCCCGAAAACACTATCTGCTGCCATTCCTGTCCCCAATGACGTCGTTCCATACATCACAGCAGCCTAGCATTAGTCAAAGGCAGGCAGAGAAGTGGACGACGCGCCGGTAACCCAGACCGTAATAAACGGCGACAGACTGTCACTACTGATAGTGTACGATGTGATACACTGTTCCACTGTTGCGCCAGGGCCTAGGAAGAGGGAGTTCTGTTCTGCAATGCCATTCGAATGAGGTGTCGATCTTTTCGGGGGGTGGTCTGGGTGGTGCGACCAGACCCATCTCGTCGTGTTCTACGGCCTTCTGTGAAACATTCTGTATACACCCGTTGCACTGCCGACACACTTCTTCCCACATCATCAATTTCCAGGATGGATGCATCACGTCCTCTCGTGCCAATAATTCGCCCCCTTTCAAGCCCTCTCATTTGATGGTACGGTTCTCGCATACGTCTACGAATCATGCTGCACGTCTGCTCCAGTCATACTGATCCATTACCTTCTGTTTATAGGGACAACGAGAGCTGCGGGCACAATTTACCAGTCGGTGGTGGTGCGCCGATGTGGACCTTGAACCTGAGGGCTGACATGGTTCAAATGCTAATCATTTATTCAGAACATACTAATGCACATGTCCTGTGAATATGAACTTCCTATTTCTAGTCTTTCAAGGTGTTCTGGTTTTTATGAACATGAGCGTAAATGGCAGCGGTACTTCTCGAAATGAAGATAACTGTTACTTTTTTGTTGCTTTTGTTACTTTTTTACTTACCGGTCCTGCTCCTCACCCTCCTCACCCTCCTCACCCTAGGACCAAGTTCAATTTCCGAGTTTACCTGGATTAGAAGGCTGGCTCCAAGTCTACTCAGTCTACATGTGAACAATAATTGAGGAGCTATCTCACGGAGAGATAGCGGCCGCGGTCTAGAAGGCCATGAATAACGGCTTGCTGATCACGTGTCACTTGGTAGGTCAACACCCATCAGCACTGTAGATCCATTGTTTTTCTTCTAAAGCCACATAATCCTAGAAACATTAGTAGTATTCTCGGAATAGTACGGTAATCAATATTACTTTTTTATCGATCTTAACTTTGTATTGTATTCGTACAAATAATTACCATTCTGTCAGCATGAACGTCGAGGTGCGGGCACAGAGTGAGATAAGGTCATTGTTTCGGTAATAATACATCTCTCCTCCCCTGCGTGCAAACCGTTCACATTGTCACTTTGTCCAATAAATTCCTCCATTACCTTAATGGGTGATGGGAGATAGAGCTTGAAAGGAAAAGTGAAAGAAGGCAACTACCATTTGTGGTCATAAAGTGTTGCTGCTGTATCAAGTAGTAACATTCATTTCGTAACAGAAGCAATGTTTTCTATTGAAATCTCTGCCCTTGTAATAGATAGATTACAAGATGAGAGTTGATCCTTCAGAAATCCTTCATTACTCAGCACTGGCTAACAGATCAATGTCCAGAATTTTATCTGGTGGGAACATAAGTCGCCGGCCCCGTGGTGAAGGGGTAGCGTGCCTGCCTCTCACCCGGAAATCTCTGTCCTTGTAATAGGAAAGATAGATTACAAGATGAGGGTTGATCCTTAAGGAATCCTTCATTACTCAGCACTGGCTAACAGACAAATGTCCAGAATTTTATCCGGTGGGGATATAAGTCGCCAGCCCCGTGATGTAAGGGCAGCGTGCCTGCCTCCTACCCGGGTTCGATTCCCGGCCAGGTCAGGGAATTTTACCTGGATCTGGGGGTTGGTTCGAAGTCCACTCGGCCTACGGGATTAGAATACAGGAGCTATCTGACGGTGAGATAGCGGCCCGGGTCTAGAAGGCCAAGAATAATTACCGAGAGGAATCGTCGTGCTGACGACACGACACCTCGTAATTTGCAGGCCTTCGGGCTGAGCAGTGGTCGCTTGGTAGGCCAAGGCCCTTCAAGGGCTGTAGTGCCATGGGGTTAGGTTTGATTAGGGGACATACGTCTATTCGCATTGTAATCCACGCAGCAGGAATACTAGGAGATGATAATCCGCTCTACAATACGGTAACACAGGTGTCCTGCATTGATACGGCTAGGAGTTAAGCCGGCAACTTGTCCTTCCATGCCACAAAGCAGATATGCATACCTTCGAGGCGTTCTAAATTACGATACGAACAGAATTTGTCCCTACCAGATAAAAGTATGGAGGCCTGAGACATCAGCGTGGTATACTGATGTATTTAATAATCTACATTGTGGTAGGAGTGACTGTTCTTTAAGAGGACACCCACAATATTATCAGCTTTCTTTTTACGTTTATAAAAAGGAAACAAGTAATAGTTCCAACTTCTTGATGGCAGAGGGTACACACTAAGCATACAGAACCATGAAATCTTCCAAAAATTTTTGCAAACATATTACTGTTGACCCACAAGAAAAGGCGGGTTGAACATAGAGGTAACATCATTTCCAGATTATATGGGTTTATAAACAGTTCAATTTTCATACCTTTACAGATTATTTGTATCGTGGAAGTGGCTGAACTGTTGGGTTCACGCAGCTATCAGCTTGCATTCGGGGGATAGTGGATTCGAGCCCCACTGACGGCAGCCCTGAAGATGGTTTCCGTGGTTTAACATTTTCACACCAGGCAAATGCTGGGTTGTATCTCAATTAAGGCCACGGCCGCTTCTTTCTCACTTTTAGATCTTTCCTATCCCATCGTCACCATAAGAACTAATTGTACCTGTGCGATGTAAACCAAATTTAAGAACTATCCTTGGATGTGATTTTTGTTTTTAATTTTCTTAGTCCTATGTAACCGATACATGGGCTCTCAAATTCTGTACGAAGAACGCCATGATCACGACTTAATTCGTCTTCCAGCATTGTTCCCATACTTGTGACGTCGCGGGTGGTTCTCTCCCGCACATGTAGATTTGGCCCCATTTTTACTTCCTGACTGCCACACTATCTGAAGGGATGGAATCACCACTGCGTGTTCCCGTGTTGGATGGTAGTGTGGCGTGTTGTCTGAATATGAAGATGATAGTTTTGGGACAAACACAAACAGTTAATCCCCGAGTCAGAAGAAATAAACAGACAGAATTAATATCCCCGACATGGTCGAAAATCGAACCCGGGACCCTATGAACCGAAGGCCTCAATGCTGACCATTCCACCAAGGAGTCGAACATGATGATGACTTGATATACAGGGCTTTGTTTTTAACGCTTAACCGATGACAGAGCTTTTTCCCTCTCCGCTGTTAGGCGTGCGAAAGCCTTGAAACTCTATCTCTAGTCTGCGATGGCGAATGCTCAGTCGAGGAGTGCTCAATTGAAGGTCGAAACCCTGGATTGTTCATTTACAAAGTTGCTTTCATTAACACCAGCGCATTATCGTGTGTGAGAAATATTTTAAATACGAATCAGCTCGTCGGATGAGGATTGAATTTGTTTGGAACGTTTCCTGGTGAAGAGCGGTAGACTGAAATAAAATGCATATCAGATAGTAAGTCAAAGAAAATGCTACGAATGTGATCAGAAAGATTACAGTGGAAGAAGTCACTCGCGTCAGTCAGAGTGTGCTTTCCAGATACACCACCTGTATAACCCAGGAAGGATGACACTTCTAGCATCTGTTGTAAGGTAAGAAAGTATTTTATTGTATTGTATTAAAGTGAACTGCATACACAGTATTTCAAACAGAGATTCCTAGAACGCGCGCTGGTGGAGAGGCGAACGCATCGGTCAAGTGTTAAAAATAACTGGTACAGTTAAGCCCTAAGACGCCAAATATCTTTACAAAAAGACGACTTTATATGCCATAGTGCAGGAGAATGCAAAACTACGAAAAACTATTCTCAGGACAGCCGGCAGTGGGGACCAGCCCCTGTCCGTTTCCCGAATGCAGATGCGTAGAGCCACGGTAGAACCATGTCTACCCCTCCTCTGCTCGGTTGGTCGGCCGAAGTACAGAGCTGTCGGACCACGGACCAGCCGTGACCATTTGTGGGCTGAGACACACTCTGCAACGGCACACGATATACAGGGAACCAAGCGCCATTTTTGAGATACAGCGACGTGTGAATGCATGAGACTCACTCAATGTTTTAACTGAATGCAACCAAGCACAATGTAGACTGTCGTATCATCTGCGTGTACTTTACCATACCACCAAATCCATTGTCGGTTTCGTCTCTTATTTAAAGAGAACCAAGTGAACCTTTTCGGTTGCCCAAGTGATCGTCAGCAGTGCGTTTTATAACAGCACATTAGTACCAATGATGGAAGGAATGTAGTAGATCTTATTTCATAGTCAGACTTGACTGGGGACGGATTGTTGCCAAATTGTACTCCGTCTTAAAACAATAACTACTGCCACCACCACTCGCCAATCAACTGGGGGAGAGTATGTTTTGCAACTACGATTTATCAGTTGGGACTCTAATAATAATAATAATAATAATAATAATAGTAATGTTGCCATATTTTCAGAAAACTTTGAATATGCAGCAATACAAGTCAATTTCTTGGAAGAAATAGCCAACAGAAGAGGTTTAAGAATTTCTTTAGAAAAACAGATTTATATCCGCCTCTGTGGTGTAGTGGTTAGTGTGATTAGCTGCCACCCCCAGAGGCCCGGGTTCGATTCCTGGCTCTGCCACGAAATTTTAAAAATGGTACGAGGGCTGAAACGGGGTCCACTCAGCCTCGGGAGGTCAACTGAGTAGAGGTGGGTTCGATTCCCATTTCAGCCATCCTGGAAGTGGTTTTCCGTGGTTTCCCACTTCTCCTCCAGGCAAATGCCGGGATAGTACCTAACTTAAGGCCACGTCCTCTTCCTTCCCTCTTCCTTGTATATCCCTTCCAATCTTCCCATCCCCCGACAAGGCCCCTGTTCAGCATAGCAGGTGAGACCGCCTGGACGAGGTACTGGTCATTCTCCCCAGTTGTATCCCCGACCCAAAGTCTCACGCTCCGGTACACTGCCCTTGAGGTGCTAGAGGTGGGATTCCTCACTGAGACCGAGGGAAAAACCAACCCTGAAGGGTAAGTAGATTAAGAAAGAAAAAAACAAATTTATGAATATTTTAAAAACGCTTCAAAATTTATAAGTACAGAAATTGATCGAATAAGGAGGGTAAAGAACTTCAAATATTTGGGAGAAACAATTCAAGCAAATGGTTTGGAAAAATCCGCTGTAGATGCAAGGATACACAAGATGGAAAGAGCGTACGGTATAACTGGGAGTATGTACAACAAAAAATGTTTATCTAAAAACCTCAAAATACAACGTTACAACACAGTAGTCAAACAGGAATGCATATATGCGAGTGAATGTCTCGTACTGAATTACAAGCTGAATAAATTAGAAATACTGGAAAGAAACATTATACGGAAAATACTCGACCGCTAATAAATACAGAACTCAAGAAATAATGATGAAATGCAGCGGAACATAGAAAACATAACAGATACAACGCGAAAGAGGCGATTGCTATTTTTTGGACATTTATACAGAATGGATGACAACAGGTAAAGCAAACAGATCTTCAAATATCGTTCGAACAAGAAGTCAACAACAAGCTGTATTCGCAAAGTGAAGAAAGATTTGGAAAGAAACAACATAAGGGAAGAAGAAACAACAGGGAGAGTAAGAGAGAGAGAGATTTAGAAAGAAAGTATTAAAAATGGAAGACTTTCAGGTGCGGGAGGAAAAGAAAACAGGCTCAAAATGCTCCGAGGAGAGGCAAAGGAAGCAACCGCGAACAGACATCCACCCGCAATAACAGATAACCACCAACCGGTGGGGGAAGAACATCCGCCCACCGCAAACATTGCACTCACATGCAACCAGTATTATTAATTTTGAGAAATATCAAACATACGGAGGTCGATTCATAAGTCATGGCAACTATTCTTTTTTCTCGCGAACAGGTGATAACACGGAAAATCTAAGATATGCATTTGGAAACGTACGGTATGTACTTGCGTATGATGCCACTAGATGGTGTATGTAAACAACAGTGTGGGTTTAAGCATGCCCCCAAGTTCAGTGTGTGAGTGAGAGCGTCACAAAATGGAAGTCAACAAGCAGGAGCAACGATCGTATATTGAAATAGCAGTTCTCCGCGGCGGAAATGCACGCCAATGCCATGCAGAGCTGCGGGAAGCATTAGGTGTTCATGCCATGCCCTATAGAACAGTGGCGAGGTGGGTGGAGACGTTCAAACGGGGTAGAGTATCAACTGCCGATTTGCCTCGTCCAGGCCGTCCAGTGTCCATGGACAAAGATGTACGGATAATGGTGATCGATCAGTGTTTACATGAGGTCTGTAACCAGTGGAGACCTCCTTTGTACGTAGTCTTGTGTATTTGCTGTCTATACCATAAGAAAATTATGTTTACCAATGGCCCGTGTTCCGTCACTTTCCTACGAGAATCTCCTGACGTCAGAATTTGTCTTCAGGCACTATGCATAAGTACATGCCCTATATTTCCAAATGCATATCTTAGATTTTCCTTGTTGCCTGCTGTTCACGAGAAAAAAATAGTTGCCGTGACTTATGACTCGACCCTCGTATTTTACTCATATGATCGATAAAAACAACGAATAGCCACGGATGACCATCAACATTGAACGACTAACACAAAGAGAAAGGAACTCCTGTCAGTTTTCAGGCTACATTTTTTTCATTTACGATGTTTGCTATAAGATGATTGTGTTCTTGTGTAATTCAGTGTCTGAAAGTTAGTGATGAACCAATTAGGCCACTGTAGGAACTGGGCGTGTTTGTCCTTAAGCTGTCATTAACAACTGCTGTTTCAAGTGGCTCTATGTTTCTTCATCAAGTTGGGTAATCGATATAGCTGGTGAGCTACACCAATTATACCTTAGTGCTAACACAATGAGCAACGAACCGAGCCGGAAGGTTTCTTGTTGTAGTGCTTGCAGGATACACTCCCTGGGGTTTTCATCGTGGGTGGTGGGCTAGAGAGTGCTTAGTGATCCCGTATTCAGTCAGCTCGTATGACAGATGTATTGCATCGCCTCTACCCACAGGGGTTTGTCTTGACAAAAGTCTATCTCAGTTTGCAACACAGAGAATAAACAAAAACATTTTTGTTAATATACGTTCCGTTGCGGCTCAGGTGGCAGCACGCCAGCCTCTCACCGCTGGATACCGTGGTTCAATTCTCGGTCACTGCACGTGAGATTTGTGCTGGACAAAGCGGAGGCTGGACAGGTAGGTACTCCGGTTTTCCCCGTCATATTTCATTCCAGCAACACTCTCCATTAACATTTCATATCATCTATCAGTCACTTATCATTGCCTCAGAAGAGCGACATTCTATTCCTGACCCGGCCGAATGACTGGATTTTCATTTTCACGTTCCGTTGCACTATCAGCGACCTAGCAAAAGATGAAGGATAACTAAGACATGGAATCAATTAAAGAAGGTAGTGCCATCAATAAATGCAAGTGATAAATGATTACCCGGACAATACGACACACCATTTAGCACATCGATTGTCATCTAATACACTTCCATCCATTAGTAGTTTCTTTAGGTCAAGGTAGAGAACTCTCTAGGTCATAAAAAGGTTGTTTATGCTTTCTTGTTTAAGTGGCAGTCATTTTTACTTGAGTATCGATTTAGTAAATGCATAACTTTGAAGTTTTCCAGTCTAATGAAACTAACGAAAGATCCTAGGAGTTCAGGCAAGCAACTCAATGTTGAAAATATCCCAGGAATATGAACTACGAATTTTAGGTGAATAAAATGTAATAAAATATGAGAATATATTTGTTCCCAAAAATTACAATACTTTTCTTAATCGTCGTTATCTGGTCGATTAGATCAGCAGTTTCAGCCACTACGAGAGCTAATGTGAGTCAATGCACAGTTTCATTTAACCCATGGAGCTACATTTGGTGTGGACATTTCTAAAAACCAAAAAACGCCTCAGGGTATTGAATCAAGGAACACATTAGAGAAATAATTATGTAACTAAGTTAATTTGGCTAGGATTTGAATTTTAAAAAATGAGTAAAGGAACAAGCTGTTTTAGGCAGTTTTCCGGAACTGCATTTAGACCGGAAGTGATTTTCTAACCTTGCTTTTTTATTTTGATAGAACTATCCAAGACTCACAATTTGAAACCTTCCTGGCTTTTTAGACGTTCAACTTTCGGCACAATTGAGAAAATTGTTTTCAACATTAAAAGGAAACATTTAATAACAGAGTATTTCACATGTCTCCATCTTGAAAGAATATGATCAGGTTCAATCAAATCGCATTTTTATTATTATTATTATTATTATTATTATTATTATTATTATTATTATTATTATTATTATTATTATTATTATTATTTCCGACTCGTTGGTCAGCGTACTGGCCTTTCGGTTCAGAGGGTTCCGTGTTCGATTCCCGGCCGCGTCGGGAATTTTAATCGCTTACACTCTCCTCATCATATTCAGACAACACACCACACTACCAACCACCACAGAAACACGCAATAGTGATTACATCCCTCCATATAGGGTTGGAGTCAGGAAGAGCATCCGGCCGTAAAACAGGGACAAATTCATACGTGCGACGCAGTTCGCACCCGCGACTCCACAGGTGTTGGAAAAGCTGTAGGAAAAGAAGAAGAAAATTATTATTATTATCATTATTATTATTATTATTATTATTATTATTATTATTATTATTATTATTATTATTATTATTATTATTATTATTATTACCCACCTGATGGCCATGATGGTCTCACACCGTGGTTAGCTGATCCGACTCCCGTTCACTAAACAGTTGTTCACCATTAGAATGTTGGCCGACAGGTAGGAGAGGTGGTGGTATACAATTTCTAATCTCTAGATTGCGTCCCAAAACAATACGTATGGAGTGAGGGTATATGACGCTGTTGAGGGTGATTCGTCCGTCGGATGAGGACGTAAACCTTGAGCAGACCCCTTGATGCTATCCGACCGGAGTAGGCTACGTGCCGGCATCGGGTTTCACCCTCTACCTTCCTACTCAGGGTGAAAGCGAAATCCACGGACAAACTTCCGGAGGTTGTTCAGGGATATCTTCTGAGTATATTGGTATAAGAGACCGGTGTTCTCCGGTGGCTCGCGGGCTGAGTGGCTCAGACGGCTAAGGCGCTGGCCTTCTGACCTCAACTTGGCAGGTTCCATCCTGCGTCAGTCCGGTAGTATTTGAAGGTGCTCAAATACGTCAGCCTCGTGTCGGTAGATTTACTGGCACTTAAAAGGACTCCTGCAGGACTAAATTCCGGCACCGCGGCGTCTCCGAAAACCGTAAAAATAGTTAGTGGGACGTAAAGAAAATAGCATTATTATTATTATTATTTATTCCGGTGGCTCATTACAGAGAAATTGCATTTCGTTTGGTTTGTTATCCCAGTTAGCTTTGTATTGGTATTGCACCGAAAATCATAATGTCCGTCTCTATGGTGTCGTGATTAGCGCGATTAGCTGCCACCCCCAGAGGGCCGGATGCGATTCCCGGCTATGCCACGAAATTTGGACAGTGGCCCGAGGGTTGGAACGAGGTCCACTCAGCCTCGTGAGGTCAACTGAGTAGAGGTGATTTCAATTCCCACCTCAGCCATTCTCGAAGTGGTTTTCTGTGGTTTCCCGCTTCTCCTCCAGGCAAATGCCGTGATGGTACCTAATTTAAGGCCACAGCCGCTTCCTCCCCTCTTCCTTGTCTAACCCTTCCAATCCACCCATGGCCCCACTCTCACAACAAAGCCCCTGTTCATCACAGCAGGTGAGGCCGCCTGGGAGAGGTACTGGTCCTCTTCCCCACTTGTACCCCGCGACTCAAAGTCTCACGCTCGAGGACACTGCCCTTGAGGTGGTAGAGGTGGGATCCCTCGCTGAGTACGAGGGAAACCAACCGTGGAGGATAAACAGCTTAAGAAATTAAGAAATAACCATCATCATCTCAGCAAGAAAGTGGCTTACTGGGCCAAAAGAAAAGGTCATGGTACCAAGAAAAAGAAGCAGCCAACCCTCAAAAACGTTCATATCAATGTATTTGAAACTTTGTAGTCTCTTAGACACTATAGAGGGAATTTTTAACAATATTTTATTTTAAATATTACTTTTATAAATTTCTCTCTGACACAAAATATTAAACATAGAAGCTTCATATTCTATCCGAGTAATGATGAATGTATTCTGAATATATCAAATGAACATTCAAGGAAATAATTTTTTAGTTTCTGAAATATGTAACTAATCATCGGAAGTTACACTTTTCTATCGTTTCACACTACCCTTCCTCAAGGATATCAGAAGCGGCAACATTCGAAAACAACAACAACAACACAGCTAAAGTACTAGTCCCGTGGTCCTCAGGTCGCCCAAACGAACTCAAAAAATCATCATAATAATATTTGTTTTATATTCGTCCTAAATGCTAGTTCTTGACAAACGCCGAGGTGTCGAAATTTTGTCCCGCAGGAGTTGTTTGACGTGCCGGAAGTCAACGGCACAGACTAAGGGAACAGTTCTGCATTGTTTACGTACAGTACGCTGACAGAACGGACTGAGCACACTGTGACAAAAGTATACGTGTTTCGCCTGAGGGTTGTGTGTTGAATTGTACGGTTTGATTATTGCATATTACACGCTTTTTCACTGATATTTCCCTTATACCAATATACTCAGAAAATATCCCTGAACAATCTCCGGAAGTTCGTCGGTGGAGCTCGGGTTCACCCTGTGTCATGTCAATTTCATATCATTAACGCCTGTGATGAGACTGGCGTCAGGAAGGGCATCCGGTCGTAAAATTACCCACGAAGATTCATCTCGCTTCATACTCGAGCCCTTAGAGAAACAGGATAAGGGTTCGACATCTATTTCTATTCCTCTTCCTTCGTTTCATCCTCTTTGGGGAATGTTGAATCAATAATTTTTCTGTGTGTTGTTCTTTTCTTAGTGCCCGTTATTTCTCCATTCTTTCTGATCGTTTCCCCTGATCTTCCGAGATAATAGGTTTGGCTTTTAAGGTAGATTTGTCTTAGAAACTTATATTTTCGTCTTTAGTTATTAGTTTAACTGTTCGATCGAGTAGCGAATTTTCCACAATTTTTTATTCATATTCTACTTCTTCTTATTTATCTGTTTACCCTCCAGGGTCGGTTTTTCCCTCGGACGCAGCGAGGGATCCCACGTCTACCACCTCAAAGGCAGTGTCCTGGAGCTTCACACTCTGAGGCAGGGATACAGCTGGGGAGGATGACCAGTACCTCGCCCAGGCGGCCTCACCTGCTATGCTGAACAGGGGACTTGCGGGGGATGGAAAGATTTGAGGAAGAGGGAACGAAGTGGCCGTGGCCTTAAGTTAGGTACAATCCCGGCATTTGCGTGGAGGAGAATTGGGAATCCACGGAAAACCACTTCCAGGATAGCTGAGGTGGAAATCGAACCCACTTCTACTCAGTTGACCTCCCGAGGCTGAATGGACCCCGTTCCAGCCTTTGTACCACTTCTCAAATTTCGTGGCAGAGCCGGGAATCGAACCAGGTCCTCCGGGGGTGGCAGCTAATCACACTAACCACTACACCACAGAGACGAACGGGCCAATCATTCAGCAGCGTATAAAGCTTCAGGACATAAGTGTAGTGGCGCTATTTGGACAGCCATGCGGTCGACCTGGACTTTCGTGTGGATTTTCAGAGATATTAATAATGGCGTGTGGTCCCCGGGTAGCCGCGGTATAGGGGTAGTGTGCCTGTCCCTTACCCGGAGGCACCGGTTTCTATTCCCGGCCATGGATCTGATGGCTGGTTCGAGGTCCACTCAGCCTACGTGATTACAATTGAGGAGCTATCTGACGGTGAGATAGCGACCCCGGTCTAAAAAGCCAAGAATAACGGCCGAGAGGAATCATCATCTGACCACACGACACCTCATAATCTGTAGGCCTTCGGGCTGAGCAGCGGTCGCTTGGTAATTCAAGGCCCCTCGGGGCTGTTGTGCCATGTTTTTCTCCCGGATAGGCCTGGTACAGGTCTTTCGAATTGGTGCTTTATAGACGACCTGCGCACCTGAAATTTCTGTTCTCGTCCCCAAGTGGTGCAGCCCTCTCTAGGCACACTCCAATGGAGGTGAGCTGCATGAACCATTTTAACCTCATGAGGATCGAACCCGAACCTACGAGGACGGCAGCTAATAGCGCTAACAGTTATGTTACGGAGGAGGACTTCTCACAGGTTAAATAGTCATGGAATGCCATTCCTTACGTCACGAGCAAGATGTTTTCGGAACGCATAACGTAAACGTGTCACTTTAGTGGCTGTTGCGTACAATATTTTTTATAATGTGGTGAATTTACCTATTTTAAATGTAATTATAACTAGTTATATTTCCTCACAACGCAAATCGTCCATGTTTGATCCATGCATTGACGTTTTCTTCTTTCGCTGTTTGTGTCTGGCTATGAATGTTAAAAGAGTTCTGTACATGAGGTTATGTTGAAATAAAGCATAAACATTTTATTTGAAGCAGTGGAGCCTCCGTGGCTCAGGTGGCAGTGCGCCGGCCTCTCATCGCTGGGTTCCGTAGTTCAAATCCCGGTCACTCCCTGTGAAATTTGTGCTGGACAAAGAGGAGGCAAGAGAGGTTTTCCTCCGGGTACTCCAGATTTCCCTGTCATCTTTCAGTCCAGCAACACTCTCCAATATCACTTCATTTCATCTGTCAGTCATTAATCATTTCCCCAGAGGAGTGCGACAGGCTTCGGCAACCAGCACAATTCCTATCCGCGCCGCTAGATTGGGGCTTCATTCATTCCATTTCTGACCCAGTCGAATAACTGGAAACTGGCTGTCGATTTTCATTTGAAGCACATAATAGTCCACTAAGCTACCAGAGTCGTAAACATGGAGCTCTGGTCCTGGATTAATGAAGGCAATACGAACTTTATGATATACTGTAATATATGCGATATTTAACTGTTATAAATGGATTAATCTATACATTAGTCAGTATTGTGATTGCAGCAGAATGCAGAGACCCTAATTTTTGTGTAGATTAATATGGAACCACAGTGCTGCCATCAAGTGGAGAAACAATTTAATAAGGTTAAGTTTGGTGTTCCTTGATTCATGATCTGTGAAACGGAGTTCAACCAATCAGAGACGACTTGTTATCTAACAGTGCGGGAAGTAATTACAGTACGGTAAAATATCATCAGATGGAGAAACAATTCAACAAGGTTAAGTTTGGTGTCCCTTGATTCATGATCTCTCTTACCATCCGTTTTTACGTTACTGTGAAGCGGAGTTCATCCAGTCAGAGATGATTTGTTATCTAACAGTGCGGAAAGTAATTAAAGCACAGTAAAATGTCATCAGACGGAGAAACAGTTCAACGAGGTTAAGTTTGGTGTTCCTTGATCCATGATCTCTCTGACTATCCCTGTTTACATTACTGTGAAGCGGAGTTCAACCAGTCAGAGACGATTAGATATCTAACAGTGCGGAACGTAATTACAGTATGATAAAATGTCATCAGGCGGAGAAACTATTGAACAAGGTTAAGTCTGGTGTTCCTTGATTCATGGTCTCTCTGATTATCCGTGTTTACGTTACTGTGAAGCGAAGTTCAACCAATCAGAGACTATTTGATATCTAACAGTGCGGAACGTAATTACAGTACGGTAAAGTGTCATCAGGCGGAGAAACTATTCAACAAGTTTAAGTCTGCTGTTCCTTGATTCATGATCTCTCTGACTATCTGTAATTACATTACTGTGAAGTGGAGTTCAACCAATCAGAGACGATTTGTTATCTAACAGTGCGGAAAGTAATTACAGTACGGTAAAGTAACATTTTACGCACACTTTTGAGTGCGGGAAGAACGTACTTGCGTCAAAGTATGAAATAGAAGCTGTTTCTATCCGTTTGGCTCTATATTTCAGAATCTCTTTCTCCGATTTATTAAAGCAAGATAACCTCTCCAAGATACTTAAAAAGAATGCAATGTTTGATTTTTCATATTTGGTGTCGAGAAATTAAGTGGTATTATGACGGTCAGACAAAATGCATCTGGAGGTCTACAGCTTCAGATGCTAGCCTAATTGTAATGTTTCAACCTGGGGGCGGGTGATAATGAGGTCATCTGCCATTAGCACTACATCATCTGCAAAAGCAAGGCAGTCGATGTTCACTGCTTGGAATCCAGTCCCTAACCTAAAACCATTAAGAGGTAGTCTGATTTTCCACTCACAGATATTTTCAAGAATGAGGTTGAAAAGAATGGGTGAGCCGTCACCTTGACATACACCAGTTTTAATTTCAAAGGATCCAGAGGTTTGCCCCATTACTTACATCATAGTTTGGTTGGGGATGGATTAAGTCCTGTTGTCCATTTCCATCTCCTTGGGGATAGTAGTAGTAGTAGTAGTAGTAGTAGTAGTAGTAGTAATCCGTTAACCTTCCAGGGTTGTTTTTTCCTCGGACTCAGCTAGAGATCCCAAGGGCAGTATCTTGAAGCGTGAGGCTTTAGGTATACAGTTGGGGAGGAGGGCCAGTACCTCGCCCAGGCCGCCTAACCTGCTACGCTGAACAGGGGCCTTATGGGGGATGGGAAGATCGGAAGGGATAGACAAGGAAGAGGGAAGGAAGCGGCCGTGTCCTAAGTTAGGTACCATATCGGTATTTGCCTGGATGAGAAGTGGGAAACCACGTAAAAACACTTCGATGATGGCTGAGGTGGGAATCGAATCCCCTCTCTACTCATTTAACCTCCCGACGCTAAGCTGACCCCGTCCCAGCCCTCATACTACTTTTTAAATTTTGTGGTACAGCCGAGAATCGAACCCAGGCCACCAAGGGGCGCAGCTAATCACACTAACTACTACACCACAGAGGCGGGCATTTTTTTTCACACCGTTATGCCCAACTGAGGAGCACGCTTGAACTTATTTAGCTGATGATTTTGCTTTCTTCTCTTCCCAATATCTCTTCATCCTCTCACTGAAATTCTTCTTACGTTCTTCTGTCCAGGTTTTATTAGTTTGTCTCCGCGAAACAATGATTATTAATCAGTGTTCTGAAAGCAGATCGGTTCTTCACAGTTTCCTGGTTGATGTTGATTTTCTGAAGGTTTGATTCTATTTCATTTTGCCAGTTGTTCTTGACTTTCAGTGTGATGGCAAGATTTAGAATTCTTTTGGTCAGTCTATCATTGTTCATTCTGAAAATGTGAACGTAGAATTTCAACCTCTTTTTCCTGATAGTAACTGAGATTTCTTCAGTATGGCAATAAATTTCATGAGATTTCCTTTTCATCCATCTGTGCAGATTGGGCCGAAAATTTCCGTAAAATGTTTCTTTCTTGCTTTTCTGTATCTTTTATGAGCGATCTGCCGCGAATGATTAACGTTTCCGATGCGTATAATTCTTCAGGTTTTACTGCTCTATTATTATGAGATTACGATTTTTTGTTATATGTGTTCCAAGTGATTCGATATGCTTCCCGTAAATTATTCGTTCTCTCCTTACTTGTTTCACGATTTAATCCAGAAGGTTGAATGATTTCTCAAAGGTATGTGAATTCATTTACTCGATAGATATGTCCAAATTTAGTCATCATAGCTTGCTCATCTAGAAACCGAGTGGCTCCTTCCATGTACTGGTTTTTTAATATGATATTTGAAGTCCTGTTTTGGCTGCAATTTCATATAGGTTTTCGAGGGAGTGGACTGTTTCTTGCCTATTATTGGAAAGAATTGCCAGGTCGTCTGCAAAAGCTAGACACCGCACGTGAATCCTGATTTTCAATTGTCTACCAAGAGTTATTCCTTTAACTTATTTTTCCCAGGTTCTGATTACTTTTTCTAGAACAAGATTGAACAAGAGAGGTGACAGTACATCTCCTTGTCGAACGCCTGTGTTGACATCAAAAGACTCAAATATTTATCCTAAGAATTTAACTTTGGAAGTAGTCTCAGTTAATGGTTGCCAAATCAATTCTCTTGTTTTTGTGTCTATTTCTTAGAGTACTTTGAAAAGTGTCTGTCGGTCTATGGAGTCATATGCTTTTCTAAAGTCTACGAAGATGATCACTGTTTGTAGAGTTTTGCGCATTTGTAAGTTGGTTTTGAGATTCAGTATTTGTTCTCTGCATGATCTGACCTTTCTGAAACCTGCCTGGTATTCTCCAATGAGGTAATCTATTTATCTTCCAAGTCTTCTCAGTAGAACTTCGGAGACATTTTTGTAAGTAATTGATACCAAGGAGATAAATCTATAGTTGTTGATGTCATTCTTATCACCTTATTTCTGCAGTGGGTGAATTAGTGCACATTTCCAGTCCGCAGCAATCTTTTCCGTGATACAGATATCGCTGAGAATAGGATTAAGTTTAGAGGCAAGACTTTCGCCACCAATTTTCCACATTTCGGCAATTATACCGTCCTCACCTGGAGCTTTGTTATTTTTCAGTTCATTGATGATTTGTTTCATTTCTTCTAACGTATGTGGTTCTGAATCTGGATTTGATGTGGGTTTTTCAAAGGATAGTTGACCTCCAGGAGGTTCACAATTTAAAAGTTTCTGAAAATGGTTTGCTAACAGTTTACAATTTTCCTGGTTATTTGTTTCTAGAGTTACATCCGGACGTTTAAAACAAAGGCTAGGTGCCTGGTAATTTGATATTTCTTCTCTGAAAGTTCTGTAAAAGTTTCGTGTGTTATTTTCTGTGAATTCCAGTTCAATTTCTGTCAGTCTTCTATGATTATATATGCGTTTCTCTCATCTGATTATTATTATTATTATTATTATTATTATTATTATTATTATTATTATTATTATTATTATTATTATTATTATTATTATTATTATTATTATTATTATTATTATTATTATTATTATTATTGTCGATGTACCAAACCCCTCAAACAAATCATTTACAAGAAACCCCCTATTCCAACCGGAAAAGGTCGACATTCAACTCAGCTTTAATCAGTGAATTGCGGCTGACTGCTGCGAAAGTTACTGGAGCAAGAATGGGCGGGAACAAAGCAATTTTCTTCAGACGTTCGCTGTGCCCATTATAGGGTTGGCAATATCACTAGTGGAAGATAACGTTTCGGAAGCAATTTACTCCCATTACGTCGCTCGCTGCACTTTATAAAGGCTGTCACTCCAACTCGTTTGTCATGCCGTGGTGGGTAAAAAAAGAAAGATACAGTTATGGAAAAATTACAGTTATGTTTGCGATGTGAGAAGCGGACAAGTCAACTCAAGGTTCCCTACAAAGGAACCTCGATACAATTCACTATGAACCTATGTTTACATGATTTGTGGCGATCAATGATTTCCCTCCATTATATTACGTCTGTAACGTTGTGTTCCGTTCCAAGGGCTGCAAACAGAAGGTGACAGTCTGCTTCGCTCATACACATCGATCTGTCGGAAATTCTCTCTTATAAATAGAGATACTATTTCATATTATCTTACGTATGATAATAATAATAATAATAATAATAATAATAATAATAATAATAATAATAACTGACCGACACAATATCGAAAGTAAACTTTTTAGGAGAAATTTCTGAACAATTTGAAATAAAAACAGGAGTCAGACAAGAGGGGATATCATCTTCCGTACAGTTTAATTTAGTTCTGAAGAAAGTTATTAGGATATGTCAAAATGAAACTGAAGGTATAAATATTGGTAGATGTATCCAAAAGAAAATTCACCTTAATTGTCTAGCATTGGCTGATGACATTGCTATTTTATCCAACAACAGGCAGGAAGCAATCCAGTCCGTAGAAAAACTCCATGAAATAGCAGCCGCAACAGGACTCCAAATTTCTTACTGAAAGACAAAGTATATGGAAGGGATTAAATCAGGTTTCAATTGTCAACCGTTAATCACCAAATATGGAAATATTGCTCGATTAGACAAATTTAAGTAGGCCTATGTAGGTGAAATTATTGAACCAGCAGGGTTAATTCACCAAGCTAACAAAGAAAGAATTGCAGAACTGTACCGAGCTCGATAGCTGCAGTCGCTTAAGTGCGGCCAGTATCCAGTATTCGGGAGATAGTGGGTTCGAGCCCCACTGTCGGCAGCCCTAAAGATGGCTTTCCGTGGTTTCCTATTTTCACACCAGGCAAATGCTGGGGCTGTACCTTAAATAAGGCCACGGCCGCTTTCTTCCCACTTCTAGACCTTTCTTGTTCCATCGCCGCCATAAGACCTATCTGTGTCCGTGCGACGTAAAACAACTTGCAACAACAACAACAACAGCAGAAGTGCAAAGAGCATACAAAGTTACTTAGAATAATACATTACAAGAACTATATTTAAAAATGGCAAGATTACAACATTATAACACAGTAGTTAGAACATAAGCACTTTATGCATATGAAACTGTTATAATTGGCGGCAAATCTCGAATAAAGATGATCGAAAAACAAGAAAGAAAATTCCTCAGGAAAATCTCAGGACCAAAATCCGAAAGTGGAATTTAGATGAAAAAGAAATCACATGAAATTTATCGTTAGAGAAAAGATCACTGATACAATCAGGAAACAGCGATTACCTTTTTATGGTCACTTACATACGCCTCTTGAGTGACACCTAGGCCATCTATGACAGCTAATGGTGAACCTGTTGAGGATCCAACCAGCCTTCGGGATGAATACCCAGCAAGCATACATACACAAAGAAAATGTTAAACTTAGCCTTATCAAAGAAAAATCACAATAACTGGCTAAAAGAAATCCGTGAAGACCTAAATGAAATTGGCATTATGAAGAAAACATTCAGGACAGAATAAAATTAAGACCTTTAATTCACAAACACAAATTTTCTGTTAAGCCCACCCGACTAAATACGAGATGGACGGAACAATGTAAAAAGGAACAGAACGAGAGGATGAGGAGGAATAATAATAATAATAATAATAATAATAATAATAATAATAATAATGGTTTTTACCTCTCACTAACTACCTTTACGGTTTTCGGAGGCGCCGACGTGCTGAAATTTAGTCTGAAGCCATCTCTCTCCAGTTTTAGCTCAGCTAATTTACAATAGTAAGATTCTTCAGTCTGACGAAACTAATTTTGAGTAAATAAATGTTTAAACTACCTGTCCGACTCGTTGGCTGAATGGTCAGCGTGCTGGCCTTCGGTTCAGAGGGTCCCGGGTTCGATTCCCGGCCGGGTCGGGGATTTTAATCGCTTCTGATTAATTCTTCTGGCTCGGGGACTGGGTGTATATGTCCGTCCCAACACTCTCCTCATCATATTCAGACAAAATACTACACTACCAACCACCACAGAAACACGCAATAGTGCTTACATCCCTCCATAGAGGGTTGGCGTCAGGAAGGGCATCCGGCCGTAAAACAGGGCCAAATCCACACGTGCGACGCAGTTCGCACCCGCGACCCCACAGGTGCGGGAAAAAGCGGCAGGAAAAGAAGGAAAAGAAGAAGAAATGTTTAAACTACCTGAAGAAGAAAATATATGAAAAATAAGTAAATTAAATCAAATAGAATGAACTTAAACGAATTTGGCTTGGACGGTAAAACAAGAGCGAGACTCTCACCAACACCATCTCAAGAGTGAAGTTCAGAGGAGAGACTTCAGATGCCTTTAAAATATGGCAGGGAGATGGTCTCTCACTTCTGTTGTTCAACTGCTTTCTTGAGAAAGTGATCCGTAAATGGCGCAAAGAAATGAGCAATGAAGGAGTCGAAAACGGAGTCAGTCTAGGCCACAAGAACAAGAACCTTCCAATTGACTGTCTAGCATTTGCAGACGATCTTGCAGTTTTCGCTGATTCCTTGGATGTGGCCACGAAACAGATCAACCAGCTTCAAACACAAGCTGCAAAGGCGGGCCTCCAGATCTCCATTGAGAAAATTAAATTCATACACACATCAAACTGGCGCCAAGTGAGCTAGAAGGGACTCACGGAAAAGTCAAGCGCGTTGAAATATTGAAGTATCTTGGTGAATAGATAGAACCTAACATGTCCTAAAAAGAAGCCTTTGCATCACGCATGAATAAAATTGAAATGGCTTACCATGTGACTAAACATTACTATAACAATATATATATAAACACTATTGCACTGTCAAGCCACCAGAGGCTCTATATACAGCGTAATCTCTCGCCATGAACAAAACAAGGCATGATGGAGACACTGAAGGCTAAGGAAAGGAAGATTTTGAGGAAAATCTTAGGTCCAGTCAAAGACAATGGCGAGTTTAAGAAACGGCACAACCAGAAGTTGTAGTCGCATGTGGAGAAAATAATCGAAGTGATGCGGAAAAGAAGGAATATTTTTTATGGACACATGGCCCGAATTAAGTCAGCACGGTTAACCAGCCGCATTTTCACTTTCCTCCAAGAGAAAATGGTTCAGTGAGGTACAGAAAGATCTGCAGGAGACTGGGATCTCATTTGATGGTATCCAGGAGCGTGACCCACTTAAGAGAAAACTGCAAGATCATCAGAGTTTCCAACCAAAGCGGAAGATGAAAACTGGAAAGGCATGGACGAAAGAGCGAAAGGAGCAACACCGTATATGAATGCCAGTTGCTTTACGTCGCAGTGACACAGATAGGTTTTATGGCGACAATGGGATAGAAAAGGCCTAGGAGTTGGAAGGAAGCCGCCGTGGCCTTAATTAAAATACAGCCCCAGCATTTGCCTGGTGTGAAAATGGGAAACCACGAAAAACCATCTTCAGGGCTGCCGACAGCGGGACTATCTCCCGGAAGCAAGCTCACAGCCACGCGCCCCTAACCACATGGCCAACTCACGCGGTAAAGAATACTGGACCACCGTTAAAGCTCAAAGGAAACAGTTGAATTGACGTAATCCTTAGTTGGCCGAAACGAAACAAGAAGAATGGCACATTTCTTTCTTGAAAGATCATCAAACCACACTCAAAAATAATTATGTTTAAGGGGAGATGTATACAAAAATGGCGTAGGAATGACAATTTTTTTAATTTGTGAAAATATTAGTTCAGTGTGTGTAGAATAAAGTTTGAAGGTTCTCTGCGGTCTAGAAATACATTATTGTGCGGAGACCCGCACAAGTGCAACGCCTCCTTTTATTCAATGACACATTTTCTTCAAGCAGTTATTGTTGTTACTTTCGCAGGCCGATTCTCAGAACTGTTTGCAACAGAGAACATGAAGGCCAGGAAACATCGCCATTCCTATGCCGCTTTTGCATACATGACTATGGTACTGTTCGTTGTAGGCAATTGGTAAAAAAAAATGAAATGGCTTTTAGTGCCGGGAGTGTCCAAGGACATGTTCGGCTCGCCAGGTGCAGGTATTTTGATTTGACTCCCGTAGGCGACCTGCGTGTTGTGATGAGGATGAAATGATGATGAAGACGACACATACACCCCCTTGCCAGTGAAATTAACCAATGATGGTTAAAATTCCCGACCCTTCCGGGAATCGAACCCGGGACTCCATTTAGCCATGGAGCCGGACAGGCAATTGGTATTTCATGTATTTTAAATTTCCCTTCCCATTTTACTATGAATGAAATATTCCAGTATACAGGGAACACTTCCTCAGGCAGTGAAACTTGGTTGGAATGTTCATTTTATTAACATAATCCTTTCCGTAGAACAACGTCTTTTCTGAGCTATTTATGAGTGGTTTTATGGACTATATTTCTTTCTTAATCTGTTTACCCTCCAGGGTTGATTTTCCCTCGGACTCTACCGCTTCAAGGGTAGTGTTCTGGACCGTGAGACTTTGGGTCGGGGGTATACAACTAGAGATAAGGACCACCACCTCACTCAGACGGCCTCACCTGCTATGCTGAACAGGGGCCTTGTGGGAGATTGGAAGGAATAGGCAAGGGAAAGGGAAGGAACCGGCTGTGGCCTTAAGTTAGGTACCGGTACCGCCCCGGCATTTGCCTGGAGGAAAAGTGGGGAAACCACGGAAAACCACTTCGAGGATGGTTGAGGTGGAAATCTAACCCACCTCTACGCAGTTGACCTACCGAGGTTGAGTGGACTCCGTCGTTCCAGCCCTCGTACCACTTTTTAAAATTTCGTTGCAGAGCCGGGAATCGAACCCGGGCCTCCAGGAATGGCAGCTTATCACATTAACCACTACACCAGAGAGGCAGACTATGGATTATATTACAAGAAAAGGTTTGTATTTTCTGAATGTCAAATTTTAAAAAACATGTAGAAAAACCTAGCAGCCTCCGTGGCTCAGGCGGCAGCGCGCCGGTCTCTCACCACTGGATACCGTGGTTCAAATCCCGGTCACTCCATGTAAAATTTGTGCTGGACAAAGCGGAGGCAGGACAGATTTTCCTCCGGTTACTCCGGTTTTTCCTGTCATATTTCATTCCAGCAACAATGTCCAATATCATCTCATTTCATTAATCATTAATTAATCATTGCCCCAGTGCAGTGCGACAGGCTTTGGCGGCCGGCACAATTCCTATCCTCACCGCTGGATGGGGGCTTCATTCATTCCATTGCTGACCCAGTACAATAACTGGAAACAGGCTGTGGATTTTTTTTAAGGGAACGTAAGTAAGCTGAGAAAAATCTGTTCTATGTGAGTATATATTACAAGTGTAGGAGTCTCTGTGCAAATTTTCAAAAGGTTTCATCAGTTAGTATTTTAGATTATGTTCCTCAAGCCTCTGCAGACTACAAAATTTTTAAAAATTGGTATCAAAAAATATTTTAGTGACAAATTAAAAATTCAGAGCACATTATATGCAGTGTGTTGTATAATGCTACAAAATTTCTTGGATATATGTTGATTAGATTGCAGATTATTGTAAATTGATTAATAATGGTATTTTCTTTACGTCCCACTAACTGTTCTGCGGTTTTCTGAGACGCCGAGATGCCGGAATTTAGTAAGTTATTTTACGTACCAGTAAATCTACCGACACGAAGCTAATGTACTTGACCACCTTCAAATACCACCGGACTGAGCCAAGATCGAGCCTGCCAAGTTCGGGTCAGAAAGCCAGAGCCTCAACCGTCTGAGCCACTCAGACTGGCTTACTTACTATTAATATTATCATTATTATTATCATCATCATCATTATTTCCTATTATCTGGGGACTGCACTATCCCCCATATGGAGGGATGTATTAATTGCTACGTGCTTCTGTGGTGGTTAATAAGGTGAGGCTGTTTCGGTTACAGCCTCTGACCTACAGGAATGAATGAAACGTGGTTAAAACACCCGGCCCGGTCGGTGCAGGGATGACAAAATTAATTGTAAAAATGGACGAGACAAAAACACGAGGGCTGTTTTCTTCGCAAGTTCCGATAGGCCATAAAGAATAGATGTATTGAGATAACGAGATGATTTTATTACCAAAAGATTTGTACATTCTTACTTATTTTTCTACATAGTCACCATGAAGGTGGAGGCATTTGTCATAACGAGAGACCAGCGTTCCTATACCCTCTGCAAATAAGTCTGCCGCCAGTGAGCTCAGGCAAGTCCTTACAGAGTCTTGAAGCTCTTCTTAGGTAGCGAAGCGTTGTCCACCTAACCACGCCTTCATTTCTCGAAAGAGGTGATAGTCACTGGATGATAGATCAGGACTGTAAGGTGGGCGGTCAAAGACTTCCCACTTGAACTTTTGGAGAAGTTCTTTTGTCACATTGACACTATGCGGTTGTGCATTGTCATGGACCAGAACCATGCCAGATGGGAGCATGCCTCTTCGTTTGTTGTGTATCGCTCTCCGGAGACGATGTAGGGTCTCACAGTAGGCCTCCTCATCTGGCATAGACTGGCGGCAGACTTCTTTGCAGAGGGTATAGAAAAGCTGGTCTCTCGTTATGACAAATGCCTCAAACTTCATGGTGACTATGTAGAAAAAAGTAAGAATGTACAAATCTTTCGGTAATAAGATCATCTTGTTATCTCAATACGTCTGTTATTTAATGGCCTATCGGAACTTGAAAAAAAAAAAAAAAAAAAGAAAACAGCCCTCGTAGAACATATTTGCCATACCTCTTCACCCAGTTCTTCCAAGAAATCGTATAGGTCTTATTTCCTTATTCATTGTCAAATCAACCGTCGGTGGATGCAGAGAAGAGGTGGTCACGGCTGGTCCGTGGCTTTACACCTCTGCATTCGGTAGACGGACAGGGGCTAGTCCTCACCGTGGCTGACCTGAAAATGGTTTTCCGTGGTTCTCCATTCTCCGTCACTAAAGCGAATACCGCCAACCTTTCTCCACTTCAATTAATTAATGAATTAATGTTGTTTTGACTGCCTCAGTGATGTAGTGGTTAGTTTAATTACTGCCATCCCCGGATTCAGAGTTCGATTCTCCGCTATGTCACGAAATTTTAAAAGTGCTACGAGGGGTGGAGCGTGGTCCACTCAGCCACGGTAGATCAACTGAGTGGAGGTGGGAGGGGGGGTTCTATTCCATCCTCAGCCATCCTCGAAGTGGTTTTCCGTGGTTTTTCACTTATCCTCCAGGCAAATGCCGGGATGGTTCTAACTTAATGCCATGGCCTCTTCCTTGTCTGTCACTTCGATTCTTCCCATTCCCCACAAGGCCCCTGTTCAGCATAGCAGGTGAAGTCGCCTGAACGTATCCCCGAGCAAATGTCGCTCGCTCCAGGACACTGCCCTTGAGGCGGTAGTCGGAGGGAAAAACCAACCTTGGAAGGTAAAGGGAGTAAATAAGATTAAATAATAATGTTGTTGTTTTTAAGTCCCACTAACTACTTTTGATGGTTTTCGAGAAGACACCGAAGTGCCGGAATTTTGTCACTCAGGTGTTATTTTACATGCCAGTAAATCTACCGCTTCTCCACTTCAAATCTTTTGGCCTGAGAGACGGCGTCACCGTCACGGAGCCCCCTTCAGATGAGGCATGAAAAGTTGCAGTTCTCCTACTTGATTCTGATCAGGCCTGACTAGAAAGCCTGCTCTTCATCTTTAGCGATGACATCTAACTTTAGTCTAACCATAACTTACGACAACGACTCAAACTTATAACATTCCACACGCCCACTCGCAGTATGTCCGTATTCATTAGTACGCCATTCAATGATACAGAGAGAGGGCATGAATTCTGGATTTACAGCTGTATTTTTCCGTTGCCTTCTGCCTTTTAGCGGTATCAACATAACTAAGCCACGTCAAGTATTATAACAAAAACCACTTCGATGAATTATTAGATTGCTGTTCTTGCATCTTCTGGAATGCTGCTGCCTGCTTTCGATGACCAATTCGTTCGGCTGCTCTCTCAACAAATACCTGTCCAATATGGCTGTTGACATCCATTCTGTATAAATGTCCAAAAGATATCAATCGCCACTTCCGCATTGTATCTCTTATGTTTTCTATATTCTGGTACATCTCATCATTACTTCTTGATTTCCAGAGTTCTGTAGTTCATAGCGGACCGAGTATTTTCCGTACTTTTTTCTTTCCAGTACTTCTAATTTATTCGGCTTGTGATTCAGTACTAGACATACACTCGCGTATAGGCACTACTATGCTGTGGTGTTATACGAGGGAAGATCAGAAAATAAGTTGCACTTCCCAGTTATGGCCATTTATTACACCACCTATACAACAGCAACACGGTAACGTCACTTTTCCACATAGTTTCCAAGAGATTCCAAACATTTCTGCGAACGCACAATCAACTTGTCGATGCCGGATGCATAGAAATTTCCTCCAGCGTTCTGCAACCACTCGGAGACAGCGGCCTTCACCTCCTCATCGGTCTGGAAACGTCGACCACCTAGCTCCGTTTTGAGCTTACCGAACAGATGAAAGTCACATGGCGCCAGGTCGGGACTGTAGGGTGGATGTTGCCAGACCTACCACTTTGAAACGCTCCAGCAGTTCTCTCGTTTGGCCAGCCTTGTGAGGTGTTGCGTTATCGTGCAACAAAATCACACCGGCGCTCAATTTCCCCCGGCGCTTCTCTTTAATCCCTTTACGTAACCGGTGCAACGTTTGACAATACGATGCCGCGTTGATCGTCGTTCCTTTCGGCATGAATTCCACGTGCAGCAAACCCTCCATGTCAAAGAACACTGTCGCCATAACCTTACCGGCTGAAGGTTGAACGTTGGCCTTCTTTCGTTGTGGTGATGAGGGGTGCACCCATTCCATTGATGTTCGCTTCGTTTCGGGGGTGAAGTAGTGGACCCACGTTTCGTCGCCTGTGACGATTCGCCGCAGTAACCCGTTGCCGTCTGCGGCATAGCGTTGCAAAAATGCCAGGGAGGATTGGAAACGTTGTCCCTTGTGCTCATCGGTGAGAAGACGTGGGACCCATCTTTGACACAGCTTACGATATCCAAGGTCCTCGTGAACAATGGCGAACACACTGCCATATGACATGTTCAGCTGCGTCGCAATTTCTCTCAGTTTAACCTATTTGATCCCATTGTTCCCAAATGGGAACATGATTTCTTATTCTTGTCAGGAAACAATAAGCTAAGTTAAGGCTGTTCTATTGTTACTCGCGCCTAGTGTTGAATTCCGTTTGAGAGTTCCAACTCCGTTCCAGGTTTTATACAGTACCGACATCAGTTATTTTGTTGTTGTATATTCATGCTGCAGCCGAATATCTTCAGACTTCGTTCTTACTTACGTTTGAGGTAAGTTATAATATTTTTATTTAAAAATCAGTGACAAATATGTTTTTTAATCTCTGGAGTTTACAATGTACCAAAATAAATATTAAGAACACGATAGATGGGGCGATGGTAAAGGATTCATTTTTGTTGTTCCCAAATGGGAACAATGGGACCATGCATATAGTGTATTTCCTATATGGCACAGTAACATTTCCACTGATAACCTAAACATTTATCGAATTTGAATATATGTATTAGTAAGATTAGTGAGAAATTCAAACGCGTTATCAATGCTCATTTTCTGCGGTTTTAATCAGTAAAACTTGTATGACTTTTTCGTACATATAACCGGTTAGATATAACATCCGCTTCACTTTACGTTTTTCATATAAGTTCGTTTCTCTCTTATTTCAGATGTCTTTCAAGAAATTCCTGAAACTTGAAGAGATTTTAGAAAAATTAGAAAATGACAATCTAAGGTGAAGTAGATATTGTTATAATGCCCCCTGAAGGAGAAGATGGGAACTTGACAGATGATGAAGCTGGTGACGATGGCGTAACATGCACCGATGAGCAAGATCTGCTTGCAGAGTGTGTGGAGAGGTGGAACTACACCATGCTACTGAAGATGATGCTGATGATGGCGGTAAATCGCATTCTAAGCGGGCTAGGTCTGAAAATGATCCACGCATTTCCAGTAACACGGCAAGTAGTAAGGGCAAGAGAGAGAATTACACCGCAATGGAAGAAGTCGGAAGAATATACAGTCAATCTACAAGAAACTCCTATTGACAGTTTGGAACAAAGTCATCCTCACCTTGTAGGACTGGAGCCGATTTCCCTATTCCGTTATTTTTTTCAATAATCGTATTTTGGACATGTTTGTAAGGGAAATGAAAAGATACGCATATCAAAAAAATGACTAATTTTTACTGTGATGAAACAGATGTGTCAAAATCACGAGAAAAACTGTATTGGCCAAAGGCAGAAGATGTTTCTGTTCCACTTGTTTCAAGGCAAATGAGTCGTAACAAATTTCAGGCGATGAAAAGAAACATTCATGTTGCCAACAATGAAGAGCTGACACCTGGAGACAAAATGGCAAAAGTGAGACCTCTCATTCAGGCAGTGAATGAATCTTTACAACAGTTCGGGATTTTTGAAAGAGAATTGAGCGTGGATGAACAAATGGTACCTTACTATGGGCGCCATAGTTGCAAAATGTTCCTGCATGGTAAACCGATCAGATTCGGATTCAAACTTTGGATGTTATGTTCTGCTCGTGGATATCCATTCAACATTGATCCATATTGTGATAGAGACATCAATAATCAGAAATCTGGTATTCCTTTGGGCACTCAAGTGGTGAAAAATATGCTGAGCTGTGTACCCAACCCGTCATGTCATATTGTGTTCATGGATAACTTTTTCACGTCATATGATCTCCTGGCTGAATTACGTCTTCTTGGATTCAGGGCTACGGGAACAGTGCGCGAGGTGAGACTCAAGAACTGCCCTCTCGAGAATATTACCTCAACATACAAGTCCATTCGAGGAACATACGACTTTAGAACTGATGGAAGGGTCCTCGCAGTAAAGTGGAAAGACAGTAAAGTTGTTTGTGTTGCAACAAATTTTGACAAAGTGCATCCTACACAGCAGGTTAAACGGTATAGCCAAAGTCAGAAAAAGCTTATACAAGTTACCCAGCCTCTTTTGATAAAACCTTACAACAAGTATATGGGTGGAGTGGATTTGCTTGACCGTTTCACTTCGCAGTATAGGCCGGTAATAACGTCAAAAAAATGGTACTGGCCTATACTCATGAACTGCATCAGTATGCTGAGAATTGCTGCTTGGAGGATCCACACACTGCTCTCTCCACAGTCAAAGCTGGACCACCTTGCTTTCACCAGAATGCTAGTTCGTGGTATGTTTACATCCACTCCACCATCTCCCAGAACTGGACCTTCAGGATCACTTTCTTTTGTACAGAGAACCGGTGGAGCACACCATCTCGTACCAGCAAAGAAACAAGGAGATGCCGATTATGCAAAAAGAACGCCCGTCTAATGTGTTCAACTTGCAGTGCACAGATTCCAGTCCTGTTGCACCTTCACTGCTCACCATTGTTCCACAGTGCAAGATAAGAGGACTATAGCTATTGTGTGGGACCATTGTTCCCAAATGGGAACATCCATTTTTGAAGATATTCGTATATGTAATTTTCTTTTAAATGAATTTTTCAGTCTAAAATGATCTCAATAAATAAATAAATAAAGATAAACTGTAAAAACAAATTTTTAATGGGGTTGGGTCCAAATGGGTTAATGCACCGGTTCTGTCTAATGATCGCATTCACACTGTTGACCTTTGCACGGGTCCTGGACGTTGCGGGCCTGCCTTTGCGATGGTTGTCCGTGATATCTGTGCGTCCGGCTTCGAATTGCTGACACCACTTTACGATACCTTGCCGGGAAATGGCCCGCTCCCCATACACAGCACTAATTTCACGATGAATGTCCGTGCAATTCTTCCTTTTGGTCCATAGGAATCGGATTGTCGCATGCACCTCTTATTTGGAGTGAATGTCCAGTTGACGCGCCATTGCATTTGGCCGCTGTTCACACAATACTAAACGAGACACCACAGCGACCTGCCTAACAGACGTGTGGCCAATGTCTGTCCTTTTCTCCGCTGTGCCCACGTTTGCGACACACAGCGCACAGCTGTGGTGCGTTAGTGCAACTAACCTTTTGATCCACCTACGTATTCTGAGGGAAAAACACTTTGTGTTGCTTATTTTTATTTTTATTATTATTCCTTCGATTTTGGCCTACTTTGGACCATGAATTTAATTAATTTGGTGGTTAATCCTTTTCTTCCAGAACTTTTTCATCATTTCACTGTGGTTTCTCTTTCTCTACTATGACCAGATGTTCTTGGAGTTTTTATTTTGCCTTTCCTGGAACCCCTTGAATGTATCAATCGTATCTCGAAACGTCTACTCCAGATCTATTTAGGATTGATACCAACTTCCTCCATGTCTTTTCTCGTGTCTTCTTTCCATTTTGTAGTCGCTTTTATCTCTGTGATGTAGTTAAAGATTTTCTTCTTTAGTTGACTCGCATTCATTCTCGTGAGGTACCCACGAAATTTCAGTCTCCTCTGTATCTGTGACCTTCTCTGGCTGTATGTATAAGATGTTCACTTCCCCTTTTCCACCATGTATCATCATTTCATTTTTCGGATCCTAAGATCTTTCTCAAAAATGTGCTTTCTTCTCTAGTTCCTCCATTTCCCCTTTCTTGTTCAAGATCAGACATTCTGAACTGAAGAGTCCCTCTGCTTTTTTACAAACTTGTTATAATGTCCAATCTTTGCGACTGCGATTGCAACTCATGTTCTACAACTCTGCATAGTATATTAATCACAGGAAACACACAAGAATAGAACGTTCTAGCATTCAACCGGAAATGTTCAAAATGTCCTCCCTTAGCACTGATACATGCATCAACCTGCCGTCGTACTGAATCCCGCATACACTGATGCAGCGGGTTGAGTTCCAACACGGAAATAAAGAGTCTCGGGAGTCATGTTCGTATAACACATGATCTTCTTCTACGTGTGAGGAGTGCGTCCTCAACGTTTGTTCGTACCTTCTTGTTACATTCTGTATAACGGGCATACTTTATTCCCTGTGTACCCACCCACCCATCAAATGCACCCAAACTTCTCTCTGCGTGTTAATATATATATATATATAATATACACTGACTGACAGTGACAACGCAACACCAAGGAGGAGTGGTTCGAAAGGGATGAAAGTTGGGGAAAAAACAGAGACGGCACGGACGAATAATTGATGTTTATTTCAAACCGATATGCAGGTTACACAATGCGCACGGCATCGACTCAGTAGGATGTAGGACCACCGCGAGCGGCGATGCACGCAGAAACACGTCGAGGTACAGAGTCAATAAGAGTGCGGATGGTGTCCTGAGGGATGGTTCTCCATTCTCTGTCAACCATTTGCCACAGTTGGTCGTCCGTACGAGTTTGCAAACGGCGTCCAATGAGATCCCACACGTGTTCGATTGGTGAGAGATCCGGAGAGTACGCTGGCCACGGAAGCATCTGTACACCTCGTAGAGCCTGTTGGGAGATGCGAGCAGTGTGTGGGCGGGCATTATCCTGCTGAAACAGAGCATTGGGCAGCCCCTGAAGGTACGGGAGTGCCACCGGCCGCAGCACATGCTGCACGTAGCGGTGGGCATTTAACGTGCCTTGAATACGCACTAGAGGTGACGTGGAATCATACGCAATAGCGCCCCAAACCATGATGCCGCGTTGTCTAGCGGTAGGGCGCTCCACAGTTACTGCCGGATTTGACCTTTCTACACGCCGACGCCACACTCGTCTGCGGTGACTATCACTGACAGTACAGAAGCGTGACTCATCGGAGAACACGACGTTCCGCCATTCCCTCATCCAAGTCGCTCTAGCCCGGCACCATGCCAGGCGTGCACGTCTATGCTGTGGAGTCAATGGTAGTCTTCTGAGCGGACGCCGGGAGTGCAGGCCTCCTTCAACCAATCGACGGGAAATTGTTCTGGTCGATATTGGAACAGCCAGGGTGTCTTGCACATGCTGAAGAATGGCAGTTGACGTGGCGTGCGGGGCTGCCACCGCTTGGCGGCGGATGCGCCGATCCTCGCGTGCTGACGTCACTCGGGCTGCGCCTGGACCCCTTGCATGTGCCACATGTCCCTGCGCCAACCATCTTCGCCACAGGCGCTGCACCGTGGACACATCCCTATGGGTATCGGCTGCGATTTGACGAAGCGACCAACCTGCCCTTCTCAGCCCGATCACCATACCCCTCGTAAAGTCGTCTGTCTGCTGGAAATGCCTCCGTTGACGGCGGCCTGGTATTCTTAGCTATACACGTGTCCTGTGGCACACGACAACACGTTCTACAATGACTGTCGGCTGAGAAATCACGGTACGAAGTGGGCCATTCGCCAACGCCGTGTCCCATTTATCGTTCGCTACGTGCGCTGCACAGCGGCGCATTTCACATCATGAGCATACCTCAGTGACGTCAGTCTACCCTGCAATTGGCATAAAGTTCTGACCACTCCTTCTTGGTGTTGCATTTGCTCTGTCAGTCAGTGTATATATAGTAGCGTCATGTATCCCACCATGCACTATAGTGGTTGCGTTGTCGGTAATTGTTGTGGTGTGAGAGATGTTGGGTTGGAAATGGCCGATTGCATATACAAATGGACGTGTGTGTGTGTGTTCGTAGATTTCACATTGCAGCCACAACTACACATCATAGACCACTCAAGGCCCCACACCTCTGGCTGCGCAGAAGCCTGTGACTGGGGAAGACATGTCCATGCGCGTACCGCCATGTTGCGGGCGCCCCTCAGCTTGACGCAGAGAGCGTATGGAATTCATGCTTTAACTTACAATTCGCACACATGAAAACATTCGCCTTATAAAATTAATGACAGCCTACACCGACTACCGTGTACACACGCAATAAATATACATAATATCAAGACTGTGGTAATATTAAAATATACTTCTGTATAAAAACTGAAAAATCTACACAAATCCTTTCGATAGCCTATATGTGGCACACCTAAAAGATTAGCAGACTGAATAAGAAGACTGAAAAATACACTACTACAAAAATACACTAGCGGTACCCCGAAAATGATCATGTCGCTCACTTTAATATAAGGGTCATGTTTGTAACTGACGTGTTTGAACATTGTACGTATGGCAAGAAGACCAGACTCAAAGGACGAGAATCACGTGGCAATCTGTCTCTTGAGAAACCTTTATTGAAAATATGAAGACATGTTCAAAAAGTGGTCTACAACGCAAGTATGATTACATATCGGGAGATAAAAATTACCTGTCCCTCAGCAGACTGGAGAACACATAAATTAAATATCTACAAACTGTACCGATAACAATAATCTTCAATATCAACAAAAAAGGAAACCTGTGAAATAAATTATTTCTATGAAAGGTAAATAGCTTATGATTCCTCTCAGATAAGTCATTACAGCAATATTATTTTTGCTAGTGGCTTTACGTTGCACCGACACAGATAGGTCTTACGGCGACGATGGGATAGGAAAGGCCTAGGAGTTGGAAGGAAGCGGCCGTGGCCTTAATTAAGGTACAGCTCTAGCATTTGCCTGGTGTGAACATGGGAAACTACGGAAAACTATATTCAGGGCTGCCGACAGTAGGATTCGAACCCACTATCTCCCGGAAGCAAGCTCAAAGCTGCGCGGTCCTTACCGCACGGCCAACTCGCCCGGTTAGGCTTAAGTAAGAATGTTATCATTTAAGATGTAAAACCCTCCTCATAATAATATCTTAAATATTACTGCTCTTACAAACTCATTCTGAATTAACGTTATCTGAGCACATAAAAATTGAAAGGGTGTTCTAATTTTTCTCTAATATGAGCACCATCCAAATAAAATAAAATAAAATGATATAAAATGAAATTGAAAGTAAAGCACCTGCAAACAAAAAAAGGTTAATATCATAGTGAAAAGTTAATTTGATTAGCGTTTTCTAATGCAGACTAGGATTGACAAGATTGCAATGAGCTTTGTTTAGACTTTATGTTGTCAGATTTTTCTGGAATAGCGTATTAACAATTGTATTCGTTTATTATAAAGCAAGTGGGAAAAATTGGAGAAAATATGACACACGATACGAATAAATAATTTATCAAATAATTGATCATTTGAAGCAATACCTTACCCTAATATTAGAAGGTTTTATCAAGTTGTATCAATCATATCTTATGGATTTTATGCCTAGGTTTATCAAATTTGTAATACCGCTACACAATTTCTATGAAAAATATGTAGTCTTTTTCAGAACAGTTTTTTAGTTCTAAACAATTATCCCCGATGAATTGGAAAAAGGCAAATAAGAAAAAGAAGCCTAAATATTCTAAATTTCATGTCCATGCGTTCTATGAATAAACTATCCTATAACCTGTTTAGTTCGCGATTATGGTAAATGAAAATTATTTTTTTACAGTTCAATTTCTACTCACATGTGAAAAGAAATACCAGATCCCTTCTGATAGCAGTCTGTACAAATGAAGGCTGCACACGAATTCACCCTCGTGAATATCTTTCCATTCCACAGGTACCTAATGCCTAACTTTAGACCTAATATAGCCGTTCAATTTAACTAACGTAATGTATCAGCTCTCACATTCCTTGAAAATATTTGACAATATATTATCACTCCGTCCCATATAATACCAAACCAGATCCACTAGCAGGCATGATTCAAATCGAAATCATGCAAGGGTCTGTAAACATTATCACGTGCTAGCCATGCATTCGTAGCATCAGCGCGCTCTGTGAGTCTATATAAGTAATATTAAAGTCTTTGAGACCACTGATGTTGGTATGTGGTAGTAGCCTCGAGTCTCCCATCGTGCACTATAGTGGTTGCGTGCCGGTAACTGCGGTGGTGTGGAAGATGTTGGCTTGGCAATGGCCGACTGCAGATACAAATGGACGTGTGTGTGTGTGTGTGTGTGTGTGTGTGTGTGTGTGTGTGTGTGTGTGTGTGTGTGTGTGTGTGTGTGTGTGTGTGTGTGTGTGTGTGTGTGTGTGTGTGTGTGTGTGTGTGTGTGTGTGTGTGTGTGTGTGTGTGTGTGTGTGTGTGTGTGTGTGTGTGTGTGTGTGTGTTCGTAGATTTCACATTGCAGCCACAACTACACATCATAGACCACTGGTGTTGGTGTGTGGTAGTAGCCTCGAGTCTCCCATCGTGCACTATAGTGGTTGCGTGTCGGTAGCTATTGTGGTGTGGGAGGTGTAGAGGTTGAAAGTGGCCGACTTCGTCATTGATTGTATTAAAATGAATGAGAATGTACTGGAAGGATCGGAGTGAGAATGTTCTCTAGAAGGTTGAGGGTTAAACGTTCCACTATTGAGGAGTTAATTTGAAAGATTCCTGTTTCTCACTTGGTCAGCTCTAAGTTGGTTTCTCACGTGGTGTGGGAGATGTAGGGGTTGAAACTGGCCGACTATATATAAAAATAGACGTGAGTGTCCGAATATTTCTCCTTGCAGCCACAACTATCCATCATGGCGCCTGTAAAAGAAGTCTATGCTCGACTTGCGAGGGAAGCCATAGAGATGGAGCTGCCCCCAAATAACCTCACCAAGAAGACAGCTTCAAATTATCAAATACATGGAGACCTGTTCTCTATAAATTCATGCATTTCTACCATGGCATGGCGCGACGCACTCCAGGAACTGTCGACAGAGGGTGGTGAATCAGTTACTGCACTCCCATCCCCGACAGCGCAGCGCGATTATACCTGAGTCCAATTAGTGGGGAAGCCGTGGGGATAGTATGGCCGTGACTTCCACGTTCTTTCAATAATGTCTATTATCACAGTCAGAAGCAGAATTTCATGCCATGATGAAGGCCAACGTAATTTGGCGAATATCTCGGCTTTGTTTTGTTTTGGTTTTGTTTTAACAAATAAGTGGCCTTCATTCAGATAACTACGTTCATTTATTTTAATACAATGAGCCACGAATACCTACGTTCATTAATTAAGCAGAAAATCTGTTTGTGCAAGTGCCACGCAAAAAGACATCAAATGTAGTGTATAAGAATATTATTTTGATGAAATTACTTAGTATGCAAAATATTTATGTACTCCGAGAAAAGAGTGAAAATAAAAGAATAAGCAGAAAAGGGATGTTTTAATGCACGTCTTCTGTATTACCGTATATAGAGAATACTACACAGATGTGCAGAAAACTCAGAGAGCGGTTTGTCTTCAGCTAGTGTGTACATGTCTGCTCCTTTCCATCAGTATTGTATTTTTTCTTCGCGAAAAATTCTTAATTGATCCTCTGCAATCCTGTACTCCATTACAGAGACACTCGCACTTCGAACTCGTATAGTTACTCTGCTACACGGAAAATCATAGAATTGAGAATATGAAGTCGACATACAAGGAGTTCTGCATGTTCTTACATTCATTTCGCCGTTCAAAAACTGGAAATGTTAAGTGACATGGATATAATCTAGTATCTTACTTCTAGACTCGGTTTCTGAATTATAGATCCTTTTTTTTTTTTTTTTTTACTTGACATTGTATTACGATGTACAACATGAAATAGGAGGGTAATCTTCAAGTCATTTTCTGAATTCTGGTCTGTTGGGAAACTAATTATAAAAGCGAGTAACATTTCTCAAGTATGACGGTGGGAGGGTCGTTACTATAAAACAGCGTCGTAACGGGCTGCCGGCCGTATCATTAAGTTAAAGACAGTTTGTGACAAAGATCAATATGAACGTCATTATGCTGAGGGGATAACCAGAGTGAAGAACTCAGCGAAGAAAAATCGCTCAACTGCTTTGCGTCACTCGGTTTTGTGTTGAACGTTTGATAGATAGCATTAGAATAATTACTTCTTCATATAATCTGAGCGTAGAAAATTTTAAAAGTAATAACACCCCGTTGTGATTCAAAGCAGCGACTCACGCCACGTGACCAACGAACAAACAACGATCCATCGAGTAGAGTTGAGTTCGGCTTAATAGCAGCTGGTTTCACTAGTCTTGCAGTTCTAAAGTCGAGAGGCAAAGGGTCTGGTCCCGATCGTAGGCTGTCCTGAAAATAGTTTCCCGGGGTATTCCATTCTCCTGAACTAAGGCGAATGGCGGGACAAAACATTTTACAGTCTACGGTCGATTCTCCCTCAGTAGAGCGTTACCCTCTAGGATCCCCCACCGTACCACTTCATAATACGTAATGAAAGCTTCCTAAAAATATCCTGTCCTTCAAAACACTATAAATCTCACCTCAGGACTTTCGAAGTCGAAGCAACTATCCAACCAAAAATTTACTTCGCTGAGAAACTAACATTTCTTTCTTTACTTATTCAGAATTGTTGTTGTTGCTGCTGCTGCTGTTATTGTTGTTGTTGTTGTTGTTGTTTGAGTCATCAGTCCATAGATTGGTTTGATGCAGCCCTCCATGCCACCCTATCATGTGCTAACTTTTTTTTCATTTCTACATCCTACATCTGCTCTAATCTGTTTATCACATTCATACCTACCATTCTTACCACCTACACTTCCTTAAGAAACCAACTCAACAAGTCCTGGGTGTCTTAAGATGTGCTCTATTATTCTATCTCTTCTTCTCGTCAAATTTAGCCAAATCGATCTCCTCTCACCAATTAGTTTCATGATCTCTCCATTCGTGATTTAATCTACCCAGCTCAGGATTCTTCTGTAACACCACATTTCAAAAGGTTCTACTCTCTTTCTTTCTGAGCTAGTTATCGTCCATGTTTCACTTCCATACAATGCCACGCTCTTCAAAAACATCCTTCTAGATCCTATATCAATGTTCGAGGAGAGCAAATAAAAGCCTTCCTTGCTTGTGCTAGTCTGCATTTTATGTCCCAAGTAACAATATTCATTTGCTTCCTTTAAGACTTAATTTCCTAATCTAATATTTCCTACAACACCTGACTTCGTTCGACTGCACTCCATTACTTTCGTTTTGGACTTATTTATTTTCATCTTGCACTCCTTACCGAAGATCCTATCCATAACATTCAGCAATTTCTCCAGATCCTCTGCAGACTCAGACAAAATAACAATATCATCGACAAATCTCAGGGTTTTGATTTCCTCTCCTTCGATTGTGATTAATTTTCCATATTCCTCACTGAAAAGGAGGCGGAACAAACTGCAGCCCTTCAGAATGTCAATATTAAAGAATACGGGCTTCTCAAACTAGATTGACGTTGCTTTCCTTGTGGTAATTCTTTTTTTCAAATGTCTTGGAGGTCATACATTCAATATTTCCCATACTGATGTATTGATTCAATTAATTCTCAGTTTATGGGCTCCCCTTACAGCACAAAGCATAACATACAAAACTATACTTTTTAAGGACATGATTAAGGCACTCAATCTCTTCAGGCTTTTTCAATCGTAAAATTACCAGCGTTTCGCCCCAGAGTGGCTGTGGGCTTATTACTTGGATTGCTACACCTTTCGAAGACGCTGATGAATACACTGCAAGTCTCCTTTGCAGGCAATTCGTCATTGTTCATGGCGGGAGCATTCTAGGTCTATTTCTGCAGTTTTCTGGAGTTGTTGGTCCAGGAACCTTTTGGTAGCTGGGGTTGGTGTCAGATTATTCGTTGTCATTAGGTCTTCTATGAAGGAATATGTAAGGTATGGATGGATGGTCAGGCAGTGTTACCTAGCAACCGTACAGCCTATGTTTTATGGCTGGTGATCGTCTGAAATAGTCCGGCTCCATGGCTAAATGGTTAGCGTGCTGGCCTTTGGTCACAGGATTTCCGGGTTCGATTCCCGGCAGGGTCGGGAATTTTAACCATCATTGGTTAATTTCACTGGCACGGGGACTGGGTGTACGTGTCGTCTTCATCATCATTTCATCCTCATCACGACGCGCAGGTCACCTATAGGAGTCAAATCAAAAGACCTGCACCTGGCGAGCCGAACATGTCCTCGGTCACTCTCCGCACTAAAAGCCATACGCCATTTCATCGTCTGAAATTAGCAGCCGTTGATGGATGGCCATGACCGAGAGACATCCATATATTAAAAGAATTTACTAAATACAGCTTTGGCAAATCCGTTCGTCCGTTCTACTCGACTGGGGCACAAAGGGTCTTCATAGACCTACGTGTGGAGCTCTGCGAAAACAGGGCTCACCCATTTCTTATCTATCTATCTACTCGACTGATTTGCTTCATTTTTGTTTTATTCTCTCCGAAATTACCAGCCGGTGAATCATGAGACATTGTTAGGTCACTAAGCTCAGCCAATTTTGAGTTATCATAAAATCAAATCATTAAATGATCACTCCAATAATAAATTGTAGGTGAAGGCTTAACCTAGCCCGCAATACATTCTGTACTTAGCAGGTTGCTAAGCGACCAACACTTTCATTAATATTCTGATACGTGTTATTGTCATCTTTAGTAATGTGCTTGCATGTAGGCATGTAAAGCCAGAGAGTGTACACTTCCTCTGATGATAGAAGAATACTATTCTCTTCTAGATGATCTTTGATTCCTTGATCTTCCTCAGCTTCTGAATACACTCAACAGATGGCATAACGTTCCTAATAACTTACTTGCTGCTACGTACGTACCGACAGTGAGTTATCAAGTCGACTAGCCTTCTGTATGACCATTAATAAAGCACAGGGACAAAATCTTGAAAAAGTGGGTGTCTACTTACCCAAACCAGTATTCAGCCACGTTACTGTATGTTTCACTATGTCGGGCAAGATCGTTTGAAAATGTTAAGATCCAGATACGGCCGAATGGTCGAAGCACAGAGAATAGTGTATGTTATAAACTATATGATCGGTACTAAGTGCTCATAAAAACTAAAGGACAGGCAAAACAATATGACTAGGACAGGCATATCAAGACGAGTTATCTGACCTGCTGTGGAGCAGCGCGGGTATTATTTATGGTCATTTGTTATTCGCAAAGGGAATATTGGTTTGTTTTTATATACTGTAGCAATTAAGTAATCTCCTGTCTTTTCATAAAAGGGCTAATATTAAAAATGCAGAAATTAGTGATGAACGGGATGTGTTCCACAAACACAGTGAAATAATGTGAGAGTGAATTGACCTGCAACAGTGATGAAGTCAGTTCGTCTTCTTGCTCTCTGGAAAGAAGATATGAATGTATCAAAACTTCTTCCCCTGTTAAAAGTAAATTCAACAAAGCTTTGTTAGGATTTGTGTGATTGTTATGTATGATGTTATTTTCTTGTGCAAAAAAAAAAGTATAATAAGAAAGGAGAATAATCCACACCGAAGGCTTTCGACGATGGAAGGATGGAAAACGGCTAGGAATGGGATGGTAGCGGCTTTGGCATTAATTAAGGTACAGCCCTAGCATTTTTCTGGTGTGCAAATAGGAAACCATAGAAAACCATCTTCAGGGCTGCCGACGGTAGGATTCGCACCCACTATCTCCCGAATGCAAGCGTAAAGCTGCGCGACACTAACCGCAAGGCCAACTCGCTCGGTAGAATAAAGGTATCGTAAGTAATACTAAACACAGTTACTCTAACACAATCAAAATATTTTATAACTGAAATAAAATTCCACCCCAGTGGGACATACAGAGTTACACTGTTGTAAAATGTTTAATAATAACAAAATACAGCACAAAAAAGACTCCAGATGTCATTCGAAAAGACTGAGATAATGGTAGCAGATCCACTAGTAATAAACTACAAAACAGTTCATGACAGGAAAGTAAAATTAGTGAAACAATTTATGGTTCAGTTCTTATGAGTTTCGAGTTGACATTTGAGCGCTGCCTTTCGGCGGACGCTAAGTGAATTAATAACCAGCCAATCATAGGCAGCCGATCGCTCCGATAGAGCGCGTTAGACTCTAGTTCCGGTTACCAGTGTTGTCGACCTGTTGTTTGGAGGAAGGAGGGATCTCATGCATCTTGTGAAACAAAACAAGCCAGTTTATGTCGTGGATGAAATAACCAGGAGGCATGGGCGTAAAGTTGTTCGCCTTGCACCATCCCATTGCCATTTTAAACCATAAAACTGATTTCGGCCCAGTGAAGGAATACGTATCTGCGAATAAACGACTCTCCACAGCTTCGGAAGTTAAAAGACTTATTTGGGAAGCCGTAGGCCTAGGCCGTGTAAGTGCGGAAGACTGGAAGACACAATCCGAGATAGCTGAAGCTTGAGAGAGGGAAAGAATCATAGACGATTATTTTGAAGACGTTGTTATCTCGTTACGGTCAAGTGAGACTGAAATCTCAACAGACGATGTCAATGCCAATAGTGACTTACAAATGAGAGGTGTATTCCCTTAGTAGGATTTTTCCTTCCTCAGAAGATATTGAATCGATCAGCAACGCGAGCTCTTCTAGATGGTGAGTAGAAATTTCATTTCAGTATTTTGCTACAAAAAGAAAAATTGATTCTGTACTTATATTCGAGTATATACATTTCCGTTCGTGTGTCATGAATAAGCTGTTCGTACTCCTAACAATTTGACACCAATGTCTGACTTCCGGTTAACTGTCAAGTCGAAACTCATAGAAACTGAACTATAAATACCTTGGAAAAATTACAACTTGTACTATAAACCTCCATGGCAAGAAAAAAGTAATAAAATGATAAACTCTCATAACTCAACATGGTCTACATACAATAAAAATTGCCTATCAATCAAAACAAAATTAAAACATTAAAAGACGATGGTTTAACCAGAGGTGACATACAGGAGCGAAACTCTTTTTAAAGTAACAGAATAAGCAAAATCCTAAAAGTAGAGAGAAACACAACTAGAACATGCATAAATAAAAAAAATCGAAACGATGGTCGATGGTAAATAGTTTCAAATAAAGCGGCGTACAGAGAACTGGAGCCCAGCAAAGATATTAGACGGGAGAAGAGGATCTTTTTCTTTTCTTTTTCACATTATGAGGACACCAGAAACCACATTACCACATAGATAAATTCTGGAATCTGAAGCAACAGGGATTAAGGAAATTAGAGGGGATATTGTGACCGTATCGGTCATGCAGCTATTTATTATTTAATTATTTTAGGCAGTGAAAAACTCTCGTTAAGCTCCCTTGTACATATTACAGAAAGTTGCATTAGGTTGCACCTGCTTACACAACGCTTCTAACTTGGTGAACACGACTCCGTCGTAACTGAAGGAATCCCCAGATAGAGGGAGAGAGAGAGAGACGAAAAATGACAAGGAAAAAAATCAATACTAATACCTCCACCAGCTGAAAAAATGGCCGAAACGCGGCGATGCCAACTCGCAAGTTTGATTTGTATGGTATGATTTCGAGATATGCATAACGATTAGTAAGGGAAACCTCGGCATGTCAGATGTTTTCATAATAGACCTCTGCCAAAATTCGTGTTGTTTATGAAATGTTGACGTGTGGAAAAATACGCGATCATCTGATTATATAATTACGAGAGCGTCACCAAGCTAACTATGTACGCAGAATCCTCACGGGGGATTCTGTAAAGGCATTATTTTGATAATAAATTTTAAATAAACGGCAGATCGATGCAGATTCCGCACATAACAAGACTACTTAAGAGTCTGAGTCACACATTGGACCGCATTACCGATGTCATACGACATGTAGAACTATTAATTTTAAAAAATGGTGGGGACTGGCCGCCGTCTATTGTGCGTGTAGGGCTAAGGTTATAAAAACGGCGGCCATGTTGACACAACATCCACTTGACGCGAAAGATTCAAGGAAGTCCCACGGTTCGCTGGTGTTCTGACCTTACCTGTATTTGAGGATGAAAATATACATTTTGCATCTTCAAAACTATTATAATGTTGTACAAATTATAGTATTGAAAGTGTTTAAGTAACGTGAACGCAATAACTGTGTTACAGTTTAAAAAAATTGTGTTTTAGTGACGCAACATATTTCAACATCATTAAAGTTGTTACAGTGCAGAAGAGAACACTGGGATTATGAACGTGCTCAGCAGGAATAGCAGTGGATACGAACCTGTGACCAACGTCAGCGCCATGAGAGCATAAGCGACGATAAAGGGCCTTTATCCTGAGCCCGAGCCATGGATTTCACGACATGACGATAAGTACAAAAATATAAAGTTTTATCTAAATAAATGCACGGTTATATAATATGTAGATCACATAAATTAGATTTGATATGTAAATTGCATGTATTCTTGAATTAGAGAGAGGACTTGTGAGTGATCTTCATATCGTTTATATTCTTCTAGATGGAATTGAAAGTCTATTACATGGGCTAAAATTTCGGGCATGAAAAATTTATCTAATACAATGCACGTACGTGATTTAATGGAAAAATATTAGTTAGTCTGAGAGTGCTTAGAATAGGTGAAGAAAATGTAGATTGTATTATTGATAATTTCAAACCGTGATATGTATATTTCATTTACGGGATATTGAAGCCTATTGTGGTAATGCATGGTGACAATGTCTTCAAAATGAACTATCGGCTTATACCATGAAGATAGGAAGGCACTCTTATTTTCACGTAATTTGCATGATAATAATATGTAGATGGCTGTATTAATTATATGCGTGACTTGTTACAAGCCTGGACAACGAGCAAACGCCCTCCCATTGAGATAAGTGTTTTCCTGTAATATCAAGTATTTCCCTTTCTGTATATGAGAATAACATTATGGAGATGTTTAAATCCATATTTGATTTTTTTTCTCTGAGTTCAAGCTGTAGGAAAACATAAGCTGAGATCATTTTTGTAGTCGGATGGATGTGAACCCGGGTATTCTAAGTCTATGGATGTGAAATTGAGAAGATGAATAGTGGCTTGATATTGAATTAAAGAATTGTAACGGGGCAGTGAATTAATAAGCCAGTGGAGCTTTGGAATATGATATGAGGATATCAGTTGATGATATTATTTACTATGATATATATTTTTTTTGCTATTTGCTTTACGTCGCACCGACACAGATAGGTCTTATGGCGACGATGGAATAGGAAAGGCCTAGGAATTGGAAGGAAGCGGCCGTGGCCTTAATTAAGGTACAGCCCCGGCATTCGCCTGGTGTGAAAATGGGAAACCACGGAAAACCATCTTCAGGGCTGCCGACAGTGGGGCTCGAACCCACTATCTCCCGATTACTGGATACTGGCCGCACTTAAGCGATTGCAGCTATCGAGCTCTGTATGATATATTTTAAGGGAGACGATTTGGTCTCGCCTTGAGTTGTTGACAAGAAGTATTTAGCGTTTGGCCATTAATTGGTGTACTTAGAGATTGTAAGATTTATGATTTAGAGAAGGGAGAGCGAGCAATCCCCTTGAAAATGGTCACTGCCAAGTGTATTGTTCAAGCCTGTCCACTAAGTCTGAATGCAGGGAAGTTCGCATAAACTGACTACATTTAAAAGGATTTTTTAACTCTTTCATGTTTAATTCTATAATGAAATTAAATAACTGGAACGCCAGTATTATTATTGATTTGTTGACCTTATGAATAACTGAGAAAGGTAGTTTTTATAGACCCGTTTGTCGATGTCATCCTGGTTATCATCGGTTCGAACTCTGAGGCAGACCTTGGATTTTCCTTGTCACACAATTTATTTTTATTTTTCATTATACAGCCAATTGCATGCGTATACTATTTATAGTTCCTTTTAAAATGTGCAGAGTTTCAGAAACTAGCTAGAAGAGATAAGAATGCCTTTTTGAATGAACAATACAAGGAAATTGAGGAAAATAACAGACTGGGTAAGACAAGAGATCTTTACATAAGAATTGGAGACATCAGAGGGAAATTCCAGGCGAAGATTGGAATGATAAAAGATAAAAATAGAAAAGATCTTACTGAAGCAGAGGAGATTAAAGAAAGGTGGAGGGAATATGTAGGCAATTTGTATAGGAAAGAGCGGAATACTCCTGATGATGAAGTTACTCTGTTGTCAGAGCCAGAACCAGATATCCTAGAAAGTGAGGTCAAGTGGGCCCTAGAAAGTATTGCAAACAATAAGGCAAGTGGTTATGATGGAATTCCAGCAGAACTGTTCAAAATCCTAGGAGAGGATGCTGTGAAAGTGCTACATTCAATATGTCAGCAAATATGGAAAACCCAGCAGTGGCCAAAAGATTGGCAAAACTCAGTGTTCATCCCAATTCCAAAGAAGGGCAGCGCTAAAGAATGTTCAAACTACCGAACAATCGCACTTATATCGCATGCTAGCAAGGTTATGCTCAAGATCTTGCAATATAGGCTTCGGCAGTATGTAGATCGAGAACTACCTGAAGAACAAGCCGGTTTCCGCAAAGGCAGAGGAACCAGAGATCAAATTGCTAATATTCGCTGGATTATGGAGAAAGCAAGAGAATTACAGAAAGACCTATACTTATGCTTTATTGACTATGCTCAAGCCTTTGACTGTGTCGACCACAATAAATTGTGGCAAGTACTCAAGACTATGGGAGTACCAGATCATCTTATTTGCCTCATGAGAAATCTCTACCCTGATCAGGAAGCTACGGTGAGAACCTATATGGAACAACTGAATGGATCAAGATTGAGAAAGGTGTACGTCAAGGCTGCATATTGTCACCTTACTTATTCAACTTATATGCAGAGTATGTGATGAGGAATGCCAAATTAGATGAAACAGAAACTGGAGCAAAAATTGGTGGGATACATATAAATAACCTTAGATATGCTGATGACACCACCCTGTTGGCAGAAAGTGAAGAACAACTTAAGTATCTATTAATGGAGGTGAAAGAATAAAGTGCAAAAGCTGGACTAAGGTTGAATGTCAAGAAAACAAAGATCATGGCAACTAAACCTATCACCTCCTGGCATATAAATGGTGAAACAATGGAGGTTGTTCCTAGTTTCATCTACTTGGGCTCCAAAATAACTGCTGACGGCGATTGCAGCCATGAAATTAAGAGACGCTTGCTCCTTGGGAGGAAGGCAATGGCCAACCTTGATAACATTTTCAAGAGTAGAGACGTAACTTTAAGAACGAAGATTCGTATAGTGAAGGCTATGATCTTTCCAGTAGCAATGTACGGAAGCGAAACCTGGACAGTAAGATAGGCTGAGCGTCGAAGAATAGACGCATTTGAACTATGGTGTTGGAGAAAAGTCCTTAGAGTTCCGTGGACTGCGAAGAGGTCTAATAAGTCCATATTACAGGAAATCAACCCAGGCTGTTCACTGGAAGGTCAGATAATCAGACAAAAACTAAAGTTCTTCGGTCATATTATGAGAAAACATGATTCACTGGAAAAGACCTTAATGCTGGGGAAGACTGATGGTAACAGGAGAAGAGGGCGACAACGGATGAGGTAGATTGATGGCATCAAGGAAGCCACGGCTCTTAATTTAGAAATACTTCGGAAAATAGTTCATGACAGGAAGAAATGGCGCACTTTGGTCTATGGGGTCACGGAGAGTCGAAAGCGACTAAACGACTAACAACAACAACAACAACATATTTTTTTAAATACGCTCTTTAAGTTGTGTTTTACATTTTTATTTGGATGACAAAACGAGCTCTATCTCGTTATTTTGCCATTGGCTTCATTCTGATGTGGGTTCGATTTCTGGACCCGACATCAGTCAATTTTTTTATGATTATGATTTTATCGACTAGTATTCGCTTATACTTCTGTTTACTTATTTTGTAGTATAATTAATTTAGTTAGGCGACCACTCCAAGTTATCTTCAATTTCTTTTGTTGTATAGATAATTGTTTCTTCTAATAGTGCAGAAAGTTCGTAATGATAACCGTCGCATTTACAAGGATATTTCTGATTTAAAAATTATATATATATGTTATACCAATTTTAATGTAGGCCTAATACTTATCGTCATGTCAGAAAAGGGAAAAGAGAAATCAACTTTGATATTTAAAAAATTTGTATTTAGTCCATCGGACATTGTATATTCTATTTTGATTATATTATAATTATTCAGAGTTAATTTCAATTAATTATGATTTATCAAGGATTAATAAATAGGTAATTAAACTTAGGTTTGCCTGTCATTTTGCCGGAAAACATTGCATCCTAAATTTCCTTCCGTTCATTTATGTCTTTAAGCTAGTTATGTGTTATATTTTGATCTTTTGTCGCGAAGGAGGAGTGCAGTTGATCCTTGCACGGTCGAAAGAGCTTTTGGTCACCCATCATTTTGAAGAGTATCTTTCTTTCGTTTTTCCTGGATGAGGTGGCATTTGACTCTAGACTAAAAAGGTCCCATACCATCGAACGCCTTGGCGTATGGTGCTATATGGCGGTAGCCCGATATTATGGGGATTATCATGCTGTCATGTGGTTCTATGGGGCAATGGCGTGGGTGGTAAGGTTGCAATATGGAGGAAATAGAAATCATTCTTGAGCCGGGCTGAGTAGCTCAGACGTTTGAGGCACTGGCCTTCTTACCCCTGGCCCAATCCGGTGGTATCTGAAGGTGCTAAAATACGTCAGCCTCGTGTCGGTAGATTTACGGACACGTTAAAGAACTCCTGAGGGACCAAATCCCGACACCTCGTCGTCTCCAAAAACCGTAAGAGTATTTAGTGGGACGTAAAGCAAATAGCATTATTAGTAATTCTGGACGATTTGCAAAACAAAAGAGAAAAAGTAAAGAAACTGAAAACATAAAAATAAGATTTAAAGCAAAAATAGACAAACGGCATGCAACGAAAAGGGTATTAGCAGAACGATAGGAAAGATCAGAACGAATGAAAAGCTACTGCGCAATTCAGAAAGAAAACATGTCCGAGAAGATGACCAGAGAATGATTGACTGAAGTGGTCCAATGAGGCCTATAGTAATAATAATAATAATAATAATAATAATAATAATAATAATAATAATAATAACTGAGCCATGAGTTAATCCTCCCTGCTAGTTTAAAACTGCCGCTGAACTTCAACTGTTATGTTATCTGCGTTCTATTAACTGAACTAACATATTGCAGAAGTTTAATTTGTAGGGACCAGATGTCTCTAGTGTCGATTTACTACAGATGCCTAAAACTCTAACTACTATCGAGAAAGAGTTTGATTTGAAGTTGATTCTTAATCTTTCTTTCTTAATCGGTTTAGGCTCCAGAGATAGTTTTTCCCTCGGACTCAGCGAGGGATCGCACCTCCACCGCCTCAAGGGCAGTGTCCTGGAGCGTGAGACTTTGGGTCGGAGATACAACTGGTGAAGAGAAACGGTACCTCCCCCTGGCGTCCACACCTGCTGTGCTAAACAGGGGCCTTGGTGGGGGATGGGAAGATTGGAAGGGATAAACAAGGATGAGGGAAGGAAGCGGCCGTGGCCTTAAGTTAGGTACCATCGCGGCATTTGCCTTGAACAGAAGTGGGGAAACCACGGAAAACCATTTCCAGGATAGCTGAGGTGGGAATCGAACCCACCTGCACTCATTTGACCTCCCGAGGTTGAGTGGACCCCGTTCCAGCCCTCATACCACTTTTCAAAAAAATTGTTGCAGAGCCGGGAATCAAACCCGGGCCTCCGGGAGTGGCACCTAATCACGCTAACCACCTGGCAAGGAAAGAAATCATCCTCAAGACTTCAGACCTGTTACCCTTTTGTGTCGTCTATATAAATTACTGGAAAGGATGATCCTAAATCGCATTCAACCCATGATTGACCCTCTCCTCATACCACAACAAACTGGATTTCGTCCGGGTAAGAGCTGCATTGAACACCTACTGAATCTTACACAATTCGTTGAGGATAGCTTTGAAAGACACAAGGTGACAGGTGTAGTCTTTGTAGATTTGACTGCAGCGTATGACACCGTCAACCATCAACTTCTGTTATTTAAAGTCTACAATCTGACCAAGGATATTAAGATAACCAGATTTATCGCAACCCTTCTTCAGAACCGTAGGTTTTTTGTGGACTTCCAAGGACAGCGCAGTCGGTGGAGGACACAAAGAAACGGTTTACCTCAAGGAAGTGTGCTGCACCAATCCTCTTTAATATTTACACGAATGACCAGCCGGTAGCTCCAAATAGCAGAAGTTTCTTGTATGCTGATGATCTTTCTCTGGCAACACAATGTACAGACTTTGAGACAGTGGAAAGGAATCTAACCATCGCCCTCGAAAGTTTGTCATCCTATTACAAGGCAAACCAGTTAAGGCCTAACCCTATGAAAACACAAGTTTGTGCCTTTCATCTGAAAAATAGGGAAGCTCATCGTAAGCTGCATATAGTGTGGTCAGGTGTTGAGTTACAATACTGTGAAACTCCAAAATACCTAGGAGTGACGCTTGATAGAGCTCTTACATTCAAGAAACACCGCATGAACACTAAACTTAACGTTTCCACTAGGAATCATCTTCTACGTAAATTATCTGGATCAGAATGGGGCAGTCAACCAAAAACTATTCGTGCTTCCGCTATGGCACTATGTTATTCTGCAGCGGAATATGCATGCCCTGTTTGGTACAATTCATCACATGCCAGACAGGTAGACAAAGCACTTAATGAGACCTGCAGACTTGTTACAGGTTGTCCAAAGTCTACTCCAACTGAAAAACTCTATCGTCTCGCAGGGATAGCACCACCCGGTGTGCGAAGAGAAATAGCTGCAAATAAGGAAAGGACAAAGATTAAGCACGAAAGTACTCATCTACTGCATGGACATGAGCTTCCAGTACAGAGACTGAAATCTAGGAAGAGCTTCCTACGAACATCTCAGGAACTTATAGTACCAGCTGAGAAGGCGAGGATACAGCTATGGAAGACGAAGATCCCCCAAGGCTCTGAGCAGATGGCGGTTGAGGAACGTTTGCCACCCGGTTGCAATGAGAGCTGGATAATCTGGAAATCTCTCAATAGGTTGAGATCAGGAGTGGGAAGGTCCAAAGTTAATTTGGCAAGATGGGGCTTCATCAATGGCGACAACACCAAGTGTGACTGCGGAGAAGATCAAACCATCCAGCATATGCTTCAGTGTCCGCTGTGTCCATCTTTGTGCACGCAAGATGACCTGCATCGAGCTACGAAGAGAGGACTCGAAGTAGCGTTGTATTGGTCCAAGATTAGTTAAATGTTACTTGAAATTATTGCAACTGTTTTCTTTCATTTTTTTTATGTATCTGACACGAGAATAATAATAATACGCTAACCACCACATAACAGATGCGGACTTGGTTACTTAATATGCTTTAAATTGATTTGCTGTTACCATCCCTGTGATTAAATTGACTCACCAATCACATGGCTCGATACCAAAATCCTATCCTCCATTCATAATTACTGTTACTTGCTTTTTGGAAATACCTGGCGGTCTTCTATATAAGGAGTGAGTTTTCTTGTGACAGTGGATCATTGAGTGTGCTACGTGAAGGAGATATATCTCCTGGGAGGAGATGCTGGAGATGGGGTACTGGCAGGACGGCATGAGGAGGCAATTTTAACGAGGTATGGCAGAATATTAAACATGTGAACTCTCTGCAAGTGAACATGGGAATATACTTACATACACCCCTTAGCAAGTAACTGCCAGGTTCAGGCTCCTTTAACCCTTTATAAGGCAGTACTCAATAAAACTCTTTCCTTTCTAACTAACTTTATTTACAGGCTCTATAAGTGCTAAATAATACAATTTGACAGAAAAAAATCCAGTGCTAAGGTCAGTAATAAGATGGGAACATACTTCCCACGCCTGCTGTCTGCCATTTAAAAGTGGGAATATATTTCCCACCTACGGACACAATTTCAGTTCAGTTAGTTCACTTTTTATTTAGCAAAAATATTTCGGACACCTATGTGGGTTATGGGAAGCATATTACCACATACAGTGTGAAAGAAACTTAGAACTCTTCAGTTGGTAAAAGGAAGTAAATAATCTCAGACCAAATGAGAAAAATGCACAATAAACAAAGAAAATTCATGTAAATAGTATATAGACTTATAAAATGTTGATTTTTTACCCTGTTTTCAATTCATAAAACTTGTTCACATCAGGCGTTGCGCTGGCACAATATCGCTCTTCAAATGTTTTCCAAAGAAGCTAAGGATTAAGATTCCAAGGCGGAGATCAGAATAGTTCCACAGATATTCCCAAGAGTGCAGCACAGATCAATACATGGGGAATAAACTCCCAGCGCCCAGAAATGGCAAAAAACCGAGGTGGGAAAATAATTCCCACCGCCTTACAAAGGGTTTAAATGTAGGTTTCTTTTTCCAGTCTTCGGACTTTAACACTTACTTCCGTAATGGGAACTTGTAAAATATAGGGAAGCACGAGTGGTTATCCTCGAAACCTTCCTCTAATTTAATGTTGGGTGATTAAGTTTTCTAACCTGATAAATTTACTCCTCGTTTTTCGATTTTAAGTTACTATTTACTTAGTCACCTCGTAGCATGGGCTTACCCTGTTTGTCATCGGGCCTTATGCTCACTTAGGTGTTTGCAGTTCACTTAAATTTTGGAAGTGCTTGAGTTTCCGCCTCCATTCCATTTTGGTTTTCGGCCTTTTCAAATGTAACCTTCTTTCATGGCCGTGTAATATGGGCCTTCTGCCTCTGTTTAATTATGGAACTTCCGATCCCTTTTAAAGTGTGTCTCCCCATATGCTTAGAGTAAAGAGAGTATTAAATAACTTTTTAACAATGTGCAATTGCTTCTTCTTGTGTTAATGTAATCCACTTGCCTACAAATGGGCACCATATAAAACTAATGTACACACAGCTCCACAATTCTAGCATGTCTTGTAAAACTCCCTAGAAGCCAAGGCTTATTTCACTGATATGTACCTTCCCGAATTTGTAAAAACTAGCCTCCCCTTTCCTCAAAGTTTAAAATTATGGAGACATATGGGTCAAAGGTTTTGACTGGTCCACTTGAAATGTGAGTTCCATTCAAGTAGATTTGTAAAGATTTTCTGAACTTCTGAGCTCCTGGTATTATAAAGATTTTCTGATCTTACGAGCTCCCAGTATTCCAAAGATTTCAGAGCTTACGAGCTCCTGATATTGTGAAGATTTTCTAAGTCTACGAGCTCTTGAGATTGTATGGTTTTCTGAATTTGCGAGTTTAACTTTGGCTTTGTTAGCAATACTTAACGTTTAGTTAGTGCTTTGTCCGTCCATTCACCGTACACTCTTTCTTACCTCCGCGAACCATAGAAAACACGGTAACAACAACAACAATAATAATAATATCTAGTAATAATGTTGTAATAACACCATCAATGAAAGGCCAGAATTGAACAGTTCACTTGCAGCCTGCTGAACCTCTTACAGGTATTTTAAATGACACTGTGGTTTTTATTCCTTTATGACGTCATCCAGTAAATGGTTCCATTTTCGTGTGGCAGACACAGAAAATGAGTTGTTATATCCGGCAGTTCGATGGCGAGGAGTGAAGAGCAGATTTTATGTTTAAACTGTTGTATCTCTGTATGACATTCAAAAAGAAATGGAAACGCGATAATATGGAGAAGATATTGTAAGAACTCTGTGGAGAAGAGACAGAGTATGATAGTTACGACGAACATGGAGTCGCAACCACTCTTATTCTATTAAAGACGACGGCACATGGTCATAATTTTTTAAATTGCATGCATATCTCACACATGAATTTTGAGCGCGCTGAAGCCTTAGGGACAATCCTGGCCTAAATATCATTGAAAACAACATCACCATAATCAAAATGTGGCAGCAATCACCACCACCACTTGTACGTTATGCATCATCCTGGTATTCGTCCGAAGTAAAATAATCACTCCCAGGACTGCCGAAAATGGGATTTAACCCTCATTTCCTCTAGATAATATCAGTTGAGAGTGAGTAGACTATATTCCAGCCCCAAAAGCAAGTTCCAAATCAAATCGGGCCGCCTACGCGTCAACCTACTAGGCAACGACAGTATTTATTGGGGAAACCGTTATTTGCTCACACAACAGTTTGGAACTAGAGCGGAATGCAGCGGGGTCTCTGTATGGTGAGCTACCCGAAAAGAGGAGTAACAATTGAACACTTGTTTCGATCACTATTTCACTCCACAAGTTTCAAGCTGCTAGTACGACCTCCAATTAGCCACCATTGTCCCCCAGGACGGAGTAGTCTACAATTAACTCATGTTCTTCAAATATAATTACACCTCATACATAACCGCTTTGCTGACATGTTCGATCGAACTGCCCTCTGACGTCAACTAAGCGTTTATTCTCATTCATGTTGCACACCACTTCTCAACATATGTTCAAAACTTGGCTAACAACGTAACTGAGATACTCCGATTATATAGAAGTGATTAATTAAGTAATTTTATATAGTAATTTAATATAATTATTGTTTAAAATGAACAGCGATTTCAGTGGGTCCTCTAGAAACCATTTGCACTTACATAACTACGATCGTAAAAATGGACGAACAATCGTTGTTGATTAGACGCTTGAGTTACGTGGACGTCAAGTCTTTGATTGATGGTGACTGTGTTTACTAGTACCTCATATTAAATAACATATTTTCGGAAATATAAAAAATTTGATCTGTACTAATATTTTTTTATTTGTGATGGTGATTCTGCAAACATTTATTATCTTTCTTGAATGAATATTCCATGTTTAGGCATGTTTCGGACTTGTAAATTTTCTCGTTTCCTCTTTTACTTTCTGCCATTCAAGGTGTTTTAAATTTATTGGATGGTAGTTTCCCCTTCTGTTTCTAATTTTCTTGATTTCGTTCAGTGTGACTTAATTTTAACTGAGATTTGTAATTTATTAAATATAATATTCTCTTCTATTTATTCAATCTTCTATTAGCAAATTTGGTATACAAAAGGCGGTTTCCCATTCCTTTTCATCGTAGTTATTGAGAGCTCTCAACTGATATAACCATTCGATTAAAAGTTTGCTTTTAAAGAACTGCAGTTCGTGTGTAAAATTTTAAATCGTGTAAAACGTAGTAGTGATTAAGTTCATTAAGTACCATAATTTAAACTTCCTTGTAACTGATACTCAAGATGCACGTTTTTACTCTAATGGTTTTATTTATATACAATTTATTCATATTTTTTAAATTGAGAATCCTTTTAAAGATTGTTAATGTTTTTGAAACAATAATTAATTGTAATGCTACCTTTTTTCAAAATTTCTGAAGGTACTATCTATGAATTTGGAAGATCCCTTCCTTTTTAACTGATTCAGTGTACGAATTCATTTTTTAACGTTTTTATTTATTTAGATTAATTTCAGTTCGTTTTCTTCATTTAATGATTTGTTAATGTGTGTTACTATCTAAAAATGTAGATTCTTCCTTCATTAAATTTGTATGTGATTTAAACTATTTATGGTGTTTCATGGTATTTATCATGAATTGTTCTATCCTCTTGCCCACGATTCACCGTCTGTTGAGGTACTTTTGACCTTGGTTTGCCAAGATTCCATTGCTTCCCAGTCCTGTTCCTTGTGTTTTGGTCGAGGCCTACTCTAAGTTGTCGGTGTGATTTCGCGCTCTAGGCTTTCTTATGGTAGTGCTTGCAATCGACACTGTGTATTTTCAATGTTGTGCCGTCACTTGTTTCGTTGCCTTGTGTTCGATTGTCTGTACACTACAGGAGTTTTCAGTTGTTTTCCGCAGTGCAATGTTTATTTTTTTTCAAGTTTATTGCTCACTTCATATTTATTTTATGGTTTGATCACTTGAGTTTCACCTTGTGAGTTCCTTAGTACTCAAATCACTTACATTTATCTGTGAAATATGTACCAACTATACGACAAGATATCGCGGCCCAACGCATCACTCTACGCGGAGTTGACAAGAAATTGTCATCGAGAATTCTCAGGTTTTCATTGGATACTGAAGGGCTCTCTCTGGTGAAGCTAACATTTCCCCTTAGTCTACTGAAGCAGTCATTGGCGTGGCACAAGACAACATCAAAGCCGCGCAGCACAGAAAGGTTTAGAAAAGCTAGCGAAGAGGGGGTTTCTTCTCTGACGTGGAGAAACATTTTCTTCTCCACGACAAATCGTTTTTCCCCCGCCAGTGCACGTGATGGAGATTTTTCCGACTCATCGGCTATGTCGTGGAAACAGATGAGTAGAGAGCATAGTTTTCGTCTGCAATGTGCAGGATAATTGACGCTGCCGCAATTTGCAGAAAATGTTCGCAAATTGACGGACGGATATTGATATAATATTCAGTAAGACGGAAAGTTCATCGTTAGGTTATCTGAGCCATTGAACTCCTCTCTGAATTATAATAAGTTATCTTGGTATGTCAATAAAAACCTAAAAACATTTGTGGTCCACAGCAGAGATAATATTGACCGGACTATTGAGCATCTTTCGAATAAGATGCAAAATGACCGTACATACATCTCAAATGCTGCCAAAAATTCAATTTCAGACGATAGACGCAACAATGGCATTCGTACACTCACTCAACATGGCGGGAGCACGATACTTCATAACTCACGTAATAATAACAATAATCATGCGGGAGGTTGCACAAATGTGCCGACCCCGCTGGGAACGGGAGACGGCCATACAAATATGATTGCCTCCCGTCTATCAAGAATGTTCCACTGTCCTGGACCAATCAAGTCAAATATCTTGGCCTAAGGATGGACAAATGTCTTAAATGGAGAAGGAATATCGAACAGGCCCTGTAACGAGCGTCAGTTCGCGTGCACGCCCTAAACCCTCTGCTTTATAATAAACATATATCTTCCACAATCAAGAGAAATATTTATTTAGCATGTATTAGGCCCTTGCTGTTGTACGGGTGTGAGACCTGGTGCTATATTCCTCAAACTCCCGTTTCAAAATTAGAAATATTCCAAAACAAACTACTGATAAAAATGGCCAGAGCCCCTCTCTTGAGATCTAACAGAACGATATGATCCGAACTTCGTATTCCAACTCTTAGAACTCAGCTTAACAAGATAGCTAAGATGTCCAAGTCTATAACCCTACAAGGTCAGTCAACCGTACCGGGCATCTCCATTCTTAAACAGTTCATAAGACCCAACACACGGCTCAAACACCCCAGCTCACTTATGACCTGGTTGTAGTTACTATTCGAAATTTACAGCATACCTCACTAAATCATATCCAAATTTGACCCTGAAAACGATCGTTTGTTAATATACTATAATTTACATTTCCGAATTCCGTAGCTAAGAGGGGGTTTCAGTTCTGACTGGAGGTAAATACCACCTCCATTAAGATTGTTTTCACCCCGCCAGTGCAGTAAACAGAGATTTTTCCAATTTACCGGGTAGCCCTAGAAAAAAGATGAGTAAGAGGGCATAGTTTTCACCCTGGGACTCTCAATTTACTCGCCCCCAGCAAGAAAAAAAAAGGAAAGTTCATCTGTATACGATGGTCGCCTATACGGCGTCAACCTGTACCAGACCTCACCGGAGCACACACGCCATTATTATTTTATCTCTTAACACTGTTCATAGTTTTAAAAGCCACTGCGGCAATTATTAGGCTTCTGATAGTTATGCATTTGCAGCTATCGTAGCTGGTCTGTGGAAGGATGCCATTGGATCTGGTGGGTATTAAGAGCCGAATAGACGTCCCAAAAGCTAAGGAGGGATTGCAGATCATTTATCCTAAGATGAAACACGTTACATCTTTAGCACATGATCAGCATCACTTTGCGGTATTAGTGAGAGTTCGTTTCCCAGTCGTAAATTCGCTCAACTTACCAACTTACTGGTAAAGAAAAACTTTCTAAAGGCACTACGTCAAAGACAGACACTCCTCCAAGATACAGGCGGATTACCACCTCCTTCTTCAAATTTTGTTACCTGTTGGGAACCTGAACTGAAGCATGTAAGTACTACTCATACAATTTTGAAGCCATTAAAACATTTATTTTGTACCTGGATCAAAATGAGGCTGGAAGGCTTATAAAATCAATTATGCTCATCTGAATAATGTAGTAGCACCAAACACTGAACGCCAGGCCTGTCTCTGAAAGCCAGTTTCGCTATTGTGGATAATATAATGAATTACTTTTACGATATCTATATTACTATTTTCAAAGAGAAGGTAACCGGAGTCCTAAACAAAAACCTTCATTTTGGACAACTGAAGAACATCGCTGGATTTCTCGAGCACACAAGTCAATGACATACCGTAATTAACTTTCCTCATGCCCCCGTTGTTTCATGTGTGTTGAAAGAGTGTTTTCGCAATACAAAAATATTCTTGTGGACCAATCAACCCTATGGCGCAACAGTCCCGAAGAACCTTGGCCTACCAAGAGACCGCTGTTCAGCCCGAAGGCCTGCATATTATGAGGTGTCGTGTGGTCAGCATGACGAATCCTTTCGGCCGTTTTTCTTGGCTTTCTTGACCGGGGTCGCCATCTCACCGTCGGATAGCTCTTCCATTGTAATTACGTAGGCTGAGTAGACCTCAAACCAGCCCTCAGATTCAGGTAAAAATCTCTGACGTGACCGGTAATCGAACCCGTGGCCTCAGGGTAAGAGGCAGGAATGCTATCCCTAAACCGCGGCGCCGCCATTCTTGTGTACAAACGTGGTTCAGGAGCATCGATGTTTCACCGAAGACTGCATTGGGCATTATCGAGGGTTCCGACTGACTTGGATAGCAGCGAAGCTCACGGTGTTGCTTTTCTTTTTGAGAGCGAGTAGATGAGAGTCCCAGGGTGAAAACTATGCCCTTCTGCTCATCTGTTTCCACGACGGCCGTTGAGTCGGAAAATCTTCATCACATACACTGGCGGGGGAAAAGCGATCTGACATGGGAGAAAATTGTTAACCCCATGTCAGGGATTAAGCCCCCTCTTCGTTAGGCTGTTAGAAATCTAATTTTGAGATCGGAGATTATTAATAGAAGAAGAGTTAGGGGAGGGGGGAAAGCTTCGCTTCTTAACAAACGGCCCTTTCCAGGGAGGATTTAATTTTGACGTTTAGTGATTTAATTCAGAATGGGCCGAAACCTCTTAAAATAGGTCGTAAGTTAGCCAAGGGCCGCGTTGTTTTTAACGAGTACTCTGAATACGAAGTTCGGTTCGTAATACTTAGATCTCAGGGGTGGGGTTTTTATAACTTTCCGTAGGGTTTTGTTTTGGAAAGTCTGTAGTTTTGAGATGTGAGTCTTCGGAATATAGCTCCAGGCCTCACAGCCATACAGCAGGATGGGCCTGACACATGCTAAATAAAGGTTTCTCTTCATGCTGTTAGAGATACACCTGTTATATAGCAGAGGTGTCAGGGCTGCCACCCTTGTCGTGACTCGCTGTAAAGCCTGTCCTATAGTCTTTCTCCAAGTCAAACCACGGTCCATAATTAGACCTAAATATTTAATTTCGCTGGACCAGGACAGTGGGACATTAGTAATAGACGGATGACCACGTTCAGGGATACAACTGGGGAGGATGACCAGTGCCTCGCCTAGGCGGCTCTGCTGAGCAGGGGCCTTGGTGGGGGATGGGATGATTGGAAGGGATAGACAAGGAAGAGGGAAGGAAGCGGCCGTGGCCTTAAGTTAGGTACCATTCCGGCATTTGCGTGGAGGAGAAGTGGGAAACCTCGGAAAACCACTTCCAGGATAGCTGAGGTGGGAATCGAACCCACCTCTACTCAGTTGACATCCCGAGGCTGAGCGAACCCCGTTCCAGCCCTCGTACCACTTTTCAAATTTCGTGGCAGAGCCGGGAATCGAACCCGGGCCTCCGGGGGGTGGCAGCTAATCACACTAACTACTACACCACAGAGGCAGACTTATATGTTTCTACAATTTGATTTGACAGGTTTACAATATGATTTTGAGTTTTACATTGTCTTTTACAGAGTTGATGGTGATTTTCTGCCAATTTTCCCGTTGATTTTGCATTGTTACAATTTTAGTGGTTTTACACTTTATATGTCAAAATATATACCTTCCTCGGTTTCTTTTTTTTTTACCTCAGCTTTGGTGCGCTGCTCGCCTATTGGTCCGCATCATTGAAGCATTAAGGATCCCGATGTACGTCAACCTGCCTTAGCGGAGACAGGCAACTGATCACCCGTTGCTTTTTCTAGTCTGCCGTGGCCATCGTGTCCTCCAGGATTTAAGGCTTTCAGAACTGGAAACCAGGCTTTGTTTACCCGTTTACATTCCTCGTTACGGTTGAAGCTGTTGGTGCGCTTCAGGATTTCAGTGGCTTTCCTTTGTTATCGGGCGTGATAAGATACAGTGGTTGGTGTTGCTGTACTGTATGTCATGGCCTGCTAGCAGCGAGTGTTCAGCGACTGATGATCTGTCTGTTTGTCGCAGCCGGCTATGTCTGTTATGCTCCAGCCGTGTGGCGATGCTGCGTTTAGCAGTGCCTATGTATTCCTGGCCGCAGCTGCACTGGATCTTGTTGACACCTAATGTGGAAAGAAGATGGCGCTTGTCTTTAGCAGATCTAAGTAGTTACCGGTACTGGCTTTTCTTTGTTGGTCTACATATAGGTAGGTAGGTAAGGGTTATTCTGCCCGAAGGCAGGTACGAACCTCCGCAGAGGTGTTCCTGAGCCGGAGTTTACGTAAGGTAGGGTGGCCAGTTCCTTTCCGCTCCTCCAATCCCTTACCCCCACCAACAGCGCATGGCAACCCATCAAACTCCTGACCACGCCCAATGTTGCTTAACTTCGGAGATCTCACGGGATCCGGTGTTTCAACACGGCTACGGCCGTTCTACATACAGAGGGGACCAGAAAAATATAGATACTGTTTGCTAGTTAATATCTTTGGAACAAAATGACATATCGTTGCAATTCTTGCACGGTAGCGTAGTAGTCCATTGTTTTCTCAACATAAGATGAAGGTCACGTGAATGGTGCGACAATCTTGACGGACATACAGCGGCAATGGCGTAATGTGTACGGAACTCAGCCACCAACACGTTCAACAATTTATCGTATTCGGGATACATTTGAAAAGGCCTGGCTGACCAAATCATCAACAAGTCCAGAGTCCAGCGCTGCTATGTTGTAACATTTTACTAGATCACCTCAATAATCTGTGAATCGGAGTGCACGTTAAAGCAGAGTAAGCTGATCAACCGTGCGACAAATTCTGTAGGCTACAAAGAGGAAAGTGTACAATCCAAGATCGCTGCACGCTCTGAATGAGGACGACCCGCATCGAAAGATGGATACTGTGAGTGGTATGAAGGCATGCATCAAGAGGATGAACGGTTTTCAGGGATGGACGAGGCGCAGTTCAGACTAAACGGTGGTGTGGTGTGGTGTGGTGTGGTGTGGTGTGGTGTGGTGCGGTGCGGTGCGGTGCGGTGCGGTGCGGTGCGGTGCGGTGCGGTGCGGTGCGGTGTGGTGTGGAGTGGTGTGGTGTCATCGCGCGGTTTGATTGGCCTATTCTTCTTTGAAAGTACTGTAACTGGTGAGGTGTATCTTCATATGTTGCAAACATCGATTTTACCTGCCATCCGAGAGGTGTTTGGAAATGAAAGATTTTACTTACAACAAAATGGCGTTCCACGTCACTACCACAGAGATGTCAGAGCCTACTTGGATGAAATTTTACCTGGACGATGGATAGGTCGAAGACTGTTGAATAACCACCACAGTCTCCAGACCCTACACTTCTTGACTTCTACCTATGGAGGACCTTGAAAAATGAAGTTTATCGATAGAAGCCAGCTACACTGAATGAGCTATGAGAAACCATTGAGGCGCCCTGTGCGCTATCACACCGGCAACACCGACATCAGTTCAGCGGCATCGACGTTGTTTGGCTGCTAATGGGGGACACTTTGAACACACACCCGTGCAAGAATTGTAACTGTGTGTCACTTTATTCCATTAATATTGACTATCAAAGAGTGTCTATATTTTCTGGACTCCTATGGATGGTTTTTACCCCATGGGACTCCAGTAGCCTCTTTATTTTATCAGCTGTCTTCCCAATACACGGCAGAAAGGCTTTAGCTGCCAGCCGCTCCTCTTCTTTCCTCCTCGTTGTGGACGTCTGGGATGGAGTGCTCACTGGATATCTTTATGGCTGTACCCGTTTTGCGCGTAGGGCCCTACTGAGGTGGCTGAGCTCCTCGGTTAAGTGCTGGGGGTTGACAAATTCTGTTAGCGCGGTCAGCTAGCGTCTTAATCACTCCGTATTTTTGTAGTGGGTGGTGGTTGGACGTCTTCTGAAGATAGCAGTCTATGTGGGTGGGCTTGCGGTACACTGTGTGTCCCAAGCTTAAACCAGCCGTCTTCATTACCAGAACATCGAGGATAGGTAGTTTTCCTTCGTTCTCTGTCTCCACAATGAATTGAATATTGGTGTTAATACTATTCAGATGCTGTAGAAACAGCTGTAATTGTTCCTGTGCGTGGTTAAAGATTACAAAGGTGTAAGCTACGAAGCGCAGCCACACTTTAGTTTTCAGTGGTGCGGTGTGTAAAGGAGGCCCTGGACCACATAACTCGGATTTTTTTTTCCCGCGGACGTTACTGACTTGTTCAACCATTGCCTCACCACAAGAAATTTCCTGTGGAATGACAATTTCTACGAACAAATCGACAGTGTCGCTATGGGCAGTCCTCTGAGTCCTGTGGTCGCATTTTTTTGTTGAACAATTTTTACAAACAGCAATTTGAGACCGAATCAGCCAAGGTATGGATGGATGGTCGTACAATTTTACCTAGCAACCGTGCAGGCTGTGACTTATGGCTGGTTGCCATCTGAAATAAGCAGCCGTTGATGGATGGCCATGATCGGGAGACATATTCATCATCATCATTTGATTTTCTCAAAGGGAAAATTGGTTTATTTTTAATGTTGAAGACATTTGTGATCAGAGAAAGTACGAAAAACGTAAAATTAAACAATTTCCTCAACTGCGCCAAAATTTGAAGGGCTAAAGGGCCCGGAAAAGTTTCAAATTGTGAGTCTGGGATAGCTCTATCAAACTAAAAAACAAAGTTCGAAAATCACTTCTAGCCTAAATGCAGTTCCGGGAAAACAGTCTACTCGTTTTCTTTTTTTATTGAAATCTAAGCCAAATTAACTTATTTACATAATTCTTTCTGTAATGTGTTCCTTGCTTCAAAACCATCAGGCATTTATTTTTATTGTTTGAAGAATGTCCACACCGAATATAGTTATAAGGGCTTAAGTGAAACTCTTCATTGACTCACATTAGCGCTCGTAGTGGCGCTTAAGCCAAACAATGCATTGACTCACATTAGTGCTCGTAGTGGTAGAAAAAGGCAAACTGGGTGTTTATGTTTGTCTTAATACTTTTCTCTTCACCCACATACAACATACCACACACTATAAACCACTACAGAAACGCGCAATAGTAAATAAAACCCTCCACAAAGGTTTGGCGTCAGGAAGGCCCGAAACGAGGTCAAGTCCACACCAGATTCTGTCCCCAGTAAATTATCGTAAAGGTCTCCGGCTCCATGGCTAAATGGTTAGGTCACAGGGGTCCTGGGTTCGATTCCCGGCAGGGTCGAGAATTTCTAACATCATTAGTCAATTTCGCTGGCACGGGGGCTGGGTGTATGTGTCGTCTTCATCGTCATTTCATCATCATAGCGACACGCAAGTCGCCTACGGGAGTCAGTTCAAAAACCTGCACCTGGAAAGCCGAACTTGTCCTCGGACACTTCCAGCACTAAAAGCCATACGCTATTTCATTTCATTTTAGCATAAAGGTCCAGTACATGAAGATCGAATACCGCCGAGGTGTTTGAGGAAAGAAGAGAATCGTGCGCTGGCCGTACGGTTAGGAGCGTACAGCTGTGATGTTGCACTCGGGAAACAGTGGGTTCGAATCCCATTATCGGCAGCCCTGAAGATGGTTTTCCGTGGTTTCCCATTTTCACACCAGGTAAATGCTGGAACTATCCCTTAATTAAGGCCACGGCCGTTTCTTTCCACTCCTAGGCCTTTCCTGTCCCGTCGTTGCCATAGAACCTATCTGTGTCGGTGCGACGTAAAGTAAAATTGTTGCTAATTGTTGCTTGGAAGAAGAGAGGAAAGGTAGGAGCTGGCGCGAGTAAACATATTCTGTCACCCTGCACATGTCTTTCGAGAAGTAGAGTCTGTTAGCCAGAGAAAGAGCTCTATTGTCTCTAATAATAGGATGTCGTGACGCAGTGACGTCATATGGACAATTAGTAGCTCATGCGACATAACGCTTCCACATTGATCCATCGTGAGCCTTGAGGTGATGAGCAATAGCCTGTTCTGTAGGGGCGGGATCAAACACATTAGTGTAGTGGCTAGTTACTTAGTCCCTATGGTCGGTGGGTCACGATTAAAATCAAGCTTGCCGGACTGAGTAGATCAGGCAGGTAGAAGGCTGGCCTCCTAAAATCAGGTTGGTGGATTCGGTCCCGGCTCAGTCTGGTAATAACTCCTCCGAGACAAAATCCCGACTCCTCGCGAAAACAGTAAAAGTGGTTGATGAATGCTTAGTAATAACCTGTTGTAATTTAGATAACGTCTGAACGTAGTTTACAATTAGTCTATTGTAGTGTATTGTAGTATCTTATTAGAAATGAGTGTGCTTATCTATTACTGTGAAATATTTGTGTAGTATAGTACAATATCTGTAGTAACTCTCTTACTAGAATTCTGTTGTAGCAATTACTGTAGGTTAGGCTAAATTGCACTTTTGAATTTTGTAATTCTTCGGTATTCCTTTTGGTTTTCGGTAATTATCAGCAGTTTTCATCCTGTCAGGGTGTCGTAGGATAAACATTTTGTACAACTAAGTACAATAGTACTGCAGTGTCGTAGTAGCCTATATTACTTACCTTATTGTATTGTGATCTTTGTATACTATTTCTTTCTTTTCAATTTTATTTTGCACAGAATAAGTTATTTTTATTTTATTTTCATTATTCCGTAAAGAATGGCTAAGGAGTGCAAGTATAAGGATTGTGGGTGTGGCCAGGCATTAAGGAGTATGAGGGAGAAGTTGGAAAGTTTGAGAGAGATAATTAGGATTATCTCAGAGGACAGGAAGGAAAGAAGGCCTCCCTCAAACAATGTACAGGATACAGTAGATGTAAAAGAGGGATGGGAAGATAAGGGGGAAATTGTAGAGGACAAATGGTCTAATGTTTTAAGGGGAAGGAGATTGCAGGCTAAGGGCTCTATTCAGGATCAGAATTCAGGACAGGTGTCTGTGAGAAATCGGTACGAGTCACTGCAGGCAAAACAACAGAGGGAAAATGAGGAACACGGAATTGTTGCTGAGAAATGTGGAAGGAGGAAATGAAAAGGTAAGGAAGGGAAATGTAGAACAGAGCGTAGGAAACGACAGGTGGAACAGGGTCATGGGCAGGTAAAAAGGGAGGAAGAAGCAACTTCTGAAGCAGTGAGAAAAGATAGGGCTAACCAGGAGGGCAGGGGATCAAATGAGGTGGATAAGGTTGAGGCTCTCTGGTCATGGGGGATTCCATTGTTAGACATGTGGGGAAAGTGTGTGTGGAGGAAAGGGAACCAGGGTAGAGTGTTATCCAGGAATTAGATTGAGGCAGATGTTGAAGAAAGTAGAAGAGGAGGAGGAGGGGAAGTAGAAGGTAGTAGTGTTTCACATTGGTACCCTTGTCCTCTTAAATTCCAGCTTTATCTTCATATTGTGATCTTTCCTACTTTTAAAGACACCGCTCAAACTCATTCGTCTACTAATGTCATTCCCCGCTATCTCTCCACTGACAGCTCCAAACGTACCGCTTAATCGAGCAACTCGTCTCCTTCATCAATCAGTCACTACTGATTTGCATTTAGGGCAGTCGCCCAGGTGGCAGATTACCTATCTGTTGTTTTCCTAGCCTTTTCTTAAATGATTGCAAGAAATTGGAGATAGATAGATAGATAGATAGATAGATAGATAGATAGATAGATAGATAGATAGATAGATAGATAGATAGATAGATTGATTGATTGATTGATTGATTGATTGATTGATTGATTGATTGATTGATTGATTGATTGATTGATTGATTGATTGATTGATTGATTGATTGATTGATTGATTGATTGATTGATTGATTGATTGATTGATTGATTGATTGATTGATTGATTGATTGATTGATTGATTGATTGATTGATTGATTGATTGATTGATTGATTGACTGATTGATTGATTGATTGATTGATTGATTGATTGATTGATTGATTGATTGATTGATTGATTGATTGATTGATTGACCTTAAATTTTACATTTAAACCACCAGGTTTAGAAATTTGCACAAAATAAAACAGCTTTGAAACCTTCCCTCAAGCTATCTGCCGGAGCTATCACATGTTAAGAAAATTCTGCCATTACCTTGAGCTGCCTATCTTCGGCCCCTGCCTCCTTAGTACACGCTTCACACAATAAATTGGAGATGAAGATGACAATACGGCCTTAAAGCGCCCAGCTTTTTTAGTATCTCGATGGGAAGTTTCCAGGGCTCTTGCCAGATTGGCGGGATGCCTGTACACGCCCCCAGTTTTAATTGGCTAGAGAAAATATTCACAAAATTTCTGATTGGTTGATGAATACAGGAGATTGAGGGGCTCTTCGCAACATTACCGGGGCCATTTTGCAGTTGCTCACAATCTTGTAACTTATTTATTAATCAGTACAGAATAACATTATACGCAAAAAGCCTTATAAATGATTCCACTTCTTTAAAATATCATCTATATACCGTATATACACTGACTGACAGAGCAAATGCAACACCAAGAATCAGTGGTCAGAACTGTATGCCAATTGCAGGGTAGACTGACTGACGTCACTGAGGTATGCTCATGATGTGAAATGCGCCGCTGTGCTGCGCACGTAGCGAACGATAAATGGGACACGGCGTTGGCGAATGGCCCACTTCGTACCGTGATTTCTCAGCCGACAGTCATTGTAGAACGTGTTGTCGTGTGCCACAGGACACGTGTATAGCTAAGAATGCCAGGCCGCCGTCAACGGAGGCATTTCCAGCAGACAGACGACTTTACGAGGGGTATAGTGATCGGGCTGAGAAGGGCAGGTTGGTCGCTTCGTCAAATCGCAGCCGATACCCATAGGGATGTGTCCACGGTGCAGCGCCTGTGGCGAAGATGGTTGGCGCAGGGACATGTGGCACGTGCGAGGGATCCAGGCGCAGCCCGAGTGACGTCAGCACGCGAGGATCGGCGCATCCACCGCCAAGCGGTGGCAGCCCCGCACGCCGCGTCAACCGCCATTCTTCAGCATGTGCAAGATACCCTGGCTGTTCCAATATCGACCAGAACAATTTCCCGTCGATTGGTTGAAGGAGGCCTGCACTCCCGGCGTCCGCTCAGAAGACTACCATTGACTCCACAGCATAGACGTGCACGCCTGGCATGGTGCCGGGCTAGAGCGACTTGGATGAGGGAATGGCGGAACGTCGTGTTCTCCGATGAGTCACGCTTCTGTTCTGTCAGTGATAGTCACTGCAGACGCGTGTGGCGTCGGCGTGGAGAAAGGTCAAATCCGGCCGTAACTGTGGAGCGCCCTACCACTAGACAACGCGGCATCATGGTTTGGGGCGCTATTGCGTATGATTCCACGTCACCTCTAGTGCGTATTCAAGGCACGTTAAATGCCCACCGCTACGTGCAGCATGTGCTGCGGCCGGTGGCACTCCCGTACCTTCAGGGGCTGCCCAATGCTCTGTTTCAGCAGGATAATGCCCGCCCACACACTGCTCGCATCTCCCAACAGACTCTACGAAGTGTACAGATGCTTCCGTGGCCAGCGTACTCTCCGGATCTCTCACCAATCGAACACGTGTGGGATATCATTGGACGCCGTTTGCAAACTCTGCCCCAGCCTCGTACGGACGACTAACTGTGGCAAATGGTTGACAGAGAATGGAGAACCATCCCTCAGGACACCATCCGCACTCTTATTGACTCTGTACCTCGACGTGTTTCTGCGTGCAACGCCGCTCGCGGTGGTCCTACATCCTACTGAGTCGATGCCGTGCGCATTGTGTAACCTGCATATCGGTTTGAAATAAACATCAATTATTCGTCCGTGCCGTCTCTGTTTTTTCCCCAACTTTCATCCCTTTCGAACCACTCCTCCTTGGTGTTGCATTTGCTCTGTCAGTCAGTGTATATAAAACAAAAACGTCCAATAATACTGCCTTGAGGAATTCCCCTCTTAATTATTACAGGGTCAGGTAAATCTTCGCCTTCTCTAATTCTCTGAGATCTATTTCCTAGAAATATAGCCACCCATTCAGCCACTCTTTTGTCAAGTCCTACTGCACTCATTTTTACCAGTAGTCTCGCATGACCTACCCTATCAAATGCCTTAGATAGGTCAATCGCGATACAGTCCATTTGACCTCCTGAATGAAAGATGTCTACTGTATTAACACAAAGAAATAAATGAACTGGATTAAAGCCACTATATATATATATATATATTTAATAATAAAGCCAAGCTTTCAGCCAAATTGCATTGGCCTTCATCAGGGCATGTGAAGTTTTGCCTCCGACAGTGAGCAAGGAAATTCTCCGAAGGAACGTGGAAGTCATACCCATAATATCCACGGCCTACCCCACTAACTGGACTCAAGGATCGTGGCGCTGTGCTGTGATAGTTGGGAGGGAAGTTACTGATTCACCGCCCTCTGTCGACAGTTTGAGTGCGTCCCGCTGCGCCATGGTGGTGTTATGCATGTATTTCTGCAGTACAGCTCTACATGTATTTGATAACTTGAAGCCTTCTTCCCTGTTGATGTTATCTGGGCGCAGCTCTATCTCTATGGCTTCCCTCACAAGACGAGCATAGAAGTCTTTTACAGGCGCGATGACCTTCGCCTGGTCAAAAAGGATTTCATGGTTTGTACTGTAGAAATGTTCTGCTATGGCAGACTGGCTTATAGCGTTCATTAATATCTACTGTATCTTGCTGGAATCCTACAAGTTGAGCTTAAGTGGAATAACCTTTCCTAATACCGAACTACCTTCTATCGAACCAGTTATTAATTTCCCAAACATGTCCAATATAATCAGAAAGAATGCTTTCCCAAAGCTTACTTGCAATGCATGTCAAACTGACTGGCCTGTAATTTTAAGCTTTATAACTATCACCCTTTCCTTTATACGCAGGGGCTACTATAGCAACTCTCAATTCATTTGGTATAGCTCCTTCATGCAAGCAATAATCAAATAAGTACTTAAGATATGGTACTATATCCCAGACCCTTTCCTGTATACGCAGGGGCTACTATAGCAACTCTCCATTCATTTGGTAGTCTATAGCTCCTCCATGCAAGCAATAATCAAATAAGTACTTAAGATATGGTACTATATACCAACACATTGTCTTTAGTATATCCCCCAAAATATTATCGGTTCCAGTTGCTTTTCTAGTTTTCAACTTTGTATCTTATTGTAAATGTCCTTTTCAGGTAAAGTTTAATACTTCTTTAGTATTAGGCCTAGTGACCTCCTCTATCTGGACATTATCGCTGTAACCAACAATCTTTACATACTGCTGACTGAATAATTCTGCCTTTTGAAGATACTCGCATACATACTCCCCTTGTTCATTAATGATCCCAAAGTACCTACACATACCCTTCCATTTTTTTCAATAAAATTTGTAAGACCACCAATTATGCTTGCCATCATTTTATCTAAGTCTAAGGACTCTGTTTCATTCCCTGCTGGGAAATAAACTGACTGCGCAAATGTCATGGGATAGCGGAGCACTGATGCGCAGGTGTGTTGCCTGTGCATCACACGCCCCCTGTGCCAGCGGCAGTTGTATAGGAGACCTGGTGAGCAGTGGCTGTGCATGTGGCAGGTGTAACATGGAACGTCGTCGTGAGCTGACACCGTTCGAACGGGGTATGGTTTGTCGGTGCCCGACGGATGGGAAGTGCGATTTCGGAAGTAGTGCGGGAATTCGGCTTCACACGATCAACCGTGTCTAGGGTGTATCGTGAATGGTAGAACCATGTGTCACCGTCCACAACAGACGAATGATCTGCCGTCCAGCCACCCTCGATGACCGTAACCGACGACATCTCAGACGGATTGTCAATAGTGACAGACGGGCAACCGTGCAACAAATCACGGCTCAATTCAACACAGGCCGTGCTTGATACGTCTCCCAGTGGACAATCCGTAGGAACGTGGGTTCTATGGGCTATGGGAGCCGGCGCCGTACATGGAGGCCACTGTTAACCCAACGTCATCGGGCACAAAAACGTGCATTTATCGCCAGTCACCAGGGATGGACACACTGGAACAATGGCGTAACGTGATATGGTCGGACGAATCACGATTTCAACTGCACCATGCCGATGGCCGATAGGAGGCACCGTGTATGGCGCAGACCACATGAAGCGATGGATCCCGCCTGCCTCGAAGGTGGGGTCCAGGGCGCTGGTGTCTCTGTTATGGTCTGGGTACATTTTCCTGGTATGGAATGGCTACCTAATTGTTCTGGAAGAGACTTTGAATGGTACGCGGTATGTTGAGCTGCTCGCAGATCATCTCCACCCATTTTTGGCCTTCCAGCGCCCAGACGGTCCTGCGGTGTTTCAAAATGATAACGCGCCGCCACATCGCTCCCACGTCGTCCGGGACTGGTTCCAGGAACATGCAGCGGAGGTCCAACGACTGCCATGGCCACCCAGGAGCCTCGATATGAACCCTATCGAGCATATCTGGGATGTCCTGGAACGCAGGCTCCGTGCCATGGATCCTGCACCCATGAACAGACCAGCATTGGCGGCCGCTCTGCAAACGATTTGGTGTCAGCTGCGTCCAGAGGACTACCAGGGACTTGTCGACTCACTTCCACGGCGTCTCACTGCAGTTCGCAGGGCCAGAGGAGGCCCCACACGCTATTAGGTGACTATCCCATGACATTAGCAAAGTCAGTGTATGTAATGTAAGGGAACAAACAGTGATTTCCCTGTGTTAATTCCCATTCAACTTGGTATGGGGTGACCGAAGTTTCTTATCCTATAAAATTCTTAACACTCTTTCGGTATTTAATATTTCTCATTTATTCACCCCGGGGTAGAGTAGGCTTAGCCTCTGTACCTTAGGGCCATAATCCCACCTAGGGTTTTAAGAGTTTTCTAAAAAGATTGCAGGTTTTTGGCCTCCTTGCATTTTATTTTTGGTCGAACATTAACAACCATTTTCTTGTTTACATTATAGCCATTTAGTAAGGGCACTCATTGCACCTGTTTAAGTTTCTGGAAAGGAAAGTGATAAACTGTTGAGCAGAAATGACTGTAAATACCTCATTTGAAGATGGTCAGGTATAACCTAGGGCGCTGTAAGAAATTTATCTCTGAGAGACATAAATTTTTTATTAATTTTGGAGCTCAAACGCCTAGGCCATGGAAGTTAGAGGAGCAAACATGCTTTCATAAAATAGTGTACCTGTTTCAGAGCTATAATAATGCTCGTCGCTCGTAAATTATCATGTTGATAATTCTCACTAGTTTTGTACCTGATTTTGGACTTTAATTTGCTGAAGTTGACGAGCTCATTATTATGTTGTTATTGTTTATTCAGATTTTCTATCTATCAAATTAACAAAAGGGAAGGAAAGAAATAAAATTTCAACATTTAGTCCACTAACTTATGCTCTGGTCAGTTCCTTATCCGCCCATTCACTACAGCACCTTCTTACACCTCTGTGATCAACGACTTTCCCGTAATAATTATTATGATTATTATTACCTAGTCTAGAAATCTAAGAACAACGGCCGAGAGGATTCGTCGTGCTGACTACACGACACCTCGTAATATGATTGTCTTCGGGCTGAGCAGCGATGGCTTGGTAGGCCATGGCCCTTTAGAACGGTTGCGCCATGAGGTTTGATTTGAATTATTACTATTATTGTTACTATTTGTATTTCTCTTTTTTTCTTTTTTTTTTCTTTTTTGCTAGTTGCTTTACGTCGCACCGACACAGATAGGTCTTATGGCGACGATGGGACAGGGAAGGGCTAGGAGTGGGAAGGAAGCGGCCGTGGCCTTAATGAAGGTACAGCCCCAGCATTTGCCTGGTGTGAAAATGGGAAACCACGGAAAACCATTTTCAGGGCTGCCGACAGTGGGGTTCGAACCTACTATCTCCCGAATACTGGATACTAGCCGCACTTAAGCGACTGCAGTTATCGAGCTCGGTATTTGTATTTCCACCTCTGTGGTGTGGTGTTTAGTGTGATTAGCTGACACCCCCGAAGTTCCGGGTTCGAGTCCCGGCTCTGCCACGAAATTTGGAAACTGGTGCAAGGACTGGAACGGAGTCCACTGAGCCTCGAAAGGTGAACTGAAGAGAGAAGGTTAAATTCCTACCTCAGTCAACATCAAGGTGGTTTCACCTGTTTCCCCACTTCTTCTCTACGGACGGCACCTAACTTAAGGCCACGGCTGGTTCCTTGCCTATTCCTTCCAATCTTCCAGAAGGGTCCCTGTTCAGCATAGCAGGTAAGGCCACCTGGGCGAGGTACTGGTCTTCCTACCCATTTTCATCCCCGACCAAATGTCTCACACTCCAGGACACTGCCCTTCAGGCGGCAGAGGTGGGATCTCTCGCTGAGTCCGAGGAAAAATTCATCCCTGGAGGGTAAACAGATTAAATAATAAATTGTTGTTATTATTAGTCTATTATGTATGTTGCTTTACGTCGCACCGATAAAGTTAGGTCTTATGGCGACGATGGGATAAGAGTGGGAAGGAAGCGGCCGGTGGCCTTAATTAAGGTACAGCCCCAGCACTTGCCTGGTGTGAAAATGGAAAAGCACGAAAAACATTCCTCAGGTCTGCCGACTGTGGTGTTCGAACCCACTATCTCCTGAATGCTAGCTCACAGCTGCGTGCTCCTAACCGCACGGCCAACTCGCTCGGTCTTGTATTATTATTACTATAAAATGAAGCTACCTCTGTGAAAGAAGAGTAGAATGCTACCCTCTGCATTCGAAAATCACGCGTTGTAACTCGGTTGATGAAGTAGGATTTTGGAACGATGGGAAAAAGTATAAAGTGACTGCCTAACCGGTGTCGTAAAGACGTCCTCGATTAACCAGGAGGACTTCCGATCAAGAAATCGAAAAAGTTTATCAACGATATTTCCACTTCTGGAAATGTTCTGAAGTTCACTCAGCCTTCAACAAAAATGAGTACCAGGTTAATTCCTGGGAGAAAAGGCGACCGGGAGTAGAGCTAACCACTCTGTTCCGCTCACTACTAAGGTTACGGATAGAGGAAGCCTTTACCTTCTGGGGGTTTTAAGCCACTATCTCCGGAATGCAAGCTTACAGCTACACGCCCCCTATACACACGGGCAACTCGCTCAGTAATGATGATAAGAAGAAGAAGAAGAATTCTTACTGCTTTTACGACTTCCCAGGTGCCGAAGTGCCGCAAATTTTGACACACAGGAATCATTTTTGAGCACCTCCAAACACCACAGGACGAGCGATGTCCCCAACTTCGACACTGAAACCCAATGTTCTGCCACATGAACAACTCAGTTGTGCGAGACAGCTCAAAAATGAGAGCTGTACATAATTAGCGCCTAGTTTTGTCACAGTTGGGTATGTGCCGTACTGTACGCTGTATAATGGAAACTGGAGCATAAAGTATGAAATAAAATTAGAGCTTCCAAGAATACGTCCGCACCAATCAATAATTCCAGTTCGTATCAGGTACAACATATTCTCTATTAAGCTTATGACCTACTTCTCATCTTTTAAATTATCATGAGAAAGCAGAGCATAATTAATAAGCCGTAAGACAAGGTGAGACTCTGCGAGTGAGATAGTGAACGGTTAAAATGCAATTAAACTTTTTAAAAAAGATATATTACTGGCTATTCAAAAACGATTAAAATGTTTTGAATATGTCGGCGGTATTGATAATATATTTTATTTCTTGATGTTTCACAATATTTAGTTGCTTTGAAGTTGGTTTGCGCATGCCCTGATGTAGCTTGTTGGTCACCAAGGTAACCGTTGGTTCTCAGATAAACAGTGTTTCTGTAATCTCTGTTGAGTTACGTACGCTGGTGAGTACGTATGATAAGAAGAAGATATGTAGATACTGTCTAGACATTCACCTAGAAAACTGCACAGCATGACGGATGTAGCAACTAGTCCCATTGATTTAAGCCATGTTGGAGAATTGAGGTTCGTACCTTTGCCTTAAAATGTTTCAGTAGGTTGAGTACCATCCCTTTCCAATCATCTCCGGACAGCGCCACGTAATGTAGTTTATTTGTTAGAAAGGAAGCACTGGACATTTAGAACTAGGTAGGTTTAAGTTCGAGTCTTGAAGACGTCCTATATTTTCATCTTATTCCAGTTTAGAAGTAATAGACCCCTGTGGGGGGGGGGCGGTAGAATAACACCCAGAGTATCCCCTACCTGTCGTAAGAGGCAACTAAAAGGGGCCCCAGGGCCTCTCAACTTGGGAGTGTGGGTTGGCAACCACGGGTCCCTTAGCTCAGTCTTCGCATTGCTTCCTCCTGGATCAGGCTCCTCACTTTCATCTATCCTATCCGACCTCCCTTGCCAACTCTCCTCCTGTGGGTGGAGGCGGTAGAATAACACCCACGGTATCCCTACTTGTCATAAGAGGCGATTAAAAGGGGCTCCAGGGGCTCTGAACTATGGAGCGTGGGTTGGCGACCACGGGGCCCTCAGCTGAGTCCTGGCATTGCTTCCACTTACTTGTGCCAGGCTCCTCACTTTCCTCTATCCTATCCGACCTTTCTTGGTCAATTCTTGTTCTTTTCCGACCCCGACGCTATTAGGTTTGCGAGGGCTAGGGAGTCTTTCATTTTCACGCCCTTCGTGGCCCTTGTCTTTCTTTGACCGATATCTTCATTTTTCGAAGTGTCGGATCCCTTCCATTTTCCCCTCTGATTAGTGTTATATAGAGGATGGTTGCCTAGTTGTACTTCCTCTTAAAACAATAATCACTACCACCACTCCTGTTCTTTTCCGACCCCGACGGTTTTGGGACTCTCGAGGCCTAAGGAGTCTTTAATTTTCAAGCCCTTCGTGGCCCTTGCCTTTTTTTTGGCTGATACCTTCATTTTTCGAAGTGTCGGATCCCTTCCATTTTTATCTATGATTAGTGCGAGGATGGTTGCCCAGTTGTACTTCCTCTTAAAACAATAATCGCAACCACCAGAACCTTGACCAACTCTTGTTCTTTTCCGACCCCGACGATATTACGTATTGCGGCCTAGGAAATATCTTGTTTGCATGCCTTCCGTGCCCCTTGTCGTTCTTTGGCCAATACCTTAATTTTTCTAAGTACCTACTGGACCCCTTCTACTTTTTACTTCTGATTGGTATTAACAGAGGATGGTTGTCCGTTGTACTTACTCTTAAAACAATAATCACCACCACCATCTAGAAGTAACTGCTTGTAAAAGCGTGTCATATCAATGTTTATAGAAACCATATTATGAGCAAACCGCCGTTAGTAGATTTCAACTTATAATTCTAGATTGTCTCCTTCACAGGGGCGTGATCCCCCTGTGGGTGGGGGCGGTAGAATAACACCCACGGTATCCCCTGCCTGTCGTAAGAGGCGACTAAAAGGGGCTTCAGGGGCTGTGAACTTTAAAGCGTGGGTTGGCGACCACGGGGCCCTTAGCTGAGTCCTGACTTTGCTTCCACTTACTTGTGCCAGGCTCCTCACTTTCATCTATCCTATCCGACCTCTCTTGGTCAACTCTTGCACTTTTCCGACCCCGACGGTATTACGTATGGAGGCCTAGGGAGTCTTTCATTTTCACGCTCTTCGTGGCCCTTGTCTTCCTTTGGCCGATACCTTCATTTTTCGAAGTTTCGGACCCCTTCCATCTTTTCTCTCTGATTAGTGTTAATATAGAGGATGGTTGCCTAGTTGTACTTCCTCTTAAAACAATAATCACCACAACCACCACCACCACCACTGATATCCGAGTGATATTGTCACTGGCTTTTCGCTGATTTGCCTGCGGTTCGAATTCCCGTCAATGCGTCTAGTATTTTAGAACTGAAAGGTCACGTTCCTGTGGTTCGGATCCCACGCAAAACTACGAACTTCTACAAGTACAGGTGGGCATAAAATTCTGGATATATGTTGCCGTAAACTTTAATGCCTAAATGTCTCAAAAACCGGTGTGCAATAAATCGTATTCAGAACACAAAAGAATGCGTCGCCAGGTCCTATGGGACATTCATCTCAGCATCGCTGTTTGTAACCCATCTAAAAGCAAGTCTCATATCTTCTTTCAGTTTATCAGATAATTCTCGAACTCTGTTGCTCTAAGTCACTAGTTCCGCGGATCGTTTGTGAGTTGACTTTTACGGTGATCTTTCCACTATCTCCGCGACTTCTCTCTCTTCTTGTTGATGGTCTACTACTTCTTGGCTTATCCTCCACGCTGACAATAGCGAACAGTTTCACTTCCCAACACAAGTGTTCTCTTTGAAGGAGGCTTTCGTCCGAACGGCAGTTGGAATTCTGCGCACACCTGTTCCAACGTTTTAGCTGTTCTTGGTCTCCCATGAACCCAAATGCTTCTGACAATAGGTTCTTCAATGGAATAGTCACTTTTATCTGCCACTTTTTATATCCAAAACAGAAAAACAGGAAAAGATTAATTGTAATTGCGTTATTTATACGTCTAAGTAATATATAAAGAAAGACTGTGAGTTTGTTTCTAAGGGGTAATATGAGAAATTGCTGGTCCGATTCTGAAATGTCTTTTACCATTTGAAATATGTCATTGCGGAGAATGAAGTATGAACCATCTCGGAATATGAAAAGGTTCCCATGATAAACACGATTGAAGAAAAGTGCCACTGAATGTTTGTATGTGTGCCGCTGTGTGTTTTTTCACGTAAAAACTACCGGGCGAATGGAGATGAAATTTGGTAAGATTACAGCTGGTACCTTCGGTTAACATGCAGGCTATTACGCTATCTTTCAAGCGGGGCGTGTAGTGATCGAAAGTTTGAAACAAGTCAGAGGAGCACACTAAGTCAACTTAAAATTTGAGTTCCCAGACAAAAAGTATATGTGAATTTTCTTCGTATTTCTAATAGATTTCGAGAAAAAAATGTTATTCTTCGTTTTATCGTTTGCTTTATCCTGGGTTTCTCTGTCTTCGTTTCATTCGCGAAAAAACTATTTGACGGACCGTGCTCAAATTGGGTAAGCAAACAGATGGAACCTTATTATTAACTTAAGGGGGCCGTACAAGGAAATAAAAAGTGAAGCAATTCTTAGCAAAATGTACACCTGGGACCATTAAACGGTTAGTCCTAACAAAAAAAAGGAGTCAGCGAGTGTACTTTCATGAATGGCAGTAGGCGAGGGAGCCTGCCATTATAATGAAAATTCCCCAACTCGATCGTGGCCGGAAATGGGCAAGGAGGGCCCGCCATTACAATGAAACCTCTCCTACCCGGAGTTCACATGAGAAACGATGTGTGGCGATCTCCGCGCCGAATTTCTCGGGTAACACTAAGAGTCATGTCAATTAATACAACATTACCCATAACATGTAAAATACCTCAACTATAATTCTGTATACAGTGTAGAATTCCGTAACGGAACATTGGTATATTTATTTTTATTTTTGCTTTTCGTCTCGCATGTCACAGATAGGTCTTATGGTGACGTTGGGATATGAGTGGGAAGGAAGCGGCCGTGGGCTTGATTAAGGTACAGCCCCAGCATTTGTGCAGTGTGAAAATGGGAAAACATCTTCAGGACTGCCGACAGTGGGATTTGAACTCACTACCTCACTACAACGCAGCCACTCTCTCGGTACTGATACATCAATTAGTATATTATATATTGTTAATTTATGGGGTTAATGGTACTTTGTGCCCACCCTGTCTGTGTCAGATCCTACGTTCCCGGGTTCGAACCTGATAGAAGTAGACGGATTTTTAAGTCTATCCGGTAATCCATGTCGTACAATGTCGGCAATAGGGCTAGTGAAAACCTATTCCATATCACTCTCAAAAGCTGATTCTCCAACAGTATTACCCGCCAACTCATTACAATTTCGCAGTCTATAATCTTATGATAATGTGACAGATGAATAAAGTTATTTCAGAGTGTTCAAACTAACTCCAAAAGTAATAGAGTGAAGCTTGTGTTAGAGTATGTTTAGCGACAGAAAGGTCGTGGAGCAGAGAAACAATCTCTCAAGGGGAAGGGGAATCAAACATATCGCCAGGAATACATACCAGAACTTATCATCGGTACGACTGGTACCATGTGTAACGAGTGAGTGATAAGTGTAACAGCCGATGGAGAAGGAGAAACATTAAACGAATAATTAGTTTTAAATGTTACTGAGCCTTTTCTTCTTCTTCTTCTTCTTCTTCTTCTTCTTCTTCTTCTTCTTCTTCTTCTTCTTCTTCTTCTTCTTAATGTGGGGTCGAGGTTTCTGCCAAGTCGTTTGTATTTCCCTCGATCCCAAATGGCAATTTCCCTTCTTTTCCCTGAGATCCTAGCCCACCTGCCCCCCCCCATGTGGGTGGGGGCGGTAGAATAACACCCACGGTATCCCCTGCCTGTCGTAAGAGACGACTAAAAGGGGCCTCAGGGGCTCTGAACTTTGGAGCGTGGGTTGGCGACCACGGGGCCCTCAGCTGAGTCCTGGCATTGCTTCCACTTACTTGTGCCAGGCTCCTCACTTTCATCTATCCTATCCGACCTCTCTTGGTCAACACTTGTTCTTTTCCGACTCCGACGCTATTAGGTTTGCAAGGGCTAGGGAGTCTTTCATTTTCACGCCCTTCGTGGCCCTTGTCTTTCTTAGACCGATATCTTCATTTTTCGAAGTGTCGGATCCCTTCCATTTTTTCTCTCTGATTAGTGTTATATAGAGGATGGTTGCCTAGCCCGCCTGGTGGCCATGATCGTTAAGGCGTTGAATTCTAAACTCTCTGACACTGTGGTTGGCCGGTTCTAATCTCGTTGGTCGAAAAACATTTCACCATCAGCAGGGTAGGGGAGGTGGTGGTATACAATTTATAATCACTAGATAGAGTGCCAAAAGCCTGGATTTAATTCCAAAACTCTCCGCAGTGGTCATATGGAGTGAGGGCACATGACGCTGTTGATAGCGATTCGTCCGTCGGATGGAGACGTTAAGCCTTGAGCAGACCCCTTGGTGCTATTCGACAGGAGTAGGCTATGTGCCGGCACCAAGTTTCGCCCTCTCCTTTCTTACTATCATATATCATGTCATGTCATGTCATGTCTTTAAAAGTAGGAAAGATCACAATATGAAAATAAAGTTGGAATTCGAGAGGACAAATTGGGGCAAATATTCATTTATAGGAAGGGGAGTTAGGGATTGGAATAACTTACCAAGGGAGATGTTCAATAAATTTCCAATTTCTTTGAAATCATATAATAAAAGGCTGGAAAAACAACAGATAGGGAATCTGCCACCTGGGCGAAATGCAGATCAGTATTGATTGATTAATTCATTCATTCATTCATTCATTCATTCATTCATTCATTCATTCATTCATTCATTCATTCATTCATTCATGTCATCTCATTAACTCCTCTGATGAGGTTGACTTCAGGAAGGGCACCTACCACGACAGATTCATCTCACCTCATACCCGACCCCGTAGAGAAAGGGAACAAGGGTTGGACAAACATAATTATCTTCATCCCTACTCAACTACACCCTTTCCCAAAGCATTTTTGGTGTCCGCTGATATTTCTGAAAAAGTGTAAGCTGCACTACTTATTCCAGCAATGGGAGAACTTCCGATTGTTCCTCATATGAAAAGAACATTCTTACATACTGCTTATTCCAAAGATTCCGCTCTTGTTTGTTATAATTATGGGTTCTTTCCAACTCAGTCCCTGTACCAGTACATGGTCTCCTTGCGCATGCGCAATACGAAAATTCCTTTCCAACACAGTCAAAATTGCGTTCATGTATTCGTCCGTGTACTGCAGTCAGGTGTTCCAACTAACTCTTCGCATCGATCCGTGGCGGTCGGAACTAGTCCGCAGTCTAAAGCATGTACTGAGCCGTACATTTCTGTGACATGCGCAGAAACACTGTATCGTTGCCTCCTGCTGTACGCTGATTTCTTTAGAGTTCCTTAATCAGCTGTTTTTATGCACATTGCGCGCTCTTCTCTCATTAATAAATTAATCAGCTGTTTGGTTACTGAGGTTAGGATGGATAGTGACGACGATTTTTTACACTCTTCATCCAGTGAAGAAGAAGAGGTACTATTTTTCGAAAAAAGAAAAAGAAATGAAAATTATTTAGGTGACGGTAATTAAACATCTTTCTTTAGTTATTTATGTATTGTGTTACGTTAGGCCTATAATTTATGAAGACACAAAAGCTACCAGGTGAAACAAAATATAGTTGAAATACGATGTATTTTTCAGAAGAAACTGTTCCTCAGTACAATGAAAATGAGTTTTTCGAGCATTTCCGCATTAGCCGAGGAGTTGCTCAAGATATTACAAATCGATATTAAAGAAGTGAGCATCATAAAAGACATTACGCGCAAAACTGGAAAATATCGGCATTACACCAGGTTAGTATAGTAATTGCGTTACTCCTATTCCTTGCAGTTCATGAACGAGAATCCATTCCAACACAACCCAATCGTGTATCAATCCCGGAACCGATACGAAGTCAGCGCATGCGTATAGAGCGGTATATGGATGCGTCCATGTACTGACAGCAAACTGCGAGTTGGAAAGAACCTTATATTAACCTGACTCAACACACGTTCGATTTCTGCATTTGAATGAAGCAAAGTCAGAGCCAAAAGAACAAACGAGATCAATAATTATATAATTGTCTACTGCAACATCTTCATACTGATTAAATTCTTAAATTCTAGCTAGAATTCAGTCGTAGGGTACTTCTTTAGTTCTATACACATTTCTGAAAACGTACAATCATCCAATGAATTTCAGATTTGTCAATACTCCTTTTAAATCCTGAAGTTAAGTATGTGATAGGCTTTCTAAGACTTCATTCACACTTATACGTGACTTTTTCGGAGGATTTGATGTTTTCAGGCATTTTTGGTTAAATTTACACACTGTTAATTTCACCGTGGTGTCATGTGATAAACAAGAATTTTACTTCTTGAATATCATAATTATTTCACAAAATTTCCAAACTAGCAATATTTAAATCTGTAACTACCGTACACTGAAAATCATAATAAATATGTCCAAACTAAATATTCCTAAAAATGGCCAAGTTAGGAAAAGAAAGTGGCCAAAATGCCTTTAACTGATTTTTAAGAACATTTGAGGCAGACGTAGCACTCGAAATATCCAGATATAGCCATGCAGTGACTAAACTGGCAACCCTGCTTGTGACAGGCTCCTCTCTTTTATATTTCCTACCTGCAATCCCTTTGTCAACTTTGTCGACGGACCCCGACGGTATTAAATTTGTATAGTCTAGGGTGTCTTATTTTCCTGTCTCTCATGGCCCTTCTCTTTCATATGATGATACCTTTAACCTTCCTAGAGTTCGATTTTTACCAAACAAGTTGATTGCTTAGTACATCGGTTTGTAGCCTACCCCAGCATCAGCAGCCCTGGTGGTGGTGATTATTGTTTTAAGAGGAAGTACAACTAGGCAACCATCCTCTACACAACACTAATCAGAGAGAGAAAAATTGGAAGGGATCCGACACTTCGAAAAAATGAAGATATGGACCAAAGGAAGACAAGGGCCACGAAGGGCGTGAAAATGAAAGACTCCCTAGGCCTCGAGTGCTCTAATACCCTCGGGGTCGGAAAAGAACAAGAGTTGACCAAGGTAGGTCGACTAGGATAGATGAAAGTAAGACGCCTGGCACAAATAAGTGGAAGCAATGCTAGGAATCAGCTAAGGCCCCTTGGAACTTTCAGCACTGTCCTTCAAGGCACCCCCCCCCCCCAAAAAAAAATGTTTCATGAAACTAGAGCGAGGATCAGCCGTTGTTTTACGTACGATACGAATAACTTAAAAACTTACACTGAAATGTTAAATTAACATAGCGACAAAGAATCTACTAGCAAGGCTCAATAGGGCCATACATAATTCTCCATATTTGTACTGCTTGAATGAAAGGAAAACACTTAGGATTGTGATGCGCGGGGATATTTCCCTGTAGAGGCTTCAGTATTGCTAATGTAACTGTGTGTTGACAAATGTCAAGACATGAGGAAAGGAGCAATTCACAAGGGATTAATCAGTAGGGGGCCGGAACGTGATCACCGAGATAACGGGGGCCACGGCCAGAAACAGTTGCAAGCTTACAACATCGTGTCAGCTTTTGCACATCGGTTCCCGGAAACAACAATACCCTAGGGATCCTCGGGTTGTACCGTAGTTGAGAGATGCGCTGTGTTTAAGTTGCAGCGTTGGGAAGACTGTGACAGGATCGTGAGCTGCACTTAGTTCCTCATTTTGTGCCATATAAGTAACTTTTTTGAAGAGGGACCGTTTTGTCACAGAGAAGCCAAAACTATGTGCATCTTCGGTAAGTTATGAAAAAGGTTTTTTAAAAATTCTAATAGTAGCAAGACAATCGCAGATAAGTGCCAAAGTTCGATAGGTAGGCCTATATATTTTGTCAAATGCCCGGGAACTGGTTGGAACCTCAAATGGCGCCATCAAAACTATTTTGTAATTGGCGGGCGTGATCACTCAGTTCCAGTGGTTCTATCTTCTCATCAGGACGGCCCAGGCTTGAATCTCAGTCGATGCATGAAACATTTTTAAAATGGGAAGTCACGTTCTATTGATACGGATTCAACTTAAAACACTAGATCCCGTCCCTTACCTTTCTTTATACTTTTGAGCCATAACCGCATCACTTATGGTGGTGTATTTTGAGTATCCAACCATTCTCGGGCTTACCTTGTACCTTAAATGGTGAGTGGATGCAGTGGCGTACCCACAAAATAATTTCAGTGGGTGGGGTGTAAGTCCAGGCCAGAAGCGTGGATACAACTTTTCCTTCGAAGGGGTTGTGAAAAGACTTTTTCATTTTTATTTAGAATTTGCTTTACGTCGCACCGTAGTTCTTATGGCGACGATGTGAAAGGAAACGGCTAAGAGTGGGAAAGAAGTGGCCGTGGCCTTAATTAAGGTACAGCCCCAGGGCTGGCGACAGTGGGGTTTGAACCCACTATCTCCGGGATGCAAGCACACAGCTGTGCGCCCTTTACCGCACGGCCAGCTCGCCCGGTGGAATATGAAAAGAAAACTGGTCCTACCGAGTGCGGTGACGGATCCTCAGTAGATATTGATGGTTTTGATTGTTACCATGTACAATCATAGCTTCTGTACTCTTAACATAAACCGGCTGCATTATTGAAACTGTTCGTAAAATTGGTAATATCGTTCTTCGTTTGTGAGGAGTAGAATCTTCATTTAATTTGTTTTCTTATAAAAAGGAACCACTTTGGTACTACACCCCGTGAAGGTAGCCTTCCAGGTCGTAGATATTTCGATTACGGGAGGCTCAAGGTCAACGCAACTGCAACCAGAAACAAGGCTGTATCTTCCCCATCCCATGTCTTTCTTAACTCTGTCAGTGCCGGGAATCGAATGCAGGATGCCTTATGTCAAGTTCTAAAATAAGGAGACCTAACAGTAACCAGCCCACTCCGTGGTGTAGAGGTAGCGTGCCTGCCTCTTACCGGAGGCTTCGGGTTCAATTCCCGGCCAGGTCACGGATTTTTACCTGGATTTGAGGGCTGGTTCGAGGTACAATCAGCCCACGTGTTTATAATTGTGGAGCTATCTGACGGTGAGATGGCGGCCCCGGTCTAGAAAGCCAACGATAACGGCGAAGAGGATTCGTCGTGCTGACTACACGACACCTCGTAAACTGTAGGCCTTCGGGCAGAACAGCGATCGCTTCGGTGCTGTTACACCATGGAGTTTGGTTTGGAAAAGTGAACAGAGAAGGAAGCGATACCTCTGCAAGGCTCTTTAGCTTCCAGTTAATTCTTCCGTCCGGTCTCGTGCATTTAGGACAGTTGAAAAACGTACGCCTTAACAAATGCTCCTTATAAAACCTTTATAAAAATACTAACTACATCTATTTATAACAATAATTACAAACGCCTCCTTTTCATGTGACTCAGTTGGTTGAGTCGCTGTCCTTCTGAGTCCGAGTTCGCAGATTCAAATCCCGGCTTGGGTCGCTGGCCCTTAAAACGGTGTTGAAATGGCAACAGCTCCGTGTCGTTGGTTTCTGGCACGTTAATAACAATTATACATACGAATATTAGTCACAAAACTGTAACTTTATACTACGGTACTATATTCTGTATCCCAGGCTTGCGGGAGAAAGTAATTAATAATTTGCTTTACGTCGCACCGTCACAGATAGGTCTTATGGCGACGGTGGGATATTGAAGGCCTAGGAACGGGAAGGAAGCGGCCGTGGCCTTAATTAAGGTACAGCCCCAGCATTTGCCTGGTGTGAAAATGGGAAACCACGGAAAACTATCTTCTGGGCTGCCGACAGTGGGGTTCGAACCCACTATATCCCGGATGCGAGCTCACAGCTGCGCGCTCCTAACCGCACGGCCAACTCGCCCGGTGTATTTTTCTTTACCAGCTAACAAAATATCTATACCCAAACGCTTTACATTTTATATTTATGTATTTATTTATTTGTTTATTTGTTGATTAGTGCCTTCTGTACATTGGCAAAGTTAGGGCTCCAGGCCCCCTCGTACACTTAACCCTATACTAATCAGAATCTGAAATAAAATACTGAGATACTTAAAATAGTTAAAACTACATACATTAATAGAATTGAAAATAAATTTGAATAAAGTACTAACTAAATTAATTAAAACTAATTAATATTAAAAACTCTTAAAATGACTAATCCTCAGGCACGCACACATTCATACTTAAACCATTCAGTCAGCTGTCCTCAGCAGGTAGTCTCGGCAGGTGACCTTAAATCGTGATTTGAAAAAAGCTAGTTTCTCTGACCTGGGCTGGCAGGGTATTCCATAATCTGGTGACAGTCACCAAAAATGATCTATTAATTTTATTTGTGTGGTGCAGTGGAATAGAAAGAATGAATCTAGAACGTGTATTTCAGTTGTGAAATGATGATAAAAACATGAATTTCGAAGAAATATACAGTAGATGACATTTAACTACCACTCTAAACACCATCGTTAAAGTGTGTAGCTGCCAACGTTTATCAGACATCAGCCATGAGACAGCCTGATAGTATGGGGTGATATGAACATCGTACCCGATATTGTAAATAAATCGCAGGCAGGAATTCAGTGCTCGTTGAAGTTTACGTGTTTCTTCTCTCGTCATGTCAACTAAAACAACGTCACAATAATCAAGAATAGGGAAAATGAGTGTCTGTATTAGTTTGGCCTGTAGCTCAAATGGAAATACATCCCTCTGCCGTTTAAGAGGGTGAAGAACTCAAAAAACCTTCTTACGTATTTATTTCGTGTGATCAGACCAATCAACTGTTTCATTCACCACTACGCCGAGATTTTTAACCGTCTTATTGTAGGGAATAATGTTGCCATTCAGTAGGATAGGCGGGATTGCGACATTGTATGAGCAGCTGAGTAATTCTCGTGATCAAATTATGATTGCCTGAGATTTTGTGGAGTTTAGTACAAAAGAGTTAACGTTGTGCATATACAGTGAGTCGTCGGAGGTCATTGTTAATATCTTGTCTTGCAGTGTCGATATATTTGAAGGTCGTCAGCATAGAGGTGGTGTGAGTTATTTCCTGTCACAGATGGTTTGTCATTGATATAAATACAGAAAATTAGGGGCCCTGGAATACTGCACCTCAGGGGCTCTGAACTTTGAAGCGTGGGTTGGCGACCACAGGGCCCTCAGCTGAGTCCTGGCATTGCTTCCACTTACTAGTGCCAGGCTCCTCACGTTCATCTATCCTTTCGGACTTCTCTTGGTCAACTCTTGTTTTTTTCCGACCCCGACGCTATTAGGTTTGCGAGGGCTAGGGAGTCTTTCATTTTCACGCCCTTCGTGGCCCTTTGTCTTCCTTTGGCCGATACCTTCATTTTTCGAAGTGTCGGACCCCTTCCATTTTTCTCTCTGATTAGTGTTATATAGAGGATGGTTGCCTAGTTGTACTTCCTCTTAAAACAATAATCACCACCACCACCACCCTGGAATACTGCCCTGTGGTGCAACACTAAGTTTCATTTTCCATTTAGTGGCCTTATCGATTACTGTTACACGCTGTTGACGGTTACTCAAATATGAACTAAAAACCTTAAGCGCAGCCAGGTCGAAATTTAGCAATTCCATTTTCTTTATCATAGTCAGAATTACTATAGTGCCAAAGGCGCTACTGAAGTCAAGAACGATAAGTATAGTGAGCAGTCGTTCCTTAGCGTTTCTAATGTCTTCAGTAACCTTCGAAAGTGCTGTCGCGGTATTGTGACCCTTCTTAAATCCAGACTGCAAAGGGTCCAAAACAGCATTTTTATTTAGATATTCCAGAACGTGCTCGTAATACTAAACGTTAAAAGGCTTTAGAATGCGCAGGGAGAATGGAAATAAGACGATAGTCAGAGGGTGATTGTGGGTCTAAACTCTTAGGTACCTGTTTTCCAGACAGGAGGGAAAGTTCCGTTTAGTAAACAGTAGTTCAGTATGTGCGTCAGTATAGACAGGACAGCACCCATAATGTTCTGTATAAAATTAATAGGAATATCATCTACACCTGTAGTCTTTGATTTAATCGAGTACAAAGCCTTTTTAACCTGATTTTCTGTGACACTGTGAAATGTGAATGGTGGATTGGCTGGAGAGGAGGGCGGTGAGTCGGTGCAGTTAATTGGGGTAGGTTGAATAATTATTCTACTAAAGTAATCGTTCAGTTCTTCAAGTGTCTGTCTCTGTTGATGTTTTCCTATTCCCATAGCTCTAAGTTGGTCCCATGCGCGATTAGAATTTAAGTTGTTAGCTGAATTCCGGAAATATATACATTTTTTTTAATTTCTGACTAACTGCTTTGTGCGATTTCTTAAGATGCGGTAAGATTCGAAGTCTGTGTCATCTAGGGTTTGTTTGTATGTATGTATGTTTAGTCCTCAGTCCGAAGGCTGGTTGGATCCTCAACAGCTCCGCCATCAGCTGTCATAAATGGCCTAGGCATCACTGAAGAGGCGTACTAGGGAAATGGGGAGTGAGGTAGTTTCCCGTTGCTTTCCTCACCGAGCCAGAAGTTGCTATTACATATCAGTCTGCCAAGCCCACTGAAATGCAGGCACCAACTGACTCTATGAGCAACATTTTCACACCATTCATAGCAGGGACTGGCTGCATAAGGAATGGCATTACTAGCATCACTCATACCTCAGTCACTTTCATCTTGTCAAAGCCAAGGATAAAGCTGAGACAGATCAATGAAAGTAACAATATTGCTCTAGCCCATACCAAAAGACAGGGTTTGTTTATAATGTGGAAATAACGAGTCACGGTGAGCTATCATTCTCTCGGCTTGATCATCTAGCCACGGACAAGAAGGGCGAGAAACCTCTATTCGACGTGTGTGTGTGTGTGTGTGTGTGTGTGTGTGTGTGTGTGTGTGTGTATTTTTCTTTGCCGCATTATTTGTAAAAATGCCACTTCTTTATTGCTTATTACATGACCATTATTATAATAACATTACCGTATTTATTCTAAACTAGAATACTGCATCTTTACTCAAACTGTTTATTCTCGCATTCATTTCACGTGTACTCGGGATATATGAAATGCTGCAGTTATGTTGGGATGGGAGTAACAGAGGTAGCCGGGGAACAGGGAATTGTCGTCCAAGGAGTCCAGACACCCCAGGAGTTTTAACGAATATACTTTTATTAAGCATTTTATATATAATGTATATTAATATTAGCTTCCGGAGTCCGACTCATTGGCTGAATGATCAGTGTTGAGGCCTTCGGTTCAGAAGGTCCCGGGTTTGATTCTTAGCTGCGTCGGGGATTTTAATAGTGTCTGATGAATTCTTCTGGCTCTGGGACTGGGTGTTTGTCCCAAAACGTTCCTCTTCAGACAACATACTACACTATCAACCAGAAAAGACAGACACAACAGTGATTACATCCCTCCGTATAGGGTTGGCGTCAGGAAGGACATCCGGCCGTAACACAGGGCCAAATCAAATCAAATCAAATCAAAATCTCTTTATTTGCAAATGAGGTGTCTACCTCGGTGGCAAATGGTACACTAAAATACATTATTGTCAAGCACTAAATTTTAAATTAACCAGAGACAAAGAAAATTTTCCTAGAATACAATATTATACAATTTACGCTAATAATTTGTTGTATTAAACACATATATCATCCTTAATAAATTTATATTGTTTACAAAATTCTACTTATAATATCTTACAAACATAGTCAACTCACATACAGTATGTGAAATTACTTCTAATAATAATATACAACTGGTATAAGATTAAAATTAACATTGAATTTATTTACATATTTATATTTTACCCATTTTTGGAACATAAGTAGCATAACGACCTGCTGCGTCTTAACCAGAGCCCCTTTTGCTACCACTTTTCAGAGTTCCTGAAGAGCCTTCACAGCTACCGTAGCGGTCCCAGGGCCCTCGAAGTCCCCACTGTACTTCACCCCTACAGGCAGTCCCCTACTTGGGCTGTCCAAACTCCATAGACCAGGGGATGGAATTAATTTAATCACACACATTTTTTATTTACAATATCCTGCACTGGTCGAATGCCCTCTAACATTTCATTTATTTTCTCTGTTGTTGTTTATTCTCTTCTTGAATATCTGTACAGATTTTGGAAAAGGATCAAACACTACCCCTGGTAAACTGTTCCACTCCTTCACGCCCTTCCCAATGAATGAAAATTTACCCCAATCGCTTCTGCTAAAATTCCTTCTAATTTTGTACATGTGCGACACAGTTCGCACCCGCGACTCCACAGGTGTGGTAAAAGTGGGGGAAGAAGAAGAAGATTACTATTAGCTTCCGGAATCTGCACGAATCCGCCACTCTTACTTGGACCCAACGACACTCATTTCCTTTTTAGGTATTCTACACCAACTAAATTTTGAAAGTTTGGATACCTATCAAAATAAAATTCTGGATGAATCCCCCCCCCCGCCAAACAGAAATCCTGGCTATGCTACTGTTTCAAGGAATTACGTTGCATTGCTTGTTACACCTAAATCTTATCTACTAGTAATAATATAATCAAAATTGTTTAAAATGTGTGTATTACAATATGAAAATCATATAAATTAATAGAAGGAGAAGGTTGGGTTTTATAAAGTACACTAGCTGATGTACCCGTGCTTCGCTACGGAATTCAAAATTTTATACAGAATTCTAGGTTAGGTAGTGTAAACGTTGTGAGCAAGATTGTATTAAGTTGCATAGCTCTTAACGTTGGCCTAGAAGCACGATGGGCAAGTCACCAACGTCTTTTCTCATATCAAGACTGGGTTAGGGCATTTTCATTGTAATGGTAGGCCACCTTGCCTACCGTCAGTCATAATCAGGTTGGGGAGTTTTCATTATAATGGCAGACACTCACTCTCCGCCTGCCTTTATAGGTTCTCAGAAAGACTCTCTTAGTGGTTTTCCCAACTGAAATGAACACGGGTCGTTACAATGACATCGGTAGGAATGGCGCGACTAAAAGCATCGTCTTCATATGAAACACTCGATCAAATTAAAAACCACACATTTTTTCACTTTTAACGAACAGTACTATGCTGCCGAACTAACAGTCCAAAGCTACAGAGCTGGACTGACCAAGATGCTAGACATCTGTGATCCATGAACAATATTTGCCCTTTTTTCGGCGGGGTGGGGGGGGTTCAAATAGTGGATAGTCCCAGGGTAAAAACTATGCCCGTTTACTAATCGGCTTCCTGGGAGTACCCGATGAGTCGGAAAATCTCAATTCACTACACTGGCGGGGGAAAGAACTATCTGACATGGAGGCAATTTTTCCTCCAAGCCAGAGAAGAAACCACATCTTCGCTGCTAATTTGGAATAAAATTAATGTGGATTTAATGAAAGTGAAGAGGAAGAAGCTTTTCCTAAGAAACGGCTCTTTTCAAGATTGAATTTTGAGTTATTTAGTGAATTCTGGTACTAAAATTTGGAGTAGGACTAAACTGTAATTCCAGACCAGTTCATACTACTACTCCTACTACTACTAACTGAGCCTCTGACTTAAGTGCGCACACTGCTCATTAAAACAGCGCGTCAGAGTAGGTATCGAATAGCTGGCATACTATGATGAACCAGTGTGTTACGTACCAGCAGTATCAGAAAATGTATGAACCAGAGGATTGCTAAAGAAGAAAGTTATCTAACTCCTCAGCTATTTCCCGCCAATATTCAGTTAGGCTGTTATACTTGGTACGCAGCAGTAATCCCATCTATCGGAGTTGAATGTCAGCATAAGAGACAAAGAACATTACAACAAACAACGGTCAGTGTAATGTTATTGTTGATCTATGTTACGCGCTTTCGATATTGTAGACCGTCACATTATTAATTGTCTTCTGGTTCTGAAATACCACTCTTATCATAGTCGGTATGGTAAAACTGAATAAAACATAAATGATCAGAAATTATATTCTCTATAACTTTTGTTATGTAGTACTTTTCCATAGGACCAAGAACATAGGTATTTAAAAATTAAATTTCAATCAATCAATCAATCAATACTGATCTGCATTTAGGGCAGTCGCCCAGGTGGCAGATTCCCTATCTGTTGCTTTCTTAGCCTTTTCCTAAATGATTTCAAAGAAATTGGAAATTTATTGAACATCTCCCTTGGTAAGTTATTCCAATCACTAACTCCACTTCCTATAAATGAATATTTGCCCCAGTTTGTCCTCTTGAATTCCAACTTTCTCTTCATACTGTGATCTTTCCTAGACGCCATTCAAACTTATTCATCTACTAATGTCATTCCACGCCATCTCTCCGCTGACAGCTCGGAACATACCACTTAGTCGAGCAGCTCTTCTTCTTTCTCTCAATTCTTCCCAACCCAAACATTGCAACATTTTTGTAACGCTACTCTTTTGTCGGAAATCACCCAGAACAAATCGAGCTGCTTTTCTTTGAATTTTTTCCAGTTCTTGAATCAGGTAATACTGGTGAGGGTCCCATACACTGGAACCATACTCTAGTTGGGGTCTTACCAGAGACTTATATGCCTTCTCCTTTACATCCTTACTACAACCCCTAAACACCCTCATAACCACGTGCAGAGATCTGTACCCTTTATTTACAATCCCATTTATGTAATTACCCCAATGAAGATCTTTCCTTATATTAACACCTAGATACTTACAATGATCCCCAAAAGGAACTTTCACCCCATCAACGCAGTAATTGAGAGGACTTTTCCTATTTGTGAAACTCACAACTTGACTTTTAACCCCGTTTATCAACATACCATTGCCTGCTGTCCATCTCACAACATTTTCGAGGTCACGTTGCAGTTGCTCACAATCTTGTAACTTATTTATCACTCTATAGAGAATAACATCATCCGCAAAAAGCCTTACCTCCGATTCCACTCCTTTACTCATATAATTTATATATATAAGAAAACATAAAGGTCCGATAATACTGCCTTGAGGAATTCCCCTCTTAATTATTACAGGGTCAGATAAAGCTTCACCTACTCTAATTCTCTGAGATCTATTTTCTAGAAATATAGCAACCATTCAGTCACGCTTTTGTCTAGTCCAATTGCACTCATTTTTGCCAGTAGTCTCCCATGATCCACCCTATCAAATGCTTTAGACAGGTCAATCGCGATACAGTCCATTTGACCTCCAGAATCCAAGATATCTACTATATCTTGCTGGAATCCTACAAGTTGAGCTTCAGATCTCCCGCTACAATCACATTTCATTCCATGTCGTTTCCCACATAGCTGACTATCCTATCAAATAATTCTGAATCCGCGTCAGTGCTACCCTTTCCCGATCTGTACACTCCAAATATATCAAGTTGCCTATTATCTTTAGAAATGAGCCTTACACCTAGAATTTCATGTGTCTCATCTTTAACTTTTTCGTAGCTTACAAATTCTTCTTTCACCAGAATGAACACTCCCCCTCCCACCATTCCTATCCTATCTCTACGATACACACTCCAGTGCCTTGAGAAAATTTCTGCATCCATTATATCATTTCTCAGCCATGATTCAACTCTTATTACAATATCTGGTAAATATATATCTAGGTGCTTTCCCCTAAATTACCATTTCACCCAGGGTGAATAACATTGTTTATAGCTTAAACTGTAGCTTCTTATTTCCCGACTCTATATACCGATTTTCATTAAATTCTGTTTACCCATTTTGTCGGGGCTGGGCGTTGATATGGACTTAGCATCAAAAATCCAAATTCATGAATATCTCTGTTATCATAGCCGGTACGGTAAAAATGCATAAGACGTAAATGATTGGAAATTTAATTCTACATAACTTTAGTTGTGTAGTATTTATCGATATGACCACTAATAATATAAATATTTGAGAATTGAATTTTAGGCCTTCCCCTAAACTACCATTTCACTCAGCGTGAATAAAATAATTTATAGCCTAGATTGTAGTGGCTCACCCCCTGACTTTACATACCGACTTTTATTAAATTCTCTTCAGCCGTTTTCTCGTGATGCGTGTACATACATACATACAGACAGACAGAAATTACGGAAAAGTAAAAACTGCATTTTCTTGTTACTGTGGACATGATCGATACAGAAATACCATTCTTTTCAAATTCTGAGCAATGTACAGACAAAACTCTTATTTTATATATATAGATTTAGTCCTATATTTTAGACTGGGTTTTGTTTGTACGGTACCTCACACATTCTCAGTATTACCTAATCCACGAAATAACGCAAATGTAGATTTACTTGTTTACTGACCATGTGGGTTACTTCTAGACTTGTTCTGTATCAACAATAAAATGCACTGCTATAAATTTGTATAAGAAGAAGAAAGTCAAAAGCAGAACTCATCATCAGCTAGAAGAAATTAGTGAAACACACTTCTGTTTACTTCATAGTAGTTACATTTTTGGTTAGGATCTTCATCTTCCATAAATATCTCCTGCCCTCATTCGAAGGAAATGAGGATATTGGTTTATAGTAACTTGTATAGTTGGATTTTTGTCATGGCCCACACAACTTTTCGGCATTGTGGCAATGTATTTAAATTTGCAACACATTAATTTGCACAAAAATCTGTCATACAGTAACAATTCAATGATTACATCCCTCAAGAACCATGAAGTCCCTTGAATTTACATTACTCACCATGTGAAAATAACATACCGGTACCTAACCTAAACTATGAGGTCTCAATATCTCAATAAGAGCCGTTTACGTGAATCCTGATGTGATAAATATAGAGACCAGGAATGCAATGTACCTATGTCCAACCCTTGTCCCATTTCCCTACGGGGTCGAGTATGAGGTGAGATGAATCTGTCGTGGTGGGTTTTTATGACCGGATGCCCTTCCTGATGTCTCCCCCTGTGGGTGGGGGTGGTAGAATAACACCCACGGTATCCCCTGCCTGTCGTAAGAGGCGACTAAATGGGGCCCTAGGGGCTCTGAAATTTGGAGCTTAGGATGGCGACCACGGGGCCCTTAGCTGAGTTCTGGCATTGCTTCCACTTACTTGTGCCAGGCTCCTCACTTTCATCTATCCTATCTGACCTCCCTTGGTCAACTCTTGTTCTTTTCTGACCCCGACGCTATTAGGTTTGCGAGGGCTAGGGAGTCTTTCATTTTCACGCCCTTCGTGGCCCTTGTCTTTCTTTGACCGATATCTTCATTTTTCGAAGTGTCAGATCCCTTCTATTTTTCCCTCTGATTAGTGTTATATAGAGGATGGTTGCCTAGTTGTACTTCCTCTTAAAACAATAATCACCACCATCACCACCACTTCCTGATGTTAACCTCATCAGAGGAGTTAATGAGATGAAACGAATGACATGATATATATGATAGTAGGGAGAGGGTGAAACCTGGTGCCGGCACATAGCCTACTCCTGTCGAATAGCACCAAGGGATCTGCTCAAGGCTTAATGTCCCCATCCGATGGACAAATTACCATCAACAGCATCATATGCCCTCACTCCACATGAGCACTGCTGAGAGGTTTGGAATTTAATCCAGGCTGTTGGCATGCAATCTAGTGATTATAAATTGTATACCACCACCTCCCCTACCCTGCCGGCCAACATTCTGATGGTGAAAATTTTTTCGACCAGTGGGACTCGAAGCGGCTAACCTCAGTGTCAGACCATTTAGACTTCAGCGCTTTAACGATCATGGCCACCAGATGGGCCAGAAAGTGAAGGTCTGTCTTTCAACAGTCACAATTATCCAAAGAATGCTCTCAATCACTCTGTATTACATTCTCATTTAGACCACCCTAACCATTCAGCTGATGGGCTTGGCACACTTTCTACAGTCCAGACTTCCTTCCCGATTCGTGCCCTGTCCTATCCTATCATCACCATTAAGACCTGTCTAACTCGGTGCAATGTAAACCCAATAGTAAAAAAGTTCTTTCTGATTCATGTTCATATCTCTTGTCATCTGTCTGTCTCCCTTCCAAAGTGACATCATAGCACATTCTCAGAAATAACTGTCACATGACTAATAATGTAACTTTAAAGCTTTTCTGTTGAAACACTGATTATAACACTTATCGTCAGTAAAAAAACAATACCTCGTATGTCACAATGCTCTTCTTATCCATTATTTTCCTTAAGACATATGGATATGTAGTTCATCAGAACAATGTTTGTTGCAAAATTGTAAAGAAAAATTAACCTTAAATGCAGTACACTGTAGGAGTGTATAAAAATGTCATGCAAACATACTTTCCTACAGTGCAATATGATAAGGTTTATTTTTCTTTACACACATGCATACGAAAATTAACACAATAAAAATTGTTCTAATGGACTGCATATCCGTATGTGGCTGGGAGACGTGACCAGTCTTAAGGAAAATAATGGATAAGAAGAGCACTGTGACATACGAGGTTTTGTTTCTTCAACGATGATATAGCACTATAGCATACCTGCAAAAAGTACACACTACTGTATTAAACTTTTTTTTCCAATTTGCTTTATGTCGCACCAAAACAGACAGATCTTTTGGCGACGATGGGATAGAAAAGTATTAGGAGTGAGAAGGAAGCAGCTGTAGCTTTAATTAAGGTGCAGCACCAGCATTTGCCTGATGTGAAAATGGGAAAACACGGAAAACCATCTTCAGGGCTGCCAACAGTGGGGTTTGAACCCATTGTCTCCCAAATGCAAGCTCACAACTGCGCCACCTTAAACGCATGGTCACTTGCTCGGTAATATTAAACAAAGAATGACATGTTTTCTTCTACAAGAACATCCTCAGGTTCTATCAAATCACTTTAAATCGTGCGTATATACAGGGTGGTCAGAAACAACATGAACTGGGTATACGAGTGTTAGAGCGTTGGTCATACTGATAAGTAATTTGAAAAACCCGTTGATATCTCACGCCGTTCTCATTTTATCAGCTGCTGAAGTCAACCAATCAGATCATTTTGCGGGTGATTTCAGAAGGGCTTTGCGAGGTAGTGGTGCTATATTTGCACACGGCTTATGACTGGCTTGAGAGAACCAATAGAAAAAATAAACTGTTCCAGGGGAGGAACTTGAACAAGGACCTCCCTGCTGTCCCCCTGTGGGTGGGGGCGGTAGAATAACACCCACGGTATCCCCTGCCTGTCGTAAGAGGCGACTAAAAGGGGCCCCAAGGGCTCTGAACTTTGGAGCGTGGGTTGGCAACCACGGGGCCCACAGCTGAGTCCTGGCATTTCTTCCACTTACTCGTGCCAGGCTCCTCACTTTCATCTATCCTATCCGACCTCCCTTGGTCAACTCTTGTTCTTTTCCGACCCCGACGCTATTAGGTTTGCGAGGGCTAGGGAGTCTTTCATTTTCATGCCCTTCGTGGCCCTTGTCTTCCTTTGGCCGATATCTTCATTTTTCGAAGTGTCGGTCCCTTCCATTTTTCTCTCTGATTAGTGTTATATAGAGGATGGTTGCCTAGTTGTACTTCCTCTTAAAACAAGAATCACCACCACCACCTCCCTGCTGATAGGCTCCGCCCACAGCAAGCATGCTATGGCAGCATTGGCTGAAACCAACGGTGTGTGAGTGTTTGATGCTCATTTCTTGGCATGGCTCTCGAGCCCGACTAAGCCACGTACAGATTCAGCCACACCACCTCGTAAAGCCCATTTGAATGATGTAGATGTTGATTCCCATTTGATGAGACATAGCTCTCATAGTGCATTGGCACTGCTGGTGGCTTCAAATAGCCTATGCAGTGGCCTCCACGGTATGCACTAGCCTTGCGTCTTGGGTGGTGTGCTAAGTCCCAACTGACGAGCCTAACTTAGCACACGAGGGTGAAACGCAGGCAACCAGGAATGAGTTAGCTGGAAAATTTGTAATGTCCAATAACGGACCATTATATTGGTACTAAGCCAATTTGAATTCGCCCGTGAAGCGATCTGATTGGCTAAATTCAGCAGCTGATAAAACTACAATGGTACGAGATACAGACAGGATTTTTCAAATTACTTTTCAGTATGACCAACGTTCTAAATGCTTATATACTCAGTTCACATTGTTTCCAACTATCCTGTATGTACAATATTGTTTACATTGCATAAACTTGCCATTGATTGAGAGTTGGTGATATTATGAACAAATAATAACAAATAATGATTGAAGAAGTCCTGAACTGTCACCTTATTAAGTTATAGAAATATTTCTGTACAGAATATTTAAATATTTAGGAAAAAATACAAAAAATTGCTAAATGGAACTTATCTGAATAATGCTTCTAGTTTGAAAATATTTTCAAACCACTCACATTAACGTTTTTAAGATTCTTATTCACCTTTGGTAAACCCTTTTCATTTTCCCTAATTTTGCAAATAAAGTATGTTTTACTGTCCAGAAACATCTCAGGAAGCTCAGTTGATGTGTAACTGTTAGTGCAGAGAAAGTGACCACTGTCTAGTTCCATTTAGCATGGTGTAAGTTCCATTACAGTCAAAGCCAATTATTAAAGGTACCTTTACTAGCATATACTTTTGTTTTGTAGATGTAGCACATGTCTTTGTATGGCTTACATTTTTTGACACCATTTCTGTGGCCTTAGCAGACATAAATCCTCATGAAAATAGGCAGCCCTTCCAGGGAAGTATTGACTCACACATTACATCACCTATGTCTTCCATTTCTTTATATTATTTGTACCGGGCGGTACACCTCTACACCGTTTATTTAAAAGTTGCGCCAGTTGAAACTCCTCTTCTGGAGGAAGGTTGAACTTTATCTATTCTATTAATTCTCTACTTTCTCAGAAGATGCCACCACGTGGAAAATTTTGAGTTTTTGAACTGTGTCACTTTTGATGTGTTTTTGTTTAGCTTGAAGTAAGAAGTGTGAACTTTCTCTTCTAGAGGACACTACTGAAGATCAACAATAGTGCAACCTAGTGCGGAGTCAAAGAACTATTTTGTTGAAGAAATTTTTATTTCAAATGTTTGTTCTTTGCTAAATTTCTTTCTGTTATTGTTTAAGTTGGCTGTATACCCCTCTCTTTCCCCTTGTTTTGCATGTAGCCAATCCCGAATTTCTTAAATTAATTTCTATCCAATCAGATGTATCTTCCCCCAACTTGAATCGATTGCGGGGTCCTATCCAATAAAAACATTGTGGGCGGGTGTTTTCATTCCCCTAACGCCTAGAAACTTCCGCGAGAGTATATAAACTGCTGATTTTAGGGTCTCCGGGCCACTTCTGTTCCATCTTTCAGTGTATTAAGTACATAGCTGGAGGCGGGAAGCGCCTCTTTCTTCTTCAGCCGTTCAACACCAGGTAATGGCCTATTAATAACTTCTTTTCTTGCTAGGTTGGCAGTTTAACACTCGCGGCGGGTTCGAAGCATTTCCATCATGTAACCTTTTCCTAAAATGTAATTACCCTTTTCATCTTTTTCTTGTAAAGCTACATATTGGGATAGAGAGTGCTACCCTCTCGAGCTCCCACTCACATTTGTTTTGAGGTGAACTTATTTTCTCAAACTATTCTTCGTTTATGTAATGTAAAGTGTTCTTCTCTAAGTCACCTCTGTAGTATGGGATTAGCCCTTGCGTTAGTGGCCCAGAGCCAGATTAGGTTTTAAAAACAAAGTGTATTAGGAGTGCAAGTTTGCCTCCTCTCAAATTGTTATTTTAGAGGTCATGTAATCAACCTTCTTTTCATGTAATAGACCTCAGTAGGTTGGGTATTTTACCCCTGTGAATACGTCCTTAGAGGACAGCTTGAAGGTAGAGTTTGGTGTGGCCTTGTGATAGGCTTACAATTTTGAGAGCGGATCGCTCTTTGAAATTTGTTTCTGTATGCCTCGTGCAGGCTTTATGTGTAATGTTTGGAGCCAGTGCTCCTGGGCATGAATGGGGTTTTCTGCCCCTTGGCTAAAATTTTTTTTTTGGAGTAAGGCGGGGCTGATTGCCCAAGAGTTATGAAGTAAGGGCACTGAGCCCGAATCCAGTAATATTGTACCTACATTTTTGCTACTCTGTACCTGTTATGATTGTTATCTCTTGTTTTTGAAAAGAAAATATAACCTAGTTAAATTTTAAATTAATTTTACATTGCACGTTAATTTCGTAGCTTGAAACCCATTCACACCCGCACCTTCTTTCACCTCTACCTACCACGGATATCTCCGTAACAAGTGGTAGCAGAGCGTGGTTGAATGGGTCTCAATTTAGCCCCTTTTGACGGCTAAACATTGCTTTAATTCGAACTCTAACAATTTTCTCAGTTGCTGGAATTTTTTGAGTTTTTTTTTTAAATTGTTCTGTCATCATGTCCGGCCCTCGCGATGTTCTCCTCCTTAACTATTTGCGCAAAGAGGAGTTGATATACGAGTTAACTATCAGAAATGTGCAATCTGGAGGCACGGTTGCAATCGACACCAACAAGCTTAGAGAGTCCCTTGATTTGCCCATTTCCATCCCCAATTTGGGAGAGAAAGAAATTGATGACTCTCTTTCCACGATCGTCGAGAATATTACTGGGCTAGCATCTGTAGTCAGCTTTTTTGATGAAAATGATCCGTCTCCTAACCAAATTAAGCGTGTGCAAGGCAGATTATATCACTTTTCAAATAGAGTTAATGATCTGTTGTCTCTGAAGGTGAATGACGTTCAGAGGAAGCAAGCTAATACGCTCCTTGAAACTATCTTTGAATTGTCTAGTAAAGTCACTCAATTGTTAACTGGGGAAGTTCCTCCCAAATCTGATCAGCCCACCATAGTGAATGTAAGTAGTGAGGAAGAACCTGCTAAGGGAGAAGGCAATAGGATAACCGTTGCTGCTCAAACTATCTCTGCCCCATTGGACAACGAGTCTGAACGCCGCACATCGTTGAACAATGTACGTGCTGAATTAACTTCCTTGCCATTGAAACCTTTACCTACTATGTCGCCCGGGTTTAGCAGCTTGCCTCATCCATTGGCAATGTTGCTCAGAGGTATATCCAAGTTTTCCGTTAATACCACCAGTGACGTAATTTCATTTTTAAGATTTCTAGTGGAATTTCAGGATCATGCCCTTGTGTTTTCTCTTTCCCCATGTCAAATTTTGCAAATTATCTATCCTTATGCTATTGGGGTTCTCTCAGATAAAATAGTAAGAGCCATAGCTGAACAGTCATCTATCGAAGATTTCCATGCACATCTGCTTGCAAATTTTATTCCTGCCCGCGCGAGGTCATCTCTTATTCAGAAATACTATTATCGGGTACAGCGCTTGGATGAAAACCTGGCAGACTTCATCCAAGATATTAAGTTTTATACTAGGGTGTTTGCTCTCCACTTCCCTGAGGATCAGATCGTGCAAGCTATTATCGAAGGGATTTCACCACCCTACAGGTCATATTTGTGTTTCGCGGCGTGCCCGCAAACCTTCTCTGAACTGGAAGCATTAGCCGTCTCTGCGGAAGGAGTTAGGTATGCCGATTCCTTGCGTGTGGCAAAAGAACCCCCGCCTTCTTTTAGTAATACTCGGCTTCCACCTCGCCGATCAGTCACCCCTCGTAAATGTTATGCTTGCGGGTCGCCTGACCATCTGCGCAATAAGTGTCCTCTGATCAAGTCTAGTAGGGCAAATAATGGAGCTGGTTCATCACAAGGCTGTTTTAAGTGTGGGGCCTTCTCACATATCGCCAAAAATTGCCCAAACTCAAATAGCACCCCCTCCTGCTCAACTTCTGGTGCCAATTCCACCTATGCCAATAATAAAAAGTGACTAGTGGCATCGGTTGAGTCGACTAATCCATCTTCCCGAGACTCAGCCCCTAGTAAACAGGTTGTAAATGCAGAGAACAATCAGCCTTCAAATTCATCTTTTGAATGCCCTAAAGAATGTCTTAGGATTGCGGCGGATACCCCCGCACCTGTTCCTTTTCTTAAGATTGAGTTAAATAACGAGCCTATAACAGCTCTTTTAGATTCAGGCAGTGTTTGTTCGATTATTTCGGCTGAATGGTATTCTAAATTGAAATCTGTTTGTAAACTACCTGACCATGTCTCAGCTCTTATTCAATATGTTTCGGCTAATTCATCGCCATTAGAAATTCTAGGTTCCGTACTGGTCAAAATTCGTATTTTTAAATTTACATGGAAAATCAAACTGTTTGTGGCTAAGCACTTGTCTTGCCCCATCATATTGGGAGCGGACTTCATTTCTCACACTGGTCTGGTGCTCGATCTCCAGAGTAGGTCGTGCACATTCAAATTTGCGTCCAATTGTAGAATTCCCTTGTTAAAGTGTAATTCTGTATCATGTTCATCTATTTCGCCTACCCAGGATGAGATGTTGTTAGACCTTAGACATCTACCTGAGGAGCAGGCTGATAGTATTCGGAAACTGTGTCAGTCGTTTCCCGAGGTGTTCTCTGATACTCTTGGTGTTACTGACCTTATTGAATACAAAATTGAGGTCACGGATTCGATTCCTGTCCGTTTTCCACCGTATAGGCTATCTCCACCTAAAATGAAGGCTCTGAAAGAAATCATCGATCAGATGTTGAAGGATGGTATTATTAGGCCCTCTAAGTCAGCGTATTCTTCGCCTATTTTTCTAGTCCCGAAACCCCAAGGAGGCTTCAGGCCTGTCATTGATTACAGGGCTCTCAATCGGAAGGTGGTGTTGCAATCTGTGCCCCTTCCCGACCTTCATTCTTGCTTTTCATGGTTTCGTAAGGCCAAGTTCTTCACCATCTTGGACTTGAATCAGGCCTACAACCAAATTCCCCTTGCCGAAGAGTCTAAACATCTTACAGCGTTTGCCACGGACTGGAATTTATATGAATACAACCGCGTGCCTTTCGGGCTCCCCACGGTGGCAGCTGTGCTCACTAGGCTACTAGATAGGGTCTTTTCCGACATCAAATTTGAGTACTTATATCACTACTTGGATGATGTCGTCGTATTTTCCGAGACTTTTGAAGAACATCTAGATCATCTGCGAGAAGTTCTGAATCGCCTTCGTAAGGCTGGGTTAACTGTCAAGTTGTCCAAGGTTGCCTTTGCTAAGCCCTCTATGTCATTCCTAGGGCATATTGTGTCACCCGATGGGGTAGCTGTCGATCATTCTAGAACACAGGCCATCCGTGATTTTAAACCTCCTAAGGACATCAAAGGTATCGCTAGATTCATTGGTATGGTGAATTTCTTCAGGAAGTTTATTCCTAACTTCGCTAATAGAGCGGCGCCCTTAAACCTTCTTCGTAGGAAAGGCATCAAATTCGAGTGGGGACCTTCTCAACAAGCCGCTTTCGAAGATCTTAAATTAGCTCTCTGTAATGCCCCTGTACTTGCTATGCCTGATTTCTCGAAGAAATTCATCGTCCAAACGGATGCGTCGTCGTCAGCTGTAGCTGCAGTCCTTCTTCAAGAGACTGAACTAGGGAGGCGACCCATCGCCTATGCGTCTAGGACATTGTCGGCTCAAGAAGCCAAGTATTCCATCTATGAGCTCGAAGGTTTGGCAGTCTTATTTGCCTTAGAAAAGTTCCGTCTCTATCTGGAACACGTTAAATTCGACCTGGAGACAGATAATCAAGCCTTAAGCTGGGTCTTAGGTAGGCCGCGTCGTACTGGGCGTATAGCCCGCTGGGCTATTCGTATTTCCGCCTTCCAGTTTGATGTTAGACATATCAGAGGTACCGAAAATGTTGTTGCTGATGGACTCAGCCGTATGTTTCATAACGACGTAGAGACCCACGAACCGGTCGACAGTTCATCACCTTCTGAGTCCATACTATCTGGTGTTAATGCCATCTTAACAGATGCTCCCATGCTTTTTAGGGATATTGAGAAATACCAACGTGAAGATCCTACGCTGGCTCCGATAATGGAAACCCTTTCTTCTGGGGAACATGTCGTCCCTTATGTTCTGAGGAATGGTGTTTTATGTTGCCCTTCGAGGCATGATAAGTTGATGAAAGTTGTTGTTCCAGCGGTTCTTGTACCTATGATCTTCAAATACTATCATGAGACCCCATTGGGGGGGCATCTTGGAATCTTTAAAACTCGTGAAAAGATTCGTGAAATGTTCATATGGAAAGGTATGGACGGTGAAATTCGGGAACTTGTAAAACTTGTAAATCTTGTTTGATCAGTAAACCCACCATGTCCACTAAAGTAGGCCTTTTGTCTTCTCATCAAGCGTCGCGCCCCATGGAACGCCTGTATATTGATTATGTGGGACCCTTCCCCCAGTCAAAGGGTAATGCCAACAAGTTCATCCTTGTGTGTGTAGATGGTTTTACAAGATTTTCCTGGTTATTTCCGACTAAGCTGGCTACCGCTCAGTCAACCATTACTTGCTTAAATTCTATTTTCGCTTCTTTTGGTCCGTGCCAATACATTGTATCTGATAATGCTAAGGCGTTTACATCTAATTTATTTCGTAAATTCTGTTTTGACTTGTCCATCTCTCATGTAACTACTTCCGCTTATTACCCTCAACCATCTCTGGCTGAACGGGTTAACCGTAATCTCAGGTCCGCACTTATTGCCTATCATCATGAAGATCATTCTAGGTGGGACACGTCCCTGCATTGGTTAGCTTTTGCTTTGAATTCGGCGGTCCATGAATCACACAAATTTACTCCAGCTTCTTTGATGTTCAAGTTTGTTCCCAACTCGCCGCTCTCTAACCTCTGGTCTTTGAATGACATTCTACCCGAGACAATAGATCCGGATAACATTAAAGATCTTTGGAAGAAGGCTAAAGCCAATCTTAAAGTGTCTCATGAAAAGGTTAGGGAAAGGTATGATCGTGGACGGAGACCCACCACTTTGAAGGTAGGTGACCAGGTTATGGTCAAAAATTTTGTTCCCGCGGGCAAGCTTGCCCCCAGATTTCATGGGCCTTGTATCATTCTCGATTTTCTTACGCCGGTTACCTTATTGCTAAGTAATCCAGCCACCGAGAGGATATTTAGAGTTCACCTGTCCCAGGTGAAACCGGTGTAATTTCTGTGTTAACTTGCTTCATATTATTTTGAAAGGATATGAAGGTTATATTTTTTTTGAGTTTCACTTTTAAGGCATTCTGCCCCTTCTGTAATATTTTGGTTTTAGATGTAAGCCTTGTGTAAAACCTGCCCCGACCCGTTAAACTGCCATCCTGTTCTTGCCACGGCCATTACCACGCTCCCGTCTCCTGCTCCACCTTACACTGTGGCTTCATAATAGTAAATGCCATGGATATCTACACGCCGCTGGCCCCTCAACCTCTCCACAAGCCTGTACCCTCAAAGAAGATGATAGTCCAACACAATTCTGCCGCCTAGCTTTAATGTTTCAGCGCCCCCGCAGCCGCGCAGCGCCGTGCAGCGACTGGGGAGGGGGATGGGCCCCCTCCTCTCCAGCGAGGACGACATGTGAACGGCGAGCCGGAGCTCTCCTCCCGGCCAAGGCTGATGTGCGGCGCACGACCTGCTACATGCCCGCAGCCTGTATCTGTTCACCGCGGGCGCGGCGTACTTCAACACCTCTGCTCCCCTCATAGTGCGGGCGAGCGGTATCTCAGGGTACTTGAGGGGTCCGAGCGGCCTCCGTTGGACGCAAGCTGCAACGGCCGGTCTGGCCATCCGACTCAATCTACATCAACTACATGGACAGTCACCATAAGCAATAACTACACTTGGGAATTCAACAACAATATTTGGTGGACATTGCAAAATTTTTCTTCACCTTTAAGTATTAAAAGTTTATCTTCAGAAATTCAAATTCTACAAACATAAAGACTTTCATTCACCTGCAACAACAACATTTTGAAACTGAATTAAGAAATCTTGTAAATGCTTCTGCTATCTATCTTCGTATCAACATCATTACTTGGACTTTGTTTCAAACTGATTTCATGTGTCACCACTGGAGGAACTTTTGGGGGGGGAGGTCTGTACCGGGCGGTACACCTCTACACCGTTTATTTAAAAGTTGCGCCAGTTGAAACTCCTCTTCTGGAGGAAGGTTGAACTTTATCTATTCTATTAATTCTCTACTTTCTCAGAAGATGCCACCACGTGGAAAATTTTGAGTTTTTGAACTGTGTCACTTTTGATGTGTTTTTGTTTAGCTTGAAGTAAGAAGTGTGAACTTTCTCTTCTAGAGGACACTACTGAAGATCAACAATAGTGCAACCTAGTGCGGAGTCAAAGAACTATTTTGTTGAAGAAATTTTTATTTCAAATGTTTGTTCTTTGCTAAATTTCTTTCTGTTATTGTTTAAGTTGGCTGTATACCCCTCTCTTTCCCCTTGTTTTGCATGTAGCCAATCCCGAATTTCTTAAATTAATTTCTATCCAATCAGATGTATCTTCCCCCAACTTGAATCGATTGCGGGGTCCTATCCAATAAAAACATTGTGGGCGGGTGTTTTCATTCCCCTAACGCCTAGAAACTTCCGCGAGAGTATATAAACTGCTGATTTTAGGGTCTCCGGGCCACTTCTGTTCCATCTTTCAGTGTATTAAGTACATAGCTGGAGGCGGGAAGCGCCTCTTTCTTCTTCAGCCGTTCAACACCAGGTAATGGCCTATTAATAACTTCTTTTCTTGCTAGGTTGGCAGTTTAACACTCGCGGCGGGTTCGAAGCATTTCCATCATGTAACCTTTTCCTAAAATGTAATTACCCTTTTCATCTTTTTCTTGTAAAGCTACATATTGGGATAGAGAGTGCTACCCTCTCGAGCTCCCACTCACATTTGTTTTGAGGTGAACTTATTTTCTCAAACTATTCTTCGTTTATGTAATGTAAAGTGTTCTTCTCTAAGTCACCTCTGTAGTATGGGATTAGCCCTTGCGTTAGTGGCCCAGAGCCAGATTAGGTTTTAAAAACAAAGTGTATTAGGAGTGCAAGTTCGCCTCCTCTCAAATTGTTATTTTAGAGGTCATGTAATCAACCTTCTTTTCATGTAATAGACCTCAGTAGGTTGGGTATTTTACCCCTGTGAATACGTCCTTAGAGGACAGCTTGAAGGTAGAGTTTGGTGTGGCCTTGTGATAGGCTTACAATTTTGAGAGCGGATCGCTCTTTGAAATTTGTTTCTGTATGCCTCGTGCAGGCTTTATGTGTAATGTTTGGAGCCAGTGCTCCTGGGCATGAATGGGGTTTTCTGCCCCTTGGCTAAAATTTTTTTTTTGGAGTAAGGCGGGGCTGATTGCCCAAGAGTTATGAAGTAAGGGCACTGAGCCCGAATCCAGTAATATTGTACCTACATTTTTGCTACTCTGTACCTGTTATGATTGTTATCTCTTGTTTTTGAAAAGAAAATATAACCTAGTTAAATTTTAAATTAATTTTACATTGCACGTTAATTTCGTAGCTTGAAACCCATTCACACCCGCACCTTCTTTCACCTCTACCTACCACGGATATCTCCGTAACATTATTGTTACATGATTATATGTATAACATGATAACTAAGATGTAAATGAGGAATCCACAATCTTGGGTGAACATACAATTGTGAGGTTCACCACTGGCCAGTCAGTGACTTCAGAAGAATTTTCTGTAGTGCCATATTGTGACACACAGTAGAAATACGTTACTGGAATAGGCCATATAGCTCACTCTTCACGTAGTACCAATGTAACATATATAGATGGCACAGCTGACCTTTAACACCACATCACCCAAAACTCTGCTGTGTTGCCATATGGTCTCATGCAGTCTCAGATTTGAAGAGCAGCATGACACCATATGACATCACCTGGCACCCGACGTGCCAAATAAGAATACATACTGTATGTATGAGTACTAAACTGCATTTGTTTTTTTTTTTGTTGTTGTTTTTCCTCTCAAAATATTTACTTCTGTACTTTAGATATTATGGTTTTGAGAAAACAGTAGTATCACTTCTATGGAACAAAGGTCTATGTTATATTATACCAGGCATTCTGATGCAGCAAGCAACAATGGCTTTAGAGCATGTTTTTCACAAACCTCGTGAAATACAACATAGACCCTTGTTCATGTTTATCTACAAATGTTATCCTAAGTCAGGGATGGCGAACCTATGCCACGCGTGTCATTAGGTGACACGCAAGCACGATTTCGGTGGCACACCACATGACCATCTTAACATTTTTATGTACGTTTTGTATTCTAGACTATACATATCTCGTCCATTGTATAGTCATAGTGTTTCAGGTTTAAGAAATAAATACCGAATATCTAAATTCTAGTTCCATTCAAACGTGCATTATGGCAACACTACAACACCCACAGGTCCGGAAGTCAAGTGAAATAAATGTCAGATGCAGCCGACGAGCCATTCGCTCACCCATATCAAGTGAATTAGTGAAATTTGGCTTGTGTGCGGTTGCCAGCATCGCATAATTTTTCTTAGTGAGTAACTGTTTATTGTTGTGAATTTTGTAAGACAAATAATTGCCAAGAAATTATCCCAATATTGAGATATGGAGAGAGTATCGCACTTTATTTCCAAACCTCATATTGCACAAATGAGGTTTTATTTGAGTGGTTAGATATTGACAGTTTAGAAATGGAGTTGACTGAATTTTAAGAAAGCGTGTATGGGTGAAAAATTTTGTACAACTTGATGAAGCATTAGTGAAAATCGGATGTGCTGTGGATGGTGAATACTCTCTCCAGAAGCCAGAGAACTTAATACTTAAGCAGTGGAACAGTCTCCCACAAAAGTTTTCGGCCATGAAGAAACTTGCTACAGCGCTACTTACTTTGTTTGGGTCATCATACGCCTGCAAGCAGATATTTTCTACAGTGAACGTTGTGAAGACAAGCCATGAACCTAACATAAATGACAAAGCTACTAAGTATTTTTGCAGTATTCGCAAAATACAACCATGAAACATGCAATCTCATGTATTTGGTATTTTACAATATATATATATGTAATATCATATTATAAAACACAATTTGGAATTAGAAATGGAAGTCGGTGGTGGCAGTGGTGAGTAGGGGCACAGTAAACAGTTGAGAATAATAATCCAGACCTAAAATGGCACACTAGTTGGAAAAGGTTCGCCATCCCTGTCTTAAGTACTTTGAATGACTTAGATATTCCTATTTCAACCTGTTGGGGACGGTGCTAGTTATATGGCTGGGAAGGTTCAGGGGTCCAGTGAAGGATAAAAAATGGTAATCCATTAGCCCATTTTGTTCCTTGTTCCGAGTTCTCCTTGAAGCTTATCGATTCATGTGCTGCTGAAAGCACTCAGGCAGTTTAAATTTATCTTTTTTACTATCAACCATCTAATGGAAAATGATCACAAATTCAGTGCATGGTGTTGCCAACTGCTGGGTATATGATGGTCAGCTAGAAGAGACACAACAAAGGTGCTGAAAAAGAACTATGAAAAAATTTCCTCTCTTATGAAATTTATCACTGCAAACCAAAGAGCAATAAGACTTCACTAGACATGTAGTGATGCTTCAGATTTGGCAAATCAGATGGAAAAATATAAGTTGGCACTCTTGAATAGCCTCAACAGACTCAGTTCCACAAAATACAGATAAGGTATTTACAAAACGAGTCAGCTGAGCTATCGAATCTTGTTGGACTGTATGAAGGCTATGGGATACATTAGTTCCACATACTGAGTGAATTGGCCGTACATTTAGGGGCGCACAGCTCTGAACTTGCATTTGGGAGATAGTGGGTTTGAACCCCACTGTCAGCAGCCCTGAAGATGGTTTTCTGTGGTTTCCCATTTTCACACCCAGCAAATGCTTGACTGTACCTTAATTAAGACCATGGCTGCTTCCTTCTGATTCCTAGCCCTTTCCTATCCCATTGTCGCCATAAGACCTATCTGTGTCAGTGTGACGTAAAGCAACTTGTAAAAAAAACAATTAAAATCAGTTCCATGTCTGGCTGCATGGCTATATGGTTAGCATGCTGGCCTTTGATTCAAGGGGTCCTGGATTTGATTCCCAATCAGGTTGCCCCAGGGGCTCTGAACTTCGGAGCGTGGGTTGGTGACCACGGGGCCCTCAGCTGAGTACTGGCATTGCTTCCACTTACTTGTGCCAGGCTCCTCACTTTCAACTATCCTATCCGACCTCTCTTGGTCAACTCTTGTTCTATTCCGACCCCGACGCTATTAGGTTTGCGAGGGCTAGGGAGTCTTTCATTTTCACGTCGTGGCCCTTGTCTTTCTTTGACCAATATCTTCATTTTTCGAAGTGTCAGATCCCTTCCACTTTTCCCTCTGATTAGTGTTATATAGAGGATGGTTGCCTACAATAAAACAATAATCACCACCACCATCACCACCTCCCAGTCAGGTTGGGGATTTTAACTTTCATTATTTAATTCCTATAGCTTGGGGGCTGGCTGTTTATGATGTATTCGGCATTAGATTTCATCTTAGAAAGGGCCCCATCCTCACAGACACACAGGTTGCCTATGCAGCGTCAAATCAACAGACCTGTACCAGGTCTCTCCGGAGGCCACACGCCGTTATTATTATTATCAGTCCATGTGAGTTCTGTATGATGTTATGAAATAATTAATATTGTTGCCAATGACAATTTTTATTAAGTAGTATTCCACAATGTTTTTCAGAATTTATACTCTATCGCCAGGTGGCGAAATGGTGACATTCAATTGTTGCTCTATTTAATACAAAATTGAAAGTTAGGAATTTTATAATGTTCGTACTGAACTGGGATTACAATGAATTAAATATATTTTGGATCCACCTTTTCAATACAATAATAGTTTTTGATGTGAATTATATCACATGCCGTTCACAAAAGAATGGTAATAGTTTCGACACTAATTCTGTCATCATCAGCCAATGATGTGAAGTTGCAAATTACAAATACCCAAAATCAATATAAAAACACATGACAAGAAATATACAATAGTGAATGATAAGTTTAAAATAAGCTTAAAAGTATGGCACAAAAACTTATAATGTAAATGTGGTGCATTAGACCATGATGTAAATTTCTATAAAATCTTGAGTGAAGAACAAGGTTGTTAAACCTATGTATACATGACTGGTAATCCTGCTTAAAGGATATAAGTCTTTAAAATGTTTATATCTTGTGCCTTGTTAAGAAGGAAGCGTAAAACATATCATCCATGTGAAGAATATATCATGTTTTGTAAAAGTTGTGGTATTCAACAGTGTCTGAACTTAAAAAGAAAATCAATGAAAATGACCTAATCATTACAAAAGGAGACAAAGGCAATACCGCAGTCATAATGGTACAAAACCGAACATGTCTCAAAAAAAGTTAAAAAAGATCCGACACAAAAAATTCTGTGACTAATTAAACAAATTTTAAAGAATACCTCCTTTCTTTTTACTGATCAAGAAAAATCTAAACTATTAATTATGAACCCAGGTCTGCCCACAGCAAAAGCCCTTCCCAAAAATTAAAAAATTAATTGTATAAAGTTTCTCAATTCATTCAAAGGTTTCTGGTTAAAAACTATCATTTTCTTTCTGACAAGCCTATCAGAAATACCACAGAACTTATCACTAAACTAAAGAACTTGACATTCAACCTAAACATTCCCTCCATTCTTTTGACATAGTCAACATGTACCCTAGTATAAAAACTGCAAAGCTTTTACCCATCATTTAAAACAACTTAAATAAAAACAGTCTCCTCAAACTTGGAATCCAAGACTTTATTTCTATTCTAAAATTAGTTGTCAATAACAACTTTTACACATTTGATGGTACTACATATCAACTAGATGGCTTAACAATGGGCTCGCTGGCCTCCGGAATTTTGGCAAATCTATTTAGATTTTTTGGAATACTTGAAAATTAACAATAGCAACTTTCCAAACATTCTCTTATGGACCAGATATGTCAATGACACATTCGTAATTATGAATGAAGGAATTAATAATGTGACCTCCACCCTTTAGGTTTTTAATAACATCGATCCTCATATTAAGTTCACTCTCGAGTCTGAAACCGATAAAGCAATCAATTTTTTAGATTTGACCATTCACAAACAACCTTCCTTCTTATCTTACAAAATTTTTAGGAAACCTACACAAACGGCTACCACTATCCGTCAGGACTCCACACATCCGCAAGTACAAAATGTGAAACTTATAATAGTTTAATTCATCCCACCTTTACAGTACCTATGTCAAAGAAAGACTTGAGTAACAAAATACTATACATGCAATCGCTAAATTCATTGGTTATAATAAAGCCTTCATAGAACAAATAATCAATAAATTTAGATACCGCCTGAAGACCACACTTTCTAAAGAAAAATTCAAAGCAGCTAGTTTTTCCATTTTTTACTTTTAATAAAGACTTTTACAAAATTACTAACATTTTCAGGAAGCATAACGTAAAAATATCCTTCAGAACCAACAACAATAATTCAGAAGTTCTACACAATTCCCTCTCGGTAAATAATTCCAATATTTTTTTCAAAATCTGGAATCTACAGATTCAAATGCAATGACTGCAGTTCTTCGTATGTGGGACAGACTGGGCGCAGTTTTACGGTCAAATATTTGGAACATGTTAACACCTCAAAATATAATAGGTTTTCGGCGGTAGGTCAACAAATAAGTGACTCTAATAACAACTTTACTGACATAGAATATGACTTAGAAATCCTTAAAATAGCTAATAAGGGGCCTCTCCTTAACATAATCGAAAATTGCTTTATTCATCTCGACCAACACTTTAACCCCATTTTAATCTAAACCAAATTTCGGAGATGCCTAATAATCTTTTTGATTTTCTCATCAACCTTTCACGTTATGCACAATACGCATCTTCGTCAGTGATCCCCACTACCCCACCCCTCTATTCCGCCGTAATCCCACTCCCTGCTGTTGCTTCCCCTCCACCCCGCCCCTACTCTCCTTCCTTTCCGCTGTTTCACCTTCCACTGTCACACACTTCCAGATGTCCAGTCCCACTCTACTCATCAACTACTCCAACACGCTGCACAAGGTAAGTTTGATACCTTTCTTCTTTCTTTTCCTTTCCTTCCTTGCATTTAATCCATCACAGCTAATTTGGCTTTAGTTTTCCTTATTAGATCTTTCTTGACCCATATCAAACTGGGACTCCACCATGGTTCTTGTAAAGTAAGATTTTCACATGATGTGCCTCATTTCCTCCGGAACTGACTGATTTTAGACTTCAACGACACTGTTGAATACCACAACTTTCACAAAACATGATATATTCTTCACAAGGATGACATGTTTTACATTTCCTTCTTAACAAGGAACAAGATATAAACATTTTTAAAGACTTATATCCTTTGCAGGATTACCAATGAAGTGTACATAGGTTTAACAACCTTGTTTTTCACTCAAGATTTTATAGATTTTTACTCCATTGTCTAATGCACCACATTTACATTATAAGTTTTTGTGCCATACTTTTAAGCTTATTTTGAACTTATCATTCACTATTGTATATTTCTTGTCATGTGTTTTTATATTGATTTTGGGTATTTGTCATTTGCACCTTTGCATCATTGGCTGATGATGACACAGAATTAGTGTTTTAGAATTCTTTTGTGAACGGCATGTGATATAATTCACATCAAAAACTATTATTATATTGAAAAGGTGGATCGAAAATATATTTAATTCATTGTAATACATAATTGTTTTCAAGGAATATTAATTTACTGATGAGTAGGGGCTATATGCATTATGAATTTTTTACATCTATGGTTCATGGTGTAGGTTACTGTAGTCACGTCCTAGTTCATGAACCATGGGCAACGGCTGAGTGGCCTAGTAAGTGGTCCTGAGAGTCGGGATACCAGTTGCTATGGAATGGGAGACATATTCTGAGCCATGGCCCTCTTTGTGCTCAGGCGGCTAGGACTATACAATTCACCGGTGGTCCATAACCCGTTAGAGGAGAGATACTCACTTGGACTATGTGCAAGTAGGGTAGCATCCTGCTTCATGAATTTACCGAGCTCAGAACATTTTAAGCAATCCTCGGACCTATGGGAGTAACGGAGTCCCGCTCCCATTTGACAGGCAAGGGACTCCTTGGAAACAACTTGGCGAACGAAATGGAATTTGTCGGGGAGCTATCAATATTAATGGGGCTTATGGAAGAAAGAAAGTAGAACTGGCTGAGTCAGCAAAGAGGATGCATCTGGATGTGCTAGGAGTAAGTGGTATTCGGGTAGGGGAGATAACGAGGAAGAGATAGGAGATTATAAAGTGTACTTGATGGGTGTTAGAAAGGGTAGGGCTCTTTATCAGGAATACCATTGCACGCAACATAGTTTCTGTTAGGCACGTAATTGAGCGAATGATGTGGGTAGATTTGTCATTTGGAGGAATTAGGACTAGAATTGTCTCCGTGTATTCACCATGTGAGGGTGCAGATGAGGATGAAGTTGACGGTTTTATGAAGAATGAAGTGACATCGTGATCAGGGTCAACAGCAAGGATAGAATAATGCTAATGGCCGATTTCAATGCAAGAGTTGGGAATAGAACTGAAGGATACGAAAGGGTGATTGGTAAATGTGGGGAAGATATGGAAGCTAATGGGAATGGGAAGCGTTTGCTGGACTTCTGTGCTAGTATGGGTTTAGCTGTTACGAATACATTCTTCAAGCATAAGGCTATTCACCGCTACACATGGGAGGCTAGGGGTACCACATCCATAATAGACTATATCTTAACAGACTTTGAATTCAGGAAATCTTTTAGAAATGTACGAGTTTTTCGGGAATTTTTCGATGATATAGACCACTATCTGATCTGTAGTGAACTAAGTATCTCTAGGCCTAGGGTAGAGAAAGTGAAATCTGTATGCAAACGAATAAGGGTAGAAAATCTCCAGGACGAGGAAATTAGACAGAAGTACATGGATATGATTAGTGAGAAGTTTCGAACAGTAGACAGTAAGCAGGTTCAGGATATAGAAAGTGAATGGGTGGCAAACAGGGATGCTGTAGTAGAAACAGCAAGGGAATGCCTAGGAACAACTGTGTGTAAAGCTGGAAAAAGGTGAACATCTTGGTGGAATGGTAAAGTGAGAGCAGCTTGTAAACGTAAAAAGAAGGCTTATCAGGTGGTGGTGGTGATTAATATTTTAAGAGGAAGTACAACTAGGCAACCATCCTCTATATAACACTAATTAGAGGGGAAAAAAGGAAGGGATCCGACACTTCGAAAAATGAAGATATCGGTCAAAGAAAGACAAGGGTCACGAAGGGCGTGAAAATGAAAGACTCCCCAGCCCTCGCAAGCCTAATAGCATCGGGGTTGGAAAAGAACAAGAGTTGACCAAGGGAGGTCGGATAGGATAGATGAAAGTGAGGAGCCTGGCACAAGTAAGTGGAAGCAATGCCAGGACTCAGCTGGGGGCCCCGTGGTCGCCAACCCATGCTCCAAAGTTCAGAGCCCCTGGGGCCCCTTTTAGTCGCCTCTTACGACAGGCAGGGGATACCGTGGGTGTTATTCTCCCGCCGCCACCCACAGGGGGAGAAGGCTTATCAGAGATGGCTAGAAAACAAGGGCTGAGGCAGACAGGGATTTGTACGTAGATGAAAGAAACAGAGCGAAACAAATAGTTGTTGAATCCAAAAAGAAGTTGTGGGAAGATTTTGGTAATAACCTGGAAAGGCTAGGTCAAGCAACAGGGAAACCTTTCTGAACAGTAATAAAGAATCTTAGGAAGGGAGGGAAAAAGGAAATGAACAGTGTTTTGAGTAATTCAGGTGAACTCATAATAGATCCCAGGGAATCACTGGAGAGGTGGAGGGAATATTTTGAACGTCTTCTCAATGTAAAAGGAAATCATCCTGGTGGTGTTGCAAACAGCCAAGCTCATGGGGAGGAGGAAAATGATGTTGGTGAAATTACGCTTGAGGAAGTGGAAAGGATGGTAAATAAACTCAATTATCATAAAGCAGCAGGAATAGATGATATTAGACCTGAAATGGTCAAGTATAGTGGGAATGCAGGGATGAAATGGCTTCATAGAGTAGTAAGATTAGCATGGAGTGTTGGTAAGGTACCTCAGATTGGACAAAAGCAGTAATTGCACCTATCTATAAGCAAGGGAACAGGAAGGATTGCAACAACTATCGAGGTATCTCATTGATTAGTACACCAGGCAAAGTATTCACTGGCATCTTGGAAGGGAGGGTGCGATCAGTTGTTGAGAGGAAGTTGGATGAAAACCAGTGTGGTTTCAGACCACAGAGAGGCTGTCAGGATCAGATTTTCGGTATGCGCCAGGTAATTGAAAAATGCTACAAGAGGAATAGGCAGTTGTGTTTATGTTTCGTAGATCTAGAGAAAGCATATGACAGGGTACTGAGGGAAAAGATGTTCGCTATACTGGGGGACTATGGAGTTAAAGGTAGATTATTAAAATCAATCAAAGGCATTTATGTTGCCAATTAGGCTTCAGTGAGAAGTGATGGTAGAATGAGTTCTTGATTCAGGGTACTTACAGGGGTTAGACAAGGCTGTAATCTTTCACCTTTGCTGTTCGTAGTTTACATGGATCATCTGCTGAAAGGTATAAAATGGCAGGGAGGAATTCAGTTAGGTGGAAATGTAGTAAGCAGTCTGGCCTATGCTGACGACTTGGTCTTAATGGCAGATTGTGTGGAAAGCCTGCAGTCAAATATCTTGGAACTTGAAAATAGGTGCAATGAGTATGGTATGAAAATTAGCCTCTCGAAGACTAAATTGATGTCAGTGAGTAAGAAATTCAACAGAACTGAATGTCAGATTGGTGATACAGAGCCAGAACAGGTCGATAATTTCAAGTATTTAGGTTGTGTGTTCTCCCAGGATGGTAATATAGTAAGTGAGATTGAATCAAGGTGTCGTAAAGCTAATGCAGTGAGCTCGCAGTTGTGATCAACAGTATTCTGTAAGTAACAGACTTGAAAGTAGCAAGAATGGTTGCTGGTACAAACAGGTGGGAACAATGGCAGGAGGTTGCTCGGAATGAGGAGATAAAGGCTAATTTAGGAATGAACTCGATGGATGAAGCTGTACGCATAAACCGGCTTCGGTGGTGGGGTCATGTGAGGCGAATGGAGGAGGATAGGTTACCTAGGAGAATAATGGACTCTGTTACGAACGGCAAGAGAAGTAGAGGTAGACCAAGACAACAATGTATAGACTCAGTTTCTAACGATTTAAAGATAAGAGGTACAGAACTAAATGAGGCCACAACACTAGTTGCAAATCGAGGATTGTGGCAACGTTTAGTAAATTCACAGAGGCTTACAGACTGAACGCTGAAAGGCATAACAGTCTATAATGATATTGTATGTATGTACACTGACTGACAGAGCAAATGCAACACCAAGAAGGAGTGGTTCGAAAGGGATGAAAGTTGGGGAAAAAACAGAGACGGCACGGACGAATAATTGATGTTTATTTCAAACCGATATGCAGGTTACACAATGCGCACGGCATCGACTTAGTAGGATGTAGGACCACCGCGAGCGGCGATGCACGCAGAAACACGTCAAGGTACAGAGTCAATAAGAGTGCGGATGGTGTCCTGAGGGATGGTTCTCCATTCTCTGTCAACCATTTGCCACAGCTGGTCGTCCGTACGAGGCTGGGGCAGAGTTTGCAAACGGCGTCCAATGAGATCCCACACGTGTTCGATTGGTGAGAGATCCGCAGAGTACGCTGGCCACGGAAGCATCTGTACACCTCGTAGAGCCTGTTGGGAGATGCGAGCAGTGTGTGGGCGGGCATTATCCTGCTGAAACAGAGCATTGGGCAGCCCCTGAAGGTACGGGAGTGCCACCGGCCGCAGCACATGCTGCACGTAGCGGTGGGCATTTAACGTGCCTTGAATACGCACTAGAGGTGACGTGGAATCATACGCAATAGCGCCCCAAACCATGATGCCGCATTGTCTAGCGGTAGGGCGCTCCACAGTTACTGCCGGATTTGACCTTTCTCCACGCCGACGCCACACTCGTCTGTGGTGACTATCACTGACAGAACAGAAGCGTGACTCATCGGAGAACACGACGTTCCGCCATTCCCTCATCCAAGTCGCTCTAGCCCGGCACCATGCCAGGCGTGCACGTCTATGCTGTGGAGTCAATGGTAGTCTTCTGAGCGGACGCCGGGAGTGCAGGCCTCCTTCAACCAATCGACGGGAAATTGTTCTGGTCGATATTGGAACAGCCAGGGTGTCTTGCACATGCTGAAGAATGGCGGTTGACGTGGCGTGCGGGGCTGCCACTGCTTGGCGGCGGATGCGCCGATCCTCGCGTGCTGACGTCACTCGGGCTGCGCCTGGACCCCTCGCACGTGCCACATGTCCCTGCGCCAACCATCTTCGCCACAGGCGCTGCACCGTGGACACATCCCTATGGGTATCGGCTGCGATTTGACGAAGCGACCAACCTGCCCTTCTCAGCCCGATCACCATACCCCTTGTAAAGTCGTCTGTCTGCTGGAAATGCCTCCGTTGACGGCGGCCTGGCATTCTTAGCTATACACGTGTCCTGTGGCACACGACAACACGTTCTACAATGACTGTCGGCTGAGAAATCACGGTAAAGTGGGCCATCCGCCAACGCCGTGTCCCATTTATCGTTCGCTACGTGCGCAGCACAGCGGTGCATTTCACATCATGAGCATACCTCAGTGACGTCAGTCTACCCTGCAATTGGCATAAAGTTCTGACCACTCCTTCTTGGTGTTGCATTTGCTCTGTCAGTCAGTGTATGTATGTATGTATGTATGTATATGTCAACTATAGATATATAACATCTTAAAAATTAATGATTTCATAACAATTCACAGTCATGGACAAGACCTACATTAAAACATGGTTGTTTTTGAGATCAGTATGATGTGTTTGAAGAACAGGGAAAAATACTAGGTAAAAAGAAGCCACTTTTCCCTTTGCAAAAATCAAATATCGTAAATATGTCTCTCGGTTATGGCCATCCATCAATGGCTGCTAATTTCAGACTCCCGCCAGTCTGCGAGACTTACACTTCTATCACCCATTTTGTGACATTACTTCCGTAATGCAAATTTTCAGATGACCCCCAGCCATAAGAGATATTTATGTCAAAATCATATGCATCCGAGCTGGTTTTATAATGATCACAAAGTAGAAAATACGATGAATAATTTATCAAATAGGGAGAGGTTCCTTATTAAGACATTCTTGATGATTTTAGATTCATTAAATGTGGGTGTTAAGGAATAGAGATGAAGTATATATAGAACTTCAGGAAACATTTGGAATTCTATTTCTCTAACCATTGAAAACATCCAACAGAAGAATTACAGTTTATATTTGGAGGAATATTTTCCAACTGAACTGCTTCATTTTGTTAGTTATAGCTAGGCCTAGTACAAACAAAGATTTGTCATCACCTCCCTAATTGTTGAGGGGCATCAGAGAATCTGCCATTGGTGATGTGTTCCCGATTGTATAAACTGCTCTATGGTTTTATTGGACACTACCAGTAGCAAATACAGAAAATCATTCCTTTTACTACGGTATCCTGAAGTGGATAATGAATAGGTCATGGTCTAACATAGGAAAAGGAAACTCATTTACTTGCCCTTTTAACTATAGAATCACTCATTGTAACTATATTATGTCTAAAACATGGAAAAAATGCTCCTATGAAATAGATTACTTATATACTCCATTATTGCTTGTAATGTATTATTATTGCTTACTTATAAATTTTGAGTTTCATAAGCATAACTTACACCCACACCCAAACTAAATTATTCAGTACTTTGGTGCCTTGCACTGATGACCGGCCTAGGGCCCTGCCATTTGTTGTGTAACTTGACGAGTTTCTCCAGTGCATCCCTTATTCCCATGGTTTTCTTCCTAAAGGTTGTTCTTCCCTGTATATCTCCCTCCTAGAACCCCACTTCTTCCACATCCTTATGAACATCCTTAAACTGTGAAGGTTGTGCCTTCCACTTTTCTTGTAGACTAAGTATCCTGTGTGCCTGTCTCTTTGCATTCATCCTCATATTCATCCATTTATTGTGTGTCATTGTGTAATACGACATATGACACTTCTCTCTAGAGCTGACAAGGCAAGATTAGTCCCAGCAGACATGATAATTTGTAAGTTTTGATACACTTAAAGGAGTATTAGCTACACTTCACAGGTTTGTTGATGGTCATACTCAATTGATAAGAACTTTCATTGCTCACCATAGTTCTGTGCTCATTCAATTTACTTCTAGTAAGAATTAAAATAAGGCCACACTCATTTTATGTTAATCTCTATTGATTGATTGCTGAATTTAATGTTATCTAGCAGTAAGCAACTGACCATAATTGTATGAATCAGAAGGAGTAAACACTGAACAATCCAGATAATCTTTTCAAAATGTGACAGTGAAAGTTTCTCTCAATCTTACTTGTTAACAAGAGAAGAAAACCATTTCAGGCATGGCTGGAATTCTACTCTACAGATGCTATGTTAAACAGCGAATGGAAAATGCCCAGATATGAACTTAAGACACGTAATGACGCGATTTGCTGTTCATGTATTTCACCACCGGACATGCAGCAGAGCCAACTACCATGAACCAAACGAATTACAGTGTTTATGCAAATTGTGTGGGAAAAGCTGTAAGAGGTACCACGCAATGTCATGCTGGAAAAAATTAGTTTCACTGACTATATTCTGCCTCGATGACAATAAGAGCTAAAATTATTTTCTTTGCACATTGTGCGAATCTTTTCTATTAAATTAAATTTAAACTAGGAAAAAATTTAATAATAATAATAGAGGGAGATGAACTTTCCGCCCTTCTCTTCAACTGTTCATTGGACAAGGTCATTAGAGAGTGGCAGAAAGAACTGGAAGAACAAAAGATACCAAGTGGTATTTGCCTGAGACACAAATGGAAGGGCCTACTAGTTGACTTTTTAGCATTCACAGATGACCTGGCACTTCTGGTAAACTCTGCAGAAGTAGCAGTGAAACAACTCAGTGCACTTAAACACCAGGCTGCCAAGGTGGGATTACAGGTATCTCTAGAAAAGACAAAATACTTCACCAATATCAGTGATACTCCCAGAAAACTACAGTTGGAACAGGGCCAGATTGAGAAAGTCAACAGATTTAAGTACCTGGAAGAATGGCTGGAACCGAATATGTCTGAAGGGGTAGCACTAACAACCCGAATTAACAAACTAGAGTTAGCATATCAACTAACCAAGAACATTTATAACAAGAAATGTCTCTCTTGTAACACCAAATCGAGGCATTACCAGACAGTTATCCATCCAGAAGCTCTATACGCCACAGAATGCTTGATGCTGAACAGGAAAGGATTGTTGGACAAACTGGAGGTCCAGGAGAGGAAGATCTTGAGAAAGATACTAGGACTGATCAAAGTAGATGGCGAGTACAGAAGGTGACCAAACCAGGAGCTACACAGTTAGACTGAAAAAATCACAGACGTAGCCAGGAGGAGGCGTCTGACCTTCTATGGACATGTCGCAAGGATGAACGCAACTAGGATGACCTACCAGCTCCTCAGCTATTGGACAAACAGAAAGATAGGGATACCATGGCTAACAAAAGTGAAGAAAGACATGCAGGAACTGGGAATAACTGAAAATGACATCAGAAATCAAGCACCTCTCAGAAGAATAACCAAACAAAAGAGGTTTCAGGACAGACTGTCATGTAAAAAAGAGGTGCTCTTTTGACAAAGGAAAGAAGAGGGAAGCATAGCCAGAGAATGTGCAAGTATTACGCAAATATCAAGTCCCTCTGCAAGCAGAAAAGTTGAACATCGTGGTACTTAGTTGGCCCATTTGAAGAAAGAAGAAGTGCTTTATCAAAGACTTCCTCTGTGTGAAGGAATGTAAGTTGCACTGCATAAATTACCTTCATTCATTCATAAACTGTTAAATAAGTTTATAATATCGAAAGATAGCACAGCAGATGACAGAATATCAATCAATCACTACTGATCTGCATTTAGGGCAGTCTCCAGGTGGCAGATTCCATATCTGTTGTTTTCCTAGCCTTTTCTTAAATTATTTCAAAGAAATTGGAAATTTATTGAACATCTCCATTGGTTTAGTTTTTCCAATACCTAACTCCCTTTCCCATAAACAAATATTTTACCCCAATTTCACCTCTTGAATTCCAACTTTATCTTCATATTGTGATCTTTCCTACTTTTAAAGACACCACTCAAACTTATTCGTGTACTAATGTCATTCCACGCCATCTCTCCACTGACAGCTCAGAACATAGTGCTTAGTCGAGCAGCTCGTCTTCTTTCTCCCAAGTCTTTCCAGCCCAAACTTTGCAACATTTTATAATGTTACTCTTTTGTCGAAAATCAGCCAGAAAAAATCGAGCTACTTTTCTTTGGATACACTTTAATCACACTCTATTTGAGGTCTTATCAGAGACTTGCATGCCCTCTCCTTTACATCCTTACTACAACCCCTAAACACCGTCATAACCATGTGCAGAGATCTGTAGGCCCTTCCCTTTATTTACAATCCCATTTATGTGATTATCCCAATGAAGATCTCATGCAAACAATAATCAAAGAAGTACTTCAGGTATGGTACTTACAGTGATCCCCATAAGGAACTTTCACCCCATCAGTGCAGTAATTAAAACAGAGAGGACTTTTCCTATTTGTGAAACTCACAATTTGACTTTAACCCCATTTATCATCATAGTGCTGTCCATCTCACAACATTATTGAGATCATTTTGCAACTGCTCATAATCTTGTAACTTATTTATTACTCTCTACAGAATAACATTATCATCCACAAAAAGCCTTATCTCTGATTCCACTTCTTATTCATATTATTTATATATATAAGGAAACATAAAGGTTCAGTAATACTGCCTTGAGGAATTCCCCTTTTAATTATTATAGGGTCAGATAAAGATTCACCTACTCTAATTCTCTGAGGTCTATTTTCTAGAAATATAGCCTCCCATTCAGTCACTCTTTTATCTAGTCCAATTGCACATATTTTTGCCAATACTCTCTCATGATCCACCCTATCAAATGCCTTAGACAGGTCAGTTGCCATACAGTTGATTTGACCTTCTGAATCCAAAATATCTGCTATAACTCGCTGGAATCCTACAAGTTGAGCTTCAGTGGAATAACCTTTCCTAAACATGAACTGCCTTTTATCAAACCCATCCCAGACACTACTTACTTTTTTATTGACCATTTTACACCAATCATATTTACTTCTTAGAAACTCCCTCATGCCTGTTATATCAGCCATATGGTAGGTGCCAATAGTCCTACTTTTAAGACCTTCCTTTCTATCACATTTATTTTTAACTATGACAAAAACAGCTTCGTGATCACTAATACCATATATTACTTTGGTTTCTCTATAGAGCTCATCTGGTTTTACCAGCACCACGTCCAGAATATTGTTCCCTCTAGTTGGTTCCATCACTTTCTGAATCAGTTGTCCTTCCCATATTCAATTACTAGCAAGATACCCGTGCTTCGCTACGGTATTATACTGAAATTTATAATTGAATGCTTATTGTATTAGATATATAATCTGCTGAAATTCGCGATCTGACTCGTTTTCTGCGAGAATCCACCAAAATTCCCGATCTGACTGGTTTTCTATGATTTTACGGCACGTATCCTCCCACTTTTAAATCTTCCTTTCCAGCAATCGATTTCGTACTTCGCGGGCTAGGCTCAGGTATTCCTCCCGGTCAGTTGGGTCCGTAAATCTTTGCCATCTTTTCCTATAATATTTTTAATATGGATAAAATCCTTCAAGAGATCCGGCGTAGTGTCATATTGGGTGCCTTGGCGGCACTGAACCCGCGGCCTGACTGCATTCTTAGTTATTACCCGTCCAGGAGCCGCTTCCAGGGCGGTCCGCACATTTGACGACGGTCCGGAATATTATTATTATTATTATTATTATTATTATGTGTTTCTGGAATGGCTGATGACAGGGAAAACCGGAGTATCCGGAGAAAAACCTGTCCCACCCCCGTTTTCTCCAGCACGAATGCCACATGGAGTGACCAGGATTTGAACCACGGAACCCAGCTGTGAGAGGCCGGCGCGCTGCCGCCTGAGCAACGGAGGATCCTTATAAGTACATTAATAACAGTAAAATCAATTGGTCTCACCTCCTTCTACACCCCACCGCCGTTAAGTTTATTTACCGCCAACCCCCCCCCCCAACCAAAAAAATTAAAAGAATGCTTGTTTCTTTATGTTTAAGGGAGATTAAAAACACCAATGTTCACGTCTATTACCTTCAGTTTTGAGATAAAAAAATCACTTTTTTCACTTCATTTCGCAATAATCCCCCCCCCCCTTTTTAAATGAATTTTCCCGCAAAAAATACTTGTTTCTTTAATAGTAAAGGATCTTCTAAATACCAATTATCACGACTCTAACTTCTTCAGTTTTCGATTTATGTGTCCTCATGAAAGGAATTCAACTCCTTTACACTCCCGCCCTCCAAGATGGTTTCCCCACCAAAACGCGTTCTTCTTTGTTTTTAAAGGAGGTCCAAATAAGAATTTTCACGTCTGTAACAACTTTAGTTTTTATTAGATGTATGTATTCTCATACAATTCAGTCAATTAATTTTTCAATTCTTTCAACCCCCCCCCCCTTCATTGGATTTTCCGAGAATACGTGTTTCTTTACTTTTAAAGCAGATTGCAAATATCAAATTTCATGCCTGTAACATCTTCATTTTTGAGATATCAGTAGCCTAATTAAAAGAATTCATCACCATTTTCAGTCACTTTTACCCCCCCTCCACCCAAGTGGTATTTCCGATAACTAAAAGTACACGTTTCTTTATGCTTAATAGAGATAAAAAATACCATTTTTCACTTCTGTAACATGTTAAGTTTTTTTTTTAGATATACTGTAAAAATTCTCATTTTAAAATTTCACCCCTTTTGAGTTCCCCTTAAGTGAAGTTTCCAAAACAAATCACCTATATTTCTTTACATTTACAGGAGATTTGCACTCACTCTTTACTCTGTAACATTTTACGTTTCCAAGATATTCTGTAGATATAGTCTTTCAAAAAATTCACCCCAATTTGTCACTCCTATTTAACCGCCATTAATTGGATTTTCCAAAAACTAAAAAATATGTGTTTCTTTATTTTTAAAGGAGATCCCATATGCAAATTATCAGTTCTGTAATATCTTTCGTTTCTGAGATGTGTATCCTCAATTAAGGCATTCAACCTATTTTTTACCCTTTTATACCCCTCCTATTGGGATTTACCGGAAACAAAAAATACGTGTTCCTTAATTTTTTGAGGAGATTCTAACTACCAATTTCTACATCTGTAAATTTTAAAATTTTAAGATGTAGACACAGTCATTTTAAAAAATTCACCCCCCAATATTTGGATTTTCCAAAAACGAAAAAATACGCGTTTCTTAACTTTTAAAGTAAATCCAAAATACCAATTTTCAGGTCTGTAATATCTTCAGGTTCTGAAATATAAGTAGCCTCATGAAAGGCATTCAACCCATTATTCACCCTTTTACACCCTTCCTATTGGGATTTTCCGAAAACAAAAGAATACATGTTTCTTTATTTTTAAAGGAGATTCTAAATACCAATTATTACATCTATAAACTTAAAAAGTTTTGAGATATAGATACACTCATTTTAAAAATCACCCCATTTTCACCCCCCCCCCCCTTAAATAGGATTTTCCACAAAAAGAAAAATACGTGTTTCTTTATTTTTTAAGGAGATCCCAAACACCAATTTTCAGGTCTGGAATATCTTCAGGTTCTGAAATATAAGTTGACTAATGAAATGCATTCGACCCGTTTTTCAACCTTTACCACCCTTCCTATTACGATTTTCCGAAAACAAAATATAAGTGTTTCTTTATTTTTAATGGAGATTCTAAATACCAATTTTTACATCTATAACCTTTAAAAGTTTTGAGATATAGATACAGTCATTTTAAAATATTACCCCCTTTTCACCCCCCTTAATTGGGTTTTCCAGAAAAACAAAAAATACGTCTTTCTTTATTTTTAAAAGAGAACCCAAACACCAATTTTCAGGTCTATAATATCTTCAGTTTCTGAGATATAAGTGGCCTCATTAAAGGCATTCAACCCATTTTTCACCCCTTTTCACTCCTCCTATTGCGATTTTCCGAAAACAAAGAAATACGTGTTTCTTTATTTTTAATGAAGATTCTAAATACCAATTTTTACATCTGCAAACTTTAAAAGTTTGGAGATATAGAGTCACTCATTTTAAAAATTCACCCTCTTTTCACCCTCCCATTAATTGTATTTTACAAAAACAAAAAAATACGTGCTTCTTTATTTTTAAAAGAGATCAAAAGTACCTATTTTCAGGTCTGTAATATCTTCAGTTTCAGAGATATAAGTACCGGTATCCTGATTAAAGGCATTCAACCCATTTTCCCCCATTTTCACCCTTTTTCATCCCTCATATTGGGGTTTTCTGAAAACAAAAAAATACATGTTTCCTTATTTTTAAAGAAGATTCTAAATACCAATTTTTACATCTGTAAACTTTTAAAGTTTTGAGATATAGACACACTCATTTTAAAATTTCACCCCTCTTTTCACCCCCTTAGGGAAGGAATATCCGAAAATCCTCTCTTAGCGAGCACCTACATCTTAATATGAATATATCCCCAAAATTTCATTTCTTTACGTCCAGTAGTTTTGGCTCTGCGATGATGAATCAGTCAGTCAGTCAGGACAAGTTATTTTATATATATAGATTTGTCATTTGTTGGTCATGCTTCCTGTTGTTCGCATTACCTTCCCAATTGACATTTGGTAAATTGAGATCTCCCGCTACAATCTCATTCCTTTCCCTGTTGTTTCACACATAGCTGATTATCTTATCAAATAATTCTGAATCAGCTTCACCGATACCTTTTTCCGGTCTGTATACTCCAAAGACATCAAGTTGACTATTATCTTTAGAAATGAGCCTTACACCTAGAATTTCCTGTTTGTCTTCTTTAACTATTTTGTAGCTTACAAATTCTTCTTTCACCAGAATGAATACTCCCCTTCCTACCATTCCTATCCTGTCTCTACGATATATACTCCAGTTCCGTGGGAAAATTTCTGCATCATTTCTCATTATCATTTCTCAGCCATGATTCAACTCCTATTACAATATCTGGGAAGTATATATCTATTAATTACTTAATTCTATTCCGGGGCCGATGACCTTCGATGTTAGGCCCCTTAAAACAACAAGCATCATCATCATCATCTAATTCTATTCCTTTCTTCACAATACTTCTACAGATCAACATTAACATTTTTATGTGATCCCTACTTGACTTCTAGATCCCTGTACCCTTACTGCTCCCTAGACCACCCTGTTTCCCTGAATTTACCTCCCTAGAACCCTTCTAAACAAATTTCCTAACTTATACGTATGACTGTGGTTTAAGTCAAGGCCATCTGAGCACAATTCCTATTTCCTACCCACCCATTAGGATCTAGAAATCTCACTCCCATTTTCCCACATACTTACTCCATAGTCTCATTTAAATCCCCAGTCACTTTCGAGTCAGTATCTCTTCTATACAGCATTCCATTGATAACAATCTCCGCTTCCTTAAATTTCACCCATGCAACATTTACCAGATCCCACATGTCCCCAACTATATTTTTACTTATACTTGCTTGCCTTACTTTGATGGTACCAACGTGAAACACTACCACCTTCTCCTTTCCCTCCTTTTCTTCTACTTTCTTCAACATCTGCCTCAACCTAATTCCTGGATAACACTCCACCCTGGTTCCCTTTCCTCCACACACTTTCACCACTTGTCTAACAGTAGAATCCTCCATGACCATAGCCTCAACCCTACCCACCTCATTTCATCCCCTCCCCTCCTGGTCAACCCTATCTTTCCTCACTGCTGCAGAAGTTACTTCCTCCTCCCTTTTCTCCTGCCCATGACTCTGTTCCACCTGTCTTTTCCTATGCTCTGTTCTACATTTCCCTTTCCTCCTTCTTCCACATTTCTCAGCAACAGTTCCCTGGTCCTCTTGTTCCCTCTATCGTTCTGCCTGCAGTGACTCATACTGATTTCTTACAGACACCTGTCCTGAATTCTGATCCTGAACAGAGCCTTTAGCCTGCAATCTCCTTCCCCTTAAAACATTAGACCATCTGTCTTCTACAATTTCCCCCTTACCTTCCCATCATTCTTTTACACCTACTGTATCCTATACAATTTTTGAGGGAGGCCTACTTTCCTTCCTGTCCTCTGAGAGAATCCTAATTATCTCCCTCAAACTCTCCAACTCCTCTCTCGTACTTTGAAGAAGAACAAGTTCTCAGCAAACTAATGAGTAAATAGAATCCTCACAGTTGCTATGACCTTATTACCACTGCCAAGTTGTAGAAGCAGTGCTTCTGAGGACAATATTTCTATTAAGTTCACATTATTATTTCATTTATGAAACCCTGTGCTAGAATACATCCACAGTACCTACTGCCTGTCAGATTCCTAGTCGAATGTCATTGTTTCCACTTATTTATCATAGACTCCCCATTTTAAACTCTCCTCCCCCTATCCTTTGTCAACTCTTGTTCTCTTCCAATGTTTGTAGGGCTGATGACCTCGATGTTAGGCCCCTTTAAACAACAAGCATCATCATCATCATCATCATCATCATCATCATCATCATCATCATCATCATCATCATCATCATCATCATCATCACCAATGTTTGTAAAATCTTTAATTTTCATATCCTTTGTGGTCTGATACAAGTTTAGTTATGTGCATAACTGAAAACATTTTTTTATGTATTATAACTTATGTATACTAACGTTTAATCATATGTGTTTAGTTCATGTATTATAGGTTTGGTTATGTCTTTTGCTTGTAAATAATATTTCATGTTCTCAAAGTCATTCAGTAAACTCAAGAGATCTTAAGTTAAAGTTACATCATACTAGACTTTCCAAGATTGTGCAAATTCAATTGAATGGTTTCCTCCAACACTTTAAACCCTTGTTCAAGTTCATTGCATGTTAGATGTGGATCACACTAAATGTTCTGCTCCAGCAGGGCTTCATGGATAGTGGACGGACGTCCAGCTCGAGGCTTGTCCTGGAGGCTCTCAAAATCTGATGCAAATCGACTGAACCTCTTTCTCACTGTGTGCTCACTCACCGATGCCTCCCCATCGTGAAGGATAATTTTCAAGCAGCTTCTGCAGCATTGCTGCCTAATTTGAATTCATAAAGTAAACATGGCCATAAAACATCCTGTGACACTTCAAGATTGTAGTTCCTACCAAACTGCTTTCCACAGACTGACATGCCTCACAACTGTGCACTGACCGGTGGTTGATGGGAGCATCATCACCTGATGTCATCCACACAGGGTTGCCAACACCTGCCATTTGAATTTCACTTCTCATCCCAGCAGCACAAACGTTTTTGGATACCTGGTAATATCGGAATTGTGCCATTCTGTGAGCAGGTGTGGCTGTTTTGGTGATAGTCTGATCCATATTTCCTGGATTTGTCTCAGATTTAAGTATCAGCTGGATACTCTATCCATTAAAACCTCTAGGTAAAAACTCTCTTGTTACATTCCTCAGAAAAAAAGCAGTCTTCCACAGTAAACAGTCTTATATATGTCAGTAGTTTGCTATAATATTTGAGTGACATGGACCTTTTTATATTTCCAGTGTGGATATGCCACCTTTCTGCGAACAGAATGGACGAGGTTCGAGCTGTCCAGAACAAGCTGAAGATGCAGCAGAGGATGTAGCACTGCCTGAAACTGATACTCCTTCATCATCGCCCTCTTCACCAAGAACTCTTTCCCCACCACCTGAGGAGCTACCAGCAGTCAATTACCAATATTTTCAGCGCTATTACTTTGATATGAATCCACTTCCTCTGATGCAAGAGGGTGTGCCAGACTTCTTACCTATTGATCACAACCTTCCACAACTGCTGGTAACATTTAACTTACAAGAAACATGTTCATTTATTTGCTATGTACCTTTTTTAAATGTCTAGGGACATATTTTTTAAAGGGTCATATGTAGATGACTAACTGCTATGAAAGATCACTTCGATTTCTGATGTGAATCCACTTCCTCTGATGCAGGATAGCATGTCAATTCCTTACCTATTGATCACAACCTTTCACAGCTGTTGGTAATGTTTAACTTGCAGTCAAAGTCTAAAAATTAAACTGTCCAAATTTATTTTAAAAGCTGCATATCAAAATGAAGGTGTCAATTAGTGAGTAGTAAATTACTACTAAATTTAAATTGCACTTAGTTTATAAGTGTAATTAAACACAGGAGGAGTATAATAATGGAGCAGGTACTGCTGAAATATATAAAAAAACATCAGGAAAATGTTGGATTTGGCCAGTCAAAGAAAGCCCCTTACATGAGAGTATGTCTGTAGTTATTCATGAAGTAAGAATACCAAACAACAGAGGTCAATTTGTATTTGGTTCTTAGGAAATTTTGCTCCATGCTGTTTACTAATTTTTTCTTGTCACACCTGGAACGTATTCAAATGCTCATTTTGACAATAAAAATGTCACCAGCTTTTAAACTTTTCATATGAAGAAACTTCTTCCTCAATTAAAAATAATATTTGTCTCCTTGAATAGTACAGAACACAGATTTTTAATTTTTCTGCCAGACAGTATTCTGATGATGATTTTTTTTCCACTGACAGGGCTTGAACCACGGTGTCAGAACTAATAGACTTGATACCTTAACAGTCATGGACATCAGGTGGATTTATGTGGTGTATTATGTTGAAACATCTGGATGCAACTCATTGTAGTGCGACCTATAAAATCATAGTAATAATAATTATTATTAAATTAATGTCGTATGGTCCACTTTTTCAATACAGTGCAACCTTGATTCTCCGTTTTTGGAGGGACCATGAAAATAGAATATACAACACGGGAAAACAAAAAATTCAGGAATGAATGAAAACCATAAACAATTTGGCTAAACATCACTAAAATGGAATATGTACAATTATAATCTTTCAAAAACTCCTAAACCAAACCAAACCAAACTACAGCCCCAGTAGGCCTTTGCCTGCCAAACGACCACTGCTCAGCCCGAAGGCCTGCAAATTACGAAGTGACATATGGTCAGTGTGACGAATTTTCGCGGCCGATATTCCTGGCTCTCTAGACCGGGTTCGCCATCTCACAATTAGATAGTTCCTTAAAGGTATTCACGTAGGCTGAGTAGACCTGGAACCAGCCCTTATATCCAGGTAAAATTGCCTGACCTGGCCAGGAATTGTCCCCGGGCTCTCCAGATGAGAGGCAAGCAAGTTAGACCGCAAAATCGGCATCAAACATTAATTACCAGTACGCGAGTTCAAAATCTCTATACTTTATATTCAATTTTATAGGGGAATCTTTGTCAGTTTCCTGTGAAAACTTCTATCAGTTCAGAAACTTTGATTAGCTAACTCTTCGAAAAATCTAATAACGCCAAGCCAAACGACAATTGACCACAGGTAGTTTTTAATTCTCTCATCTTATAAAATAAAGCACATTAGATACAAAAGTGCCCAACATGATAGCAAAATCCCTTCTTTATTAATCTTCCATTGTAATTTGGTCTCCGGTATACTGTTCGTAGTCAGTTTCTGGAAATCTTGTACCGCGCAAATTAGGCCTACATTGACTTTTAAAGGTTATCTTACCGAGCTCGATTGCTGCAGTCGCTTAAGTGCAGCCAGTATCCAGTAATCGGGAGATAGTGGGTTCGAGCCCCACTGTCGGCAGCCCTAAAGATGGTTTTCCGTGGTTTTCCATTTTCACACCAGACAATTGCCGGGGCTGTACCTTAATTAAGGCCACGGCCGCTTCCTTCCACTTCCTAGGCCTTTCCTATCCCATCATCGCCATTAGACCTATCTATGTCGGTGCAACGTAAAGCAAATGGCAAAAAAAATGTTATCTTGAACTCGAGAACATGGTTTCGAATGTAAGTCTCGATTCTCAAATGTTTCCGAATGCATTATATTCAATTCATCCATTCACTATAATCCAATCAAATTGGAAAGAGAAAAAAAAATCATCAAAACTTCAGAAATAACAGTTATTCATGACCGTGAGCTCAGCTGGAAAGCGCGCTCGCTGCACATGTCAGTACGAGTTGGAAATGATACAAACCATTTAAATGTAATGTGCGCAAATAAAACAACTGTGGTTTCTGGCATTTTAACATAAAAACATAACATTTCCAGTTTTACATTAGGACCAAAACAACAATAGGCAATCCCAAGACCTCCCATGGCTTTTTTAATGTAAGGTGTAACATCTGTTCTGGTCTCAATAACATAATCGTGTACTAGATTTGTGTTAAGAAGGAGCAGTTTCAATTCCTGCCTGAAAGCCCAGGTGCTATACAGTGCCCTGCAATGCCCTGAGGAAAGTGCCGAAAACCTGTTTTTCAATACAATCAAAGAAAGTAAAATATAAACATTTAGCCCTGGACATAATGTGGACGTTTTATAAGTGCGAACATTTGACGAAACTCATTCCGTCTTCAAGTAGAGCTGTCGAAATGCACTGTGTCTCCTTACAATTGTTGTGGCCACTCTATGCTTTATGATTTCTGAGATTCTCTAAACAATACCACCCAAATGCGATGCTAAGATGGTCCCTTATGCAAGTTCACCGCCGATCACTTTTCCAGTATAGTACTTGCTCTAATTATCACAATGACGGGGTGTTGACGCCAAGATCCATAAGTATGCCATAGCCATCCTTTCGTGAGATACCGGTACTGTTTATTGAAAAACGCTTTATTGAAGATTTAGCGTTGATGGGACTGAAATTTCTGGACGGTTGATCTGGGAAATTGTTTCTTCAAGGAACAGATAATGTAGGATTTTTACGATGTGATTTAATTACGGTGCTCGCGGGACCACATAATTTGAACACATAATCTGGGAAAGTTTTCGGGAACGTATAATCGAGGTTCCACTGTACTATATTGTGCAATATTATTGAATTACATTACTAAACTAGGGACTAATTTCCGCTTTGGGTGGCTGTCTTCAGCCTTAATGTAATACATCTAATAACTAAACAAATGTAAAAACACACAATTGACATGAAAACTAATGTACAAACACACAATTAACATTAAATCTGGGATGAAATAAGTATAAAATGTGAAAAATAAATTAGGCTCTAAATTCTTAGCATCTGGAGTATGCTCATCATCCAGACTCTTTCCTGTATTGATCTTCATAGAATTGTTAGTTCCATCACTGCTAATCATTACAATTTCAATTGCAATACAGGAACTGGTAAATATTGATTCTGTAGTCAGATCATCAATCACTAAATCTACTTGAGTTGTGTTAGCAGTATGCAAGCCACTGGACACCACTGTAAATAACCATCAGGTGACACAGAACTGCTAGATGGTGTTTCTATATCGACCAATGTAAATAAAATAAAATGTTCCCGCAGTGCTTGTTAAAATCATGCTGAAATGCTGTTGGACATTGTCAGGACGGCACATGAAGGTATGATTAAAATTGGCACATTCTTAATTTGTGACTGGTATAAATTTGTAATTCATTGCAGCGTCCATGAAGTTAACCTCTTGTTGCGGCATGTGGTGCGTGATGTGTTGTGTGCCTCATACTAACGGTTATTTTTTTGGAAATTTTGTGAAAATGATATGAAATATCATGTTTATAATTAAAAATATGGAAGTAATGATAATTTTTAGAGCCATCCATTTATACACAATATTATTAAATCAGTAAGTCAGGCTGAGTGGGTCAGACGGTAGAGGCCTTATGACCCTCAACTTGGCAGCCCCAATCCCGATCCTGACTCAGTCTAGTGGTATTTGAAGGCGTTCTCCATACCCCTGTACATACTTCCTCATCCACACCCTCTCTGCAGGATGGTCCACTTTCTTTAGGAGGATATTTGCCTACAGTTAATAAACCAAACCAAACCCCATGGCACTACAGCCTGGACATAATGTGGACGTTTTATAAGTGCGAACATTTGACGAAACTCATTCCATCTTCAAGTAGAGCTGCCCGAAAGCCTGCAGATTACGAGGTGTCGTGTGGTCAGCACGACAAATCCTCTCGGTCGTTATTCTTGGCTTCCTAGACCGGGGCCGCTATCTCACTATCACATAGCTCCTCAATTCTAATCACGTAGGCTGAGTGGACCTCGAACCAGCCCTCAGGTCCAGGTAAAAATCCCTGACCTGGCCGGGAATCGAACCCGGGGCCTCCGGGTATGAGGCAGGCACGCTACCCCTACACCACGGGGCCGGCCTAAAATTAAGAATTGATCATATTATTACTTCGATTTTGCACTTCCTTTCAATTAATTTTAAAAATGACTTTTCTTATTATTATTCTTTTATGACCACATACTGTAGGATCACTTTAGTCAGTCCGTCGTTCAGGTCTCTTTCAAGGGATTGTTCGGGCTTTGCGGTCCTCCCAGTACTTCTTCAGACACTCCGATCTTCGTGCCCTTTCCTCAGTTGAAAATATGTGTGTTGTTGGTTTGTTTAGTCTAAGGGTAAGGCGGAGGTTTGTATTCTTGAGTTTTGTATTCAATTTTATCTTATTTGTTGTGTCTTCTGTTGTAAGGCCTATTTCCTTCAGATCCTCTCTTACTTCTCTGATCCATTTACATCCTGTTGTGGTATTTTTTGACATGAGATTGTGTTGTACTAGTTGTTTCAGAAGTCTCGAATCCTGCATCCTCACGATACGTCCAAAGAATCCCAGTCTCCTCTTACGCATAGTATCTGTAATAGGTTCTAGCTCTTTGCACACGACTTTGTTAGGTATTAACCACCACTATCCATCTTTCTGGTATTTTTTGTTGATGCAGGTTCTTCCAATCCTCCTTTCAATTTTCTGAAGTCTGTCAGTCTTTGATTGTTTATTCAGGTAAAAAAGTTTTTCTGTTGCATATGTAGCTTCTGGTTTTATAACTGTGTTGTAGTGTTTAATTTTTGTATTTATTGATAGACATTTCTTTTTGTAGATATCCCATTTTAATTTTTGTGCTTTAGCTAATCTATTTGTTCTTGTTTGGAATGAGATTTTTTCATTTAGGTTATGTGTTATTACTTCTCCAAGATATTTAACTTGAGTTACTATTTTGATTTTATTACCATTTATGGTAACTTCTTTTACCGGTAGTTGTGTTGGTTTTTGGGGCATAATTTCTGCTTTTTCAAATGATATTTTCAGGCCAATTTTATTTGCAATGTTTTGAAGTTCTGATATCTGGGTTTTTGCTTCTTTTATGTCCACTGCTAGTAATGCTAAATCGTCAGCGAAACCCAGGCAATTTGTTTTGATTTTTTGGCCAATCTTTATTTTAGGGGGACATTTCCTAAACCATTCCCTAATTACCATTTCTAGCACAATTAAATAATAGTGGTGAGAGCCCATCTCCCTGCTGTAGTCCAGTTTTAATTTAGAATGTCTCTGATGTTTCACCCCTAAACTTCACTTTTGATTTGGTGTTGTTGAGATGGGGGTTTCAACTCTATCTATACCCTTTGATGTCACCTTTGACCATATTACCGAGATATGCAGAATGTATATAGCACTAGCAGTGGTATAATTATGAAGTATCTCATTCCCGCCAACTTAAAAAAAAGACACTATTATCTTAAAGAAGCTATTTTCGCTATTCATTTTTTAGTAAAGAGGGGCTCTAAATCCAACCCCACCCCCTCCCTGACTACACCACTGTTAAATAGCATAAATAATATACAAATGACAAAATGTAGATTGCCTTTAGGAACATTTTCTTTGTGTCCATTATGAACCCACATTTTTCTTCTTTCATTTTGTCTGTGCCTGAGGACTTTCTTCAATATTGTACTGTCTTCTCAGTGCAGAATCCTGTGCACTTGTTAGCTGAACTCGATTTAAATGCCCTTTAATTTGAATGTGTTTTTCATATGAAACATGTCTTTTTTAATCAACTCTTGTATGATAATGTTTGCACATTAATATAATAATACCACTTGCCACAAAACCATGTTTCTTGAATTTGTTAACCTGAAAGGTAACACTAACTTCTTGATTTCTCCCCATCACGATCAAAAAGATGGGGCAAACTGATCTAATGTTTGGACCAAGTAGGCTTACCTGAAGTAGTTCTCAACTTCTCAGAAATGTAGAAATACACATCCATTAGTGTTTTCTTGGAAATGTCATTTAATCTCTTTCTCATGTAGGGCTGGGCAGTCGTCTTCAGTTCACCCTACCTGTGGATTAAGAAATTATAAAAACAATAAGAGTGAAAGTGGTTGTGGAGGCAAAGAGGAAACCCAAGAAAATAATGGACATTTATGTAGTCGTGTCTTCCATTACTAGAGGCACCAAATTGTGGTGAAAAGTATTGCCTAATGTCATCATTTAAAAAAAATATTTTGGTACATTTTTTGCTAATTTTAATTCATCACACCAGGCTGTACCTTAATTAAAGCCACAGCCCTTTCCTTCCCACTCCTAAGCCTTTCCTATCCCATCATCGCCATAAGAGCTATCTGTGTCAGTCCGATGTAAAACAAATTGCAAAAAAAAAAAATTCATCCATAATTTTGCTAAATTCTATTTTCATTTTTCAGCAATTAAACTAAACCAAGCATACTTGAGAGTATATCTGCAGTAAAATGTCACCTTTAATTTTTTTAACGTATGTACAAGAAACATGTATGCTTCGCCGAGCTGATTAGCTCAGACGGTTGAGGCTCTGGCCTTCTGACTCCAACTTGGCAAATTCAATTCTGGCTCAGTCCAGTGGTATTTGAAGGTGCTCAAATAAGTCAGCCTCGTATCAGTAGATTTACTGGCATGTAAAAGAACTCCTGTGGTACAAAATTTTGGCACCTCAGCATCTCTGAAAACCATCAAAAGTAGTTAGTGGGACCTAAATACAATAACATTGTTATTATTATTATTATTATTATTATTATTATTATTATTATTATTATTATTATTATTATTATTATTATTATTAGAATTATGCTCACCGGGCGAGTTGGCCGTGCAGTTAGGGGCACGCAGCTCTGGGCTTGCATCCAGGAAGTAGTGGGTTCGAACCCCACTGTCGGCAGCCCTAAAGATGGTTTCAGTGGTTTTCCATTTTCACACCAGGCAAATGCTGGGGCTGTGCCTTAATTAAAGCCACGGCTGCTTCCTTCCCACTCCTAGGCCTTTTCTATACCATCGTCACCACAAGACCTATCTGTGTCAGTGTGACGTAATCAAAATAGTTTTTTTTTATTAAAAAAGAATTATGCTTCTGCTGAAAACACATTTTCCCGGTCTAGAAAGCCAAGAATAATGGCCGAGAAGATTTGTCGTGTTGACCACACGACACCTCGTAATCTGCAGGCCAAAAGGGCTGAGCAGCGGTTGCTTGGTAGGCCAAGGTCATTCAAGGGCTGTAGTGTTATGGAGTTTGGTTGGTTTGAAAACACGTATTACATAATATCAAAGCATGGATGTTTGAAAAAAAATCTTACCACTTTAACAAGCAGGGCCCAGCCTATGTACATAATTTACATATCAGGTCAAAAATAGACAGACATATAACTTGAATTCCATATTACTGGGGTCAGGGCTGTTCTCCTTTCAGACATTACAATACATTGAAAATTACCTCTCACTATCAACATTACTGAATGGGGTCCAGAAAGCTTTCACTGAAGCTCCCACAAAATGCCTATATTCTGATTTCAGGGAAAGAAGAATAGCAATCACATCAATATCCTTACATAATCTATAATGAACTACCAATTAGATCCCTAAACACTGTGCATGGCTCAAAATATTCTGCTGTTGAAAGTTCTCGTAGGATGAGAATTATTTTATTAGATGACAGACTTCATAATTTTCTAAATCACCTTTCAATATGCTTCTTGGATCAAAGAGTGAGACAATACAGTTTTGTCAATCATTTCATGATTTTGCTTAAAGGTGAACAGTTTCACGTTTTGAGCCAAATTTGTACAATTTTGCTAAAGAAATCGTGATTTTGCACTTTGCAAAAAAAATAGGTGTCTTGCAGCTAATAAATAATACTTAAAAGCAAACAGCTCTATAAATAAACAAAATCTTCCCAAGAATCAGGGAAACCTTGTCATCAACAGTCCTACAGGTCAAATGAAAATGGGCTAATGTACCTTTCCAAATGATTTCTAATTCCTTCAAAATGAATTTTAACAGATATCACATTTCTTGTTTTATCATAAAAAATGAACATTTTTGCAGAAACAGTCAATTTTTGTGAGAATTCACAGTAAAATTAGAGCCATGAATTATTCACAATGATGATAAATTATGCAGATACATCTCTCTCTTACATTTTGTGTTTATCGCTAATAACAAAGAAACCTGGCCCTGAACATAATGTATGCTACAGTTGTGTGTTCCTTGTGCAGCTGCATATCTTCATCTGCGTTAAGTATCAACTGTAGTTTGATTAATGCCAAACTTGGAGAAATGCAAGCACAAAACTTATCATTAAGTGAAAAGTGTGATATCCTTAAGAAACTGGATCAACGTGAGAAACAGAATGATTTTGTGAGCTAATACAGTGTTTGGTGTGAAGGAATCTACAACATTAAAAAGAACTGGGTGAGAATCAAGATTTTGGTAAAATCTACTGCACGTGGAATGGGTGAGATAACCCAAAAGTTGACAAATTACTGAATGCGTGGTTTCTTCAGAAAAACAGCCAGAATGCACACATCAATTCTTGAAGAAAAAGCTGAGTTGTTCTACAAACAAATATGGACAAAAATTACTATTGTGGTACTGACAGATGACTGAAAAGTTGGAAAAATTTATTTGGTCTGGATTTTCTGTTGATGTCATGTGATAAGTTCTCTGCAAATCATGCTCCAATGGACCCACTTACGGAAGATACCTTATTTTGTATAAAACCAGAAGTTATAGCCTATAAATCCCAACAGTCAGGTTTTCCAGTAAACCAACACCACTCCATTACCAAGAGGGATGGATTATTGATATTGTACTGTAGTTTTGATATTTAACCTCTAATACTCAAACAATAAACTCATTTTCATTTTTTCAACTGTCAAGTCTCTGGTGACTGAATGATAAGAAGCCCCCCACTATTTTGCCAATGGTCTCAGTTTTGAGGGTGAATGAGCAAGCAGTGGGACAGGGCAATTTATTCCAGTCTCTAAAGCAAATGACATCTTGAGGGGTCAATGCTGTGGGATACAGAAATCACTCTATTAAAGGACATCATGGTGCTGTCTTCTTTTGTTAGATTTTCTGGAGGTAAAACAGCTTCCTGATCAGATCTCCAGGGGAAGCACCAAGAGAGAAAGCAATGAGACAGAAATATAATGTGTACTGGAACTTGGAATGTTCAAACTCTTCTACAACCAGAAGGATTGGAAAACCTTAAAAGAGAAATTATGTAAAATGGGTTTGATTAGTTTAACCGAAGGAAGATTGGATCGATAGGACAAAATAAGGAGTGGAGAATTTACAATATGATATTTGGGGAAAGAGACTGGAGCCAATAAAGCAGTAATAATCATAAGAAATGAAGTAGTATAAGTCCAGAGATTAGTATATGTAGACAACAGTCTCATAGCTTTGGAAACGTGAGTTTGGTGGCGAATGTGAAAAATGAAGAAGTTTTAAAAAAAAGTCAAAGACACAGAACTCTACTGAACATTGTTTAAAAAAAAGAAAGCCAACTGGATAGACCCTGTTATGAGAGGGTTTCTAACGATAGCTCTCAAATGTATGGTAGAAGGAGAATATAAAAAAGACAGAGAAGAATAAAATAGTGAATGAAGCAAAGAGTGGAGGATGTCAGATGAGCAAGAAGAAGGCCTGGGATAGGAGGAGATGGAGACAGCAGTGGTATCTAGCACCTGCCATTTGGCCGAACACCATATGATGATGATGATGATGATGATGATGATGATGACTACCGAGCGAGTTGGCCATGCGATTAGGATCATGTAGCTGTCAGCTTGCATTCTGGAGATGGTAGGCTCAAATCTCACCATCGTCAACCCTGAAGATGAATTTCCGTAGTTTCCCATTTTCACACCAGGCAAATGTTGGGGCTGTAACTTCATTAAGGCCATGGCTACTACCTTTCTAATCATAGCCCTTTCCCAGCCTTATGTTACCAAAAACCTTAGATGAGTTAGTGCGATGTTAAACCACTAGCAAACAAATTATGATGATTGTAGCTTTACTTTCATGCTTACCTGAAAAGATAGATACTAATGTTTAGTTATGAGTGATCATGGAGCTGGCTTCAGAAAGACCTTGGGGGAAGCACCAAGAGAGAAGAACCACTACTCACCCTAATGACCTTACAAATGAGTTTTTCATGTTCCAAGACACTTTTAAAATATTTCCTCATTGTTGATTTAGCATAATATATTTTGACTGCAGTGCCATGGATGATTAAGCAGCATCTTTGTAGAGTCATAGAACCAGTATGTTTCTCTATCTTTTCAGAGGAGAGTCACGGGAACAGATGATTTGCTGTCAGTTCGAGAATTGAAACTCCGCGTTATTTCTCGTGAGATGAGTCTTCAACGATTGTGCTTGTACATGCCTGCGCTTCGAGAACTGAATCTGACTGGAAGTTGCCTGGGATCTCTTAGGTCAGGAGTTATATGTGATATCTATCTGTTTTAGTTAATATCTTTATCATCAGAGTTACAATTACCATCATCACCTAGTGGCAACTTTAAGGAATAAATTGGATGTTTGTATTGTATCTCATCCTCCTTTCCCCTTAACTACCTCCTACCAGATTGGGGCATTTATGGTACTTCTCCACCTTCTTCTCTCTTTCCACGATTCCTCTTCCCTCATTGTGTCCCAGTCCAGGTTTCTTCTTGTTGCACTCCTCTTTACTGAATCAATCCACCTTGATCTAGGCTTCCCTCTCGCTCACTTTCCCTCAAACTTTGTCATGATCTCTTTTGGAACCCCTGTTGGTGGGAAACACAGACAGAAAATATTCCCATGGTATCCTCTGCCTGTCTTAAGTGGCAACCAAGGGATGATGACATTAGAACCATGAGACTACTTGTGATTAGTACCATTACGTGTAGAACATAGGAACAGTACCATTATGCGAGAAACACTACGGGTCTGGGCGTTGCTTGTGATAAGTGTTATCATATGCATTCCACCAGTCAGTTCCACTGTGTTGAGAATAGGTCTGCATTACCTGTGAGTAGTACCATTTTATGAGAAACACCATGCCATGATTAGTACCTCTATGTGAGGAAAGCCATGGCTCTGTGTTGCCTGAGAGTAGAACCATTATGTGAGGAACACCATGGGTTTGTGTTGCTTGTGGGCATCACTATAATATGTATACACCATGGGTCTATATTGCCTATGATTAGTACCACTATGTGAATAACACCATGAGTATATGTGGTCTGTGATTACTTCCACTAAGTGAGGAACACCATGGGAAAACTGGCACCCATGATTAGACCCACTATGGGAGGAGCACCATAGGTCTGCACTGCTTGCGAGTAGTACAACCATGGAAGAAACACCATGAGTCTACATTACCTGTGATTAGAACTTTAAACTTCATTATGATCTCTTTTGGAACCCCTATCAGTAGGGGACATAGACAGAAAATAAAGGTATCCTCTGCCTGTCTTAAGGGGCGACCAAGGGATGATGACATTAGAACCATGAGACTACTTGTGATTAGTACCATTATGTGTGGAACATAGGAACAGTACTATTATGCGAGGAACACTACGGGTCTGGGCGTTGCTTGTGATAAGTGTTATTGTATGCATTCCACCGGTCAATTCTACTGTGTTCAGAATGGGTCTGCGTTACCTATAGCAGGAACCATTATGACGGGCCAGTGACTTAGTTTTTGGACCCCATCAGATATTAAGCATCATCCCAGTAATGAAGGCATTGTGAATTGGATCCACAACCATTTTTTCATCATCATTCATTTTAGATTGTAGTCAGTGGATAGATTTTGAAGTTTTAATTCCATTGCCCTTCCTACCATTAGGGACTGATGACCTAACTGTTAGGTCCCTTTAAACAACAAACATAATCTCTATTGGTACTTTTCCCAGCTCCATATTTTTTATATGTCCAAACCATCTTAGTTTACTCCTATCAATTCTCTTATTTGTTGCTGTGTATCTTTCTGTACTAAAAGTCTTCATTATATAGAAATATAGGAACATGCAAAGGAACACATGGTAACAGAAATGATAAGCTCAGTGTGGGAAGAGAAAGCAACAGGAAGAGGAAATAAGGACACACATGAAAATTCAGAAGGACAAACACAGTCTCCACATTTTCATACACTGCCAACTTCGGATAGATATGCTTTCTTTTCATCAATCCCAGTTCTCGGCCCCTGACAAGATTGTTTCTTCTTCCCAGCTTCATCAGAAGGGCAGGCATCCCCTGCCTGTCATAAGATGTGACAAACGGGACCAGGGGATTTCAGCTCAGGAGCATGGGTGGTGACCACAGATTCCTTATATGACTGGAATTGTTTCCATTTACTTATGCCAGTCTCCTCAGTTTCAACTTTCCTATGCAACCTCCCTTGGTCAACTCTTGTTCTCTTCCAATTCCATTAGTATTAGGTTTGAAAGACCGAGAGGGTCTTTCATTTTCACATCCTTTGAGGCCCTTCCCGTTCCTTTGCCAATACCTTCATTGTTCAAAGGGTCAGACCTCTTCCTTTCTCCTTCCCGATTATATTTTTTATAACTGTTAGGTTCTTCCATCTGTCAAGAATAATTTACAAATAAATACACTTAACAACTGCCTGAAAAGGAAAGCATATAATAATACTATTATATAGCAAGAACCAAATGGTGGCACTTTATTGTGAAGGAAGCCGACATCATTAAGTAAAGAAAGACAAACTGTTCAGCATATTATCCAAGAATGGCTACTCAAAATGGTTTAAATTATATTAGAGATACCAATCTGACATTGTGATTTAATGTGTTCAGACGTGAAAATAATTTTAAAATACTTTTATTGTGATGTGATTTTAAACAATACGATAAATAAATAAATAAATACTCTTACCACCTACCAAGCAAGTTGGCTGTGCATTTAGAGGCGCACAGCTGTGAGCTTGCATTCAGGAGATAGTGTGTTCGAACCCCACTGTCAGCAGCCCTGAATATGATTTTCTGTGGTTGCCCATTTTCACCCCAGTCAAATGCTGGGGCTGTACCTTATTTAAGGCCACAGTCATTTCCTTCCCACTCCTAGCCTTTTCCTATCCCATCATTGCCAGAAGACGTATTTGTGTCAGTGCAATATAAAGCAACTTCTAAATAAAATTGTAAACTCATACCACCTATCACAATTGTTGAGGAAAGCTGGGAAAATATGAAGAAGGCTGCCCATGAAACTGTGCATGCTTTTTCAGGTAGTTGCTAAATTTTATTTACTTTACAAAGGAAAGTACTTACTGCAACCTCCTATTCAACACGTGTGTCCATCTTTTGATGGAGTACTTCTAATCAAACATGTTTGGGCTCATTTAAGCCATCTTCAGTGAAGAAAGGTTAAAAAACTACATGAATTAATGTTAAAAGAGTGTCATTAAAACACGATGAGAAAGAATACATTATTATTCACCTAGGATATTACATGGAAATAACTTCTACATCATTAAAGATATCGGCATTCTGTTTTCATATTCGTAAATGGTACCCAGGATCTTGTAAAATAATGTGCTACTTATTCTCATGGGGTGATTCATAACTGAGATATTGATACTAACTCCATATTCTTAAATGAAATGGGAGGAATGCATACAACTGGCCTAAAATTTCAACTGCGTACAAGTTCAAATATCTAAGTATTTTCAAAATCGGACAATTACTTTTTGAGATATCAATAAGAATGCATTTGGGCTTTTGCGTGCCGCATCAGACTGCATATGGTCGGCCAAGAATGGCATTGATTCCAGCCACAGAATGGATACCAAGCATGTACTGTAAACTATCGAACTCATAATGTGATGTACTGTAACAGACCCTGGGTGTGTAACGTTATTGTATGACTGGCGAACACACAATGGGGAAGAGAGATTATTCAGATTATTAATTTTCTTTTCTAGAAGGAGCTCTTCTAGTGTCCTGTATTATGTCTGGACAGTCTGAAAGAAGTTTGGCTATAAGGTACAAAGAACATGTCAATGCAGTCAAACATAAAAGATATTTGGCAATAGGAGAACATATGGTTGAAAAGAATCATAAATTTACTGACATTTCTAATGACATGGAATTAATATCCACCAAAAAAAGGAAAATTAATGACTGTTTTGGAAAGTTTAGAAATTTGTCTTACACAAAAATAAATTTCAAATCAAGTTTAAATGAGAGAGGTACAGAAGACAACCCACTGTATAGACTAGCATATGATCATTTAAGGAACAAAAGGAAGAAGAAAAGAAGAAAAACTTGGAGATCTTAAATTTATATAAGTATTCTCATTCAGTTCAACAAAATTTTATGTATTTATCATTTTCATAATATTTTATAAGTTTCCTTTATTCATTGATATGGTGTATTAAGACAAAATACTTCTCTGAATTGTAAAAACAAAAGATAGTGTTATATTGTTTTATTCTTTGAACTGACCACTGATGAAGGGAATGGTTGACTTCCCGAAACATGTACGGTTAAATAAATAGTTTTCTTTCATTAATAAGTATATTGACAAGGCGGATTCTAATAAAAGTATTTTAAATAGTTCTGTAATACATTTCAGATCAAAACAACCATATTAACCTATCATGGTTAAGTTTATCAACATTATGTTTATTTCTCAATTCATACAGTAGTATTTACTGTTCAGTGACAATTATAGCTTTCGTTATGTTCCTTTGAAGTCAAAGTAATTATTTTATTCCTTTTAAAATCATCAGACCTCTCTGTCCTGTCATGAGTTTGTCTGTCATACACACTTTGCAAACCCATCACATGTGTACAATATGCTTACATTCTTCGTATCTATTCTTTGACTGGAATCACACCCAAGAACCTGCTTGCGTGTCAATATGCCCTTGCCCGACTTCACACTGTCTGATGTGGCATGCAAAATAGTGCATTCTGTTCTTGTTGATATCTCAAAAACTAACTGTCCGATTTTGAAAATACTTACATATTTGAACTTGTATGCAGTTGAATTTTTAGACCAGCTGTATGAATTTGTGCCATTCTATTTAAAAATATGGGGTTTGTATCATTATCTCGGTTAATAATCACCCCATGAGAATACATAGTACATTGTTTTACAAGATTCTGGATACCATTTACGAATATGAAAACAGAATGCCGATATCCTTAATGGTTTAGAAGTTATTTCCATGTAACATCTTAGGTGAATAACCCTGTATATAATAAAACAATAATAGGTTGTAGCAAGGGTGAGAACCTCTTACTCTGAAAGTACAGTATGTCACACTGAAATGAGGACAAAATCACAAATTATAACTTGAGAACAGTCTATCCGCTGAGTCAGCTACAAACACGACTAGTGGAAGTGAGACCTCTAAACCAAGAAGCTCAGGCCCTTCGAGATGGTGGTGGTGGTGGTGGTGATTTTTGTTTTAAGAGGAAGTACAACTAGGCAACCATCCTCTATATAACACTAATCAGACGGAAGAATGGAAGGGATCCGACACTTCGAAAATGAAGATATCGGCCAGAGCAAGACAAGGGCCACGAAGGGCGTGAAAATGAAAGACTCCCTAGCCCTCGCAAACCTAATAGCGCCGGGGTCGGAAAAGAACAAGAGTTGACCGAGTGAGGTCGGATAGGATAGATGAAAGTGAGGAGCCTGGCACAAGTAAGTGGAAGCAATGCCAGGACTCAGCTGAGGGCCCCGTGGTCGCCAACCCACGCTCCAAAGTTCAGAGCCCCTGGGGCTGGCCCTTCGAGAGGGAAATTATTTAATAAATTTGGACTTTATTGACGGTGTCCACTATCGAGTCATTTGCTTTCTCTCATGCTATGTCTTAATTTCTGTTGCCCTCTAGACCACACAAGCTTGTGACTCATTGAAGCAATGTTAAACACAATAGGTAACATGGACGAACCCTGGATTACACCTCTAGCTAGCATAAATTGGTTTGGTTTTTTATAATAAGAAATAAACTGACAAGACCTTTTCAATGCAATATATCAAGTAAATGATATTACCTCATTCTTGGGACTAGTTTCAGCCACTTAGTGGGCATCTTCAGCCAAATAAAAATTAAACAGATTATGTGATAACTAAAACATGTATACCAGACAAAGATAATGTTGCACGAATAATTATAACATTAAAATACTTATAATAAAAAAAATTATGGTTATGATCTTCTTGTCATAATATGATATCTTTAAATTGACTTAAGGACCTCAGGTAAAGAAGTAAATTGCTAATGTCTGATGTAGAACAAGCACTGAGTTGCTGGAGGAAGTGGGCAGGTCATGTAAACAAAGGAGTGGATAGGACAAGCACTGACTTCTTCTTATTATTATTATTACTGCAATTCAGTATGGAACAAAAATGAAATTTATAGCTTATAATAAATTGGTTTAGTTTTCGAGTCATGAGAACTTGGGTGATATTATCTGTTTGGAGACTGGTTATTATATTCATGCGCCAGATTAGGAATTGGCAGGCTGGGCGAGTTGGCCATGTGGTTAGGAGCACACAGCCATGAGCTTGCATCTGGGAGACAGTGGCTTCGAACCCCACTGTCGGCAACCCTGAAGATGGTTTTCCATGGTTTCCCATTTCCATACCAGGCAAATGTTGGGGCTATACCTTAATTAAGGCTACGGCTGCTTCCTTCCCACTCCTAGGCCTTTCCTATCCCGTCATCGCCATAAGACCTATCTGTATCAGTGGCAACATAAAGCAAATTGTAAAAATTTTAAAAAAATTGCAGTGGCATTAGATGTTCTTAGATGTTCATGATCAATGTTATCAAAAGCCTTAATTGCCATATTTTCCTATTTCTAATTGACCTCTCATAAAATGGATCTAATAAAGAGGTATTAATGTGTTACTAATCTTCAGCATCAAAATCAGAACATTTGTATTCATAAAGGATCTTAGACTGCTTTACAAAATATCCTGATAAACAAATCACCACTTACCAACCTCAATAGACTAGGAACTGTTGTGATGAATCACCTTCATAATTTTTTATTAATCATGCTATTCGGTCACATAAAGTAAGATTTACTCTTCATAAATTTGTTTTACAGGGATCTTGGTTGTGAACTAAGAAATTTACATGTGCTGCGAATAAATCGTTGTGGTTTGGATTCCTTGGATGGCACGTTTGGACTGACCAGCGTACGTGAACTCTATGCTGCCCATAACAGGATAGAGGATGTCAGTCCATGCACATCATTACCTCACATCCGTGTCTTGGACCTTCGGAAGTAAGTGAAGAAAGTCCTGGTAATTGTCATCTTTTTACTGATTTCTTGTAAAATGTATTACGGTAGGTGTTTCATCATAAATCTTATATCTTTCCATTTTGTGCACATCTAGATAACCTATCAATTTATGGTTCTTCTTCTTCTCCAGTTGCATTTGAGTTGGGTTACAGATCAAAGACTTGCATCTGCTTTTATCTTTCCACCACTCTCCCTCAAACATCTCTCACTCTTCTTCCCAGATTGCCTAAACCTGCTCCAGTCACCTTGCCCACCAGAGTCTTTTACTTTCATTTGAAATACTAGTTTTGGCATTCTCCTTTTATCCATTCTAGTCATGGTGATTGGAAATTAGAAGTGGAGGGAGGGGAGGGCACAAAAATTTATGAACAACATAAAGTACCAGGAGTCTGGGAAATAGAGAGGATTAGACAACAAAATTGAAAAAGAGAAAAACAAACTACAAAATTGTAAGATTTTGACACTCTCTGAACAAATTTCGATGGAGTAGTAAAGTTTACCTACTTAACTGCGGTAATAATAGTTTTTTGAAATTTTGATTCAATACTTTTATATATTTTCACAAGAACATGAGCACACGTACAGTGTGTGACCACAAGGATCCTGAATTTTACAAAAATGCTAGTAGATGTAATGTTATAAGTCTCACCAAAGGAACAACTACACATGCATTGCAATTAAATAGAAGTACGGCATAATTATCCAATTAAAAAGCCATTTACCGTAGTATTTGACAACACACTAAGAAAGTAAGATACTGGATGGAACTGCAAGACACACTGACTGAGTGAGACTGCCAGACTGATGAATGCATGCAGCAAGTGGGTGAATCATATGGTACCTCATTGTCCATGACAATGGCAAAAATACACCCCTGCTTCTCATGCTAGAAGTGCGATTACTATCCGATGGCACAAACCTGCATGAAGCCCTGAGCTTGGAGAGGAAAGTAGTGCAGGGTTTAACCCCTCAGCGACGACCTCTATACGCGGTATAGACCCCCTTTCCTTCCGTAGCCGCCGACCTCTATACGTGGTATAGACCCCATACATGGTTTCGCATTTACGGCTATAGCGCGAAGAGTTTTGGTGTTATGGATATGCAAATTGTTTTGTTTCCAAGAAGACATTTTTGGGTTTATCAGTGTTCTAAATAAGAATTGAAAATCGTTAAAGTGTAGTTGCTTTTGCAAGGATAATTATTTGTCAATTATGTCTGAGCACCAATCCCTGCTTTTTTGATAGTCCGTTTGCTTCATTCTCTCCCACAGAATAAAATAAAGATATGATGATCTGAAAAGTTTGTCTTTTCGTGTGATGTTCTTGTCTCTAATTTTGTATTAAGAGTGCGGTTTATTTATTATATTTGTCTTTATTTCTCAGCTTGTAGTCTTTTCGTAACTCTCCACGAGTGCTCTGTGTAGGCATCCGTTAGTGCTGCTTTCTGTCATACGACACGAGAAGCAGTTGTGCATGGTATATATCTCGTTTGAAAGACGATATATCGAACTTTTAATCTGAAATATGTATCGAGTTGGTTTGATTCGTCATAAATGTTATTCCCCTCATTCAGTTTCGTCCCGCCGCATTCGGTCCCGCTTCAGCTTCATCAGCTTGTGTGACGCACCGCGCTCAATGACTAGCTTCTGCTGAGAGTAACGTGCTTGAAATATTGTAAAATTCAAATGAAAGTTTAGTCGGAATTAGTAGTGGCAGTAGTGATAATGAAATACATGATGTGGCTGTGGCCGATGCAGTGGTAAATGATGAGAGTGACGATGAGGAGGAACCAGTACTTGGAAATTTCGTGTAGGAGACTATAGATACGCATAGAGGTCAAAGGGAAGTTTTTAACAGTGAATTATGATTCCTAGATTCTCCAATAACATTTAGACAAGTCACAGGGACAAACATTGAGCAGTTATCTTATCAGTTTCAGCTGATGGAAGGTTTGTTTACGTAGTACACAATACGCTTCTCGGGCGGGAAACGAAATATTCAAGGCCGGCGCGCATCAGATAATACAGTTCCAAGGTTGCAGGAAATACGTTTTATCAGGAAATTAGCACCCAAGAGTGAGAAATCCAAACCTCAGAGACGTTGTATCGCGTGTTCAAAACACGGTGGGTCTCTGTCTCGAAGAGTGCTTCGAACTCTATCACACGGAACTAAATTACAAAGGAAATGTGAAACAATTATGTAATTATCTTCATGTACATAGTTCTACCATAAGGAATTCCAAATTTCGTGAATATCGGGCTACTCTTATACTAGTAGTAACGTTTTAAGTGAATCAATGTATTTCAGTCGCGCGTAGTTGAAATCTCATCCGGCCGCAGGGTAGGAAGCTCTTTAAACGGCTGCGACGCCGAGGGGTTAACTACTGCTGAGCTACTGGGAGCAAAATGAAGCCTTGTCACCCTAACGTAGGCACCGGGAACTGATGTGAACACTTCTATAATGTGCTGCAGCGCATGAACTCGTCCATACACAAAACTCATTTATTGCACAATTAAGGTTTTGTGCCATCAGATAGTAATCCGTAATCAAATCTTAAACTTTTCTATTACCACTCTGTGGTCTCCTTCAAATGTCTTACCTGGCATTGCTGTTACATCCAGTGATGAAGTAGTCAGTTAATGATTTGTTCTTTCTCTGTTCTACCCGGCTGTATTCTGTTTTTTTCTGGAAGTTACTCTTTTTGAACCATGTATTTACAACTATTAAGTCATTCCTTTCACTAGCCCACCTGGTGGCCATGATTGTTAAGTTATGATCATTATTTGCTTACAGTTCCAGTTTCCTGGGTACTGTTGACAAGCCTCTTCCACTCTCCTCAATTCATGTATGTCTTGTTCTTCATGACATCATATAGTGACTTTCCCTCAATAGCAATATCATTCTTAACCACATCTATCTAATGGGTTCTATGTCTTCCAACCCTCCCCTTTCATCTACCTCTCTTTCCAGCTGTATTGGGGCTGTCCTCGTAGGTTCCATTCTCTTCACGTGTCCGAACCACTCCAGTCGAGACATTCTGACTCTGTCTAGCAGACACGACTTAATCCAAGCTTCTCCCCTCACCACTTCATTTCTTAACTTATCCATCTTGGTTTTCTGGATGGTGGACCTCAGGGATTTCATCTCTGATGCTTGAAGTCTTTACGAGTCTCTCTTTGTGAGGATGCATGTTTCCATACCATAAGTCAAGATGGTTTAAACATAGGAATTTCATTTTGTCCGTATTGAACTGAGAAAGGATGTTAGGAAAAACTTAAAACGGTCCACCTTTTCAATACAAAAATGTTATATTTATTTATAACATGTATTTGCACTTGGAACTAGTTTCGACGCTGTGTTTGCGTCATCATCAGCCAAAATGTGGGAAATAGGCAAGATGTAGGCATTTATATTACACAAGGCGTTACATTAAACAATACACATCTTATAAGGAGATAAAAACAGGGACGAATATAGAACAAATGAATCGTTCAGAAAACAAAAGTTATACATATTAAAAATAACCTTAACCACATATCTTGCAGTGCGAAAGTGTTCTTCTTGAATGATTCCTGAATATAAAAACACACGCGCACACATTTCTGGAGAGCCAGCAGGCAGGACAAAGTAAAGTGAAACCTTAAGAGTTCTTCTGAGAAGAGTTCCTCATTTTTTCTATGTTCAGACTAACTAATGAAGTCTCCCTTGAGTTCCTGATAAACATACATAACAGGAAATTCTCCTTCACTCTCAACAATAGCTCTAAAGACCAACGGTAAAATTTTTATTTTAAATATTGTGCAGAGACGTGAAAGCATGATTTTGAACATGATATAACTCCTTCATATAACCCAGTTTTTTAATACAAGGTGTTGCATTAAATAATACACATCTTACGACGAGATAAAAACAGGGATGAATGTAGAAACACATGCATCGTTGAGAAGGCAAGTTATACATATTAAAAATAAGCTTAACCACATAACTTGCAGTGCGAAAATATTTGCCTTGAATGATTCCTGAATACAAAACGCGCGTGCACACACTTCTAAAGAGCCAGCAGGCAGGAAAAACAATATATTGTTTAATTTCCTGTTGTGTATGTTTATCAGGAACTCAAGGGAGACTTCATTAGTTAGTCAGATCATGGAAAGAATGATGATCTCTTCTCAGAAGAACTCTTAAGGTTTCACCTTACTTTTTCCTGCCTGCTGGCTCTTTAGAAGTGTGTGCACACGCGTTTTGTATTCAGGAATCATTCAAGGCAAATATTTTCGCACTGCAAGTTATGTGGTTAAGCTTATTTTTAATATGTATAACTTGCCTTCTCAACAATGCATGTGTTTCTACATTCATCCCTGTTTTTATCTCGTCGTAAGATGTGTATTATTTAATGCAACACCTTGTATTAAAAAACTGGGTTATATGAAGGAGTTATATCATGTTCAAAATCATGCTTTCACGTCTCTGCACAATATTTAAAATAAAAAATTTACCGTTGGTCTTTAGAGCTATTGTTGAGAGTGAAGGAGAATTTCCTGTTATGTATGTTTATCAGGAACTCAAGGGAGACTTCATTAGTTAGTCTGAACATAGAAAAAATGAGGAACTCTTCTCAGAAGAACTCTTAAGGTTTCACTTTACTTTGTCCTGCCTGCTGGCTCTCCAGAAATGTGTGCGCGTGTGTTTTTATATTCAGGAATCATTCAAGAAGAACACTTTCGCACTGCAAGATATGTGGTTAAGGTTATTTTTAATATGTATAACTTTTGTTTTCTGAACGATTCATTTGTTCTATATTCGTCCCTGTTTTTATCTCCTTATAAGATGTGTATTGTTTAATGTAATGCCTTGTGTAATATAAATGCCTACATCTTGCCTATTTCCCACATTTTGGCTGATGATGACGCAAACACAGCGTCGAAACTAGTTCCAAGTGCAAATACATGTTATAAATAAATATAACATTTTTGTATTGAAAAGGTGGACCGTTTTAAGTTTTTCCTAGTCAAGATGGTATCAAGTAATTGTTGAACACGGTTATTTTTGCTTTCTTTGGGATCTTTTCATCTTAAAGGAGGGTTCCTACTTGTTAGTAGAAGATGAAACAATTTTGCAGCCTGTTGGTGATTTCTTTGGTGGCTAGGTTATCCTTTCAAACTATGCTACCCAGGTACGGGAAATTGTCTACACTTTTTAGTTTTTAGTCTGCCAGTTTCATGCTATAAATGGTCTGACATCGTGGTTATCTGGTTCGAGTCCTGTTGGTAAAGAAAATTCACCATCAGAAACTGACCAGCAGGATAGGAGAGATGATGGTATACGATATCTAATCACTAGATTGCGTGCCAAAAGCCTAGATTTAATTCCAAACCTCTTTGCAGCTGTCATATGGAATGAGGGAATATGATGCTGTTGATGGTGAGTTGTCTATTGGATGGGAACGTTAAGTCTTGAGCAGACCCCTTGGTGATATTTGACACAAGTAGACTATTTGCCAGCACAGTGTTTCAACCTCTCACATCCTACTATCATATTCACGTCATTCATTTCATCTCATTAACTCCTCTGATGAGGTTGATGTCAGGAAGGGCATTCCATCATAAAGCATCACTACAAAGATTCATTTCACTTTATACTCAACCCCATAGAGAAATGAGATAAGTCATTTCTTTTGCAGAAATCAACCAGACTATCCCTTTCTATTTCCTAGCCCATTCTCTAAGGGTCAACAACCCTTCCACTCCTGTTTCTTCCTTATCCACATGGTCATTTAAATCTCTCATTATGATCACTGGCTTGTCTGTTATCTGTTTTTTCAGTTTCTCCAAACATTTCTCTATATCCTTATTCTGATTTCCTGTATGAGGTGCGTACTGTACATTTGAATAAAATCTTTTAGTTCCCTTTCAGTTTTGATTTGGACTCCCAGCATCCTATCACATATTCTACTTCCACTGCACTGTGCTTTCCATAGCACCCCCAGGAGGATGCCCTAACTTTTGTATTGATTGATATATTCTAGGTGCATATTAGTCTATTAGTGCTGATAAGGATGTCATTCTCACAGGCATTTTAGAGCTATCATCAACATATATCTAGGCTGCTCCTTACATAGAGTATGGGTGCCTGTGTAGTCGCTCCACTGGAGTAAAGTCCGGCTCATGGCTAAATGGTTAGCGCGCTGGCCTTTGGTCATAGGAGTCCTGGGTTCAATTCCCGGCAGGGTCTGGAATTTTAACCAGCATTGGTTAATTTCGCTGGCATGGGGGCTGGGTGTCTGTGTTGTCTTCATTTCATCCTCATCACGACACACAAGTCGCCTATGGACGTCAAATCAAAAGACCTGCACCTGGTGAACCGAATATGTCCTCAGACACTCCCGGCACTAAAAGCCATATGCCACTTCATTTCATTACTGGAGTAAAGACCCTACACAGCTTTTCCACCACCTATGCCATACACCATTGAGGTGTTTGGGCAGTTGCTACACCCCCAGATAGAATGGCCTCAAGAAGTGGGTCTCTGCCTGCTACACATATAGTACACTTGCTATCATTTTATATAACATGTTGATTTTATAGATGTCAGGAAAAATAAAAAAGACTACAAATAAACTTGTCAGAGTAGAATGCTACAAACAATAGTATGGCCAGCACTTCAACTAGATGGTATATATGAATAAAATCTCAAGGAGTAAAGCTAACAAATACAGTAAAGCCCCATTAGTGCATTCCTCAATAAAAAATTTTCTTACTTAGCACATCATAAACTCTAAGTCCCCATTCCAACCATATATACCGTACTGTATTAGCGATGTGACGAGTCAAATACTTCGTCAACTTGAGTCACTCGTATTCGGAAATACTACCAACTCGAGTTGACGAGTCGACCGGGTAGACAGGGAGAGCGAGACAATCGCACCCCCTGTGGGTGGGGGCGGTAGAATAACACCCACGGTATCCTCTGCCTGTCGTAAGAGGCGACTAAAAGAGGCCCAAGGGGCTCTGAACTTTGGAGCGTGGGTTGGCGATCATGGGGCCCTTAGCTGAGTCCTGGCATTGCTTCCACTTACTTGTGCCAGGCTCCTCACTTTCATGTATCCTATCCGACCTCTCTTGGTCAACTCTTGTTCTTTTCCGACCCGACGCTGTTAGGTTTGCGAGGGCTAGGGTGTCTTTCATTTTCACACCCTTCGTGGCCCTTGTCTTTCTTTGACCGATATCTTCATTTTTCGAAGTGTCGGATCCCTTCCATTTTTCCCTCTGATTAGTGTCATATAGAGGATGGTTGCCTAGTTGTACTTCCTCTTAAAACAATAATCACCACCACCACCACTGAGACAATCACAGTGTCTCCTGAACGAAGCGAGTAAGGGAACTTGAGTTGACGAGTCGAGCAGGGCGAGCAAGTGAAGACGCCGAGCCTTTCTGTGTGCGCTGAGTTTACTCGAGTCTATGTTATGACTGAATATACAGGTTGCACATTTCAGGCATGAAAAAGAAGACAATTGTATTCGTGATAGTATAATAATCGAGTAATGCATTTGCTGCCAGAAAGCACATACATGTTAAATTAACACTGTCTAGCAGTTAACCTCCCGAAGGTATCACCACCTTGACGAAGGCAAAATATATTTTGCCGGGTGTTTATTGGAGGCTTGCGTGGTCAAATGATCCTTAGAGCTATGCCGGCGGGAGCATCTGCTCCTGGTAGGGCCACCCAAGCCGGACAGGTCTAAGGTGATGATCCAGACTAAGAGTGATACCCTGGTCCTCCAGGTTGGGGGTTGAGCATAGGGTTAACTCCCCTACCTCGTAAAAAAACCAACTGTTACGGATACCTTGTGAATGAATAACGCAGGACTGGAAAACTTGGTGATGAACCGGTGAGAAAAACGGCTAAAGAGAAGGAAAAAGGATATTATATTAGCAACGTGGAATATTAAGACATTGAAGAGACCTGGCAAGTTGAAAGAATTAAGAAATGAAATGGATAAGTATGGAGTGAAAATAGCAGCTCTACAGGAACTAAGATGGAAAGGGCAGGGGATGATGATGTCTGGACAACATATTTTGATGTACAGTGGAGAAAAAGCAGGCAGTAATGGCACAGGATTCCTCATACATAAGTCGGTAAAGCGAAGCGTGATCAACTTTACTCCAATCAATGATAGGATGTGCTCTGTGAGAATTAGGGCAAAATTCTTCAACGTAACTGTGTTTTGTGTGTACGCCCCTACTGAGGAGGCAGAAGATGAGAAGAAAGATGCATTTTATACTAAATTGGAGGAAGAAATTAATAAAGTTCAAAGGCATGATGTGAAAATTATCCTTGGAGATTTAAATGCAAAAATTGGAAGAGAAGAAGTGTACAAACACTTAGTAGGGAAAGAAAGCCTGCATGAAGTAAGTAATGATAACGGATTGAGATTGATTGATTTTGTGAGTGGAAAGCAGATGATAATTAAAAGTACTTGGCATCCTAGGAAAAACATTCACAAGGAGACCTGGATTTCACCAGATGGTGTGACAAAAAATCAAATAGACCATGTTATCATAGACAGGCGACATGCATCAGATATTATGGATGTTAGAAGCTGCAGAGGTGCCGATGCAGATACAGACCACTATCTTCTTAGAGTCAAGTACAGACAAAAAATAGATTTGGCAAGAACGGAAAAAGTAACAAGAAAGGCAAAGCACAATATTGAAGGTCTAAAAAATGAGGAATTGCAAGAGAAATACAAAAAGAAAATAGCTGAATCTTTGGCAATAAAAAGGGAATTATAGGAGAAAGGAGAGGTGGAAGATAAATGGGAGATACTGAAAACAACTATCAGTGAAGTTGCAGATAGTACCCTGGGAAAGAAGAAATTGGTAAAGAGAGCAGAATGGTTTGATGAGGAATGTTCAACAATAATCCAAGAGAGGAATGATGCTAGGAACAGAATGCTTCAAAGGAGAACAAGACAAACAGTAGAAGAGTATAGAGAGAAACGAAGAAGAGCAGATAAGATATGTAGATATAAGAAAAGAGCATTTGAAAGAAAGAGAATCGAAGAACTGGATGAAATGAAGGATAGAAACGAGGTACGAAAGTTCTATGAAAGAACAAAAGACCTTAAGAGAGGATTTCAACCAAGAGCTGTTTTCTTCAAGGATAAAGATGGAAACCTTCTGGGTGATAAAAGCAAAGTGCTTGGAAGATGGCAGGAGTATTTTTACGAGCTACTCAATGGAAATAATGAAGATGATAGAGAGGAGGAAAATATAAATGTTGATGGGGAAGAAAGAGAATTGGAAGAGGAATCAGTAAAACAGCCAGACTTAGAAGAGGTCAAAGCTGCAATTAATGCATTAAAGAATAATAGAGCCCCAGGTGAAGATGGAATGGAGTCAGAGCTGTTGAGATATGGGGGAGAGGGAATAGAAAAGGCTTTTTATGAATTGATTAAGGAGGTTTGGACAAAGGAGGAAATACCCAAGGATTGGACATTGGGTATAATTTACCCATTACATAAAAAAGGAGATAAGGCAGTATGTGGAAATTATCGAAGGATCACCTTGCTGGATGGAACGTACAAGGTTTTTGGTAAGGTACTAGCCTTAAGATTGGAATTATGGATGGAAAGAATATTAGGGGATTACCAAGCAGGTTTTAGAAAACATCGCTCTACTCTGGATCAGATATTTATATTACGACAAGTGCTAGATAAATTTTATGAATATGACAAACAGCTACATCAGCTGTATGTTGATTTTAAACAGGCATATGACAGTCTAGATAGGGGTAAAATTTACAAGATTATGAAAGAATTTGGAATCCCAAGGAAATTGATTAGATTAACAGAAATAACTTTGAAAACAACGGTATGCAAGGTGAGAGTGGAGCAAGATCTGTCAGAGGAGTTTTTAGTGGAGAGAGGACTAAGACAGGGAGATGTACTTTCCACACTGCTTTTTAACCTAGCATTGGAAAAAGTAATCCGTCAATTGCCCATCAACCCAGGGGGAACCATTTTGAACAGATTAGTACAAGTGATAGCATATGCTGATGATGTAGCAATAATTGCAAGAAATGAAAGAGCTCTTGAAGAGAGCTACTCAGTATTAGAAGAGAAAGCACGGGACCTAGGACTAGAAGTGAATACAAACAAAACAAAATATATGAAGATGGGAGATACAGAGGGAGTAAGAGGAAGGACCCCAGTAAGATTAAATGGGAAGGAATATCAAAGAGTCACATCTTTCAAATATCTAGGCTCTATAATAACAGAGGACAATAAAACCTCCGTGGAAATACAGGAGAGGATAACAAGTGGAAACCGATGCTTTTACGTCTTGCAAAATATGTTTAAATCCAGGAATGTCAGCAGGAATACAAAAATTAAAATATACACAACAGTACTAAGACCAATAGTTATGTATGGCTCAGAATGCTGGGTGATGACCTCCAGAGAAGAACAGTGGCTGTTACGGTGGGAAAGGAAGATATTGAGAAAGATATTCGGTGCAGTAAGAGAGCAGGATGGGTGGAGAATGAGGACAAATGTAGAGCTGCAAGGACTGTTTGGCCAGCCAGATATTGTTGCTAAAATTAAGCAGGGAAGAATTAGGTGGGCCGGTCATGTTCAGAGAATGGCAGAAACCTGCACCGTAAAAAAGGTGTTTATAGGGAAACTTGATGGAAGGAGGAGGAGAGGAAGACCCAGGAAAAGATGGATTGATGATGTTGACGATGACCTTAGAAAGTTAGGAGTTAAATGTTGGAGAAGAAAAGCTGAGGAACAAGATGAATGGAGGCAGGTGATAAAGGAGGCCAAGGACCTACAAGGACTGTAGCGCCGACCAGTAAGTAAGTAAGTAAGTAAGTAAGTAAGTCTAGCAGCTAAAGAAAACAATGTTTAATAAATATGGAAACAGAAATACTGAGCTCTTCTCAAATGTAAACCAAATAATAGTCTCAACCCTTTGTGAAGAAAACTAATTCTATGACACATTACAGCAACGCTAAAGGAAAAAAGGCTTAATTATTTGTAAAAAATAACATTAATATTGTATCTGGTGTCTTGCTTAGGTTAGGAATCGATCAAAGAACAGAAAGCACTCGGCCAAACTCGGGACTATTCGGAACATGTCGTATCTTTGACCTCGTGTAGCAAATGACAAGTTGAATACTCGTCAACTGAAGTAACTCGTATTCGGAAACACTGCCAACTCGAGACGGTGACAATCGCTATGTCTTGTGAGTGAGATGGGATGTGCTATAGATATTCCAACTAGGCAAGGCGTGTAAGGGAACAGGAATACTTTTTGTATTCACAGAGTTTACTCGAGTCCATGTCATAACTCTGAATATAGACTATAAGATGCTCAACCGAGGTACAAAAAATTAAAGTACTCGCACTCGTAAGAACTTATTCAAATAGTAATAACGTATTTTATACCAGAGATCACATACATGTTAGACTACAAACACTGGTCAGTAGCTGAATAAAAATAATTTGATAAAATCACGGAGAAAAGCTCTGAATTATTCATAAAATATAGACAAAATATAGTCTCAACCCTTTGATTTAAAAACTAATTGTTAACACTATTAATACTAAAACTACAGGAAAACTAAATAATTAAGCAAAGAATGAAGAAATTTAATATCATTACGCACACTTCCTAAAAAATCAAGCGTTATATTTTTGTTGCAATCACAATATGTTCTCCTACTTATGATTTGTAGGCTGCAGCACACCAACTATTGAGAAATAAAATTTTGTTCAACTTCTTTGGTGACAGTCTGTTTCGTCACTCATTTGTGACCATACCAGCCTTGGAAAATAATCTTTTGGATGGGACCGATGTCGCAGGTATACACAAGTACTTATTGGCCAATTTGTAAAAGGAAGGAAAAATGTTTTTTCTGTCCTCCCAAAACTGTAAAGGATTATCTTTCCTGCCTAAATATGATAATTCCAAGTATTGTTTCACTATTATTGTAGCTGAAGAAGCCGGAGTCTGTTGAGTTGTCATTTCCCTAATCTTTTTGTCCAATGTTTCCCAAAGGTCATCTTCGTTGTTTTCTGTTGGTGTAGATTCTGTTGATATAGATTGCACCTGCTGTGTGTGCGTGACTGTGAGTTGATTATCTGCCACAAGTTCTTCGATCACCCACTTCTGAGCATTATCTGCGTTCGACTCCAAGCCAAAGTCTCTTTTTTTTTTTTTTGAAGCGAGGATCAAGAAAGGTTGATTTCAACGCTGTTCCATTGTTTTCATAGACATTTAGCCGTTTGTCGAGCACCTCAACTAACGATTTTTGTAAATGTCTTCCTGCATCTGTTCGAGGTTTCTTTTTGTTTACTGTGTTTTGCAGTCCCCTTATTAGTGCGATCACACAAGATAAAGTCGGATAAGATTCTCCACATAGGATTACAGTCATCTTTTCATCTTTTCCACAGGACTTAAGAGAGCAGTTATGTCTTCGAGTATAAGCCATTCGGAAGAATCTAAGTTAGACACTGGTGACTGTATGAGTAGTAATGTTGCTGACAAAGGAACCTTTACTTTTAACAATCTTTCCAACATATATAAAGTTGCGTTCCATCTTGTGGGCACGTCCTGTTTCAGTTTAAGTTCTTCAAGGCCCATTTGCTTTTGAATCTCTTTTAATTTCTAAGACGATTTACTGCTGTGCTTGAAATGTGAAACTATAGACCGACATTCAAACGTTACTATTATTCAAATGTTATTATTATTTTCGTCACTATCTTTTGCTATGCAATCTTTAACAGCGAGTACGTTTGCGCAAGTAGTCATTTACTACCTTTTTCATGCTGCTGGCATTATCTGTAACAATAGCTACAATTTTACCATATATTTGCCACTCGCCTGCAATTGTTCGTATAGTGTCGGCTATGTTAAGAGACGTGTGTTGTGAAGGCAATTCCATAGTGGACAAAACCGACGAGTTCTATTTACAGTCGTGGATGAAATGAGCTGTTACGGATATATAGCATTTGTTGCTATCAGACGTCCAAATATCAGTTGTTACTGCTACATTTCCACCATTTGTAGTTTTTGCCTGAGAACTTCTGAACATATATTATATCTGTCATTGAGCATTTTATCTGACAATACTTTTCGAGTGGGTAGCGAGGCCTATAGTCAGGGTTGAGTTTCTGAGTGTACCTTTTGAAACTGACATTTTCTACAATTTGTAGGGGCTGATAATCTAAAATTATCATATCTAATAACGTTTCGTCAATAACCTTTTGATTCACTTTTGCAGAAGGAATTAATTGCATTTGTCTCTGATGTTTTGGACGAGATTCTGCATTATCTTGCCGCGATGTATTTTCCTCTTGCGATGTGGAAAAGAAGTCTTCATTTAATTGAATCCCAGTCATAGTACAAGTACTAGTAGGCCTACTTACTGCGATTCTGGATTGTTCATCTAGTCTAGGCTGCACTGTAGAGATGTGTCGTTCCTGACTGAACTGCTCCAAAAGGACTGCTCCTTGGGATGAGTAACTCTTCAAGGAAGGACTAGCTACGGAGTTCTCTTAAGTCCCAACCGACCAATGAAACGCTTGCATGAGAATGAGCGGACATAGTGGAACTAAGAGAAGGAATACGACTAATTAGAACAGAAGGTTGGCCAGTTATTAGTGAAATGTAAATTTAGGCTACTTGTGTAGATTGATTGTATTATGCGATACGGTACCAGTTGCGAAACCATACAACTTGGAGTATATTTATGTAAGTGTCGTAAGTGTCGACATAATTTTTACATTTTCATGTCGGGAGACTAGCTACAGAGCTGTAGTTTTTTTAGTCCCAACGGACCAATGAGAGGCTTGTATGCTATGTGAGTGGGACGTGATGGGACTAGGAGTAGGAGTTGGAGTAAGACTAACCAGAAGGTTGGCCCAGGACTCCTCTGCAGGAGTGGGCGGAGAGAACTTACTAGTGAAATGTAAATTTACTTGTGTAGATTGATTGTATTATGTGATGCCAGTTGCGAAACCATAAAACTTGGAGTATATTTATGTGAGTGTCGACATAATTTTTACATTTTCGTGTCGGGAGACTAGCTACAGAGCTGTTGTTCTTTTAGTCCCAACCAACCAATGAGAGGCCTGTATACGATGTGAGCGGGACGTGATGGAACTAGGAGTAGGAACTGGAGTAAGACTAACCAGAAGGGTGACCCAAGACTCTTCTACAGGAGTGTGCGGACAGAACTTTCTAGTGAAATATAAATTAACTTGTGTAGATTGATTGCAGTACGAAACACCAGTAGGAAAACCATAAAACTCGACCTAATTTATGTAAGTCTCTACACACCTTTTAAATATTTTTGTGTTCATGATGTATAGTACTCAAAGCTAAAATAGGCCTAATTCAAACACACATTATGCGATATTACAGGGTTTGAAAACATATCCCAAGTTGTATAATCAAAATATTAATAATGTGGAATCACCGAACTCATAGTTTATCACCGACCACTGTAGCGTGACGTTAAGCATGGCTTAACCCAGACTCGGGAGGTGCTGTGGGTTCGAATCTCTCCATCGGCTGTTCGTTAAAGGGTTTTCCGTAGTTTTCCATTTTCCCTCAAGGAACATGCTAGAACAGTACCTTCTTCAAAAGCCATGGCTGATTCTTTCCAAATCCTTGACTCTACAAATAGATTTTCAATCTTTTTCGCCGTTTATTGTGAAAAATAAATAAGTAGGGGCCTAACCTTTTCATACATTTCAATGCTTCTTTGCCACAGGTGAAGATGTCCAACCGAAGAAGTGCTGTGTGGCTTCATTTCATCTATACAGAAAATAAAGGCATATGTCAATAATGTAAAGTGGAAATTAGTGTGAAAGGAGGAAATATTAGTAATATGTCAAGACACTTCAAAAATTAAAAACACCCAACAATCCACAACAGTGCATATATCACAAATAGTGTTCGCGCTCAAAACCTCAACATACCCACGTGCTGGTCACGGGCCATTGTCGGCAGCCCAGCCGCCTGGGACTCTTGTGAGCGAAGTTGATGAGGGAGAAAAGTAGAAACTAAAAGAACTGCTCCCAAAGAACTATTAATTTCAGGGACTGAGCAGTTCTGACACTAGTCCTTCCGGCGAACTACTTTTACCCATCTCTACTGCACTGTTTTATTTGTACTGTTAGTATTAGACACTACAGGATCTGAACTTTCTAAACACTGGATTGGATGCTTCCTTTTCAAATGTGATATTTAGTTGTGTTTCCGAAATGCTTATAGGAACACGAACACAAGTCACACTTCACTCTATTATCCCCAGTCTTTTTGTAAAAATCCCACACAACAGATTTCTTATTTTCTCGAGGCATGACGTAAAAACATTCAACTATAAACACACCAACACATCAACAAGTAAAAGTAAACAACTATTACTATTATAATCAAATACAGTAGAGACAATACGCGACACTTACGGATTTAGCCTTGCTAAAATGGGAGACAATTCGACGGTGGCACTCCTAGTGACTTGACCTGAAAAAATCGCGCTAAATTCAAATATCAATGGAAATGTATATATGGAAATAGAAAAATAAATTACGTCTAGAAAAGTGTTATTGAGATATTAACTTCGAAGTTGCTAAAGCAATTCTGGATAAATTAATGAAGAATTATTTAAAAGGTTATTATTCAAAGACTGAAATTAAACATAAACAAGATGTGAAATGAACTGCTGTGAAATGGCTTGATCTTTCATTTATGCATTACTTTTTTTAGCTTTAGCATTCCTGCCTGAACTCTTACGGTTGAATTTGTCTTTTTTCTCATTTTAAAACATTGTATCATCACATTAAGACACTTGTCAATAAAAGTATGGACACATTCCTTACACATATGATGCAATGAATTAACATTTAATAGCTGGACAATTTTCCTCTTAACATGAAGCCTACTAACAGAAAGAAAATCTATAAAATCCCGGCTTTAATCTGAGAAGAGGGATAAAAGAAAGAAAAGTATTAAAATGTTGTCGATAGTGATGCTTTGATGAATATTTACGTACAATTAGAGTAAAAATGTAACATACCCTTGGCTGTATAGTCGAGGATTTTTAAAGTCGCTGGCCTGGAAATGATCTGAATAGATCTTCTAATTCTTATATAAGCGTAACGTCCCTTCTTTCTCGTACACCTTATCCAAATCACTTCTGTGACATTTCAAAACCCACAGATCACACCTTCAACAACACATCGGTATTGAATGTTAACTGCTGCACTATACAATAAAATATGCGTTTTACATTTTAAGCCAGTTAAAATATGGGTCGAGCAGGTCAGAAGATTATGAAGTACTATAAAGATCTCTGTCACTGGAAGAATATATATACAAACACAATATTACTTACATTTTCTTGTCACGAGGGAACCTGAAGAACGACCGCGCATTCTTCTCTACTTCATAGTTACTGCAGCCAAACACAGCACATACCTTCGAATGGAACAAATTAAGAACTTTGGTCCTACTGCGAAGTGCTGGTTGCTAGAACTCATGAATAACTGCATTCAGTCTTCCATGATACCTAAAATATGGAGGAAGGCTAGGGTCATAGCCATTTTAAAACCAGGCAAAGATAAAAATGACCCTAGGAGCTACAGGCCAATCTCCTTATTATGCCATCTTTTTAAGATTCTGGAGAGACTAATCCTCAATAGGTTGACTGATAAAATTGAGCCACTTCTGATTCCACAGCAAGCTGGATTCAGGAGAAGGAAAAGCTGCACATCGCAGGTGTTGAAATTAAGTCAACACATAGAAGATGGCTTTGAAAGCCGGAAAATCACAGGAGCTGCATTTATAGACCTCTCGGCAGCATATGATACTGTTAATCACCGAATTCTCCTTGGAAAGGTATACAGCATGACAAAGGACTTCCATCTGACTTGTGCCATTAGAAACCTACTTCAAAATCGAAGTTTCTTCGTTGAGTTCCAGGGAAAAAGAAGCAGGTGGAGGATACAGAAGAACGGACTACCTCAGGGAAGCGTGTTGGCACCAATGCTTTTCAATATTTACACAAATGATCAGCCTCTTCCTGCCGGGACGAATAGTTTCATCTATGCTGATGATTGTGTCATCACATCTCAGGGGGATAACTTCGAGGCGATTGAACAAACGTTGTCCACAGCTCTAGACACTCTTGCTGGCTATTACAAGAAGAATCAACTAACACCAAACCCAACTAAGACGCAAACCTGTGTTTTTCATCTAAACAACAGAGAAGCTTCCCGAACTCTGAAGGTCAATTGGCAAGGCATAGCATTACAACACAATCCTACCCCGAAGTACCTCGGAGTCACTCTGGATCATGCCTTAACCTACAGAAAACATTGTTTGAACATCAAGCAGAAAGTGGCTGCTAGAAACAATATTGTGCGGAAGCTAACTGGAACATCTTGGGGAGCACAACCAGACACAGTGAGGACATCTGCCCTTTCGCTCTGCTATTCCGCAGCTGAATACGCATGCCCGGTGTGGTACAAATCTTGCCATACCAAAGCAGTTGATGTAGCACTCAACGAAACCTGCCGCATTATTACTGGATGTTTGAGACCTACACCTTTGGAAAAAGTGTATTGCCTTGCAGGGATAGCACCTCCCGATATTCGCCGTGAAGTGGCAGCCAAGAAAGAAAAGAGAAAGGTGTTGACATCGGAAGCCCACCCTTTGTTTGGATATGAGCCACCACGCCAGCGGCTTAAGTCTAGGAAAAGCTTCTTGAGAGTAACCGAAACACTTGCAGGAACAGCGCAGCAAGCAAGAATTCAAGAATGGTGCGTCAGGAGTCAACATACGAGGATCAGTCAATGGATGACCCCAAAAGAGGAACTCCCTCCTGGCCATGTCACAGATTGGGTGAATTGGAGAGCACTGAACAGACTGCGCTCTGGTGTTGCGCGGTGCAGGGTAAACCAGAAGAAATGGGGTTTCGAAGTGGACAGTACCTTGTGTGTATGTGGAGAAGAGCAGACCACAGCCCATTTGCTGCAATGCAGTTCATGCCCATTCAGCTGCACAACAGAAGACCTGGTTAAAGCGAAGCCAAATGCACTTGATGTTGCAAGGTTTTGGGCTCACATAGTTTAATGTGGCTCTTCGCCATTGGAGTATTTATTTTATGTTTTATGTTCTTCCTTACCTTTAATTTTAAACTTATGTATGCTTCTGATACGATATAAATAAATAAATAAATTTAATTATGTCAACTCACTGAAAATGCATAAATAACACCAAAAACTTCACACAAAAATACATGTGCTCTTATGACAGAATCAGTAGTTTTCAGGTCTACTCGCTAGAGAGAGCTCCAATTGCTGTCCCTCGATATCTTGCTCAGTGTCGCGTATTGTCTCTACTGTATTTGTTATAATTGAATTATTACTCGAAACTGAATTCGAGTTCTCTTCCCATCATATGTTAGAAATCGATCAGTCAGGAACAGAAAGCACTCGATCTCACTCGGGTTGATTTGGGCGAGTTTGTGTCTCTGACTCGGGAGCGAGTCAACGAGTGAGGTCTTATCGCAGTCGACCATGGTTCATGTGGACACCCGTCGATTTCTTTACTCGAGTTACAACAGGAAGTCACTCGAGTTGACTCGAGTTAAACGAGTTAAAATATTCGACTCGTCACATCACTATACTGTATATAGATAAACTTATACAGTATATCTATACAAAAATACCTTACATATCGCATCACAAATTTTTACTATTTCTGCCTAGTACAATCACATTTTTCCTGGCTCTGAAAATGTTCTTTGTTATCCCTTGTGGTTTCTCCACAGGAGGCAGGTCAGGAAAAATTGCAGAATAAGGAGAAAAGGACTTGAATACCTGAACATCACATGGTAAATTGCACCTTGAGGAAACAATCTGTTAGCTTCAGGAAAGTTCAGTTTTGCTTTTCAGTTAGCAGTGAGATTGCTGAATAACCCAGTGAGTTCATGCTTTTATTTTGCATTCCATACAGAAGTTAGAAATGTATTGTGTCGAGTGGTACAGTGAAGGGTAGCAAATATTTGTTGCCTTATAGCCTATGTACGGACTAGGAACATATCATGTGAAGTTGACTAGCATGGTGCATGTTTGTCATGTGATAGTCAAGTTATGGGTATGGAAAAAGTCATGAAATTGTTTACTAATGAAGACAAAATAAAAATTATTCAGGAAGTTCTCCACACCTAATTATTCTTCATAAGTGACTGCAAAATTTGTATGAACTTTTCAGTGCAAAAACAGCCACTTCTTAGCTTAATTGCATACAAATGAAAAATAACTTGCAGAAATTTAGAAATGTCTTTGGAATAGTTCCATGGCTGCTGAATATTAAGCCAATGTACATTTCATTTTTAATTATTCTGCTGTTGGTTCATATACAGTCAAATCTCATTAAGATATTTCTGCAGGGGACAAGGAAAAAGAATATGTTAAGCGAGAAAACGTACTACTGAATACATGAATAGGCCCTAAGAACTATCCAACAGGGATATAAAAGCACTAGATATGATTTCTTTCGACATGACGGCATTTTATGCTATGTATCTGTGAGTACAGTGAAAACTATGTCTACGGTACCATTTCTACAGATAAGAGGATAATAGTAAAAGGTGTGAAAAACACGAGAGAGCAAATATGAAAACGTTTTCCATTAGGGATTATAAAATAACAACAGTGGGCACTAAAAATTTCAAAAAGAAGAAAAAGACAACAAGTATGAAAACATTTGCACCGTGGCCCCTGAAAATATCAAGTATTTGCAAATCACACTCTTTCTAAAACAAGTGGTAGCAGAAGCCTTTTACTTCAGACCAGTGGGTTATTAAACATTATCTTCTGGTCCCACTTTTATAGACAATGAATTGGTGGTTGAAATCAACCACGTGCAGCTGTGACTTTGGCCGCCATTTTGAATAACAAAACTTTGATTCAACTAACTCAAAGGTGCAAGTTTCTTTTGAGTTTCGACATTCGGGCTACCCCTGCACATTTACAGATGCATGTGCCAGTCCACTTTCTGATATATTTTAATTTTTGTCTTCATTAGTAAGGAATTTCAAACTTATTCCAAATTTATAACTAGTCTGTCACAAGACAGGTATGCACCACACTAGTCAACTTCACACTATTACATTCCTAATGGAAATGTAGGCTATCAGGCAACAAATATTCATTACCCTTCACTGTACCACTCAACACAAAATAAATTTCTAATATCTACTTGATATCACATATAAGATCCTGTCTAGAATTATCCTCACAAGAATTCAAGAACAGCTCGACCAAGAACTTGGAGAGTATCAGGGGGGATTTTGACTTGGAAGAAGTTGTCCTGACCAAATCATTAGTCTTAGTGGATTATGAACCATCAAAGGATGAGAAACAAAAAGTTAGTTATCACTTTTGTTGACTTCAAGAAAGCATATGACAGTATTCATCGTGAGTCATTACTTAAAATCCTTAAAGAATTTGGGTTAAACCAGAAATCATTAATCTCGTTGGTGTTACCCTCAAGAACACTAGAGCAAAAGTTAAATTCCGAGGAGAGTTGTCTGAATCATTTGAAATCTGTACTGGACTTCGACAGGGGGATGGTCTCTCACCAATACTGTTTAACTGTGCATTGGAAAAAGTCGTGTGAGAATGGTCTAAGAAATGTCAGCCAAACATCAAGATTGGCAAAAATATCAAACTCAATTGCCTAGCATTTGCAGATGACCTTGCAATACTTGCAAGTAGTGTGGAAGAGGCGAACTCCAAATTGAAGAATTAGAATGAGTAGCAGCAAAAATTGGATTACAAATCTCCTTTGAAAAGACGGAAATGACGCCATCCTTCAAAGTGGAAACATCACCTATCACACTGACTAATAATAAACAAATTAAGGTTGTTAATAAATTTAAATATCTTGGAGAGATTATAACTTGGAAATTAAAAGAGACCATATCAGTTGAAAATAGAATTACCAAATTAAAACAAGCACAACACATTACTTGGCCAACCTACAAGAATAAATCTCTATCGATAAATGCAAAATTTAAACACTACAACTCCGTTATTAGGTTGAAGCAACCTATGCTAGTGAAACCTTATTCAATTTGAATACGAAACCAACTACAGATAAATTACAGAAAATAGATAGACAAATCATTAGAACAATTCTAAAAAAAAAAAACACCAAGTAGATGGACAATGATGATTACTACCTAATGAAGTTGTATACCAGGGGACGAGTCTATAATAGATACAATGCAGAAAAGAAGAATTGCTTCTTTCTGTCACATATCATGACTACCAGAGACTAGGATATTCAAACATTTATTCAACTACTTTTGGAATAGTTAAACTAAAAATCACTGGTTCAAAGAAGTCCAAGAAGATTTAAATGAATTAGGCTTGACAATTCAACAAATTAAAAACAGAGAAGAGAAGAGGATCCTGAGAAATAACGATGTGAGACTTAAACTGAAGACCTATACACACAAACAGTACAACATAATTGATGAAGAATGGGCAGTCAGGTCATAGAGAATGAAACATTTCTGGGAACAAATCAACCAAATTTGTAACCAATATTCAGAAAACTTGACTGTATATAGATTGATTTCAGTGCTCCAACGTGGGCGTAAAATAAATAAATAAATAAATAAATAAATAAATAAATAAATAAATAAATAAATAAATAAATAAATAAATAAATAAAAACTGAATGGAATGTGAAAAACAAGCACAAACAGGCTTGTTGTGTTATTCAGCAATCTTGCTGCTAATCAGCAAGCAAAACTGAACATTCCTGAGGCCAACAGGTTGCTTCCTGAAGGTGCAACCTATGCTGTGAAGTGCAGGAATTGAAGGCCTTTTCCGTTTATCACACAACTGTAGCAAGGGTTCTTTCTTACCCAAGTTGGAAATCACGTTTCTTTCACAAGAAATGACAAGTAACATTTTCAGGGCTAGGAAAAATGGGATCGTTACGAAGCAGTAATACCGAAAATTTGTGACGCTGTAAGTGAGGTATTTTTATATACATTTAATATGATGGGAATCGGGACTTTGAACTTATACTTTCTAAGTGGGAAAACTTGTTAATAAGGAATGCACTCTTGAGGTTTCACTGTATCTCATTCTTCTCATGGTCAACTTCCTATAATGAATTTTGTACAAAGTAAAACTCAAGTTTTAAGTGGTGATATTGGTAGAATTTGAATTGATTTTTCTTTTTTAATTATAGAAACCTTAGTAGAACCAATCTTGAACAATTCTAGGATGATTTCAGTGGACTGTCTTTATCACATGAACACCATAATTCAATTTCTACAGTTATTATGTTATGGTACAGTATGTTTAGTAAATTCTCTCAAGTTTTAAATATTCTTTCTTGGCTATTATATTGATAATTATAGTGTTCTAACTATCATAAAAATATTAACATATATTTGTTTCTACATCAGTAACTTGGTCCAGGACACAGGGTATGTGAGCTTCCTATCCTTCTGTGATAATCTTGAGAGCTTGGTTCTGGCCGAATGCCCTGTTGCTAGGAACGAGGGATACAGAGCTGATATTCAAAGATTGCTACCACATCTAATAACACTTGATGATGTACCAGTAGATCGGGGGCAGGATGGAGAAGGTAAGTTTAGAATTTTCCAACAACTGCTATTTATGTTTAATGATTTAAATAGTAAAATGTTTTAAAATAAATCCATTTATGCTGCACATTTCGGGACCATTGTTGTGAATATTCTTGTCTGGCCAAGACATTCTGGTATGGTAAAGGAGTAGGCCGTACAGCCCACAACTCAACACAGAGTGTCACGCAGCAGTAAATAGCTAGATTACCTAAAGGGACCACCATCCTTGGTGGAGGAAATAACACCCAAACCCATAAATAAGCATCTATTCTTCATGTTAGGAGCAGCTGCCTTTTATGCCGGCAGTAGGATGAAACTGATTCCCTTTATCCTATATTAGAAGAAAATCTATGTCAGATGCAAAAAAAAAAAAAATTACATTGTGGCTGATCTCAATGTGAAACTAGGAGCTCACCATCACTGGTCGCTTTGGTCTAGTTGAGCATATGATGCAATTCTGCAGGGAAAATCTTTTCAGAATCATGAACACCTGGCTCAAACAACCTAAACATTGACTGTATACCTGGATATCCCTTGATCATGTGTATCATAACGAGATAGATTACATTGTATGTAGCCAATTTTGGAATAGCTCTGTCCTTTCCATAAAAACCTTTCCTGGTGCAGACTGTGGCTCAGATCATCAACTCCTTGCAGCAAGAATCAGAGTAAACTTCTGCAAGATGAAGAAGCTTGCTCCTACACAAAAATATGACATCTGTAATGTCCAGTCTTCATATTCTATCAAGCTATAAACAGATCTGAATTGCTTTGAGACTGAGGAAAAGCAACCTGCAAGAAATGGAATTCATCATAACTGCAACAGCACAAGAACATGTTCCATAAAGGAAACAAGAGAAACATCACAAATGCCTCTCGGCACATCCCATATAGATTGCAGATCAATGGAGATCAGCCAAAGAGGTAACAGTGCTCTTGTTAGATAGCTTAATCCAGATTTTCAATGGACTGCAAGCAGAGATAAGGAAATAAACTGGGGTCAACAGTACCAACAAGTAGAAGAGAACTCCATGAAGGGTCCTGCCTGGAACCTTTTCATGAAGGTAAAGAAAGTTTGAACTCCTTTTATTACTCGTAAAGTATGTTAAACACTTTCTCTCTCTTTTTCTTTTCTTCTCATTTCAGACTCTTCATAATACATTTATTATCAACAGATAATACAATGCACATTACCAAACTTCAACCAAGGTATGAGTTTCCTCTGCTCAACAGAAACCTAGCTGTTCCATTAGAAATCATACAAATAGCAATAAATTGTACATATAAGCATCTACTTAAATTGAACATCTTATCATATCACTGTGTAGTGCTGAAGACAATATTGCTTCATTCTCAAGAATAAGCAGAAGAAGAAGATAACACGTAAACAAGCTTTTTTTTTTTTAATTTTGCTAGTGACTTTACGTCGCACCAACACAGATAGATCTTATGGTGACGATGGGATAGGAAAGGCCTGAGTTGGAAGGAAGCAGCCATGGCCTTAATTAAGGTACAGACCCCAGCATTGCCTGGTGTGAAAATGGGAAACCATGGAAAAGCATCTTCAGGGCTGTCGACAGTGGAATTCGAACCCACTATCAGCCAGATGCAAGCTCACAGCCGCGCGCCTCTAACCGCATGGTCAACTCGCCTGGTAACAAGCATTTTATCAGTGCATAACATATTTTTAAGAATTGTAAGTTGTTACAGTGCATTTTTTGACATATAAACAAACATCTTGTCAGTGTTCAACATACTTTCAAGGATCTCAAATTGCTTCACTGTATTTTCATTTTCTGTGTCATATTTTGTATGCTTTTTTTTTTTTTTTTTCTTTAGCTGAAGATGTTTTGCACATGAGATGAAACATGTCCTAAAATATACATTAAGCTAAGTATTATTTCTGTGTAACTTTAGAATAATAAATTTTTTTTAAAGTGCTGAAAAGTGGAAACAACCTCTAAATCAAAGTTGAATCAAAGTCAATACGGACCATCATGATGAAATTTATATACTGTGACATTACTGACTTCCCCCCTCTGCCCTGCACTCAGCCTTCATTGTCACTTTACTTTAAGATATTTTTCCATTTAATCTTAAAATGAATCTTGACTTAATAGCAAACTGTCAATAGAGGGTTTTATCAATACCAGTTATTTTGAGAATTGCTTTCAGCACTTTTTTTGAGGTAAGCTTCCTCGTGGGTGAAGTTTCTTTGTGATGATAACTATGTAGTGCAGTTTAGTTGGATTGACATAAAAGGTACAGCCTACTGTATATTAGTCTTTTAACTCTAATCCTTTTACTCATTTCATACTTCCACTCTATAAAACATTCAAAACCAAAATTCCAATTGTTCTTGTCTTTCAGCTTACTAAGTGTAGCAAGAGAGCAAAATGTAAACAGAATATGGGTGGTGTATAATCTTTGATAACAATCATCACGAACCACCTTATCTGTACAAATTACAACAAACTTAAGAAGTATCAGAAGGGCTTTATCATTGATGACATGTTATATCTAATTTTTTCTCTATAGATTTACATAAGCTGTAAATCTGAATTTGAAATAGACATTCTGCTTATTAGGTCATGTTGAGTATGAATTGTCTGATCAGTTATTACTGCTAACATAAGCGCACTGACATTTGTTGATTTCTATAGCGTAGGCACAGGACCAGCATGCAATGCAAGCTAATATTGTAATCTATTTTAGTGTTACCAGATGTATGATTTCTAGGGACAAACCCTAATATTTGCTGATAATATCCCCAGCTAAAATTTGTCCTCAGATTGCCTTAATTTCAATTTCCTTGAATTTGAAAATGTTATTTTTTTCATATCAAGAAAATCAAGAAAATCCTGAAAAACCTGGAGCCTAAACTGGCAACACATACTGTCGTTCCAAATGTTATCGATATGTTAACAAAATAATAATCAATTCAGTGTTACCAAGGTGTCATTCCATATATCAAAACATATACCTGCTTCCTATTTCCAAGTTTTCTATCAGTTTGCCTCAAGCAAAGTGTGGTTGCTGAAGAAAAATTTATTTTCAAAAAATGGAAAGGAATTGTTTCAGAAACTTTTCTTAAAGATTATATTCCTTCAACATGGTACAAATGATACTGCGGCATTTTGTACTGTACTGCAATTCTTCTTTTAGTATTGCAAGTGGGTGGATGAACAACAATCAATGTTCAATGTGCCACACAAAAACACAAAAATGGATCAGGTGCTCAGGCAATTTCCTCCAAAGTTCCTTTTTTTTTTTTTAGTCTGTTTTACCCAAAATTGGAAACCTGAAGTCACTTGACAGAAGGAACATTTGCATTTCATTTGATTATATATTACCACAGCTCCATATCCATGAATTGTACTTCAGGCTTCAGGAAATCATTGTTTTAAGATCCTAAATTTTCTTGTGGATGAACCAAATGCAAAGCAATAGAACAAGTACTCTACATCTGGCCATAAGAAGAAGTAATCCGGCATCTAAACACATCTTCTTATGTTAGTTATTAACACATCAAATCATGGTCACACTATCCTAGTGAGATACATAAAAACATTGAAGTCAATATTCATATGCGTTTGTGGTGAAACCAGTGGCATCCCATGCTTAAAATCTTTGGGTGTTCAAACAGAGCTGACAGTAGATTTAAAAAGTCCAATGTACAGGCTCCTCAGTCAGTCAGTAAGTTAACAGGAGCTCAGTTAGTCTATACTGTGTCACCTCTTTGGTTCATTAAGCAATATTATGTTACATGTGCGACTGTCAACAGTGCCATGCAGTTAGTCAGTTAACTACTTCAGGGTAACAGCTCTGTGCATTAACTACTGCCATGGACTATGCTATACATGCTGCCATCTTTGGGATTTGAAAAGAACTTTTAGAGAAGGCATTAAAATAGGTCAGTGGTCCGTAATCCACTGCCTGCTCGATATGAAGCAGCCATCGGATGTACATCGAGCAGGCAATGTCGTGATCACACAGTAAACTGTGATCATATTCGCCATACACACAGCATTGCTCCTTCAAGTTTTAGATATGCAATATGTCAAAGTTTGTAGTTCAAAACGGGGTTTTGATCCGCTTGTGTGGCACTTGATTAAAATGAAAACAGAAAGTTAATCTGCGCTTACAACTTTGTAAATATGTTCTCAAGGTACAGAAATCTTCTTCTCATCATACAATATCATGTGAATTTCAAGAGTTTTGGTATTACCAGGGTGTTCCCGTACTCGTATGATCCTTAAAACAAGATGCCCTTGGGTGAAACCATGGAAATCCTGACATAATATGTAGCAAACATAATTGTAAAGCATGGTTTGCAAGTGAAAATTGTTTCCTTATAAGCAGACAATATAAACACAAATTTTGGAGGATTAAGAAAGATGTGTGCTGAATATGAAATTAAAGGAAATTTTTATATACACTGACTGACAGAGCAAATGCAACACCAAGAAGGAGTGGTCAGAACTTTATGCCAATTGCAGGGTAGACTGACGTCACTGAGGTATGCTCATGATGTGAAATGAGCCGCTGTGCTGCGCACGTAGCGAACGATAAATGGGACACGGCGTTGGCGAATGGCCCACTTCGTACCGTGATTTCTCAGCCGACAGTCATTGTAGAACGTGTTGTCATGTGCCACAGGACACGTGTATAGCTAAGAATGCCAGGCCGCCGTCAACGGAGGCATTTCCAGCAGACAGACGACTTTACGAGGGGTATGGTGATCGGGCTGAGAAGGGCAGGTTGGTCGCTTCGTCAAATCGCAGCCGATACCCATAGGGATGTGTCCACGGTGCAGCACCTGTGGCGAAGATGGTTGGCACAGGGACATGTGGCACGTGCGAGGGGTCAAGGCGCAGCCCGAGTGACGTCAGCACGCGAGGATCGGCGCATCCGCCGCCAAGCGGTGGTAGCCCCGCACGCCACGTCAACCGCCATTCTTCAGCATGTGCAAGACACCCTGGCTGTTCCAATATCGACCAGAACAATTTCCCGTCGATTGGTTGAAGGAGGCCTGCACTCCCGGTGTCCGCTCAGAAGACTACCATTGACTCCACAGCATAGACGTGCACGCCTGGCATGGTGCCGGGCTAGAGCGACTTGGATGAGGGAACGGCAGAACGTCGTGTTCTCCGATGTGTCACGCTTCTGTTCTGTCAGTGATAGTCACCGCAGACGAGTGTGGCGTCGGCGTGGAGAAAGGTCAAATCCGGCAGTAACTGTGGAGCGCCCTACCGCTAGACAACGCGGCATCATGGTTTGGGGCGCTATTGCGTATGATTCCACGTCACCTCTAGTGCGTATTCAAGGCACGTTAAATGCCCACTGCTACGTGCAGCATGTGCTGCGGCCGGTGGCACTCCTGTACCTTCAGGGCTGCCCAATGCTCTGTTTCAGCAGGATAATGCCCACCCACACACTGCTCGCATCTCCCAACAGGCTCTACGAGGTGTACAGATGCTTCCGTGGCCAGCATACTCTCCGGATCTCTCACCAATCGAACACGTGTGGGATCTCATTGGACGCCATTTGCAAACTCTGCCCCAGCCTCGTACGGACGACCAACTGTGGCAAATGGTTGACAGAGAATGGAGAACCATCCCTCAGGGCACCATCCGCACTCTTATTGACTCTGTACCTCGACGTGTTTCTGCGTGCATTGCCGCTCGCGGTGGTCCTACATCCTACTGAGTCGATGCCGTGCGCATTGTGTAACCTGCATATCGGTTTGAAATAAACATCAATTATTCATCCGTGCCGTCTCTGTTTTTTCCCCAACTTTCATCCTTTTCGAACCACTCCTTCTTGGTGTTGCATTTGCTCTGTCAGTCAGTGTACATTAGAGATAGAAACATGACAGGGAAAACATAATAGGATGAACACACTGACAGGACTCTGTAGGAAGAGGGAGCATAGAAAAAGAAGACAAGGACAAACTGAAAAAAAAAAAAAAAAAAAAAAAGGACGAGAGCAATCTCCACATCTTCATACACTGCTCTCTTCAAATGCCGTATTTCTCCGAATCCAAGATGACCCTGAATGCAAGATGTCCCCCACTTTTCCTTCAAAAAATTCAATCAGGCTTAAAAAGTGCTTTGTGAAATCATATGAATGCCATCCTCGTGCAGTACGTATTTTTAGACTATCTTTGTCTTCACACCAGCGCCAAACATTGGCTTTAGTTATGCTGTATTTTCTTGTTGCTGCATAATTATTCTTTATTTCCTCAAGTTTTATAATCATTACAGTAAATTAAAACTGGCATCATAATATCGAAGAGAAATGTTGAAAATTTGCTGGCAATACCTGTTCCACATCTCTACAATATGATTGATCCATCAGGAAAATATTCCTGCTGTCTATAAAACTATTACTTTTACTCAGCGTTAGGTACAACCGGCTGACGCTACACGCACGTCTCACTTGCTGGGTTCGGCCGACTTCAGAGGCTAGCGATGTATAGGCCTAATAAAGAAGCGAACGTTGATGGTCAATTAATGAGTTTATTGCACCGTGCAATGGCCATTCCGCCCTTGCATTTTTCATGCACGTACCTCACGATTTAATCTTCGACTTCTTTAAAGCGTCCTTGTTGCGGGCCACTGAATGCATTTTTAGACCGTCTTTGTCTTCACTCTAATGCAGAACATTGGCTTTAGTTATGCTGTATTTTCTTGTGGCTGCACAATTATTTTTCATTTCTGTGTGTTTAATAACCATTGACTTAAAATTGGCATCATAATATCAATGAGAACCCACTGAAAATATGCCGGAAATACCTGTTCCACATGTCTATAATATGACGATCCATCACGAAAGTATTCCTACTGTCTGTAAAATTGTTAATTTTACTAAGTGTCAGGTACGGTAGACATATTATAACTCTGCCACTGAGTATCCATGGCCTTTTTAAGAATTTGAACGCTCGCCTGTTTTGATTCCATTCTGCCGATTTGAGAAACATTTTTGTAGAGGCTAATACAGGGACATCTTTTAATCTATTCACCTGGTTGCCCGAGTTGTGAGCCTGTCTCCTGCCAAGTGGAATGTCATTCTATCTTCACTATTTCCTGAGAGCCAGGGGCATTATGCAGAGGCACTGTACAACTGGTTGCCCCAGCTAGCGATGTAGCCTATAGGCCTAATAAAGACGCGGGCGTTAAAGGTCGAATTTTATGTGCACGTGGGGGGTGAAGGGAAGCAGTGTGGTTCCTGTGGTAGCTGCCAGTGGTATTCATTACTGTTAGGCCATGAATGCAAGACAACCCTTGATTTTTACAGCGAGATTGTGAGAAAAAATATCGTCTTGGATTTGGAGAAATACGGTAAAAGGCTCTCTCATCATCAATCGCGGTTCTTCTACACCCTTTTCTTCTCAGGCCTCCCATAATCATCTCTGCTTCCCAGCTTCATCAGAAGGGCGGTCATAAACACTCAATGAGAGACCATCTTGACAGTTCTTCAATCTTGACCTCAGAAGTGTACGATAAGAAGAAAGCTGGAATAATAAAGGAAAAGGGAAGAAATATAAGATGAATAGAGTGGTAAAAGGTTAGGACACAGGACAAACACAAAGGAGAAAAGGATCCCTACAGGATAATATAAGATATGGAAAGAAACAAACAAGTTTCAAATCAAGTCAAGTAGGAGAGGACAAATTTTGCCTTGTCTACACAATTCTACTCAGTGTACCATTCTAATAGACATAAAAGGAACTGTTATAGAAGTAACTGTCTTTTTACACACTTTCACTGTGTGATAAGAGTGATAAGTAGGGCTCGGAAGTTGAAGATCTATAAATTGCCTAAGAAAAAACTAATAAAAACCTAAAACTATCCAAAAAAAAAAGGACCTTAAAACTGTCAAAAAATGATGTGAAAATGCCATCCAAATTCATTCATAATTTTAGTTTTATTACATATTTAATGTTTAAAAAGGCAGAATTCTGGTGGTATGAAACATACAGTGCAAAAATATATGAGTGAAACACTTCTTATAGACATTATATATTTTTAGATTGACATAATTTAAAAAAGGAATTCCATGTTTGTTAAAAAAAGTACTTGCAGAATTTAGTATGCAACACTTTTTCCTCCTAGAATGAATTCAGCAAACCTGCAATAGACATCTTGGTGAAAGAAATTGAAATTGGCATAACTGGAATCATATTTGGGGTAACCACACCAGGGTTACTGAAATTGGAATTTGGAAACCTTACCTCATTTGGCTTTGCATTATATCACATTAGTCCATTTCCAGGTTCTTAGGTGTAAAGGATCATCAGTTTTCAGACAGCACATTGCAAAACATCAAGAAACTTCCCTGCACATTAGCAGATGTTAAGGGTTCATACTTGAAGCAAGCGAGATCTTCCTCTTCAAAAACATTCACACAAAATTTTCTCCTTTCATATTTCACTTATCTTGCGCATAATTTGATATCCCCTGTTTTCTCAAGCACTAGTTTCAATTTTTCATTTCATTTCATTTCATTTCATTTCATTTCATTTCATTTCATTTCATTTCATTTCATTTCATTTCATTTCAGATATGATTCAGTAATAGTCAAAAGAAAGTGAATTTGCAAAAATAAAAAAATAAAAAAATAAAAAAAGCTGTTAAGACCTAAAAAAAGACTAAAAAGGACCAATAAGATTAAAAAAACACCAAAAAAGGACAAATAAAACCATTTTCTGCTCTACAGTGACCAAAAATGAACATATATTATGTTTTGCCTCGTCTTCAGACAATTGAGAGAAAAAGGATTTTTCCTCGACTTCTGCGCCCTAGTGATAAAGAGTTCTGTGCGTTTGTCCGCCTGCAGCATAGGTGAAGAAATTCTTGTCCACATCAGGGTTAGGCTGCTGACTTCACTGTCAGCAGTTGAGACATTATGTGAACTATCTGATGCCCTTAAATATTTTTTTCGTTGAAGATAAGCTGTGTCCAGTCTTGCTAGGGAAGTCTTTTTCTAACCTGTTAACATACTTACGAGCTCCCTCTGTGACAGAGCGTCACCTCCAGATCCAAAGATTAAGGGTTTAAACTCAGCAGAGGTAGTAGGATTTTTGAAGGGCAGAAAAGGAATAATTTCAAGTATTTAGGTTGCGTGTTCTCCCAGGATGGTAATATAGTAAGAGAGATTGAATGAAGATGTAGTAAAGCTAATGCAGTGAGCTTGCAGTTGTGATCAACAGTAGTCTGTAAGAAGGAAGTCAGCTCCCAGACGAAACTATCTTTTACACCTGTCTGTTTTCAGACCAACTTTGCTGTAGGTTCGTTGGTATAATACTTACAAAGGCAGATTATCGTAAGGAATAGTACCGTAACTTCCGCCGAAATTTCTCCGGTATTTTGTATAGATATCCGTCCAAACTATCGCAAAGGTAATAATTTACTACATTAAAAAACACGATACGCCTGTAAACTTCCATTTTAAAAGTAGTTAAAGAGATTACACGGTAATAGTTAACAGTCGTTGTATTGTTATTGATTATTGTCGCTCCTCATATTCAAATATTGCATTGTTGGCTACAGTCGTGAACAAAGGGAGTAGTGTAGTCAAGTAAATATAAATAAAAATCAGCTTACCTTGTATTCCAGTCATTTGTACTTCTGAGTAGGTAGTTAAAGTATCCGTAATTTATATTTCGCTCCCTCAATCTTTCAGTATTTATGAGCGGTTAGCTAATAATAATAAAGCTCATATATCCCAGTAATTGTCACACAATACCTACATGTCTCATAATGGTGCTAGCACAATAGATCTGGTGTTTATAAACTCTAAGTTTGTGTCGATCAAGCAGGAGGTTATTCTCGAGGCGCAACGGAAACACCTACCAGTTGCAACTTCCTTACAGCTGGAGAATAGGCCTAGTACGCTTGATACAGTTAGAGACCGTACAAAAATAAGTAGAAAAAGTAATCCGTCTCTTATCTGTGGTGAAGATAATCAAACAATACTTAACCTATTACGAGAGGGTAATCTTAATGAGGCTGCATTATATCTAGAAGTGCTGCTCCAGAATGCTACTCTACCAACAATACCTGTGGTCAGGAAATCTCAACCCTGGTTCACCAATGAATGCTATAAATGTCGTAGAGATGTGCTGGAAGCATTAAATACAGCCCGAAGAGAGAAAACAAAAGAATTCCTTGAAATATATGCCAGTAAAAGGAGAGCATACAAACTAGTACTAAAAGAAGCCAAAAATCATTATAGAGAGGAAGAAGAAAAGAAACTTACAGAACGTGCCAGTCTAGATCCTTACCTGGCTCTGAAGCCTAGACAACCGAAGTTCTCCAGGAACTTGCCAATGGAAGTTTGGGAAAAGCACTTGAGTGCAGTGCTTCAAGAGAGAGACACACGACCTACTAATTATTTCGTGCCAGTTTTTCAAATAATCCCTGAAATTGACGAATTTTCAATTAATGAGGTTGTATCAACTATTACAGCATCTAAAGATAACAAGGCATGTGGCCCAGATCACATTTTTAATGAACATCTTAAAGCTGCTCTCCCAAAATTGGGTGAATCCATCACTCGCCTAATGAATGAATGCTTGCGGCAAGGTAGGATACCAGACAACTGGAGAAAATCTACTATTAAAATGCTATATAAAGGCAAAGGTGATACCGCAGATCCCAACTCATATAGAGGAATAGTGCTAGAGTGTACTCTACTAAAGACTTTAACTTCATTAGTGGGTAAACGTCTCATTAAACTGGTGGAAAATAACCTACCGGAGTCGCAATTCGGATTTAGAAAAGGGAAATCAACGACTTTAGCTATCCGCTGTCTCCAGAATGACATAGAAGAAGCCTTAAAGAAACCAGGGGGTAAATTGCATGCCATCTTTATAGATTATTCAAAAGCTTTCGACACCATAAGCAGAGTAATAATAATAATAATAACTTAAATGTTTCCACCTTTTCAATACAATATATTCACAAAATTACAAAATTATACGGTACTAGTTTCGACCCATCTAGGGGTCATCATCAGCCGTATTGGAGCAAAGATCATTTGTGGCGAAATCCTAAGACAATATTATTTTAAAGAATAACAAGTGAAATGAGATGTTATGGTAATAGTTAATAATACAAGGAATATACATAATAAGAGGTTTTTAACAAAGAATAAAGTATAAATGGGGTGTTGTAAAAATTATAATCATGGAAATCAGTAAGTTCTTGTATTGAAATGAAATATGGCTTAGGAAGAGGGCTTAAGGTGGGGCTGAAGGGTGCGGGAGAAAGTGTAATTGTCTTGGAAAAGTACCTTTGATTAAATTTAGGATTGAGTTTAGGTTGGCTGCATTATTGTTTCTGAGGAAAGTGATAAATAGATCGAAGAGTATGTTGGGTTTCTCTGAGATTTCATTGAGATTGTGACTGGCATTAAAGTATTGGTCTAGGTGTATGTAGTAATTTTCCATTATGTTCAGTAAAGGGCCCTTGTTTGCTAATATGAGGATGTCCATGTCTTGTTCAATATTGGTGAAATTATGGTTATATTAGCAAACAAGGGCCCTTTACTGAACATAATGGAAAATTACTACATACACCTAGACCAATACTTTAATGCCAGTCACAATCTCAATGAAATCTCAGAGCAACCCAACATACTCTTCGATCTATTTATCACTTTCCTCAGAAACAATAATGCAGCCAACCTAAACTCAATCCTAAATTTAATCAAAGGTACTTTTCCAAGACAATTACACTTTCTCCCGCACCCTTCAGCCCCACCTTAAGCCCTCTTCCTAAGCCATATTTCATTTCAATACAAGAACTTACTGATTTCCATGATTATAATTTTTACAACACCCCATTTATACTTTATTCTTTGTTAAAAACCTCTTATTATGTATATTCCTTGTATTATTAACTATTACCATAACATCTCATTTCACTTGTTATTCTTTAAAATAATATTGTCTTAGGATTTCGCCACAAATGATCTTTGCTCCAATACGGCTGATGATGACCCCTAGATGGGTCGAAACTAGTACCGTATAATTTTGTAATTTTGTGAATATATTGTATTGAAAAGGTGGAAACATTTAAGTTATTATTATTATTATTACTTATATATTGTTCAATACGGACCAAAAACATGAAATTCATAACCATAAGCAGAACCATACTGTTAGAAAAATTGGAGAGTTTTATTGGTAGTACGAACTACCTTATACCGCTTATTAGGAACTTACTGCTCAACAATTCAATAGAAGTAGATGATGGCATAACCAAATCTATTATTTTGGAACAAACAACCGGGGTATTACAGGGAGACCCGTTAAGTCCATTATTATTCATCATTGCGACAGCAGACATAGTAGATTTGGTAAACCAGGAAAGCGTCAAACTATTAATGTACGCTGATGATATGGTCTTAACATCAACGTCAGAGAAGGAACTCCAGGAATCATTCAACCAAATAGTAGGCTGGATAAAGAAAAATGAGCTCAAACTGAATGTAGAAAAAACAGTGTCCATGACGTTTAGAAGAGGGGGACCTCATGGAATCTTCTATTATGAAGACCAAGAACTTAAGTCCGTAAAGCATTTTAAATACTTGGGTGTAATTTTTCAAACCCAAGGTAATGTTTTCACCCTCCATCTCATAGACCGTCTAAATGCATCTATGAAAGCAATATCTGACATTAAGCACCTGAGAAACTTGTCTTTAGAAACGGCCATAAAACTCTTTCATCTAAAAATCAGCCCTATAGCAACATATGGCTTGGAAAACATTTGGGAACATTTGAGTATGAAACAGTTAGATAAAATTGAGAAGTTGAAGGCAATCTACTTGAAACGGGCTCTGTGCCTCTCCAAATATTCTCCTTCCCGGCTCGTGTATGAGCTATCCAGAGAGGGATTTTATGTGGAAGAGCTAAGGTTACAGTTGTTACTTCCAGCAACAACACCCTATATACATCTGCTTCGAGACCTACGATCGAAGAAGGCTGACATCTGGGAAGATTTCTACTCTACCGATGCCATGCTAAATCGCGAGTGGGTTCAAGGTGGATATGAACTGCGACACCTGCTGACAAGGCTCTCCGTTCATGGGTTCCATTATAAACTGTGTAATATAAAGCGTTATCATGAACCAGGTTTGAACTGTGTATGTTTAAGATGTGGTGCACACTGTACTAGGTACCATATTTTAAATTGTAAACAGCGATCAGAATCACTGGTGAAATTTTGCAACGAAGACTAATGTTTTATACAGTAATTCTTTGCACATTGTGCGCGTTAAATAAATTATTATATCCCAGTAATTGCAGTTCAAGTCCCTGAAGTAGTAGGAGTAGTTTTGATAGAAATATTTGAGAAATTATTGTAGACAACCTAGTATTTTTCAGTAGGCCTAATTAAGGACACTTTTATTCTCCGTCCCATGGAGTAGGGAAAATAATAGTAATCCACCAGCTGTAATAATCACATAACCACATTTCAGTAGAATTGTAGTGAAGATAAGGTATACCGGTAATATATTAGATAGTATCTAGCCAGTTATATTCGTGTTTTTCTTCGTGTACGGCAATCCTTTCGCTACTTAAGCATTTAAATAAACTCAGTATAGTGTACCGGTAGTGTAGATACATTGTAGTATAGATACAGTACATTTAGATAGTGCCGTATCTTGCATGCTATATTCGTATGTTATCTTTCGTGTGTATTAAACCGTAATACTAATAATAATTTGTCTAAGCATTTAGCTTCGTTGGAAATTTTTGAGTACCGTACAGTAGTTCTTGCAAATTTCATTTCTGTTTGTGCTTAGTAGTGACATACGGTACCGGTATTGTAATTAGGATACGTCTGAAAGTAGTTTAAAAATTACTGTAGCCTACTGTAGTACAGTAGTATATGAGTAATATCCTATTAGAATTTAGTGTGCTTATTTTATTATTGTAAAATATTTGTGTAGTACTGGTGTAGTAGAGGTATCCGTAGAAACTCGTACTAAAATACTGTTGTTGTAATTAGGATAGGCTTAATTGCAGTTTGGAATTGTGTAGTTCTTGGGTATTACTTTCATATTCAGTAATTAACAGCAGTTTTTATCCTGTTAGGGGTTGTAGGATAAAAAATAGAGCACGACTAAGTAGTATTGTAGTGTAGTCGTATATTAATTACCTTATTGTGTGATCTTTGAGTACTATCCCAGACAATATATCCCTCCGTTCATTTATTTTTTGCAAATAAGTTATTTTAGTTTTAATTTCATTTTTTCCGTAAAGAATGGCTAAGGAGCGCGAGTGTACGAACTGTGGGTGTGGCGAGGCATTGAGGGGTATGGGGGAGGAGTTGGAAAGTTTGAGGGAAATAATTAGGATTCTCACAGAAGACAGGAAGGAAGATAGGACTCCCTCAAACAATGTACAGCTTACAGTAGGTGTACAAGAGGGAGGGGAAGGAAAGGGGGGAGTTGAAGAAGACAGGTGGTCTAATGTTCTCTAATGGGCTCTATTCAGGATCAGAATTCAGGACAGGTGTCTGTGCGAAATCGGTACGAGTCACTCCAGGTAGAACAACAGAGGAAAGATGAGGGACAGCGAACTGTTGGTGAGATGTGTGGAAGTAGGAGGAAGGGAAAAGGTAGGAAAGGGAAATGTAGAGTAGAGGATAAGAAAAGACAGGTGGAACAGGGTCATGGGAAGGAGAAAAGGGAGGAGGAAGTAGCTTCTGCAGCTATCAGGAAAGACAGGGCTGACCAGGAGTGGAGGGGATCAAATGAGGTGGGTAGGGTTGAGGCTCTGGTCATGGGGGATTCCATCGTTAGACACGTGGGGAAAGTGTGCGGAGGAAAGGGAACCAGGGTAGAATGTTATCCAGGAATTAGGTTGAGGAAGATGTTGAGGAAAGTAGAAGAGAGGGAGGAGGGGAAGGAGAAGGTGGTAGTGTTTCACGTTGGTACCAACAACGTAAGGCAAGCTGATATAAGTACCAACATAGTTGGAGATGTGTGGGATCTGGTAAATGCAGCACGGGTGAAGTTTAAGAAAGCGGAGATTGTTATTAGTGGAATACTGTGTAGGAGGGATACTGACTGGAGGGTGATTGGGGATTTAAATGAGACTATGGAGTGGGTATGTGGGAAACTGGGAGTGAAATTTCTAGATCCTAATGGGTGGGTAGGAGATAGGGATCTGCGCTCTGATGGCCTTCACTTAAACCGCAGTGGTACGTATAAGTTAGGAAATTTGTTTGGAAGGGTAATAGGGAGGTACATTCAGGGAAACGGGATGACGTAGGGAGTGGTGATAAGGGAACAGGAAACTGGAAATCAAGTAGGGATGACATAAAATTGTTAGTGTTGAACTGTAGAAGTATTGTAAAGAAAGGAATAGAATTAATTTAATAGATAATACCAGATATTGTAATAGGAGTTGAATCATGGCTGAGAAATGATATTATGGATGCAGAAATTTTCTCACCGCACCGGAGTGTGTATCGTAGAGATAGGATAGGAATGGTGGGAGGGGGAGTGTTCATTCTGGTGAAAGAAGAATTTGTAAGTTACAAAAAAGTTAAAGATGAGACACATGAAATTCTGGGTGTAAGGCTCATTTCTAAAGATAATAGGCAACTTGATATATTTGGAGTGTACAGATCAGGAGAGGGTAGCACTGACGCAGATTCAGAATTATTTGATAGGATAGTCAGCTATGTAGGAAACGACATGGAAAGAAATGTGATTGTACCGGGAGATCTGAATTTGCCAGATGTCAATTGGGAAGGAAATGCGAACGACAGGATGCATGACCAAAAATGGCAAATAAGTTAATATGGGAAGGCCAGCTGATTCAGAAAGTGATGGAACCAACCAGGGGGAAAAATATCCTGGATGTGGTGCTGATAAAACCAGATGACCTCTATAGGGAAACTGAAGTAATAAATGGTATTAGTGATCATGAAGCTATTTTTGTGGTAGTTAAAAATAAATGCAATAGAAAGGAAGGTCTTAAATGTAGGACTATTAGGCAGTACCATATGGCTGATAAAGCAGGCATGTGGCAGTTTCTAAAAAGTAACTATGATCGGTGGAAAACAGTAAATAAAAATGTAAACAGACTCTGGGATGGGTTTAAAGAAATTGTTGAGGAATGCGAAAGCAGGTTTGTACCTTTAAGGGTGGTAAGGAATGGTAAAGACCCACCTTATTATAATAGAGAAATAAAGAGACTAAGAAGGAGGTGCAGACTGGAAAGAAATAGTTAGAAATGGCTGTGGAAGTAAGGAGAAATTGAAGGAACTTACTAGAAAATTGAATCTAGCAAAGAAGACAGCTAAGGATAACATGATGGCAAGCATAATTGGTGGTCATACAAATTTTAATGAAAAGTGGAAGGGTATGTATAGGTATTTTAAGGCAGAAACAGGTTCCAAGAAGGACATTCCAGGAATAATTAATGAACAAGGGGAGTGTGTATGTGAGGATCTTCAAAAGGCAGAAGTATTCAGTCAGCAGTATGTAAAGATTGTTGGTTACAAGGATAATGTCGAGATAGAGGAGGGGACTAAGGCCAAAGAAGTAATAAAATTTACATATGATAACAATGACATTTACAGTAAGATACAAAAGTTGAAAACTAGAAAAGCGGCTGGAATTGATCAGATTTCTGGGGATATACTAAAGACAATGGGTTGGGATATAGTACCATATCTGAAGTACTTATTTGATTATTGTTTGGTCGGAGGAGCTACACCAGATGAATGGAGAGTTGCTATTGTAGCCCCTGTGTATAAAGGAAAGGGTGATAGACATAAAGCTGAAAATTACAGGCCAGTAAGTTTGACGTGCATTGTATGTAAGCTTTGGGAAGGCATTCTTTCTGATTATATTAGACATATTTGTGAAATTAATAACTGGTTCGATAGAAGGCAGTTCGGTTTTAGGAAAGGTTATTCCACTGAAGCTCAACTTGTAGGATTCCAGCAAGATATAGCAGAGGTCAAATGGACTGTATCGCGATTGACCTGTCTAAAGCATTTGATAGGGTGGATCATGGGAGACTACTTTCAAAAATGAGTGCAATTGGACTAGACAAAAGAGTGACCAAATGGGTTGCTATATTTCTAGAAAATAGATCTCAGAGAATTAGAGTAGGTGAAGCTTTTTTTTTTTTTTGCTAGGGGCTTTACATCGCACCGACACAGATAGGTCTTATGGCGACGATGGGATAGGAAAGGCCTAGGAGTTGGAAGGAAGCGGCCGTGGCCTTAATTAAGGTACAGCCCCAGCATTTGCCTGGTGTGAAAATGGGAAACCACGGAAAACCATCTTCAGGTGAAGCTTTATCTGACCCTGTAATAATTAAGAGGGGAATTCATCAAGGCAGTATTATCGGATCTTTATATTTTCTTATATATATAAATGATATATGTAAAGGAGTGGAATCAGAGGTAAGGCTTTTTGTGGATGATGTTATTCTCTATAGAGTGATAAATAAGTTACAAGATTGTGAGCAACTGCAACGTGACCTCGAAAATGTTATGAGATGGACAGCAGGCAATGGTATGTTGATAAACGGGGTTAAAAGTCAAGTTGTGATTTTCACAAATAGGAAAGGTCCTCTCAGTTTTAATTACTGCATTGATGGGGTGAAAGTTCCTTTTGGGGATCATTGTAAGTATCTGGGTGTTAATATATGGAAAGATCTTCATTGGGGTAATCACATAAATGGGATTGTAAATAAAGGGTACAGATCTCTGTACATGGTTATGAGGGTGTTTGGGGGTTGTAGTAAGGATGTAAAGGAGAGGGCATATAAGTCTCTGGTAAGACCCCAACTAGAGTATGGTTCCAGTGTATGGGACCCTCACCAGAACTGGAAAAAATCCAAAGAAAAGCTGCTCGATTTGTTCTGGGTTATTTCCAACAAAAGAGTAGCGTTACAAAAATGTTGCAAAGTTTGGGTTGGGAAGAATTGAGAGAAAAAAGAAGAGCTGCTCGACTAAGTGGTATGTTCCGAGCTGTCAGCGGAGAGATGGCGTGGAATGACATTAGTAGACGAATAAGTTTGAGTGGCGTTTATAAAAGTAGGGAAGATCACAATATGAAGATAAAGTTGGAATTCAAGAGGTCAAACTGGGGCAAATATTCATTTATAGGAAGTGGAGTTAGGGATTGGAATAACTTACTAAGGGAGATGTTCAATAAATTTCAAATTTCTTTGAAATCATTTAGAAAAAGGCTAGGAAGGCAACAGATAGAGAATCTGCCACCTGGGCAACTGCCCTAAATGCAGATCAGTATTCATTCATTCATTCATTCATTCATTCATTCATTCATTCATTCATTCATTCATTCATTCATTCATTCATTCATTCATTCATTCATTCATTCATTCATTCATTCATTCATTCATTCATTCATTCATACGGGAACGAAAGCTGGGTGGACTCAGGATATCTTATTCATAAGTTAGAAGTAACTGACATGAAAGTAACGAGAATGTTTGCTGGTACAAACAGGTGGGAATAATGGCAGGAGGGTATTTGGAATGAGGAGATACAGGGTAATTTAGGAATGAACTCGATGGATGAAGCTGTACGCATAAACCGGCTTCGGTGGTGGGGTCATGTGAAGCAAATGGAGGAGGATAGGTTACCTAGGAGAATAATGGACTCTGTTATGGAGGGTAAGAGAAGTAGAGAGAGACCAAGAAGACGATGGTTAGACTCAGTTTCTAACGATTTAAAGATAAGAGGTATAGAACTAAATGAGGCCACAGCACTCATTGCAAATAGAGGATTGTGGCGACGTTTAGGAAATTCATGGAGGCTTGCAGACTGAACGCTGAAAGGCATAACAGTCTATAATGATAATGTATGTATGTAGAAAAGGAATGTCCATTAATTGAAATTCAGCCATATATCACCCATCAGAGATCTTGTTCACTGTGTCATGTAGTAGAGGAAAGCAGAGCATCAAAACTGATGTGTAGGCAGCCTACATGATGTCAAATAAAAATGCCTATACTCAGTTTCTGTGACCATATTATCATAAACATCATCATCCTCATCCTGTGACAAGGTGAAGGATTATCTCCACAGCTTTTCAGTATGGGTCTCAATAACATCATGAAACTTTGGCAAAAAGGAAACCCACCTACAATCAAAATTGGAGCAAAACCCTCAATAAGAACAAAATGCCTGGGATTTGCTTATGATTTAGCTCTCTTAGCCCTAACTTGGAAGAAGTTTGTGCCAGATCACCAGTCTCCAAATAATTGCCCTAAAACTAGGAATACAAACAGCCTTTGAGAACACTGAGATCATACCCATGAATCCCCTTCATAAACCATAACGTCTTTATAAATAATAAAAAATTTAATGTAGTTCTACAATTTAAATAGGCTGTCCTCGAGAAATCATCCCATACAACTTAAACAAGAAGGAAACATGGATAAAAAGAACTAACAGAAATGAAGAAAGCCCAATTTCTAACCTGGTCAATGTATGATCAAAAATGCCTGTCGATAGACACCAAGGATCCAACGCTATAAAACTGTAACTATCTCGGAAGCCACTTACGCTTGGGAAACCCTGTTCCAAATTAAAAACAAAAAAAGAACTGATCAGCTCCTCAAAACTGAAAGAAGAATCAACAGAACTTACATAAATAAAAAATACCAGGCCAAAGGTGCCTGGAGAATCCTTTCTAATTAAATTGGCTATCGAAAGATTGACCCAGTCACCAGCACAATGAAGAAAAAAAGAATGTTGTACCGTTATTTCTTTCACATCTTGCAACTGCCAGCAAACAGAATTTTAGTACAACTAGTGAGGGAAAATCTTGGAAAGAAGAAGGAAGGACAATAGATCCATGAAATACAGTAAGATATCAAAACAGTTGGACTCAAGATAGCAGATGATGAGAACAAAAAACACCCTTCTTAAGACTCACAAATTTTCAGCAGAAATGACACACAGAAGAGCTATAGCGATTTCAAATTGAGAAAATTACAATCAGTCAGAACAAATTGAAAAGTACTGGGAAGATCACAAGAAGCAAACAGTACAAGCTTCAAAGTGAAAGTGAACATAGAATGACTCAAGTAGTCCAATGTGGCATCATTATTAAGACACTGTGATTAAATTGGAAGATGCAGATTTGGCTGCAACTGAATCTTCAGGTGTTGTACAAGATTTTGTTCACAAAATATCCATTCAGCAGCAAGAAAAAAGGACAACACATCCATCATCTCAAATGGTGACTAAACTCTGATGCATTTTGAGCATACACAGAGATTGTACCAAGAATTTGCATTGCTGGCAGTATTGTCACTGAACCACTTCAGTTGCTAATCATCTAACAGATCACTTCATGGATGTGTCTGGTTGTGGGAATCATCATCCTAAGTTTATTTCTTCCTCTGAAGCATGAGGCAGAATGCAGTAATCTGAGTTTCTCTACTCACACTTCAGAAAATTATAACATGCCCTTTACAGAGTAGAAATTTCAGAGCACCTTAGCAATTTGCAAGGACATGGTTCCAGGATCAGATAACATTTATAACCAGATGTTGAAACATCTTGAGGATAGCCTTCACTATCTTCTGAGTGTGTTCAACTAAATCTGAGTTTCCATCTCAGTGCTAATAGCCTGACAATAACCCAAAGTTTGTAGCGAGCTACAAACCAATATATCTGACAAATTGCCAATCAGTACATAAACTGTTTGAGAGGATGGTGAATCTTCGACTTGCATGGTGTCAGGAGAAAAGAGGACTGTTGTTCAAGTATCAGTGAGGCTTTTGAGTTGCATTTACCACTTGGTATGTCTGGAGAGATCTATCCAGGACCTTTTTTCTCCACAACAGCATTTGATGGCTATTTTCTTTGACCTAGTCGAAGTCTATGATATCACATGATGTTATGACATCCTTTTAACCCTGTATTATAGGACATTTTGAGGAAATTTGCCAGTGTCTATTGCAAATGTTCTGTTACTTTGTCTATTCCAAGTCTGAGTAGAGAGGCAATATTCGCTAAACCACATTCAGGAAAATGGAGTCCCTCAAGTATCAGTTCTGAGTACCACTCCATTTGCATTTGCTATAAATGGAACAGTTGGTGCTGCTGGTTTGTCAGTTATTCTATCATTGAATGCAGACTATTCTACTCTGTATTATAGTGCATGGAAGATATTAGTCATGGACTGATCAGATACCACAGGCTATTTGGAGAGTGGAGCAGTGGACATTAGAACATGGCTTCTTCAGATGTAGCCTATGTTTATCTAGAGCTAGAATTTTCCTTCTGTCCTTATTCTCTTTATCACATCCACTTCTACATATAACATTAGTGATCCTTTTCACAACTTTCAAGAACATTCTTCTTTATACAATTTTTGAACATTATACTGTATATGATCTTTCTGCTCTGAGAATGAATCACTTTGTTTGATATCAGGTGTTTTGATATGCTCTTTATTTTATTTCGATAATTGAATTATTATTTATCAAAATGTGCTAATTACGAATCAATTGAAGGAGAAATGTTCGGTCATAATAGCATCTTGCACTAATCTAGTGTAAATCATTGCCAAAGTAGCATCATAATCTTGCTGTCTTGTACTAGCTGCTACATACTCAGCGGCCAGCCACATGTATGCCTCAGCTGAGCCAGCTATATTTAGTTGCCAGTTTTCCTTCTGATATCAATCTGAAGTGTTGATATATGTCAGCAATACTGAATCATTTCCTCACAGGAACAGCGAGTAAATCTTCAGAGGGACTGTCTCAGATTGTTTTAGTTACAAAACTTGAACCTAGGCAAACTGTTTACTTTAGGCAAGGTGATGTTCTACTGGTTACTTATAAAGAGACAAAAACACGGAAACCAGTTTATTATCTCACAACGAGATGTCATGCTGAGGACAATGTTGTAAGGAGTCGAAAGGGAAATGAAGGGTTGAAATCACTAGAGATTCATAAGTACAATGTCTTCATGGAGGTGTAGATAATAAAGATAAGTGCATTTTCCATGCCACTTGTTCCAGACCCACCAGAAGGTACTGGAATCAAATTTTTTCAAATCTTCTAGATATGATATTATTTGACGCATACATCCTGTACATGAAGAACGCTGATAAGCCTTTAGCAAGATGAGACTTCATAGTCAGTATAGTTAGGGGATTGCTAAATGAACAGTTCCCAATTTCAGTAGTGAGGCCAACAGGTCATGCAGGAGGCCCCTCTGATGCTCTCGAAAAATTGCCACAGAATAACAATCGCCTATGTGTTGTGTGCTTGCAAGAAAATAAGAAGAAGAAGTCTACATTCTGGTGTCCATGATGTAATAGTGGTATTCACCAGGGGTGTTGTCATAAACTAGTGTACTTCTGGAGGCCTGACAATTGTGGAGTAAAAAGAAAGACCCACCCAAGTGACTCTTAGTGAAATGTACAGGTGGTAGCATACAATCTATATACATAAAATAAAAGTTTTGCCTGTACATTGCTCAGAATTTGAAAATAATGGTATTTCTGTATCGGTCATGTCTATAGTAACAAGAAAATGCACTTTTTACTTTTCCGTAATTTCTGTCTGTCTGTCTGTCTGTCTGTCTGTCTGTCTGTCTGTCTGTCTGTCTGTCTGTCTGTCTGTCTGTCTGTCTGTCTGTCTGTCTGTCTGTATGTACACGCATCACGAGAAAACGGTTGAAGAGAATTTAATGAAAATCGGTATGTGAAGTCGGGGGATGAGCCTCTACAATCTAGGCTATAAATCATTTTACTCACGCTCAGTAAAATGGTAGTTTAGGGGAAGGCCTAAAATTGAATTCTCAATTATTTATGTTATTAGTGGTCTAATGAAAATCGGTATGTGAAGTCTGGGGATGAGCCGCTACAATCTAGGCTATAAATTATTTTACTCACGCTGAGTGAAATGGTAGTTTAGGGGAAGGCCTAAAATTGAATTCTCAACTATTTATGTTATTAGTGGTCGTATTTTAAAGAAAATGGGTATGCAAAGTTGGGGAATAAATTGATACAATCTAGGCTGTCAATAATTGTATTCACGCTGAGAAAAATGGTAGTTTAGGGGAAGGCCTAAAATTTAATTCTCAAATATTGTTGTTATTAGTAGTCCTATCTTGATGAAAATCAGTATGCAAAGTCAGGAAATAAGTCGCTATAGTCTAGGCTGTAAATTATTTTATTCACGCTAAGTGAAATGGTAGTTTAGAGGAAGGCCTAAAATGTAATTCTCAAATATTTCTTACTAGCAAGATACCCGTGCTTCGCTACGGTATTATACTGAAATATATAATTGAATGCTTATTGTTTTAGATATATAATCCTCCGAAATTCGCGATCTGACTCGTTTTCTGCGAGAATCCACCAAAATTCCCGATCTGACTCGTTTTCTATAATTTTACGGCACGTTTCCTCCCATTTTTCAATCTTCCTTTTCAGCAATCGATTTCGTACTTCCCGGGTTAGGCTCAGGTATTCCTCCCGGTCAGTTGGGTCCGTAAATCTGTGCCATCTTTTCCTATAATCATTTTTAATATGGATAAAATCCTTCAGGAGATCCAGCGTGGTGTCATATTCGGTGCCTTGGCGGCACTGAACCCGCGGCCAGGCTGCATTCTTAGTCATTACCCGTCCAGGAGCCGTTTCCAGCGCGGTCCGCACATTTGACGACGGTCCGGAACATTATTATTATTATTATTATTATTATTATTATTATTATTATTATTATTATTATTATTATTATTATTATTATTATGTGTTGCTGGAATGGCTGATGACAGGGAAAACCGGAGTATCCGGAGAAAAACCTGTCCCGCCTCCGTTTTGTCCAGCACGAATGACACATGGAGCGAACGGGATTTGAACCACGGAACCCAGCTGTGAGAGGCCGGCACGCTTGCGTCTGGGCAACGGAGGATCCTTATAAGTACATTAATAACAGTAAAATCAATTGGTCTCACCTCCTTCTACACCCCACCGCCGTTAAGTTTATTTAACGCCACCTCCCCCCCCCCCCCCGACGAAAAATTAAAAGAAGGCTTGTTTCTTTATGTTTAAGGGAGATGCCAAACACCAATGTTCACGTCTATTACCTTCAGCTTTGAGATATCAGTATCCCCATAAAAATAATTTACTTTTTGCACTTCATTTCACACTACTCCCCCCCTCACCAAGTGAATTTTCCCGCAAAAAATACTTGTTTCTTTAATAGTAAAGGATCTCCTAAATACCAATTATCACGACTCAAAATTCTTCAGTTTTTGATTTATGTGTCCTCATTAAAGGAATTCAACTCCTTGACACTCCCGCCCTCCAAGATGGTTCCCCGCCCCCCCCCCCCCAAACGCGTTTTTCTTTGTTTTTAAAGGAGATCCAAATACGAATTATCACGTCTGTAACAACTTTAGTTTTTATTAGATGTATGTATTCTCATACAATTAAGTCAATTAATATTTCAATTCTTTCACCCCCCCCCCCATATTGGATTTTCCGACAATACGTGTTTCTTTACTTTTAAAGCAGATTCCAAATATCAAATTTCACGTCTGTAATATCTTCATATTTTAGATATCAATAGCCTAACTAAAAGAATTCAACACCATTTTCAGTCACTTTTACCCCCCCCCCCCCCGCTCCACCCAAGTGGTATTTCCGAAAACTAAAAATACACGTTTATTTATGTTTTATAGAGATAAAAAATACCATTTTTCACTTCTGTAACATGTTAAGTTTTTTGAGATATACTGTAAAAATTCTCATTTTAAAATTTCACCCCTTTTGAGTTCCCTTTAAATGGAGTTTCCCAAAACAAATCACATATGTTTCTTTACATTTACAGGAGATTCCAAACACCCTCTTTTTACGTCTGTAACATTTTACGTTTCCAAGATATTCTGTAGATATAGTCTTTCAAAAAATTCACCCCATTTTGTCACTCCTGTTTAACCGCCATTAATTGGATTTTCCAAAAACTAAAAAATACGTGTTTCTTTATTTTTAAAGGAGATCCCATATACAAATTTTCAGTTCTGTAATATCTTTCGTTTCTGAGATATATGTATCCTTATTAAAGGCATTCAACCCATTTTTCACCTTTTAAACCCCTCCTATTGGGATTTAAGGAAACAGAAAAAGACGTGTTCCTTTATTTTTAGAGGAGAATCTAAGTACCAATTTTACATCTGTAAATTTTAAAGTTTTAAGATGTAGACACACTCATTTTAAAAATTCACCCCCCCTTTTCACCCCCCAATATTTGGATTTTCCAAAAACGAAAAAATACGTGTTTCTTTACTTTTAAAGTAGATCCCAAATACAAATTTTCAGGTCTGTAATATCTTCAGGTTCTGAAATATAAGCAGCCTCATTAAAGGCATTCAACCCATTACTCACCCTTTTACACCCTTCCTATTGGGATTTTCCGAAAACAAAAGAATACGTGTTTCTTTATTTTTAAAGGAGATTCTAAATACCAATTTTTACGTCTATAAACTATAAAGTTTTGAGATATAGATACACTCATTTTAAAAAATCACCCCCTTTTCACCCCGCACTAATTGGATTTTCCAAAAACAAAAAATACGTGTATCTTTATTTTTAAAAGAGATCCCAAACACCAATTTTCAGATCTGTAATATCTTCAGTTTCTGAGATATAAGTAGCCTCATTAAAGGATTCAACCGCTTTTCACCCCTTTTCACTCCTCCTATTGCGATTTTCCGAAAACAAAAAAATACGTGTTTCTTTATTTTTAATGAAGATTCTAAATACCAATTTTTACATCTGCAAACTTTAAAAGTTTGGAGATATAGATTCACTCATTTTAAAAATTCACCCCCTTTTCACCCTCCGATTAATTGGATTTTCCAAAAACAAAAAATACGTGTTTCCTTATTTTTAAAGGACATTCTAAATACCAATGTTTACATCTATAAACTTTAAAAGTTTTGACGTATAGATACACTCATATTAAAAAATCATCCCCCTTTTACCCCCACCATTAATTGGATTTTCTAAAAACAAAAAATGCGCGTTTCTTTATTTTTAAAGGAGATCCCAAATACCAATTTTCAGGCCTGTAATATCTTCAGTTTCTAAGATATAAGTATTCTCTTTAAAGGCATTCTACCCCTTTTTCACCCCTTTTCTCCCTTCTTATTGGGATTTTCCGAAAACAAAAAAATACGTGTTCCTTTATTATTAATAAAGATTCCAAATACCAATTTTTACATCTCTAAACTTTAAAACTTTTGAGATATAGATGCACTCATTTTAAAAATTCACCCCCCTTTTCACCCTCGCATTAATTGGATTTTCCAAAAACAAAAAAATATGTGCTTCTTTATTTTTGAAAGAGATCAAAAGTACCAATTTTGAGGTCTGTAATATCTTCAATTTCTGAGATATAGGTACCGGTATCCTGATTAAAGGCATTCAACCCCTTTTTCACCCCTCCTATTGGGATTTTCTGAAAACAAAAAAATACGTATTTCCTTATTTTTAAAGAAGATTCTAAATACCAATTTTCACATCTGTAAACTTTTAAAGTTTTGAGATATAGACACACTCATTTTAAAATTTTACCCCCCTTTTTCACCCCCTTAGCGACGGAATATCCAAAAACACTCTCTTAGCGAGCACCTACATCTTAATATGAATATATCCCCAAAATTTCATTTCTTTATGTCCAGTAGTTTTGGCTCGGCGATGATGAATCAGTCAGTCAGTCAGGACAAGCTACTTTATATATATATAGATTAGAAGGGTAGTCAATGAATGCTAGATAACTAAGGTTATATAGTATTAAATTTCCTATTATTCATGTCTTATACATTGTTACCATACTGGATATGATCACCAAGATAGTCATGAATTTGAATTTTTGTTACTAAGTCCATATCAGCGCCGAGTAACGAGAAAAATGGGTAAACAGTATTTAATGAAAATCGGTATGTAAAGTCGGAGAATAAAAAACTACAGTTTACGGTATAAAATATTTTACAAATCACAGAGTCGAAAGAAAACTAAATGTGTAGGCCTACAATATAGAAAGCTCATAACACTGATCAACAATAACATTACATTGACCATTGTTTGTTGTGATGTGCTTTGTGTCTTCTGTTTCCCCTCATTTCCGGTAGATAGGATTACTGCTGCGTACAGAGTATTTTTATTTGATTTCCGTCGCACCGACATAGATAGGTTTTATGGCGATGATGGGATAGGAAAGGGCTAGGAGTGACTTAGGCCTTAATTAAGGTACAGGCTCAACATTTGACTGGTGTGAAAGTGGGAAACCACGGAATACCATCTTCAGCGCTGCCGACAATGGGGTTCGAATCCACTATCTCTCGGATGCAAGCTCACAGCTGCGCACCGCTAACCACACGGTCAACTCACCCAGTCGGACAGAGTATAACAGCCTGCCTGAATATTGATGGGAAATAGCTGGTGTGTTAGATAACTTTCTTCTTTAGCATGCCATTCCCCTGGTTTATAAATTTTCTGATACTACTGGTACGTAACACACTGGATCATCATAGCATTCGGGCTATTCAATCCCTACTCTGAGATACTGATTGGAATGAACAGTGTGCATATTTAGCGGTATAATGACAGATGAGTGTTCATGGCAATCTGCGGCCTGGTCATCCAAGCTCTGGAACTTTGGACTATTAGATTGGCACCGCAATCTAACCGCAGCACTGTTCATTAAAAGTGATTAAACGTGCGGCTTTCCATTTGATCGAGTATTTTATATTATAGCATTGTTTTTAATCGCTACATTCATACTTACGTTTTTGTAATGACCTATGTTGATTTCAGTTAGAAAAACCACAAAGTCAGTCTTTCTGAGAATCCCATAGCAAAGCACGGATACATCAGCTAGTTGTTGTATAAATTGTTGTATAATTTTTCTAGCTAAGGACAGTATTATAAAACTATATAGCAGTATGCAAATATTTACTATGAACTGGTGCTCCTTTTGTATATGCCATTTTTTTAAATTTACCTAAATATAAACATATTATATATAGCAAAACTTTTGCAAAAATAAATCATATAAACAAATTCAATAAATTTTTGGTCTTACACTTTGTGGATGATAAATAACAGCTTTAGTATCATCGTCATCTTATTCCTTGTACTTTTGAGGATAAAAGGGTGTGCTGTTTATGTATGTATAACATGTCAATGATTTTTAACACAATTTATTCTAAGAGTCTGCAATACCGGTAAAATATTGCTGCCACTAGCCACTTCAAGGGTTAATATCATACATGCTGAGCTTCCTGTTCTTCAGTACTCAATATGACCTAATAAGCTGAAAACCTATTTCAAGTCTTGAAAAGCTAAATATTAATCTGAATGCTATTTGGTTTCCAATGAACAGATGATCTTGGCTTTAATGAAGACTTTGATGACAATGATGGGAATGAAAATAATGATATTGGTGGTCAGGGTGATACAGATGGAATGGGAGGATCCAAACAAGACCCTAAGTCCTTGGAAAGACATGTTGATGAAATGAACAAACGAAACAGACAAGAATCAGGTCCATCAGATAGTGATAAAAATGACTTGCCACGCTGCCCACCAATGAAAGTGAAATTACAGCCTATAACACAGGTATAGTAAAATACTGTGTACTTTAAACCCAATTAAGCTAAGAGAACTAAACAGAGATTTTGTACTCAATTTTCACAGTCGGTTCAAAACTCTCTCAAGTGGCATTTTGTGTTGTTAGACTGCATGTATTTTTTAAAGATACCATATTTACTAGTGTATGTCTCGCCATCATGTATATCAAACACTCTAATTTTTTTATATTAAACTAGCAGTTAACCAGTGGCTTCACTTGTGTGGATTTTATAATTTGATCAAAATAATCATTCCTTGGTACTGTACTAAGACATTATCTGAAAATCCCTAAAGTATAAAACTCACAGGAAAATTTAGTTTCATTTACCCTAAAAACTCTTTGTTAACTACGTTTGTAGTATTGCCTTATAGGCTAAGATGACCATGCGACATAGAACTGTACATGTGAGAAAACAGTCTTCTCAAGTCAAAAACAAACAAAAAATACATGATTCTTTATTTTTAAAGGAGATTCCAAATATATATTTCTACATCTGTAACATATTGAGTTTTTGAGGACAAGTATCTCCATAAAAAGAATTCAAGAATCAGCCCTACCTAAGTGGATTTTCTAAAAACAAAAAAATACATGATTTCTTTATTTTTAAAGGAGATTCCAAATACCAAGTTTCACATCTGTAACATCTTCAGTTTTTGAGATAAAAATGTCCTCATAAAAAATCATTCAACTCGTTTTTCACTTCTTTTCAGCCATTAAGTGCTTTTCTGAAAACAACAATTTGGATGTTCCTGTATTTTTAAAGGGCTTTTCAAATACCAAGTTTAATGTCTGCAACATGTAAGTTTTTGACATATACTGTAGATATACCGGTTTTTGAGATATAAGTATCCTCATAAAAGGTATGCAACCCATTTTTCACCCTTTTTCATACCCTTAATGGAATTTTCCACACACAAAAAAGTATGTGTTTCTTTGTTTTTAAAGTAGATTTCAAGTATCCCTTTCAGACCTGAAAGAAAACTGGCGGTGTGAATTTTTGTTTGTACATCAAAAACTGACTAAAATGCTCTTAAATACATATATTTTTAGTTTATTCTACAAAATAAAAATCAACATCTGAAAAAAAAAAGCACCCGCACAATTCTGCATGTCAGGACTTAATTCACTACTTACAAAAAGGAAGAATTACCTCAATGCATGCGAATATACATATGTAGGCCTACATGATCAAATGTTCTCTTTTACAGTGGGGAATAATTTAAAACAATTAAATCTTTGTTCAAACACAAGTAAACGTTACATTTTCCACATTGAGGAAGAGTTTTGCTTTTACTGCCCTTTTGGCAGCAGCAACTTGTCAGACCTGAAAGAAATCTGGAGGTGTCAAAACATCAAAAACTTACAAAAATGCTCTCAAATACATGTTTTTACAGTTTATTTTACAAAATAAGAACTATCAGCTAAAAAACAGAACCCACACAATTGTGTGTGTCAGGACTTCATTCACTACCTGCAAAAAATAAAAAAAATAAAAAACAATTCAACTCAGTACATGTGAATATGTACATGATCAAATGTTCTATTTTACAGTGTGGAACAATTTTAAACAATTAAAATCTTATACATTACATTTCTCATGTACATTACGAGTTTTGATTTCACAGTCCTTTTTGTGACAACACCCAGCACTCCTGCATACATTGCCTGTAAGGAAACCTAGCCCGGACATATGTGCGTATCAGCATTCAAAACCTCATGGTATTACATATGATGTTGTAAGTTCACAATTTACACACTTCATTGATTATATTTTGATATTCAGTAAAGCTTCTAGATTAATATGAATGCAATAACTAAATACTTACTTTAGGCATTACTGCTTCCTGCCATCTTGCTAATGAACTGTATTTTTAAACTCTTCTTCCTGCCCCCTGGTGGTCAAGTACTAAATGAAAACAGCTAAAGTACATGCTACGTGTCCCGCACAAGCACTGCAGTCTGGTCTAGCACCAAGAAAACCTCAAATAAGCTCAGACATTAAAAAAAAATGAACCCGCACAATTGTACTACACGGTCTGAAAGGGGTATCAATTTTTACGTATGTAAACTTTTAAGTTTTTGAGGTATAGATATATTCATTTAAACAATTCACCGCCTTAGTGATGGAATATCCAAAAATCCTCCCTTAGTGAGCACCTACACTCTAATTTAAATATATCCCCAAAATTTAATTTCTTTATGTCCAGTAGTTTTGGCTTGGTGATGATGTGTCAGTCAGTCAGTCAGTTAGGACACGTTATTTTATATATCTAGATTGAGGGATAAAAATAATTGCCGCTTTTATTTTGCATTGGTTTTTCTTCATGTGTCGGTATAAAAATGGCATCTGACCATAAAACTGGACCAAATCTACCTCAAGCAAAAATTTTACTTATTCATAAATTAGTTTCGACAAACTTAATGAAGAACCTAATGGTTATAAATTACCTGAGCTGAAACTAAAAAGAAATGGCTTCCACTACAACAACAACATCGGCAGCAGGCTGTCACTGATGTAATGGCCGCAAGATTTTGAGGGTTTTGTAGACTTACTTATTAGAAATAGAAGACAAATATTACGTGGATAATAAATTTTATTCAATAGAACGTGGTACAGTTGAAATGTAGGTAATAACTCAGTGTAGTACAGGTCTGTGATATGTGGAATAAGAGACATAATTTAAGAGTTTGGCAGTAATATTACGAGCAAAGTGTAAGCAATGAACTACATTGTTAGGCCCGTGTTGATGGATATGACTTCCTTTTCTAACTAAAAGCCTTTATTTAACCTCCTAATCAATACACAATTTTTTACTGAATAGTACTAGTTCCAACTGATTTGATAGCCATCCTCAGTTATTCACAACAAGATATTGTTAGATAAGGACATAGTAACATTCCAAATATCTTAATAAAACAAGTCGAATGGGGTTAAATCTTAAGATTTAATTTGTCCTCCTCTTCCATCTTTAGATGATCGCAAAAACACACAATATATGCAAATTCAAAATGTTCATTACGAGTAAAAGATCAATAAATGAATTGTCCAATGTGCTGGGATAGTTGCTCATCACAAAATTCAAATTAATGTCTTTTCATTTCTTTGGATGTCTATATTAAAATCAACAATCATGATGATTGGCACATCAACATCAAACTCATCAATCATTGAACGTAATTCAGACTTATGCATGAGTGCACTAAAGAGAAAGATTTTTAAATCACCAGAATCACCATCTTTTAACAGAGTATGCGTGTAACATCACATACGTTACAAAGGAAATTTAATTTGTCCTCCTCTTCCATCTTTAGATGGAGTAATATTAATCAAAACCGTCAATACAAAATGATTTTAATATCTTGTAATGTCACACATATTTATCACAAATTTTGCCTTGCTTTGAAGTGCTATTTCATTGAAACTATGCTTCAGTTTCTTTTTTCTCTCTCTTTTTTTTGCAACAGGTAGCCGCCTCCTTTTTCTGTCAATTGAGACAGTAACATAACTGTAAGTTACATACTATCAGCAGTGTACGCATTCTCTCCAAACACTAAAAGTATATTTAAATTTTTCTTTCCATCTGTTACCGTGTTTTAGTGGATCAGCAGAGGTGAAATAAGGTGCGGGTTGGAATAGATCTCAACTACAGAAGTTCAAAATATGAATTAAAATTTCAACAAGGTTATATTTTCAAAACTTAACAATGATAACATAGAATTTTGAGCGTACAACAAATAACAACAGTTAAATCAGGTACACAGCAGCTTTACAATACTGGGCTACAAGCCCCAAAGTCTGAGCTCCCAGCTCACACCCACAATTCAACAAAGGGCAGAAAACCCCTTCAGTATCTGGAGCTCTTGCTCCCGCTTAACAATGTCAGGTCTCCTAGAGGCACTTTCCAAAATACCAGAAGAGCTGACCTGCTCTCATTCTTTTTACCAGCCTTATCAAAGGCCACAATAACCCTTACTCCTAACTGCCCTCAAGGCACACATACAGTGAAACAGGGGTATCTAATACCCAACCTACAGGGCCTTTGCATAAAAAAATAAAATAAAAAAAACCCATCAGGATGAGTTACTGGCCCAAAGTACAGAAGGAACTGGAGGCGTGAACTTGCACTCCAAAATACACCTTTAAAACCTAAGTGGCTCTAGGCCGGTACGCAGGGGCTAATCCCAAGCTAGGGAGGTGACCTGTATGAGAACTTTAATACATAAAGGAAAAGAAGAAACGGTTATGAAAGCGTAGTCACCTCAGTTTCAAAGTGAAGGGGAGTTCGAGAGGGTAAAGCACTCTCTATCCCCGCTTTACAGTGAAAGAAATTTGTAGATTTTACATAGACAGAAAAGGAATTTACATTTTAAAAGGTAGGTTACATACTAAAGGTTTCGAACCCTCCCCGAGAGGGAAACTGCTGAGCTAGCAAGAAATAAAGATATTAACAGGCCATTACCTTATAGAAGAACTGCTGCTTGAAGAAAGAGGCGCTTCCCGCCCCCTGCTACATATCCACACACTGAATTAGATGTTATACTAGTGGCCCGGAGACAAGAAAATCAGCAGTTTTTATACCCTCGTGGAAAATTCGAGACCTTTCAGGAATGAGTAGACACACTCCCTCAATTTTATTGGATAGCTAAAAGTTACACATGAACATCGAAAAAGAAAGACACTATTGGTCAGAAATTAATTACAAAAATTAGTGATTGGTTAAATTCAAAACAGGCGGAAAGAAAGGATAACTGTTGCCAACCCACAAACCACAGAACAAAATTTAGTAAAAACAAAACTTAGGAATACAATATTTCTTCAGGAGAGTACATTCCTTTACACCAGGGTGCGTTATCATAGTTTTTGGTGGAGACATCTGGTAGAGAACGTCCACACTTCTTGATCAAATACAAACAAAAACAAATCAAAATTCACACAGAGCCATCTTCGGAGAAATTGTTGAGTTAATACAGTTTGTTAAAGTTCAGGCTTTCTCCTGTAGAGGAGTTTCAACTGGCGCAATATTTGAACTAGCGGCATGGAGGTGTACCACCCGGTACAGACCTCCCCGCCCAAAAGTCCTTCCAAGGGGTGACACCGAAGAAAACAAAAATTTTTGTTTTAAAACAAGGTCCAAGTTTTTCTTTTTTTGCTGATGAGTTGAAGAATTTAGAAGAGAAAAATATAACTTTTCAGTACTTGGAGGTCTCAGAAGTTGTTTGATATAGGTGGGATTAAATTAAATCCAGTTTTAGAATTTCTTTGCAGTAGCTTTTGATGAAAGGTCTCTATGTTTGTAGTAGTTGAATTCAGAAAAAACTTGAATTCTTGAAAGGAAATGTTTTTTTTCTAAGTCCACCAAATGTTGAGTTTGAATCCAAAAGCGTAGTAATTGCGGATATGGAATGTCCATGTAGCTGAAGAAGTACATAAGATGCTGATTGATTTTTGACGGCAAGACCTGCCGCCGCAGTCTGTATCCAGAGGCAGCCACTTTGACCCCTTAAATAGCCTGAGATACCACTCTCCCGCACTATGAGAGGGGTAGTCGTGCTGCAGCACGCCGCAGACGCGATGATTGTTTACAGTCCTCGAGCAGTTTGCAGGTGGTGCGCCGCACATCAGCCTTGGCCGGAAGGAGGACTCCAGCTCGCCGTACACTGGTTGACCTCACTGGAGTGGAGTGGGCCCGTACCCCACCTCAGTGGCGGTACGATGCCACACGGCTGCGGGGGTACTGAAACATTAAGATCTCGGCGGCAGAATTTTGTTGGACCACAATGGTTTTAGGGCACAGTCTTGGAGTTGAGGCTGAGGGGCCAGTGGCGTGGAAACTTTTATTTTATTTCTTTTATTTTAATGCCACTGGTGTGGTTTAGCAGGAGACGGGAGCTAGGTAATGGCCATATGGAGGGGACAGCAGAGTAACTTCAGGGAAGGTTTCACAAAATTTATACAGAGCAGATAACAAAAAAAACAAAATGTAACACTCTAAAGGGCAGAAGACCTAGGATTTAGAGAAAAATATAACCTTTTGGGCTTCTTACAAGATGTTAAAAATCCAAGAAGCAAGTAATTTACACAGGTTTCACCTGGGACAGGTGAACCCTAAATATTCTCTCGGTGGCTGGATTGCTCACTAACAATGTCACCGGCGTTAAAAAATCCAAGACAGTGCACGGCCCATGAAATCTGGGGACAAGCTTGCCCGCGGGAACAAAATTCTTGACCATAACTTGGTCTCCTACCTTTAAATTGGTGGGCCTCCGTCCACGATCATATCTTTCCCTAACCTTTTCATGAGAAATTTTAAGATTGGCCTTAGCCTTCTTCCAAAGATCTTTGATGTTATCTGGATCTATTGTCTCAGGTAGAATGTCATTAAGAGACCAAAGGTAGAGAGCGGCGTGTTGGGTACAAACTTAAACATCAAAGAAGCTGGAGTAAACTTATGGGGTTCATAAACCGCCGAATTCAAAGCGAAAGCTAACCAATGCAGGGACGTGTCCCACCTAGAATGATCTTCATGGTGATAAGCAATCAGAGCCGACCTTAGATTACGATTGACCCGTTAAGCTAGAGATGGTTGAGGATAGTAAGCAGAAGTAGTCACATGAGAGATGGATAGATCGAAACAGAATTTACGAAAGAGATTGGATGTGAAAGCTTTAGCATTATCAGAAACAATATATTGACACGGACCAAAAGAAGCAAAAATAGAATTTAAACAAGAAATAGTGGACTGAGAGGTAGCCAGGTTAGTTGGAAATAACCATGAAAATCTTGTGAAACCATCTACACGCACCAAAATGAATTTGTTGGCGTTCCCCTTTGACTGGGGGAAGGATCCTACGTAGTCGATATAAAGACATTCCATGGGGCGCGATGCCTGATGAGAAGATAAGAGCCCTTGCTTAGTGGACATGGAGGGTTTACTAAGCCAACAAGTTTTACAAGCTTTTACTAATTCACGGATTTCTCCGTCCATACCCTTCCAAATGAACATTTCTCGGATCTTTTCTCTAGTTTTGAAGATCCCTAAATGCCCCCCTAATGGAGTCTCATGATAGTACTTGAAGATCATTGGTACAAGAACAGCTGGAACTACAACTTTCATCTTTTGATCATGCCTCGACGGGCAGCATAAAACACCATTCCTCAATACATAAGGGACGACATGTTCCGCAGAAGAAAGGGTTTCCATGATAGGGGCCAGCGTCGGATCTTCACGTTGATATTTCTCAAGATCCCTAAACAACATGGGAGCATCATTAACCTCAGGTAGTATGGACTCGGGAGATGAAGAACTATCGACCTGTTCAGGGGTCTCTACATCCTTAGAAAACATACGGCTTAGTCCATCAGCAACCACGTTTTCAGTACCTCTAATATGCCTAACATCAAACTGGAAGGCAGAAATTCGGATGGCCCACCGGGCTATACGACCAGTACGACGCGGCCTACCTAAGACCCAACTTAAGGCTTGGTTGTCTGTCTCCAAGTCGAACTTGACATGTTCCAGATAGAGGCGGAACTTTTCTAGAGCAAACAAGACTGCTAAACCTTCAAGTTCGTAGATGGAATACTTGGATTCTTGGGCCGATAATGTCCTAGAGGCATAGGCGATGGGTCGCCTCCCTAGTTCAGTCTCTTGAAGAAGGACTGCAGCTACCGCTGATGACGATGCGTCGGTTTGGACGATAAATTTCTTAGAGAAATCGGGCATAGCGAGGACAGGGGCATTACAAAGGGCTAATTTGAGATCTCCAAAAGCGGCTTGTTGAGAAGGTCCCCACTCAAATTTGACGCCTTTCCTGCGGAGTAAGTTCAAGGGCGCCGCTCTATTGGTGAAATTTGGAATAAATTTCCTGAAGAAGTTCACCATGCCTATGAACCTGGCAATACCCTTGACGTCCTTAGGAGGTTTAAAATCACAGATGGCCTGTGTTCTAGAATGATTTACAGCGACATCCTCGGGCGACACAATATGCCCTAGGAATGACATGGAAGGTTTAGCGAAGGCAACCTAGGACAACTTCACCGTTAACCCTACCTTACGAAGACGATTAAGGACCTCTTTCAGATGATCAAGGTGTTCTTCAGAGGTCTCAGAAAATATGACGACATCATCAAGATAATGGTATAGGTACTCGAATTTGATGTCGGAGAAGACCCTATCCAGCAATCTCGTAAGCACAGCTGCTCCCGTGGGGAGCCCGAAAGGCACGCGGTTGTATTCGTACAAGTTCCAATCTGTGGAAAAAGCTGTCAGGTGTTTAGGTTCCTCTGCTAGCGGGATCTGCTTATAAGCCTGATTAAGGTCTAAGATGGTGAAAAATATAGCCTTTCGAAACCATGAAAAACAAGAGTGAAGGTCTGGAAGGGGCACAGATTGTAACACCACCTTCCGATTGAGAGTCCTATAATCAATCACAGGCCTGAAGACGCCTTGGGGTTTCGGGACTAGAAAAATCGGCGAAGAGTATGCTGACTTCGAGGGGCGAATAATACCATCTTTTAGCATCTGATCTATGATTTCTTTCAATGCCTTCATTTTAGGTGGAGATAACCTATAAGGTGGAAAACGTCCAGGAATTGAATCCGTAACCTCGATCTTGTATTCAATGAGGTCAGTAACACCAAGAGTATCAGAGAAAATCTCTGGAAACGACTGACACAACTTACGAATACTATCAGCCTGCTCCTCAGGTAGATATCTAAGATCTAACAACATCTCATCCTGGGTAGGCGAAACAGATGAACATGACACAGAACTACATTTTAATAAAGGGATATTGAATTTACTATCAAATTTGAAAGTGCATGACTTGCTCTGAATGTCGAGCACAAGACCGGTGTGAGACATGAAATCGGCTCCCAATATAATGGGGCAAGACAAGTGCTTGGCCACAAACAGTTTAAATTTCCAAGTAAATTTGGCAATTCTAATTTTGGCATGCAGGAACCCTAAAATTTCTAATGGAGATGAGTTAGCCGAAACATATTGAACCGAAGACGAACAAAAATCAGGAAGTTTACAAACAGATTTCAATTTGGAGTACCACTTGGCCGAAATAATGGAACACACACTGCCAGGATCTAAAAGGGCAGTTACGGGCTCATTCTTCAATTCAATTTTAAGAAATGGGACCGGTGCGGGAGTATCCGCCGCAATCCAGCAACATTCCTTGGGACCTTCAAAAGATGAATTAGAGGAACAAAATTTCCCTGAGCTTTCGGCAGGTTTACTTGGGGCTGAGCCTCACAAAGAAGAGTTAGTCGACTCAGCCGAAGCCACTAGTCACTTATGATTGTTGGTGGAAGTTGCACCCGAAGTTGAGCAGGAGGGGATGCTGTTAGCATTAGGGCAGTTTTTGGCAATATGTGAAAAAGCGCCGCATTTAAAACAGCCTTGTGATGACCCTGCTCCATTCCTGGTCCCATTGGGTTTAATCAAGGGGCACTTGTTCTGAAGATGGTCAGGCGACCCACAAGCGTAACATTTACGGGCAGTGACTGGTCGGCGAGGTGGAGGCCGAGGATTACTAAAAGAAGGAGTGGGCTCCCTCGCCACACGTAGTGTGTCGGCATATCTAACTCCTTCGGCTGAGACAGCCATAGCCTCTAACTCAGCAAAAGTTTGTGGACGCGACGCAAAACACAAGTATGATTGGTATGATGGAGAAATACCTTCCACAATAGCCTGCACAATTTGATCTTCAGGGAAATGTAGAGCAAATACCCTAGTGTAGAACTTAATATCTTGGATGAAATCTGCCAAGTTTTCGTCCAACTGCTGTACACGGTAATAGTACTTCTGAATTAGTGATGACCTTGCCCTAGCCGGAATAAAGTTAGCTAACAAATGGGCGTGGAAGTCTTCAATCGATGATTGTTCAGCAATGGCTCTTACTATTTTGTCTGAGAGGACACCAATGGAATAAGGGTAAATTATCTGAAGGATTTGACACGGAGAAAGAGAAAAAACCAGAGCATGATCTTGGAATTCAACTAAAAACCTTAAGAATGAAATAACATCACTGGTAGAGTTAACAGTAAACTTAGAAATACCCCTGAGTAGCATTGCTAATGGATGAGGCAAACTGCTGAACCCTGGTGACATAGTAGGTAAAGTTCTAAGGGGCGGAGAAGCTGTTTCGGAAGGTGCATTATTCAGTGAAGTACGACGTTCAAACTCATTATCTAATGGGGCAGAGGTTTGTTGAACTCATACTGATTTCCTATTTTCTTCTCCTTTAGAAGAGTCTTCCTCGCTAACTAAGTTTACCGTAGCATGTTGGTCGGTTTTGGGAGGGACTGCCCCAGTTAACAATAGGCTGACCTTACTGGACAATTCTGAAAGGTTTTCGAGAACAATGTACCTTAATTAAGGCCACAGCCGCTTCCTTCCCATTCCCAGCCCTTTCCTGCCCATCGTCGCCATAAGACCTATCTGTGTCGGTGCGATGTAAAGTAACTAATAGGTTTTCGAGAACAACACTAGCTTCCTTCCTTTGAATGTCATTCAACTTCAGAGACAACAGATCGTTAACTCTATTAGAAAAATGAAATAACCTGGCTTGCACACGTTTAAGTTGATTAGGAGAAGGATCATTTTCTTCAAAAAAACTAACTACGGATGCCATCTCAGTAGTATTGTCAGTGATCGTGGAGAAAGAGTCGTCAATCTCTTTCTCACCCAAAGTGGGGATGGAAATAGGCAAATTCAGGGAATCTTTAAGCTTATTTGTATCTACCGCAACCGTGCCTCCAGATTGAACATTTCTAATGGTTAATTCATAGATCAACTCCTCCTTGCGCAAATAGCCGGGATGGAGGACATCGCAAGGGCCGGGCATGATGACAGACACTTTAAAATTTAGAAAAATCGAACAAATTCCAGCGACAGAGAAAATTGTTAGAGTCCGATTCCCAAGCAATGTTTAGCCGTCAAAAGGGGCTAAATTGAGACCCATTCAACCACGCTCTGCTACCACTTGTTACCGTGTTTTAATGGATCAGCAGAGGTGAAAGAAGGTGGAGGTTGGAATAGGTCTCAACTACAGAAGTTCGAAAGATGAATTAAAATTTCAACAAGGTTATATTTTCAAAACTTAACAATGATAACATAGAATTCTGAGTGTACAACAAATAACAACAGTTAAATCAGGTACACAGCAGTTTTACAATACTGGGCTACAAGCCCCAAAGTCAGAGCTCCCAGCTCATACCCACAATTCAACAAAGGGCAGAAAACCCCTTCAGTATCTGGAGCTCTTGCTCCCGCTTAACAATGTCAGGCCTCCTAGAGGCACTTTCCAAAATACCAGAAGAGCTGACCTGCTCTCGTTCTTTTTACCAGCCTTATCAAAGGCCACAATAACCCTTACTCCTAACTGCCCTCAAGGCACACATACAGTGAAACAGGGGTATCTAATACCCAACCTACAAGGCCTTTGCATTAAAAAAAAAAAAAAAAAACAGGGTGAGTTACTGGCCCAAAGTACAGAAGGAACTGGAGGCATGAACTTGTACTCCAAAATACACCTTTAAAATCTAAGTGGCTCTAGGCTGGTACGCAGGGGCTAATCCCAAGCTAGGGAGGTGACCCGTATGAGAACTTTAATACATAAAGGAAAAGAAGAAACGGTTATGAAAGCGTAGTCACCTCAGTTTCAAAGTGAAGGGGAGTTCGAGAGGGTAAAGCACTCTCTATCCCCGCTTTACAGTGAAAGAAATTTGTAGATTTTACATAGACAGAAAAGGAATTTACATTTTAAAAGGTAGGTTACATACTAAAGGTTTCGAACCCTCCCCGAGAGGGAAACTGCTGAGCTAGCAAGAAATAAAGATGTTAACAGGCCATTACCTTATAGAAGAACTGCTGTTTGAAGAAAGAGGCGCTTCCCGCCCCCTGCTACATATCCACACACTGAATTAGATGTTATACTAGTGGCCCGGAGACAAGAAAATCAGCAGTTTTTATACCCTCGTGGAAAATTCGAGACCTTTCAGGAATGAGTAGACACACTCCCTCAATTTTATTGGATAGCTAAAAGTTACACATGAACATCGAAAAAGAAAGACACTATTGGTCAGAAATTAATTACAAAAATTAGTGATTGGTTAAATTCAAAACAGGCGGAAAGAAAGGATAACTGTTGCCAACCCACAAACCACAGAACAAAATTTAGTAAAAACAAAACTTAGGAATACAATATTTCTTCAGGAGAGTACATTCCTTTACACCAGGGTGCGTTATCATAGTTTTTGGTGGAGACATCTGGTAGAGAACGTCCACACTTCTTGATCAAATACAAACAAAAACACATCAAAATTCACACAGAGCCATCTTCGGAGAAATTGTTGAGTTAATACAGTTTGTTAAAGTTCAGGCTTTCTCCTGTAGAGGAGTTTCAACTGGCACAATATTTGAACTAGCGGCATGGAGGTGTACCGCCCGGTACACCATCCACTAGTTGTCGAGTAACATAAGTCTACGTTAAAATCAAAGTAGCTGGTATGAAGCAGAAAAATGAAGGCCATAACTTTGCCTAACAAATTTCTATGCTCTGGTCCTCATAATAATAAACCTTGTGATCTTGTGTGATGTTATTTTATAGCAGTGTTTGGAAAGGCTTGCTTTGAAATTGGAAATGTCCATCAAGATAGCTACTTCTTTTGCCCACTTATTTAAATCCAAATAACGAATTGCATGTCCTATGCCATGCACATTCCAGAATTTGGTGTATATATGCTTGCAAATGTGAGCATTTCACTGTTCTAGTGCCCCACCTCTCTTAAAGTGCCTTTACAATTTGCCTCACTTTTTGTGGTGATGTCTTGAATTTTCTGCATTAGTTTTCCCAGAAAGCTATTCATGAATAATTTTCTGTTTCACTCTGGGATAATGGCTCATGGGAAATGGAACTGGTTGCCATATGTGGTAAAGTTCCCAGTGTATTATTATTCTCCAACGTTCCATCACTATCACACCTTCCCATATTTTGGCATTACCACAAACATGTTTGTGGCTCCAATAGGTTTTACAACTTCCATCGAAAAAGCCTGTTGATGTATACTAGAGACATGTTGTCTGCTACGTAATTCTGCATAACCTCCTCCACCAGAGCAAGAAGGTTACAAGTCATTTCATTAAACACACAATAATATACACATATTTCATAAAAAGTATTTGTTAACACAGAAACAGCCTGACGACCTGAATCAGACTGCTGAAACAACAGTCACTGATGAACACAAGGCAGGATACTTGCCAGGCATGCGCGGCATCACATAATGACATCATGGCCCTCAGAATTATTTTCTTATTTTTTTATTTGTTTTACATTACAGTGACACAGATAGGTCTTATTGTGATGATGGGATGTGAATGGGAAGGAACCAACCGTGGCCTTAATTAAGATTCATTCCAAGCATTTGCTTGGTGTGAATGGGAAACCACAGAAAACCATCTTCAGGGCTGCCGACAGAGAGATTCAAACCCACCACCTCTTCGCATCAATGGGGCACGTGCCACACTTCACACCATACTTTAGTCTCTAGCTTGTTCACCCCAGAAACTTTTGTAACAATTGTCATCGGGAGGTCTGAAAGCTTTCCTTGTGAGTGATTATGGAAATAATGTTGGGTATGAAATAATGATCATGATAAACCAGTGCTTCACAAAATGATAACAGGATCCAAATGATAAGGGCATCAGAGAACTTAAACAGGTCTTCTGAGATAAGAGGCTGAAGGTCAATAGAATACTTCAAGAAAAGAAGAGAAGATAGGAGAGTTGAGAGATTTTTGCACAGAAACTGGATAAAGATATCAGAGGCAATATGAATTAAAAACTACGGTCAAAGTAAAAGGAAAGTGACGGATACCAGCAAGGCACTTTAGAAAGTATGATAATATAGTCAGAAAAGAAAGTAACATCAGAGAGGTCCTGAAGAACTATTTCAACCACTGCTGAGTGGATTGAAAGGAAAGAGAAGCATAGAGCAAGAAAAGAACCTCCTATCACCTGGACATGAACAGAAGCAGCATTAAGAACTATGCTGAATTACCATGAGAATTTGAAGTGAATGCAGACATGATCCAAGCAGCAATGAATCAGTCATTACAGTGGCTATACAGAGTGCTTAATGCAGTGTAGAAGGACAACAAGATACCTGCAGACTAGAACAAAGGTGTTATCATTCCTCCGTACAAAAAATACAATAGGCAAAACTTCCTCAACTATAACTCCCCTGTGTCATGGGCTGAAAAGTTTCTAACAGATCATAGAGAGGTGACTGTGAACCATCATAGAACCACAGTTGGAAGTGGAGCATTATGACTTTAGAAGTAACAGGTCAACTATAAATCTTATATGCAGTGCCAGAATGCTGAAAGCAAAGTATTGCGTGGAACAGAAAAACTTCCTTATGGAAATCCTGGGTATTGAAAAGCCTTATGACAGTGTCAGAAGACAGAAGTCTGGCAGCACCTGCAAAGGAGGAAGATGGCTGAAGAACTTGAAAGGGAAGTCCAGATGTTGTACAAGGACTGTACCAGCTGCATGCAAGTTGGAGTGGGGCACTCATCCAGGGTTCTCAGACACCTGAAATCAAAATATGAGACAGATGTGCAATTGAGGAAACCAAGGGGTTTGTAGTTATAAACTTTGTTTCAAAATGATATGCTTTTTATTATGTTGACATCATAGTGCAGTTTATTAATGCATGTCTTAACATTTATACACATACACTTACAGCACCAAGCAAGCTGGCCACACAGTTTGGGTCATGTAGCTATGAGCTTGTATTCGGGAGACAATGGGTCTCCACTTTTACACCAGGCAAATGCTGGGACTGTTGCATGTCTTAAATCCACAGAGGATTCCAATCCTCGCCCTTTTCTATCCCATTGTCACCGTAGACCTGCCTCTGTCGGTGCGACGTAAAAAAAAAGTTTATTTAATTATTCATACCAGTTCTTCAATTTCAATATATTTTCATTTCTCTGAAGTGCTGTTAACATTTTTTTGTCATTCTTAGCAATTTCATAAAAATCTCTGCATGACATTGAAGAAAAATTTACATAAATGAACAGCTCAAACCTAATCAAGTCAACGAACATAATATTTCTCACAGCTGACAATTTCACATGAATATGCGGCGGACTCAGGCTACCTCAGATAGCTGTCTGTTATTATGCATCTTATTGCCAGGATGTACAACCCAAGAACTGCAAAAAATAAAATAAAAAACAATTTTAAAAATGTATGAACTCACACCAGATGAAGAACCCAAAGGGTGAAGAAATCTATTCTCTTTGAAAGAAAGAAGAAAAGCTCTTGGTACTCATCAGAGTTAGAAACACTGGAATATTGCCATACTGGATAGGAACAGTCCAGGACACGGGCCATTTAACATGAATACCGTACTCTCCCGTAAAATCTGGGATGTCTGGCAACCCTGCCGCATCATGGTTTACAACCAAGAGTGGCATCCAGCAGGGCTGTGTGCACTGTTCCCACTGGTGTTTATCACAGTCATGATGATATAATGTAGGGCATTAAGGAAATATCTGGTGAACTCAACACAGTTACCTTTGAAGGTGATGTTGTGATTTGGTGAGAAACAGAAGACAAGGTGCAGGCAGGAATTGATATGCGGAAGGCCAAATTTCATGAGTTCAACCTCAAAATTAGTGAAACTAAGACTGTGGTCATAGCAGTAAACAGAGATGGCCAACGACCGTGCATCAAACTAATAAACCACCTGTTCTGGAATGTGGACAGTTTCTCCTACCTCGGCAGTATAGTCTCCAGAGGGGCAACTTAGCCACAAGAGAAATCAGCAGGGTAAAAAGTCCACAGTTCTAGACCTTCAGGCAAGCGACCCAATGTTGAGAACATCCTAGCGATATGAGCTACAATTTTAGGTAAATAAAATATAATAAAGTATGAGAATATATTCTTTATTTATTCCTAAAAATTACAATCTTTGTCTTAATTATCGTTGTCCAGTCAAGTAGATTAACTGTTTGCCTTTTTCTACCACTACGAGTGCTAATGTGAGTCAATGCAGAGATAAGGCCTTATAACTACATTCGGTATGGATATTTATTTTTTAAAATAAAAAACTGCCTGAGGGTATTGAACCAAGAAACACATTACAGAAATAATTTACATAATTAAATGTAAATAAGCTATTTTGGCTAGGATTTGAATCAAAAAAGCAAATGAGTAAAGAAACAAGTGATTTTAGGCATTTTTCCAGAACTGCATTTAGGCCAGAAGTGATTTTAAAAATTTGTTTCTTAAGTTTCATAGAGCTACCCAAGACTCAAAATTTGAAACCTTCCCAGGCCCTTTAGCCCTTCACCTTTTGGCACAATTGCGGAAATTGTTTAAATTTACATTTTTTTCATTTTTCATAGTTTGCCTGCTAAGAAATGTTTTCAACATTAAAAGAGTTCCCTCTTCTCCCAACAAGTGAGGACCATTCTTTGGGACGCTAATATTTTAAAAAAAAGTAAAATTACAAATTTGAAGTATGGTATCAAAACATGCAGACTTACCAAGACTGCAGGCATTAGAGATGATGTTCCTGAGGCCTATCATCTGGAAGACCAGGATGGACAAGTCAAGAAATGAGGAAGTGAGGCAGGACGCTTGGACTAAGACACCCCTACTGGACAGAGTTTGTATATACATCCAGACTACGGTGGTTTGGATAGAGCCTATGAGAACAGCTCAAGTGCACTTGAAAGATAGAAGGAAAACACCAGGCTGAAAGACCTAGAACCTGCTGGGTGGGTACGGTTAAGACTGGTATTGAAGCTAAGGGAAGAGCAATGGATGAAGTCATTTACGAATAGAGGAGAGTGGAAGAGGCTTATCAACAGTATCTGGGAAAATGGAACTCTAAACCAATGATGATGATGATGATGATGATAAAGGCAGTCCAGCTCCATAGATAAATGGTTAGTATGCTGGCCTTCTATCCAAGGGTCCCAGGTTCAATTCATGGCTAGATCAGGAATTTTAACAGATAGAGGTCTTGCTCACTTTCATACATTTTAAAACTCCAGACTGGAAATTTTTCACTAATTATGGGTTTTAAAATTAAATACTAGTTTTGAATTTAGGTAATTTTTGACTTCACTATATTTGAGCTCATACTTTCTACTTCATATCTGTAAAAACTGTAATAGAGTAGATAGACCCCTTACCACCGAAGTAGTGGATTGAAATTAGTAGGTTTTTCATTTTGTTAAAAAGTTTGCTGTTTAATCTTAACTAATAAAATATGGCCGATATTGAGTTTATTCGGCTTTTATACCATTCATAATTGTTTGTACAAGAGATAAATGTACATAATAATTAGTACATAAATATTATGTGTGATCTCTTAGGTCAGTTCACTTGGTATAAATCACTGTTGTTCAGCCTACGTTTGCACACGGCCACCATTACGTGCACACTGCATTCAAGTCGACACAGCTCTGACATGTTTTAAAAGGATGTATATGAAGTGTAGAGTTGTAGCTTGCTGCCATCTATATTTTCTTTCAAGAACTATATGAACCAAGTCTTGTACTTCAGTGCTGATCAACACACATAGTACGCGTGTTTCATAGTAACAACGATGAAAACCAGAGAAGGTACGCCGTGCGGGCTTCGTTCTCTACAATAAATGACACAGCCTGTATGGCATATGGCCTTCAACTGCAATGTGTTAATTTTCATTGGCTAAGTCCTCTGATTTGGGGCTGGGAATTTGTGCCATCTTCATCATTAGAATTCATCTTAGGTAGGGCCCCATCCTCAAAGATGCGCAGATAACCATATAGAGTGTCAACTCGAAAGACCAGCACCAGGCCCCTTCCGGAGGCCACATTCCCTTATTTATTGACAGAAGAAATAATCCTATTGTTTATTTGTTTACTAGGAAGTATAACGCAATGCAAATACTTCAAAATAAGTCCTCTGCGAATCATGTGACCTTGCCGCGGTGGGGAGGCTTGTGCATCCCAATGAAGCAGATAGCCAAGCCGCAGGTGCAACCATATCAGATGAGTATCTGTGGAGAGACCAGACTAACGAATGGTTCATCAAAAGGAAAGTAGCAGCCTTTTAGAAGTTACAAGGGCAGCAGTCTGGATGATTGACTGGTTTGGCCTTGTAATAATACTCAGCATGGCTTAGCTGTGTTGATACTGCTGCACAGCTGAAAGCAGCAGGAAACTACAGTTGTAACTAACTTCCGAGGACATGCAGCTCTCTCTCTGTATGAATGATATACTGATGATGGCTTCCTCCTGGGTAAAATATTCTGGAGATCCCATTCGGATCTCCGGGTAAGGATTACACGAGAGGGGGCAATCATCAGGAGATACTAACATTTTGCGAGTCGGAGCGTGAAATGTAAGAAGTTTGAATCGTTGTGGTAGGTTAAAGAATCTGAAAAGGGAGATGGATAGACTAAAATTACATGTAGTTGGTATAAGTGAAGTACGTTGGCAGGAAAAGCAGGATTTTTGGTCAGGTGACTATAGAATAATCAACACAAAATCAAACAGGGGAGATATAGGAGTTGGTTTAATAATGAATAAGAAAATAGGGCAGCGAGTAAGTTACTATGACCAACATAGTGAAAGAATTATTCTCGTCAAGATAAGACACCAAACCAATGCCCACCACAATAGTGCAGGTTTATATGCCTACTAGTCCAGCAGATGATGAGGAAATCAAAAGAATATATGAAGACATAGAAGATTTAATACATTATGTAAAAGGTGACGAGAATCTAATTGTGATGGGAGACTGGAATTCAGTGGTAGGCCAAGAAAGAGAAGGTAATGCAATAGGAGAATTTAGATTGGAACAAAGGAATGCAAGAGTAAGTCAGCTGGTTGAATTCTGCACCAATCACAATTTAGTCCTTGTTAATACCTGTATCAAACTCCACAAATGATGGCTGTACACATGGACGAGACCTGGAGACACTGGAAGGTATCAAATAGACTTCATTACGATTAGGCAGAGATTCAGAAACCAGGTGTTGGATTGCAAAACTTTCCCAGGAGCAGGCATGGACCTTTATCACAATTTGTTGGTCATGAAATGCCATCTGAAGCTGAAGAAATTGAAGAAGGGAAGGAATCCAGTGAGATGCAATGTAGACAAGTTGAAAGAAAAAAGTGTGAAGGATTGTTTCAAGGAACATGTTGCATAAGGACTAAATGGAAAGGCTGAAGGAATCACAGTAGAAAAAGAACGGACACTCATGAAGAATGAGGCTGGTATGGCTGCTGAAGAGATGTTAGAAAGAAAGGAAAGATCAACAAAGAATCAATGGATAACTCAAGAGATACTAGACCTCATTGATGAATGACAAAAATACAAAAATGCAAAAAATGAAGAAGGCAGAAAAGAATACAGGGGATTAAAGAATGAAGTGGATAGGAAGTGCAGGGCAGCTATGGAAGAATAGCTGAAGGAGAAGTGCAAGGATGTTGAAAGTTGTATGGTCCAAGGAAAGGTAGATGCTGCATACAGGAAAATCAAGGAAACCTTTGGGGAAAGAAAAACTAGGTGTAGGAATATTAAGAGTTCAGATGGAAAACTACTTCGAGGGAAAGAAGACAAGGTAGAAAGTTGGCAGGAACTTATCCAACAGTTGCATCAAGGTAAGGATGTAGATGATATGGTTCTGGAACAAGAAGAGGCTGTTGATGCTGATGATGCTGATGATATGGGTGACCCAATTTTGAGGTCAGAATTTGACGGAGCTTTGAGAGACCTAAATTGGAGCAAAGCACCTGGAATTGATGACATTCCCTCTGAATTACTGACTGCTTTAGGAGAAATCATCATGGCAAGGTTATTCCATTTAGTGTGTAAAATATATGAGACAGGAGAAGTGCCATCTGATTTTTGGCAGAATGTTGTTATACCTATTCTCAAGAAAACCGGTGCTGACAAATGTGAAAACTACCGCACCATTAGTTTAGTATCTCATGCCTGAAAAATCTTAACATGTATTACTTACAGAAGAATGGAAAGACAAGTTGAAACTGAATTGGGAGAACATCAATTTGGCTTTAGAAAAAATGTAGGAACACACGAAGCAATCCTGACTTTACGTGTGATTTTAGAGGATCACATTAAGAAGGGCAAGCCCACATACATGGCATTCATAGATCTAGAAAAGGCTTTTTATAATGTTGAATGAACCAAGCTATTTGAGATTCTGAAGGTGATCGGGATCAGGTACCGAGAAAGAAGAGTTATCTACAATCTATATAAAAATCAGTCTGCAGTGATAAGAATCGACGGCTATGAAAAAGAAACAGCAATCCAGAAAGGGGTGAGGCAAGGTTGCAGTTTGTCCCCCCTCCTTTTCAATGTTTATATAGAACAGGCAGTAAAGAAAATCAAAGAAGAATTTGGAAAGGGAATCACAATACAAGGAGAGGAAACAAAACCCTAAGATTAGCTGATGATATTGTTATTTTACCTGAGACTGCAGCAGATCTGGAGAAGTTGCTGAATTGTATGGACGGAGTCTTGGGTGAGGAGAAAATAAATAAGTAATGGAGTGCAGTCGTACAAAGTCAGGTGATGCAGGAAATATTAGATTAGGAAACGAAGTCTTAACCCTGGATAGGTGGTGCTTGTTGTCACAACGTAAGAGCTGGGGTGGGGTACTTTCTGACCACTATGATTGAAGTTGCTCTAATAACAAAATTAATAAATTGTATGCATCATATATTGATGTATTAGGTTTATTAACTCAATAGCATGATATTTTATGGAAAATAAATGTATAGGCCTACTGTATATCCAATACTTCACAACATACTAAAATAAAAATTTGTCTTGTTACTGGAATAACCTTTATTAAACAACATGTCTTGCATAATTCAGCTGACAGGCTTAGATTCTTCTAACTACGTAATGCTATTCCTGCAGTATATCCCTGGATGGTGGAGAGGGGTCCTTACAAAGTAATTATGGTACTGGAAATAATTATCCTCTTCATGACAATCCACATCAAGATAAGTTATTTGTTTGCAAGTATAATTTCCTCTGACTCTTTCATTTTCCAGGTTCGTACAGTTTACAGTGAGTTGCAATATATTATCATTCATGAAAAATTGGTCGAAGCTTCTTCAGGTGATGATTCACTTCTTGCTACGAGTTTCACTCCCAGTAAATGAGTGACAATGTTTTGGGTTTGGGTACGTGAGCTTTTAGGGGGAGGACTTTTTGTCCAGTTTGTAACACCATCCATTCCTGTTACGGTCCAACACCTTTGAAAAAGATAAATCGTCATCACTTGTACTGTATATACTATTTCTTCATTAGCGTTCTGTCGCGTATCACTGTTAGAGTCTATTCATTCTCACTCTCACTAAAACTTCTTCCTCTTCCAAAGACTGTAAAAAGACATAACACTCTTGCCGCATACTCTTCACAAATCATTTCAGCAATAAGGGATTGACTGAATGAATTGTTAACATGGTTACACAAATAAGTCACTGGGTATACTCAACACTGCTGCTGTTGTATACTCGACGAACGGGACTGGTGGCGCGGGGCCTAATGATACACTTTATTGCACCGCTAGACAATAATCCCTCTTTCTAAGAATGAACACCCTTCACTAAAATGCCACTAACCTCAGACAAAAGGCTAGAAATTTGGGGAGAGGTATGTGGCCACCATGGCCTCTAAGTTTAAAAATAAGGGCAATCGAACATAATAATATTTGCACCAGGTCACAAAAGATGCTGCGCCACCACTCCCGGGTTAAAGGAAGTGGATGAATATTGTTACCTAGGTAGTAAAATAAGTAACGATGGCAGAAGTAAGAAGGACATAAAATGCAGGCTAGCACAAGCAAGGACGGCCTTTCTTAAGAAAAGATATACTTTCGTTTGGAGAGTGGCATTGTATGGAAGTGAAACATGGACAAGAACTCACTCAGAAAAAAAGAGAATAGAAGCTTTGGAAATGTGGTGTTACAGAAGAATGCTGAAGGTCAGATGGATAGATCGAATCACGAATGAAGAGATAGTGAATCGAATTGGTGAGAGGAGATCATTGTGGCTAAATTTGATGAGAAGAAGAGATAGAATGATAGGACACATCTTAAGACACCCAGGACTAGTGCAGTTGGTTTTCGAAGGAAGTTTAGGGGATAAGATCGGTAGGGGTAGATCAAGGTATGAATATGACAAGCAGATTAGAGCAGATGTAGGATGCAGTAGTTATGTAGAAATGAAAAGGTTAGCACAGGATAGAGTGGCATGGAGGGCTGCATCAAACCAGTCTATGGACTGATGACTCAAACAACAAGTCCTCTGAAGGAAATCTCAGTATTCTTTGACCATACATTATCAGTTGATGTACACAAAAGAATGACACATACATCAGAAGGTACAGTTCAGTTTCTGGGGAAACACACCCAGTATTTAAACATGAAATAAATGAGTTAATCAGAAAATCTATCAACTCACCGCAGTGGGTATGAATGGGAAGATTATGGGGAGCATTATTAAGAGATTCAGAAGGACTAATATAAAAATTACATAATCATCTAAAAATTTAACTCAGAAGATATTAAATTATGTATTTTATAGTTACCCCTTTCTGCAGTTTGGCATATGTGTATGTAGACGATGGCTAAAAATGTTTGCATTTAATAACTTGGACAACTAGTGATATTTATAATGGGGATACTGCAGTATCAATATCTTTTGTAATCTGTCAATCCTAATATAAAACATGTTCATAAATTCTTTTTCTCAGGTAAAACAGCGTCCATTTACTGCTGCCACTTGTCAAGTGAAATCCAAAAATGAAGAACGCAAGCCCCTTATGAAGCAACGACCATCTACTGCTTGTACTCCAAGAACCAGTACTGATGGTATGTGTATAAGTATAGAAGTATAGAAGTAAGTATATTCAAATTGCATCACTTATCTCATTGATCTTTCTCACATCCAAATATTTGATATGAATCAGATATCTCTTGATATTTCCTCCGAAATTTTTAATTGATACCTAAAAATTGAAAATAATTATGGTGCACAAGCAGAATTACAACTGTCTAGAAATTAAGTGCATGAATCACTTTGAAGATGTCAAAAATTGTATCTTGAATTTCTGATAATAAATTCAGAGTCATCAGGAGAAGAGAATAGCATAGGAAATAATGACAAAATTTGAAATTTAGGAAGCAACGTTAGTGTTGAGGAAAGTCATTTTAAGTTACTTCAACATAATTAATGCTCTTTATTCACTGACAATATAACATAAATACTATCATCAGCCATCATTATCACAACCATCAAAGCTATGCAGTGGAAAGTCCATAATAGGAAGCCAGTAAATGACATTTTGTAACATCCTCCAACTCTCAACTCATTTTCAATTTTGAAACACTCATGAAACATAAACACATACTATATTAAATAAATTAAAACAAAACCAATGTCACATCAAAAGTTTTCATAAATCAGTCTCAATGGCACTTTAATTCTCTGCCCCACTCTAGACATCTTAATCTCTTCTTGTGAAGTTCCCCTATCTGATGCAGTAGTTACCTCAATGTCAGGATGTTTCCAGTCTTGTAGAGTTGTGCGCTCCTCCACCGTGTAGAGATGTTGAATTGTCTGATCTGCTCTCCCTCAGATGTCTTCAGCTTGGCTACCCTTGCTGCTTCATCTGTCCCTCAATACACTTCTAAGACAATGGCAAGGGGCCAGTTGAATCGTTTTGTGGAATCTGGCTCTATCGTTACTGCATCTTCCACTTTGACACTGCTGCCCTTTCTCTGGCCATGGTGAACTAAAAGTGCCAAATATTCATTCCTGAATCTTTGCCATAGATCCTTGCATAGTTTCTAGAGGTACCTACAGTGTCTGTCATAGGCAATCTTACCTACCTCCAAATCTGCTGTCACTCTCGTGGAATTCCTTGGAGATAGGTTGCCGGAGTCAAATTCATCCAATTGTTCGCAATCTAGATAAGTGGTCTGGAATTGATAGTTACCTCATAATCACATAGCACAGTATATAATTTCTCACAATTCTCTGAGGCTTTTCCCAATATTTGTCTCATCAGTTCTTTAATTGTTCTGACTAGCTTTGCCCACCAAGCTGCTGTAAGTGGGATGAATTTCCAAATAATCCTTTTGACAGCCTTGTCTCCTTGTATGTATGTTCAGTCCGTCAGCGATGCCGCTGGTGGGATCCTCAAACAGCTCTGCCATCAGCTGTCATAGATGGCCTAGGCATCACTGAAGAGGCGTACTAGGGAAATGAGGAGTGAGGTAGTTTCCCATTGCTTTCCTCACCGAGCCAGAGTTGCTATTACACATCAGTCTGCCAAGCCCACTGAAATGCATATACTAACTGACCCTATGAGCAACATTTTCACACCATTCATAGCAGGGACTGGCTGCATAAGGATTGGCATTACTAGCATCGCTCATACCTCAGTCACTTTCATATTGTCAAAGCCAAGGATAAGACAGAGACAAATCTATGAAAGTAACAAAATTGTTCTAGCCTATACCAGAAGACATAGTGTACTGTAAACACTAGGTCCTGCCAGCAAAGGTGGTTGTCTCCTTCGGCTAGCTTAATTTGTACAAATGCCTTTTCTTGATACCAACTATCATCCTAGCAGTAGTAGCATTAAGACAGGGATGCAGAAACTGCTAACAAACTTCTGGCTAACTTGAATGATCGCCAAAGACAAAAATGGGTTGAAACGGTCAAAAGCTTAGATGTTACTCATTCTAGCATAAAGGCCTGGGGCCTTCTCAGAAGGCTAAGAGAATGTGCACCAATAGTAAAGAGTCAACCTCAGGTGACATCTGACCAAACAGCTTCCCATGTTGTAACAACTTCCCCAGCTCCAGTTGATAAGAAACATCCGAAGTATGTTAGATGCCAGCTTCATGCTCTGAAATCATCAGCACCTCGCATATTCACATCCCTCTACAGCACTGATGTTCAGGAGGCCCTCAAAGAACTAAACCTGGCAAGGCATCTGGATTGGATGAAATTCATCCAGAATTTCTCATATATATAGGAGACAATGCAAAGAGATGGATGGCACAGTTCTACACAGACATTCTTCAGACTGGACAAATCCCACCTGACTTCAAGAAAGCTAAAATTATTTCCATACTGAAGCCTTGAAACCTGAAAATAGACCTGAAAGTTACAGACCAATAGGCCACCTTAGCTGTTGCTACAAACACTTTGAAAGGCTTATCTACAACAGAATTGGGTCAACCATTTTAGAACTCATTCCTGTGGATCAGGCAAGCGTCAGACCTAACCAAAATTGCTGCAATCAAGTACTTTCATTAACATCTTACATTAAGGCCGGAATCCAGCATAAGATCTCACTGCTGCCTTTGATACTGTATGGAAGGAAGGATTGATGTATAAATTACTCAGAGCTACACCCTGTAGAACATTTGCACACCTTATCAACAACATGCTCAACAACAAGAAATTTCAGGTCTTTTTAGGTGAAAAGAAAAGCTCAGTGAGAAAACTGCATAATAATTTGCCCCAAAGATCAGTTTTGTCACCACTACTGTTTAATCTGTACATCTCTGATCTTCCAGAAAACTGAAGACATTTTTACCAAGGACATATATAAGGAAAGATCTTCATTGGAGTTATCACATAAATGAGATTGTAAATAAAGGGTACAGATCTCTGCACATGGCTATGAGGGTGTTTAGGGGTTGTAGTAAGGATGTAAAGAAGTGGGCATATAAGTCTCTGGTAAGACCCCAACTAGAGTATGGTTCCAGTGTATGGGACCCTCACCAGGATTACTTGATTCAAGAACTGGAAAAAATCCAAAGAAAAGCAGCTCGATTTGTTCTGGGTGATTTCCGACAAAAGAGTAGTGTTACAAAAATGTTGCAAAGTTTGGGCTGGGAAGACTTTGGAGAAAGAAGACGAGCTGCTCGACCAGAGCTGTCAGCAGAGATATGGCATGGAATGACATTGGTAGACGAATAAGTTTGAGTGGTGTCTTTAAAAGTAGGAAAGATCACAATATGAAGATAAAGTTGGAATTCAAGAGGACAAATTGGGGCAAATATTTCTTTATAGGAAGGGAAGTTAGGGATTGGAATAACTTACCAAGGGAGTTGTTCAATAAATTTCCAATTTCTTTGCAATCATTTAAGAAAAGGTTATAAAAACAACAGATAAGGAATCTGCCACCTGGGTGACTGCCCTAAATACAGATCAGTATTGATTGATTGAATGTTTGACACATTGGCAGAGTATTTAAGGAAATGGAGACTCAGACCCAGTACAGCCAAGATGGAAATTTCTTGCCTGCATTTGAGTAACTGGCTTGCTAACTTAAAACTAAATATTACCTACTCCAATCAAGTACTTAATCACAATAGGTGTCCAAAATATCTCAGTGTTACCTTGGACCAGACTTTATCATTCAAGCAACATCTTTTGAACTTGTTGAATAAACTGAAAACCTGAAACAATATTATTCAGAAGCTAACTGGTACTACTTGGCAATCAACTGCAAACATCCTGTGTTCTTCAGCCTTAGCACTGGTTTTCTCTACTCCTGACTATTGTGCTCCAGTGTGGCTTAATAGCCCATATACGAAGTATAATGACCCACAATTGAATACCAGCATTCATCATATCTGGCACTATCAGACCAACTCCAGTCCACTGACTCCCACTGTTGTCTGGAATAATGCATGGCACCTGACTTATGAAGATCCAGTGCTCTTGTACGAGACTACAACCAGATCTGCATGAATCAGCTCTTGGTCTCCAAAGATTGAAATCATGACATCCACCCATTTGTGATGCTGCTCTGAAGACGTCCACCAACTTCACTGCTTTGGAGGAGTGGAAAGGCTGCTGGAATAACTTTCCTGACTTGCCCCTGCATAAAATCTTCAGAGGGGAAAATAGTTGCTAACGGATCCCAACTGCCGTGAGCAACTTGGTCCAGACTGAACAGGATCAGGACAAGTCATGGAAGGTGCAGGGATTCTCTTTACAAGTGGAACTTTGTACCATCTCCAGAATGTGATTGTGGAGCCCCTCACCAGACTTTCCCCACATTGTAAGCGAGTGTCTACTACGGGCTTATCCAGGTAGATTTCCTACAAAATTTTAAAGTTCCATTCTGCAAGTTAGAAAAAATAGTAATACAGATACTGAGTGACACTCTGCAAATCATTCATTTCCATCTATACCTGAGAATGTGATTAAACTTCTTCTCCCCACTAACCCTGGAAAAAAAAGAAGATAACAGCATTAACGATTAAATTTTCATTTTTTGATATTTTTAAACTCCATTGAAATTGTAACTGTATTCCGGATCTGAATGGTCACCCTTATTGGAGGACGGATGATTTATTTCTTTAATAAATCTCTCCCTCTATCACCAACAGTGGAAGCACTACAGAGGATTCAAAATTTGGACATTCAGATATAACAGATAACACTAATGCCTAAAGTGAATCGATGTTTTTTTGTTATTGTGTATATATTATATACCGTATTATGTATATAATTTTCTTTCCATTTTCTTGCCATCCGCTAATCCTGAACAAATAATTAACAATTTTGCCTTCATTCTTATGTAATTACAAATGTGGATAAATGTAAAGTAAAAAATATTTTACGCGAGTTAAAAATCTCGATACTTCACATTCAGTAAATTCAGTTCATGTCAACAAATTTGATCAACCAGACTCATCGAGAAATCTAATAATGCCAATGCCAAACAACAATCGACCACAAGTAGTTTTTAAATTTTCTAATTTAATAAAATAAAGCACATTAGATACAAAAGTGCCCAACATGATAGCGAAATCCCATTATTATTATTATTTTTTTTTTTTAATTTTCCATTGTAATTTGGTCACCGGTACACAGTTCGTAGTAAGTTTATGGAAATGTTATACCACATAATTTAGGCCTATATCAACTGCTAAAGGTTATGTTGAACTCGAGAATATGGTTTTAAATGTGAGTATCAATTCTCAAAAGTTCTTCAATGCATTATGTTCAGTTCTGCCCATCACTAATCTCAAGCAAATTAGAAAGAGAAAAAATATCATCAGAAGTCCAGAAATTTCCATCATTCATCTCCTTGAGTTCAGTTGGAAAGTATGCTTGCTGCACAAGCCAGTACAAGTGGGAAATCATACAAACTTTTTACATGTTAGGCTGTACAAATAAAATGACTGCAGTTTAATTAACACAAAAACATAAACGTAAAATTCCCCATTCTTATATTATGACCAAAATAGTATTAGGCAATCCAAGACCTCCCATGGCTTTATATACTTCAGGTGCAACATCTGTTCTCTTCTCGAGAATATAGTTGTATCTGATAATATTAAAATACTAGATTCGTGTTAAGAAGGAGCACAGTGCCCTGAGGGAAGTGCCAAAAACCTGTTTGGTGATACAATTGAAAAAATAAAGTAAACAATATACATTTAACCCTGGACATAATGTAGATGTTTTACAAGTAGGCTACAAACATTTGACGAAACTTGTTCTGTCTTCAAGTAGAACTAGAAATAATAAATAAGTAGTTCAACCTATTCATTACAAATAAATATGAAATGTAGTATTACATTCCTATTTAATTAAAAGCGGAAGCGGTACCGGTTTCGACCCTAATCTGGGTCATCATCAGCCAAATAAAATGCAAAAAAAATGCGAAGATAAATAAGAAATTAAAGAGTGAGTCTTTCACAAAAACAGTTGAAGAGGTAAAATATGTTAATGGGGATTGGCACTGTGCAATTTATATATCAATAATACAATTTAATATAATTTAAGTACGTAAACGGGATCTTGTAGATTCTTTAGAACAGTTGATGTAAAAAACAATTGGGAAGAGAAAAAAAATAGAAAAAAGCGCATACCGGAAACAAATGAAAAGCGTATATGCACAGTGCGCTACTTTTTGAAGATAAGAATTTAGGTCGTAATTGAGGTAGTCTAAGGCAGCGCAAGGTATGAGTTTAAATTTGAATGTAAAAACCCAAAATGCAGGTGGCACTATAGTATATAAAAAGTAGGGTTTTTTTTTTGAGAGAGGAAAGGTGAAAAGAAAAGAAAAGAAAAGAAAAGAAAAGAAAAGAAAAGAAAAGAAAAGAAAAGAAAAGAAAAGAAAAGAAAAGAAAAGATAGAATAAGTTAATAAAGGAAGAGGATTAGTAGATAAGAGAAGATAAAAGGGTTGGAAGTTGAAAGAAGATGGGAAAGGATAAGATAGGGAATTAAAGGAGGAGTATTTTAGGGTGGGTTAGGAGGGTGGGTTATTGGAGGCAGAAAACGTGGGTAGGAACTTTGTAAGGTAAGGAAAATTGAATCTGGGTTTTGAAACTTAGAATTTTTAAGGAGAAGAATTAGGAAGTCAAATAGGATATTGGGTTTTTCAGAAATATCATTTAAATTGAAATTAGGGTTGAAGTATTGGTCAAGGTGAATAAAACAATTTTCAGTAGTGTTTAGGAGGGGGCCTTTGTTAATGATTTTAAGTATTTTTATGTCTGTTTCAATATTGGTGAAATTATGCTTGGAGTCTTGTATGTGTTGTCCTATAGCAGAGAATCTGTTGTATTTAATGGCGTTGATATGTTCGGAGTACCGGATGTTAAAGCTGCGGCCAGTCTGTCTGATGTATGAGGAGGTGCAGTTGTTACATTTGAATCTGTATACTCTGTAATTAGAAAAAGCATTAGATTTGTTTACTGATTTAGAGTTGGGTACTATATCAAGATTTCTGTTATTGGTTTTTAAGAACATTAGTTATTTTATAAGCATTGTGAGTGAAAGTAGAAGTGGAAAATGCAGTGGGTTTTGGCTTTGTCTTTTGATAACTTAGTTTTAGGATGGTGTTTGAATTTGTTGATGATACGGTTTATGAAAGAGTTGTTAAAGCCATTAAATTTAGCGATATTACGGATGGTGTTCAATTCGTTATTTAAATCTTTTTTTAGACATAGGGGTGTCGAAGGCACATGAAAATCGCGGTTGATCCAGGAAAACGTTTCTCAAGGAATGGATAATGCAGGATTTTTACAACATGATATAATCAGGATGCTGTGGGACCACATGATTTGAACGAATAATCTGGGGAAACATACTCTTTTCGATAGAACAGATAATAAGAGAGGTTATCGTCAATGATTGATTTCATGAGTTTTCAGCCACAGCGCCACTCCCGGTTTCAGATGAACAACAATATGTAATCAAGAAGTACGGAGAATTGATTTAATGTACATTGACTATTTTGGTGAAATTTTCATTCAGTTATCTGTTTCAGGTGTAATAATGATCATCTACATATATTTTGGCTTTGGTATCTGTCTTTTTGTTTGTCTGAGTTCTTATAACTTGAAAACTACTGGATAGATTTCTACCAAACAAACTGCAAAATGTTTCTAAAACCTTGGTCGGTCGGTCGTAACAAAATGTGAATCATTATAAAGATGTTGATTCCCATAGGGAACCTGAAATATTTGTTCTGAATGAGTACGTTTACAGTTCCAACTAGCAAGGTACCTGTGCTTTGTTACGATATTATACTGTACTGAAATTTATAATGGAATGCTTAACTTTTCATATATAATCAGCCAAAATTCACGATCTGACAGCAAAGTTCCTCCCATTTTTCAATCTTTCTTTCCAGCAATCTATTTCGTACTGGGCCTTCGTGGAAAAGAACAGATTAATTAAATGACCCAAAATACCAATATGAATGGAGGCGTTGCTTGCGCTCCTACAAGAAACCTTATAAAACCTAAGGGGCACTAGGCCGATAACACAGGGGCTATTCCCAAACTAGGGAGGTGACTCGTATAAGAAAATTTTAATACATTAAGAGTAGAAAATCGGTTATGAAAACGTAGTCACCTCAACTCAAAATGAAGGGGAGCTCGAGAGGGTAAAGCACTCTCTATCCCCGATTTACAGTTAAAGTAATAAGAAACTTTTACATAAGCCGGCACTAAGTTACATTTTTAGAAAGGTAGGTTACATTAAAAGGGTTTTGGATCTTCCCCGAGGGCTAAACTGCTGAGCTAGCAAGAAATAAAGATGTTAAAAGGCCATTACCTTGTAGAAGAGCTGCTGGCGGATGAAAGAGGCGCTTCCCGCCTCCTGCTATACTTCCATACACTAAGCTAGATGTTGTACGAGTGGCGGAGAGCCAGGAAAATCAGCAGTTTTTGTACTCTCGGGGAAGATTCGAGACCTTTCATGAATGATTAAGACACACCCACAGTCGTTTATTGGGTAGCTTAAAATTACACATCAACATTGGGGAAGAAAGATGCCATTGGCTGAAAATTAATCTCAGAAATTTACAATTGGCTAATTTCAAAACTGGCGGAAAGAAAGATTAATATTGCCAACCCACAAATGAAAGAACAACATTTAGTAAAGAACAAACTTATAAATACAAAATATCTTCAAGAAAAGTTCCTTCACTTCGCACCAGGGTGCATGATCATGGTTTTTGGTAGAGACATCTGTGAGGGAATGTCCACACTTCCTGATAATTAGTAAAACAATTCAAAATTAACACAGTGACATCTTCTGATAAACGGTTGAATTAATTCAGTTTTAAAGTTCAGAGTTTTAGCTGTAGAGGAGTACTTTAAGGCGGAAAATTCAAATGTGCGGCATATAGGTGTACCAACCGGTACTATTATTATTATTATTATTATTATTATTATTATTATTATTATTATTATTATTATTATTATTAGGGTGGGTGATATTAGTTGAATTTAGGTTATTATTATTATCATTTTTATTTTTATTATTGATGTTCTGGACCCCGCAGCAAGATGCAAGACCACTAGTTGGTGCTAAATTACATCGGCTGCCACTGTCATTGCTGACAATGTGACCAGCACCATTGTCGCGAGTAGGCAAGTGCGCGGGATTTCTGGCGATACAAATGATATACTTCCGTGCATTATTGAATTTATTATAGAGGTGAACAATTGCACGGTCAATATAATCATTTGTAATCACTTGTAATATCATTCCTATCATCAATCAATCAAATCAATCAATCAATCAATACTGATCTGCATTTAGGGCAGTCGCCCAGGTGGCAGATTCCCTATCTGTTGTTTTCCTAGCCTTCTCCTAAATGATTTCAAAGAAATTGGAAATTTATTAAACGTCTCCCTTGGTAAGTTATTCCAATCCCTAACTCTCCATCCTATAAATGAATATTTGCCCCAGTTTGTCCTCTTGAATTCCAACTTTATCTTCATATTGTGATCTTTCCTACTTTTATAAACGCCACTGAAACTTATTTCAATGTGTTTAAAATTTTATTTATATGCCAGGAGAATCTACTGTAATCTAACTTTAAGTTCACCAAACCCAGGAAAGATTAAAAATGATCAGTTTATGATCAGCAGGGAACAGATTTATATATAAATACATATCTCTTTAGGAAGCTAAAATTAATTATATTTTGTATTATCTTAATCATGGCGTGTGGAGTTGAAAAATGGAGTATTCATTTTCCATATTTTTCCATATTTTGGCACAATCAATATAGTCCATTTTTCAGCTAAAAAGTATTAATTTATATTAAATAAGCAGTCCTCTTAATAATGGAGAAATAAATTAAAAATCTATATTCAAAAAATGAATATTTTAACTGGTGTGCAGGTCATTATCATGCCTGTCTACATCTGGGCTGATAAAATAAGCTGATAAGCGGTGCGAAGAAAGAGAGAGGTTGAGCCCGGAAGTGGTGGAGATCAGCCGGTCAGTACCATGACTATCTGAATCACACTTACAGCACTGATAAGCTGCATTACATAACATCGACTGTGTCTGTGCCATAATTTCGTAACTAGGGAAATCTCATTCATCGACGATGTGCTAGTGGTTTCTGGATTAGTTCATAATTCGGGCATTCCCTTTGATTACTTCACAACTCCATCTAGTTCACTACCAGTCATTCACAGTTTGAATTAGCAGTGAGACGGATCATAGTGTTCTTGTATGTTCAGAGTGTGCAGTTGTATATTGATATTTATTGAAGACATTAACGTTGTTACAATATGCCTAAAGTAGCTCAGTCAACCAGTTTAAAATTGAAAAGTTACAAGTCAGAATTTAAAGAAGATGGTTTATCAACTGACAATAAGATATTATTTTGTAATTTGTGTGATTGTACAGTGACATCTACTCAAAGATTCCTTGTGCAACAGCACATTTCAACCAGTAAACACCAGGCTAACAAACAACGAGATTCCAAGCAGAGACAGTTGTTTCTGACACAACCAGCAACTGCTAGTGTAACGTCCGAGTTCAACACCGATCTCTGCTGTGCTGTCATCTCTGCTGACATACCTCTCTTCAAACTGAATAATCAGTGCTTCAGGGAATTCCTGGAGAAATATACTAAATAATCCATCCCGGATGAGTCAACGTTCAGAAAAACATACTGTTCAACCGTATGCTTTGAAACGGTTTGGAAGATAAGGCAAGAGATTAAAGACGGTCCAATTTGGGTTTCCATTGATGAGACAATAGACAAAGAAGGCAGGCTAATTGCCAACGTAATCATTGGTTTGTTAAGCGAAGATCATTGTAAACGGATTCTCTTACACTGTGATGTTCTAGAAAAGTGTGATAACAAAACTATAGCAGAACTGTTCAATGAAATGAAATGGTGTATGGCTTTTAGTGCCGGAAGTGTCCGAGGACATGTTCAGCTCGCCAGGTGAAGGTCTTTTGATTTGACACCCGTAGGCGTCCTGCGCGTCGTGATGAGGATGAAATTATGATGAAGACGACAAATACACCTAGTCCCCGTGCCAGCGAAATTAACCAATGATGGTTAAAATTCCCGACCCTGCCGGGAATCAAACCCAGGACCCCTGTGACCAAAGGCCAGCATGCTAACCATTTAGCCATAGAGCTGGACACTGTTCAATGAGGCTATGGGTATCCTCTGGCCACAGGGCGTTAAGTATAATAAAGTGTTACTTTTTATTAGCCATGCCGCACCTTATATGATAAAAGCCGGAAAAGCATTATGTGTTGTATATCCTAAGATGACTCATTTAACATGTGTAGCACATGCCTTTCATCGTGTGGCAGAAGTTGTAAGAGGCAGTTACCCCAAAGTAGATTTATTGATTTCCTCAGTGAAAAATGTTTGTCTCAAAGCCTACAGAAGAGTTCATCTTTTGAAAGAAATGTACCCAGAGATTCCATTGCCGCCTAAGCCGATTCTAAGTAGGTGGGGTACGTGGCTGCAAGCGGTTGAATATTATGTTGAATATATAGACTGTATTAAGAACGTTCTGCATGTCATGGACTCTGAAGATGCAGCCTCAATTGAAGCCGCCAAAACAGTTGTCTAGTTGTCTGCGATGCAAGTGTGAGAAATGACTTATGTTACATTCAGCATAATTTTTCATGTATCACAAAACACTGAAAAGGCTTCAAAACTCTCATCTCTCACTTTCTGAAAGTTATGAAATTGTGAATAAAACTGTGGAACAACTAAATTGTGGTACAGGTAAAGTTGTAGATGTAGCAAATATGAAGATGGCCACTGTACTTTCAAAGAACCCTGGATATGAAGAAATGACAAAGGTTGCTGCAATGCTGTGTGGAGATTTAAGTGTAAAATTAACATTGGATTTAACCCCAGCAGATATTGTGAAGTGGAATTATGCCCCCATTACCACTTCCAATGTAGAACGCAGTTTCAATCAATATAAATCTGTCCTTAGAGATAATAGGGGAAGATTCACTTTCCAGCACTTAAAGAACATTTTGTAATCCATTGTTTTGGTAACAGAGAGTAAAAGATTGTCATCATCATCATCATCATCATCATTTCTTCGCTCCAGCAAGCCAGGTGTGGTTGTGTATGAGCCTCCTCCAGTTTGTTCTATCCATCCACAGATGCTGCTCAGATATGTGAAACCAGTTCGCATGTCTAATTTCAAGGTCCTTCATTATCTGTTTTTCCCAAACATCACGAGGTCTTCCTCTTGGTCTCTTCCCAGGAACATTGTGGTCAAAGTATGTTGGAGGAGCCCTGTGAGGGTTCATTCTTTTCATGTGACCATACCATTGCAATCTCTTCACTTCTAGAGTCTCCAGCAAGCTTCTTTCCAATCCAAGCTGTTGTCGGATATCCACATTCCTTATTTTATCCATTTTTGTTTTTTGTAGACAAGAACGGAGAAACTTCATTTCTGTTGCCCGAAGACGACTCTTTGTTGGTCCAGTAAGTGTTGCTGCTTCCAGGCCATACGTCAGTGTAGGTACTAGATATAGTTTGTACAAGCTGATCTTGGAAACTAACGGAAATGTTTCATCCCAAAGTATTTGACGTACAGCGTGATAGAATTTGGAAGTTTTCTGTATTCTATTACTAATCTCTTGATGTATGGTATTGTCTAATGGGAGAACACTACCTAAATACTGGAAGTTGTCTACAATATCCATCTCCTCATCTCCAAATCTTAGATGAACAGTTGGGGAGTTTCTACTCATCACCAAGCCAACTGTCTCCGTTTTGTTGATTTTGAGACCAAAGGTTGTAAAAGCTTCATGCCAGTGATCTAGTCTAGTTTGTACTTCCACTTCTGTCTCACCCCATACCATTACATCTTCAGCAAATACCAGGGCATTAGTTATTGGATCCTTTTTCTTAACCGCTTTTAAAACTTCATCCATTATGATTATGAAGAGAAGTGGTGAAAGACAACTTCCTTGCTGGACTCCACTCTTCGTTTCAAACCAACCTGACTTTCCATCCTGGACCTGGACACAACACTTGGTTTCATCATATAATAGTTGTACTCGTGTTATGATGTCATCGGGCACTTTATGTCTCAAACATTCCCATATATGCCTGCGTGGTACATGGTCATATGCTTTCTCGATGTCCAGAAAAACAGATTGTGTGTTCTTCAAATATATTAAAATGAGAAGTGCAACATTATGTTTCATGTAGATCTACTTTGTTTAGCTTCTTTGAACTTTTATATTAAATAGAAATTAATGTTATATATGTAATTTTAAGTCCATATATAATTCCAAATTTCAATAAAAATAACTAAATATCGAAAGGGGGGTAGCAGCCTTTTGGAAGTTGCAAGGGCGGCAGTCTAGATGATTGACTGATATGGCCTTGTAATAATACTCAACATGGATTAGCTGTGTTGATACTGCTACACGGCTGAAAGCAACGGGAAACTACAGCCGTAACTAACTCCTGAGGACATGCAGCTCTCTCTGTATGAATGATGTACTGATGATGGCTTCCTCCCTGGTAAAATATTCCGGAGGTAAACTAGTCCCCCGTTCAGATCTCTAGGTGGGGAATACACGAGAGGGGGCAATCATCAGGAAGATGGATACTGACATTCTGCGAGTTGAAGCGTGGAATGTTAGAAGTTTGAAGCGTTGTGGTAGGTTAGAGAATCTGGAAAGGGAGATGGATAGACTAAAGTTAGATGTAGTTGGTATAAGTGAAGTACGTTGGCAGGTAGAACAGGATTTTTGGTCAGGCGACTACCGAATTATCAACACAAAATCAAACAGGGGAAATGCAGGAATTGGTTTAATAATGAATAAGAAAATAGGGCAGCGGGTAAGCTACTACAACCAGCATAGTGAAAGAATTATTGTCGTCAAGATAGACACCAAACCAATGCCCACCACAGTAGTGCAGGTCTATATGCCTACTAGTTCAGCAGATGATGAGGAAATCGAAAGAATATATGAAGAGATAGAAAATTTAATACAATATGTAAAAGGTGACGAGAATCTAATTGTGATGGGAGACTGGAATTCAGTGGTAGGCCAAGGAAGAGAAGGTAATACAGTAGGAGAATTCTGATTGGGACAAAGGAAAGATTAAGGAACTCAGCTGGTTGAATTCTGCACTGATCATAATTTAGTCCTTGTCAATACTTGGTTCAAACACCATAAACGACGGCTGTATACGTGGACAAGACCTGGAGACATTGGTAGGTATCAAATATACTTCACTATGATTAGGCAGAGTTCCAGAAACCAGGTGTTGGATTGCAAAACTTTCCCAGGAGCAGACGTGGACTCTGACCACAACTTGTTGGTCATGAAATGCCATCTGAAGTTGAAGAAATTGAAGAAAGGAAAGAACTCAAAAAGATGGGATCTAGACAAGTTGAAAGAAAAGAGTGTGAGGGATTGTTTCAAGGAACATGTTGCACAAGGGCTAAATGAAAAGGCTGAAGGAAATATAATAGAGGAAGAGTGGATAGTCATGAAAAATGAAGTCAGTAAGGCTGCTGAAGATATGTTAGGAAGGAAGAAAAGATCAACTAAAGATCAGTGGATAACTCAGGAGATACTATACCTGATTGATGAACGACAGAAATATAAGAATGCTAGAAACGAAGAGGGCAGAAAAGAATAAAGGCGATTAAAGAATCAAGTGGATAGAAAGTGCAAGGTAGCTAAGGAAGAATAGCTGAAGGAGAAGTGCAAGAATGTCGAAGGTTGTATAGTCCTGGGAAAGGTAGATGCTGCATATTGGAAAATCAAGGAAACATTTGGAGAAAGGAATCTAGGTGTATGAATATTAAGAGCTCAGATGGAAAGCCACTTCTTGAGAGAGAAGACAAAGCAGAAAGATGGCAGGAACATATCCAACAGTTGTATCAAGGTGAAGATGTAGATGATATGGTTCTGGAACAAGAAGAGGCTCTTGATGCTGATGAAATGGGAGACCCAATTTTGAGGTCAGAGTTTGACAGAGCTGTGAGAAACCTAAATAAGAACAAGGCACCCGGAATTGGTGACATTCCTTCTGAATTACTGACTGCCTTAGGAGAAACCAGCATGGCAAGGTTATACCGTTTAGTGTGTAAGATGTATGAGGCAGGAGAAGTCCCATCCAATTTTTGGTAGAATGTTGTTATTCTTATTCCCAAGAAAGCCGGTGCTGACAGGTGTGAAAACTACCGCACCATTAGTTTAGTATCTCATGCCTGAAAAATTTTAACACGTATTATTTACAGAAGAATGGAAAAACAATTTGAAGCTGAGTTGGGAGAAGATCAATTTGGCTTCAGAAAAAATGTAGGAACACGTGAAGCAATCCTGACTTTACGTCTGATCTTAGAGGACTGAATCAAGAAGGACAAGCCCACGTGCATGGCATTCGTAGATGTAGAAAAGGCATTGGATAATGTTGAATAAACCAAGCTATTTGAGACTCTGAAGGTGATTGGGATCAGATACCGAGAATGATCTACAATCTGTATAAAAATCAGTCTGCAACGATAAGAATTGAGGGCTTTGAAAAAAAAGCAGCAATCCGGAAAGGAGTGAGGCAAGGCTGCAGTTTGTCCCCCCTCCTTTTCAATGTTTACATTGAACAGGCAGTAAAGGAAATCAAAGAGGAATTTGGAAAGGATATCACAATCCAAGGAGAGGAAATCAAAACCTTGAGATTTGCCGATGATATTGTTATTTTATCTGAGACTGCAGAAGATCTCGATAAGCTGCTGAATGGTATGGACGAAGTCTTGGGCAAGGAGTACAAGATTAAAATAAATAAGTCCAAAACAAAACTAATGGAGTGCAGTCGAACAAAGGCAGGTGATGCAGGAAATATTAGATTAGGAAATGAAGTCTTAAAGGAAGTAGATGAATATTGTTACTTGGGTAGTAAAATAACTAACGATGGCAGAAGTAAGGAGGACATAAAATGCAGACTAGCACAAGCAAGGAAGAGCTTTCTTAAGAAAAGAAATTTGCTCACTTCAAACATTGATATAGGAATTAGAAAGATATTTTTGAAGACTTTCGTGTGGAGCGTGGCATTGTATAGAAGTGAAACATGGACAATAACTAGCTCAGAAAGAAAGAGAATAGAAGCTTTTGAAATGTGGTGTTACAGAAGAATTATGAAGGTGAGATGGATAGATTGAATCGCGAATGAAGAGATAGTGAATCGAATTGGTGAGAGGAGATCGATTTGGCTAAATTTGACAAGAAGAAGAGGAGATAGAATGATAGGACACATCTTAAGACACCCGGGACTTGTGCAGTTGGTTTTTGAAGGAAGTGTAGGTGGTAAGAACGGTAGGGGTAGACCAAGGTATGAATATGACAAACAGATTAGAGCAGATGTAGGATGCAGTAATTATGTAGAAATGAATAGGTTAGCACAGGGTAGGGTGACATGGAGAGGTGCATCAAACCAGTTTATGGACTGATAACTCAAACAACAACAACAACATATGTCATATTTCAATAATTATTAGTACATATAAATCCATTCCCTGATGATCAGAATCAAGTACGTTATGAACAGTAAAATCAATTGGTCTCAACTCACTTTTTACCCCACAACCGTTAAGTTGATTCCCCCCACCAAAAAAGAAGGTGTGTTTCTTTATGTTTAAAGGAGATTCCAAATACCAATGTTCATGCCTGTTACGTTCAGTTTTGAGATATAAGTATCCCCATAAAAAGAATTGACTTTTTTTCACTTCCTTTCACAGTCCTTTAATTGAATTTTCCAGAAAAAAATACTGTTTCTTTATTGGTAAAGGATCTCATAAATACCAATTATCACGATTGTAACATCTTCAGTTTTGAGATATGTCCCCTCATAAAAGGAATTTAACTCCTTTTCACCCCCGCCCCCAAGATGACTTTCCCCAAAAAATGCATTTTTCTTTGTTTTTAAAGGAGATCCAAATACCAATTTTCACGTCTGTAATAAATTTAGTTTTTATTAGAGGTAAATATCCTCATACAATTAATTCAAATAATTATCCAATTTTTTCACCCTCCCTTCATTGGATTTTCCAAAATCAATGGAATATGTGTTTCTTTACTTTTAAAGGAGATGCCAAATACCAATTTTCACATCTGCATCATCCTATGTTTTTGAGATAATAGTATCTTCATACAAATATTTCAACTAATTTTTCATTTCTCCTCCCCCACCGCCTCCTTTAAGTGGATTTCCAAAAACAAAAAATATCTACATATTTCACACCTGTAACATCTTCAGTCATTTTTACCCCCATCCAAGTGGTTTTTCCAAAAACAAAAAATACGTGTTTCTTTATTTTTAAAAAACCAAACCAAACCAAACCACATGGCACTACAGCCCTTGAAAGGCCTTGGCCTACCAAACGACCGCTGCTCAGCTCGAAGGCCTGCATATTACAAGGTGTCATGTGGTCAGCACGACAAATCCTCTCGGTCGTTATTCTTGGCTTTCTAGACCGGAGCCGCTATCTCACCGTCAGATAGCTCCTCAATTCTAATCATGTAGGCTGAGTGGACCTCGAACCAGGCCTCAGGTCCAGGTAAATATCTCTGACCTGCCTGGGAATCGAACCCGGGGCCTCCGGGTGAGAGGCAGGCATGCTACCCCTTCACCACGGGGCCGGCTCTTTATTTTTAATAGAGATAAAAAATACCATTTTTTCACTTCTGTAACGTTAAGTTTTTGAGATTTACTGTAGACATGATCATTTTAAAATTTCATCCCCTTTTTAGTTCCTCTTAAGTGGAGTTTCTGATAACAAATCACCTGTGTTCCTTTACTTTTACAGGGAATTCCAAATACCAATTTTTACGTCTGTAACATTTTACATTTCTGAGATATACTGTAGATATTGTCTTTCTAAAAATTCACCCATTTGTCACTCCTGTTTAACCCCCATTAATTGGATTTTCCCAAAACAAAAAAAATATGTGTTTCTTTATTTTTAAAGGAGATTCCAAATACCAATTTTCAGGTCTGTAATACCTTCAGTTTCTGAGATATAGGTATCCTCATTAAAGGCCCTCAACCCCTTTTTCACCCCTCCTAGTGGAATTTTCCAAAAGCAAAAAAAAATGCATGTTTCTTTATTTTTAAAGGAGATTCTAAAAACCAATTTTTACAACTGTAAACTTTTAAAGTTTTGAGATATAAATACACTCATTTTCACCCCCCTTCCCTCCCCCTTAGCAACAGAATATCCAAAAATCCTCCCTTAGCGAGCACCTACATTGTAATATAAATGTATCCTCAAAATTTCATTTCTTTATGTCCAGTAGTTTTGGCTTGGCGATGATGAATGAATCATTCAGTCAGTCAGAACATGTTCTTTTATATATGTAGAGATACAGTCAGTCCATTATTGGATATTATAAATTTTCCAGCTAACTCATTCCTGGTTGCCAGCATTTCACCCCAGGGTGCTACGTTGGGCTCATTAGTTGGTGAATAGCACACCTACCAAGACTATGAGACAAAGTCTCTCATAGTGCATTGGCACTGCCGGTGGCTCCAAGTAGCCTTCGCAGTGGCCTCCACAGTATGCACTAGCCATGCGTCACATGCATGTAAAAGACCTTATTTAAAGCATTTTATATCCTAACAAAATACTGAATAAAAACAACAATACAATAACAAAATTAAAAGTTATGTCCAATGTCCTGTAAAATGTTTATATATGGTGCTAAAACTGAGCTGCTTGACAATTATCACCACAATAACATTAGATAATGTTAAAGTTCAAAATCACAATCGCACTACTTTCAAAGCTTAATAGCATACAGAATAATCACCACAAAGCACAAACATAAAGGAAGATTACAAACAAAGAGTACAACTACGGACCAGGTTATAAATTTCATTTTTGTCTGTATTGAAGATCAACTTTTCATTCATTAATTTATTTATTTCAATTAATTCTAACGACCCTGCAGGCCCATACATAGGAACTGTACAGGATATTACATACTGGCGGGCACTTACACATCAAAATATAGTTTGTGTATATAAGGTTATTAGTAAATGGTTGAGCATATAAACGCATACAATATATAAAATATATACATCAACATTATGAGGATTACAGAGAATTATTTCTGACTGTATTTACATTTACATAACAAGAAAGTTGGAAAGGTATAAGAATAGATTATAGAGTATTTTCATTTACATAACATAAGAGTTGCAGAAGTACAAGAATAGATTTCAGATTATTTACAATTACATAACATAAAAGGTGCAGACGTACAAGAATTGATTACAGAGTATTTACAGTACATATACATAACACAGAGTTGCAGAGGTACAAGAACAGATTACAGAGTACGGTATTTACATTTATATAACATAAAAGTTGCAGAGGTACAAGAATAGTTCCGGACAGTTTGCAAGATTGTTTGAGAGAATGACTTAAATGACAAATGATATTTTGATTTCCCAAAAATAATCCTTGACCCTTTGTTTGAATTTTGCCAAAGTTGGTGCTGTTTTTACCTCCACAGGGATGTTATTAAATAACTGGATCGTAGAGAACTTCAAGCTGTTTATACCATATTTATAAGAGCGAACATTGTATAGGGCAAAGTCATTTGCGTGCCTAGTACTATATGGATGGTTGTCAGAATTCAGAGTATAAGCAGTGTTGTGGTGTATAAATTTATGTTTTATTTTATACATGAGTACAGCTGTATTGAATTCTGTACTCATGCTTAGGGGTGGTATTTTAGCACTTAGGTATAGATATTTTATTGGCGTTAGGTAGGGAAGATTAAGTATATTTCTAACAGCTCTATTTTGTACTACCATTAGCTCATTCAAGTTAGACTTCTTACAGCGCATCCAGATTACATTCAAATATTGTAGGTGACTATGAATTAAAGAGTAGTAGATCTGTTTTAGAAGATGTTGTGGGATAAGGTAACTAAGTTTCTTTAAAATTCTTGCAACAGGATCTTTTTAGTAATGTATTCAACATTGTCTGTCCAGTTCAAGTTCCTATCAATAACCAACCCAAGATATTTGACAGTACTAACTAGTTTTATTTCAGTATTCTGCATACCGGTATATATTTTGCTGTGTGGGATTTCATTCTGACCTTGTTTTGTCATTATCATATAATTAGTCTTTTGCACATTAATTGTTAATTTATTTGCTTGAAACCACAAGCACAGAGTATTGAGGTCTTCCTGCATATCTTTAACAATGGAGTCTATATTGCAACCAGTATAGAACAAGTTTGTGTCGTCGGCATATAGTGTGATACGTCCTTTCAAACAGCAAGTTGCAATGTCGTTGATGTAGACTAGAAAGAGTATCGGCCCTAATACCGACCCCCTGTGGAATGCCATGGGTTACCCTAATTGCTGAGCTCCTACAGTTATTGAGCACTATATACTGTTTTCTATCAGACAGATAATTATCAAACCACTTCAAAGCAACACCACGAACTCCTGCTCTTTCTACTTTAGCTAACAATCTTTCATGGTCCACTGTATCAAAGGCCTTCTTTAGATCTATAAACAACCCACCAGCAAAATTATTAGAATCTATTGACTCTTGCAGCAGATTTATGAGATCTACGGTTGCTATTTCAGTGTTAGAATTCTCACGAAAGCCATATTGTGCATTGTAAAAGAAATTATTTTTGTTTAAAAAAGTGAGAAGTCTCTTTTTAACAATAGTTTCTAATATTTTGGAGATTATGGAGAGAATGCAGATAGGCCTATAGTTACTAGGATTCCTCCCATCCCCACCCTTGAAGACAGGAACTACTTTAGCTACTTTTTTTTTTTTTTTTTTTTTTGCTAGGGGCTTAACGTCGCACCGACACAGATAGGTCTTATGGCGATGATGGGATAGGAAAGGCCTAGGAGTTGGAAGGAAGCGGCCGTGGCCTTAATTAAGGTACAGCCCCAGCATTTGCTTGGTGTGAAAATGGGAAACCACAGAAAACCATTTTCAGGGCTGCCGATAGTGGGATTCGAACCTACTATCTCCCGGATGCAAGCACACAGCCGCGCGCCTCTACGCGCACGGCCAACTCGCCCGGTTTAGCTACTTTTAGCTCACTAGGTAATGTACCAGATGCCAAGGATTCGTTAATGATCACTGTTAGCATCCCACTTAAAGAATCCTGGAATTCTTTTAGAAAGTTGGCAGTTATACCATCCTGCCCACAGCTACTCTTGTTTTTTAGATTTGATATTATAGATCTTACTTCTGTTTCATCAGTTGGATATAGGTAAAATGAGTTCAAGTAACTAGGAACCCCAAGTGTTTCAGTGCTCTGGGAAGGGATTGCTGAAGCCAGGGTTTTAGCAATATTTGAAAAATATAAATTTAATGATTCACATATTTCCTGACTGTCTGTAATTATCTTGTTATCTATTTCTAGAGATGTACAATTATCGCCTTTTGTTGTTTTTCTGTTGTGTATGATTTCATTGATTATTTTCCATGTTTCCTTTGGGTTCTTCTTATGAATTCTAAATTTTTCAGAGTAATATTTGTTTTTTTAAGCTCCTTTTTAGATCTGTTACATTGTTTCTACACCTGCGATATTCCTGATTGAGATTGATGTTATTCTTTAGGGTTGGATTTTTAAGTTTCGTATGTAAAATGTCACGTCGCTTAATAATGCTGAGAAGTTCAGAAGATATCCATGGCAAGCTACCAGTTCTTTGTGTTCGTTGACTTTGTGCTTTCTGTCTTTGTGTACTAAGCGGTAGTTGGTCAATGAAGGAATTATATATTATGTCAATCCTATTATTAGTGTTGTTTATGACTTTTGTGTTATGTTCAGTGATATTACTACTTTCAGGTCTATCATCCTTTTGGTCTACATTAGTTGCTTTCAGCCTTTTCAGTTCTAGTGATTGTGATGGAGATTTAGAATTTGGCAAAAGAATATCAAATATTAATATATTATGGTCACTTATATAGCTACCAACAATTGATAAATAATAATATATTCCAGAATTATTTATAGACACATGATCTATTAAAGTGCTTGTGGTATCACATATTCGTGTTGGATATACATTATTGCATTGCTTGAAACCATAGCAAGAAAGCAGGTTCATGTATTTTCTTTTTAGTTGGTTACTAGTTAAGATATCAATATTCGTGTCACTCAAAAATAGGCATAAATTGTTAGTTGTTTTAATTGGAAAATTTTCGAGGGATGCTAGAAATTGTGTGGCATTATTCCTATTTGGGTTATATCCTGCAATTAAATCAATACTTTTATATTTACTACTACTAAATTTATCCCTATAAATTTCAACCCATATCAAGCTATGATCAAGTTCACAATTCATTTTCACATTTACTTTCCAACAGTGCGAAATGTAAATACCTAAGCCACCTCCAGTTTTGCCGTCTCTGTGTGGAAAGATGCTTCTATAATTAGGTATATTATAGTATTTCGCCTCCTCACTTTTTACCCAGGTTTCTGTCACAACCAATATATCTACCTAACCTATAATGTGCAACAGAATTTCTATTTCCTCAAGTTTGTTTCGGATACTCCTGCTGTTTAGGTACAAGCACCTAACCGCACTGTAAGATTTTGACGGACCAGTAGAGCTGTTTCCGTCCAGGTTAGAAGCAACTGTATATGCTAGTGATGTGCGCGAGTGATGCCTGGAATCGCGGTACTCGATTCTTTCGAGTCCAGGCTCGGACTCGCTTCGCTTGCGAAGGCTCGATGATAGCATGACGTCACACGTTCGCTCACTCGCCGGCTCGTAGATGGATGAAGCATGCGTACAAGCGGTCGCTGAGGGTTTATGGGATTGCGACAGCGCGGTACGATATGAAAAAACTGAATGAATGCGGAAAAGGAATAACCTAAATTTGATAATTACTTGAGAACGATAATAATGCCACTTAATACGCATAATAAGATATGAAAATATCCGTTTACGGCGTCTCGCACACACTTCACTGAATATGCCATCCATTCTAATATTGATAATATATCTTATCTGGCCTTCATAGCCCAACTTGGCCGGTTCGATACTGGTTTATTCCGGTAGTATTTGAAGGTGCTCAAATACGTCAACCTAGTGTCGGTAGAATTATTGGGACGTAAAAAATCTCCCGGGGGACTAAATGCGGTACCTCGGCATCCCCGAAAACGATACAAATGTACGTACTTGGACGTAAAAGGTATAACATTATTATTATTATTATTATTTCAAATCCCTGTCACGGTATGTATGTTGTAATTAGTGTATTTTAAACATGTGCTATTTTTTTTTGCTAGGGGTTTACGTCGCACCGACACAGATAGGTCTTATGGCGACGATGGGATAGGAAAGGCTTAGGAGTTGGGAGGAAGCAGCCGTGGCCTTAATTAAGGTACAGCCCCAGCATTTGCCTGGTGTGAAAATGGGAAACCACGGAAAACCATCTTCAGGGCTGCCGATAGTGGGATTCGAACCTACTATCTCCCGGATGCAAGCTCACAGCCGCGCGCCTCTACGCGCACGGCCAACTCGCCCGGTAACATGTGCTATTTGTAGACTATAGACGGTATTTCTGCACACATTGTATTGCTTCGCTACTGGTAAATTATATCTCATGTAGCCATTATGCATATACACGGGCGTAGATGTGCTAATATGATCGGTAGTATGACAGATTTATTGTAACCATAGCCTATTGCTAACCGTGCCAAAGCCTACAAACGTCCGGGGGAACAGGTGAATTACAGCAGTTTATATGTACATCTTATTTTCGCCAGATATAATGTCGGGTATTAAGATGAGGCGTCCAGAATGTGACGTACGTTCACGCAGCAAATCAGCGGACAGAACGTCATTCTGTTCTAGCTAAACAGCTGACAGTTTGTTAGTAAGTCACAACCTTTAGAGCCTATGATGATGATAATAATAATCATAACAATCGAATTATTGACGACCGATGACTGAACAACATCAATCATCAGCAGCAAACATATTGCACTCCACCCCACAAAAATATTCTGTGGGTGACCCTGAATGCCGTGCACTCCAGTACAGTAGATTTTAGTTCTAAGGCATGTCCACAGATAGCGACACCAGTATGCTTGGACTCGAGTCTGGAGTCGAGTAATACCGATTCTAAGAGCACATTACTCGATTCTACTCGATTCCGTCGCTAGCCCATCACTACAAAATGTCACAAACGTCAAAAACGTGGTCGTCCCACGTGGTCCAAGGTGTCAAACTCAAATCGACCAATAGCAATCGGAAGATGTTTCTACCAATAGGAGCTGCCGTATTCGTCACGTGGGCTATGGGTGAGTGACGTGACGTGAGTGCGCGCTCACAAGAGTGGAGGGCGAAAGTATTCAGTCTGAGCCGAGCCCTAGGAAGGGTAGGACCTATGCCGCTGTCAAACCCTTGTAACAGCCTAATGGAAAAATGGAATATCTGTGGTAACACTTAGGTACTGCCATTAACGAGTGTTGGTATGATATCTTGGCTGTGCCGTTACACTTGTGTCTTCGCTCTGCAACTTTCTAATATCATCAATGCTCCTAATTCGCACTGATCGATGGTTTTCAGTCCTTCTTACGTAGATTTTGCAGTCCCTTGTCCAAATATATTTATATCCATATTGGCGTAGATCCCTGGCCACATTGTGGAGATATTTATTCCCTGATGTCAGATGTTCATTGATATACACAGCTCGGTTAGCTGCTTGGATACCTAAATCTCTTGAGCTTAGTGTTGATTTATTCTTTCCTGCTGCGGGCAGCTGATCCTTTTTTAACCGGCTACAAAATTTTACAAGGAGAGGAGGAGGGAGTTACTGCTTCTTTTTGGGGTAGACGATGACACGCATCAATATCACTGTCGGTCACTTCGACACCGAGCGCATTGCCAAGTGCTTTCACAACTGCGATTGGATTCTCGTCACCAAGCTGGGGCAGTCCATGAATTTCTACGTTGTTCCTCCGGACGTACTGTTGGAGGTCTTGATTTTCCTCTCTAAGCTTAGAGACTTCTTCATCTGCTCTTGTCTTTTCCCTTTCGAGGACAGCAACCTTAGACTTCAATGCCGCTACTTCTGCCATAGCGTTTTTAAAGTCATCAGTTATTTTGTGCAGCTGACGCTTAATATCGTCGAAACTCTCAGAAGGTGACATCTCAGAAGACTTTCTAATTTCCGCTGTTTCACCTTCGATTCCTTCTAGTTTACATAGCCTTTTGTGAATGTCCCTAACTACAGATTCCATATCCCCAAGCTTATGGTCAATCGGCCCTGCGGCCAGATCGCCATTCACACTATCACACTTGCCGCAGTACCACTTCTTTGATTTGTCGTCAATTAGTGTCTTGAATTCCCGTTTATTTAATTTAACATACGCTCTGTGATATTTTCTATGACACTTACCGTCACAGATGATGTAGTCGTCCTCGGCAGTAATTGATTTTATGCACGAACCACACACAGCTAGTTGCTTATTGCCCGCCATCTTGGTCTTGTGTTGAACAAACTTGTTAGTGAATAAAAACTTTCTAATGTGAGGTAGAATTTGAATGGTTCTCGTATGTTCCATTCAAATTCTACCTCACATTAGAAAGTTTTAATTACCAACAAGTTTGTTTATGTCATGTACATATTTACCTGTACATAAATAAATGTTGCCAAATTGCCACACGATTCATTGTAGGTAAATAACACCCATTTCGCAAACATGGTGATTGCAACACAATACGGAACTTCACAAGAAACGAACAATTTGCAATTCGTGGCATATGAATGAGTAATTTACTCAGGCCGATAATTTACACCTTATTTCACAACTCATATGGTACAAACACTTGCACTGCACAATACAATGAACATATTGCACAACCGCACTGACCGCAAGACTGACTGTACGTCTGAACGGTCGAAAAATACTGAAAATAATGTATATCTGGTTCTTGTAGTGATTTCTTTTATATGCGAAGAGGGCTAGGAGTTAGTGGAGGAGGATAAACACACCTACTTCTCACACATCGGTCCGCTAATACTCATTTCTTGAAGTTGATTGAGATATCAAAATAGTTCCATTCTTCTACATTCCACTGATTGAATCTCATCCGGATCGGATCATAGGTTTAATCAGAATCTTCAAAGCGTCACCTGGTATTATTCTAGTAGATGACACTACGCCTTGCAAAAATCTAGCTTAGGCTCGCATGACCAGACTTATGACGTCTTTCTGTAATTTGCCGCAACCTTATGCATCGCGTAATTGATGATATATTAAGTAAGTGGAATACATCTTGATGGTCATAATTAAACATAAAATTCCCTGATTCTGATGAGCTCGTACTTGTAAATATCCGTTACGTATTTCAGAATCCATGTCATTAATATTATTATTATTATTGTTATTATTATTAACAACTGAAGGTTCTCAGTTAGCATCAATGAATATGCACGTAAATACACAGAGAATTATGTTTTCATGGGTTAACCTGACTTAATAAAGGATAGCCTACTGGCCATCATGTGGTGTTTGCCTCTTCTTACTCACTCCCAAAAGAGAGAGAAGATTTCCAAGTGCGGCCTAGCGCATGACCTGTTTTGGTAAGTGTGCGCAATGAGACTCTTGCCTCTCGAGCCAGCGGTGAGTTACTCGTGCCCCGTATAGTGCAAAATATGCTAGTTATGGCACTAATTATCACAGAATGATGCAGAAAACGGCATATTACTGTCACAGGGTATCACAACATGCTATTGACAGTGTTGTGAACGGTTCCAATACCTACCCAAGGACAGATATAAAGTATGGTAGAAATATATAAAGTAGTTTCCCAGGTGTAAGAACTCAACAAATGGATGAATAGGCAAATCAACAAAAGAGCTAAACAGATGTCTGATCGAACTTAGGCTGAAAAATGGTCCGCTAATGATATCTCTCTTATTAATCCTCATATCAAAATATTGAAAATGAGAAAAAAGTTTTAGAAATTGATTTCCATTAAGGTAGGTAGATTTCTATTAACACATTGCTGACCGGATGCTTGAGCTTGTCACATACCCTGTGGACCGGACATTTTTCTACTAAGCATACCAGGGTGCAGGGGCGATTTCTCCGAGCATGCTACGCTTGCTGCGCAAGCGCAATATTTTTCTAAAGCAGGCGAGTTAAAAAAATTACAATATGTACCGTATCTGTAATAGATCTGCATTATACAAATCGCATGTTGCATTTATCTTGGCGAGTTCAGCGAGGCTTGCTCGTATCTTAAGAGCTTCAGCGGAGCTGTCGACACAGCGAGAAATGTATGCGCGCGCAGGTTTCTTCTCTCCAAGGCCGGTTGCAAGCTGTCACGTTTGTAATGTGTAGTTGGAAGCTCTGGTCTGAGAGCTACAGATCTAGTGTGTTGTGTCAGTGAGCAGTGTACTGTAAGTTCCTGACCATCTATTCTGAATGATTTGACGTGCTGCAATGGGTTCCGAACCGTGCATTATTGACAGCTTGTTATCAAATCTATTTTCTCGGAGGACTATCCAAGAGAAAACGGACATTAATAAGAATGGTAGGCCCTGTCCGGCGCATAGTTTTGTAAAGAGAAGCCGCAGAGTAGAGTTTGTTTTCAAGTAGGAAGAACTAATAAATAGTTGCAGTTTTTCTGTGTACATAGTTTGACGTTTACTTCTTTAAATTTTATAATCACTGGCTTGTCATGATTTGTTAATAATTATAAAATTTGTCTGATTGTTATTCTTTTGGCCATTCTTGAAGGTGTGACGTAACCAGTTTGAATGCATGATTAAAATGTTCATGTGATTTAACGATTTTTAGGTTTATGAATTTTATTCATTCAGAACTATGCATATCCCACCCCACCAACTTTCACGAATGGAAGAGCAAGCCTGACTTTCATGACCAGCATTCGCCCCTGTCAGGGTGCACTTGATTATAAGTACATACATATTAAACCAGTCAATATTTTATCTTTAAAGTTGGTATGGCTAATCTCCAATGCCCCTAGTAGTAGTCGATCTGCCTTTACAAAACCATCTTCAGCGTCAGTTTCCTCTTAGCAGTGATAGTGTGCAGTTGAGTGGACAGTCGCTGTGACGAGGTAGCGTGGACGGTATTGAGTAGTGATTCTACGAGTGTCATTCGTACGTTATGGGGGAGCAAAGTGGTGGCGAGGAGTCTCCGGATCCTTCAACCCTCACAGTTGCTCGGGAAGAGACAGTTCAAATGGAACAGGATGAGGATGATAGTTCAAGTGAGAATCGTGGTACAGTGAGTAATTCGAATACAGCAAATGCGGCTGTGAATAATGAGACTGGTGCTTCGATTTCGAAGACTGAGTCGCAGGAACTTTACCCTAGTACTCATTATGGACCCTTCATTATTTTTGTGGAGTCCACAGCAACAGGCAATGTCGGTAACATGCATCCTATGACCTTGGGTAGAATTTTCTATGAGAAAAATATTCCAGTGGCCCACAAGGGACGAAATAGGGTACAAATAGAATTTGTATATGCCGTACAGGCAAATTCATTTTTGAAACACCCTTTATTTGTTGAGCTTAAGCTACGGGCATACATACCGAGCTCTAATGTATTGCGGGTATGAGTTATCAGGGGAGTAGAGAAGACCTTGAACGAGGCTGCTATATTAAAGCACTTAAAGTCTACTGCTGCTATAAAATCTGTAAAGCGTTTGAACCGTAGAATTGTTAACGAGGAAGGAACTCAGTATGTCCCTACTGGATCTATAAAAGTGGTTTTTCGTGCGCAGAAACTTCCACAGTATGTGTCATTATATCAGGTGCATTTAGAGGTGGAGCCATATGTTTTTGCTCCCATCCTCTGTAAAAAATGCCAACGGTACGGTCACGTTGATAAACATTGCAGAGCGACAAGTCCAAGGTGTGGGAAATGTGCATTGCACCATACTACGGCGAACTGTACGGAAACTTTCCTGCAATGCGTGCATTGTCGCGGCACCCATTCAACTGGAGATGTTGACTGTCCAGCTCACCAACAGCAAGTCCACATTAAAAAGATCATGAGCAATCAGAATTTATCGTTCAAGGACGCTGTACAGAAAGTTCAACCTAGTGAAAAAATAATGTAGTAGACAATTCCCAAAATTTTCCCCCTTTAACTGGGGAGGAGCAGACTCTTACACAGTCGAATCCCCGTAAGAGAAAATTTACACAAGTAATTTTAAAATCACCGAGACCATTACCAGCCCCAGGATATGATAAGGATGGTTATCATAATTTGGTTCGAGAGATTCCCCGTATGGAGATGGTAGCTTCAAAAGTTACACCTGTTTCCAATGGCGCAAGCCGGCGGATGGAGGCATCTTTGGACGAGCCTGTTGCCACGAGTAGCGCCTCAATGGCGCAACCGCTTTCGTCATTTCATAGGCAAAGAGAACATCTTCAAAGTGGTCTTTATCAATCTATTCAGCAATTGGTGCAATTATTGGGTGATCACCCCGCGTTAGCTCATAATGTATTCCAGTTAAGGGACAAGGTTTGCAGTTTCATTCAAATCTATGATCAGAATCGCTCAATGGAACGCTAGAAGTCTCATGAACAAACGTCATGAGCTATTTAAATTACTGTAATTCAGGAAACAGTACCTCACTTTTTAGCCATACAAGAAACTTGGTTTAATCTTGAGACTCGCACCGCGTATCCTAATTACAAAGTTTTACGTAATGATGGACCCGGTTACGGTGGGGTTGCCTTTTTGGTCCACTCGTCCGTGACATATAGCATTCATTCGAATATTCAGGCCATACCCCATACATATGTTATAGGATTATATTATATGCATATTTTACTTGTGAATATCTACTGTCCTCCTGAAGTTTCCATTAATGAGGGACAATGGAACCAATTCTTTCAACAATTTACTACAGAACCATATGTTTTTATTTTTGGGGATTTTAATCTTCACCACACACTGTGGGGAGGAAATTTGGATACACTTCAAGGTACGCAGTTCCTTAATGCAGTAAATAACCATGCTCTTGCTATTTTGAATGATGGCTCTCCTACGCGTTTGACTGCGCCTTCTGCCCCTCCTAGCGCAGTAGATTTAACATTGTGTAAGCGAAGTATGGTGTCTATCACTACATGGCCCCAGGGGCTCTGAACTATGGAGCGTGGGTTGGCGACCACGGGGCCCTCAGCTGAGTCCTGGCATTGCTTCCACTTACTTGTGCCTGGCTCCTCACTTTCATCTATCCTGTCCGACCTCCCTTGGTCAACTCTTGTTCTTTTCCGACCCCGACGCTATTAGGTTCGCGAGGGCTAGGGAGTCTTTCATTTTCACGCCCTTCGTGGCCCTTGTCTTCCATTGGCCGATATCTTCATTTTTCGAAGTGTCGGATCCCTTCCATATTTTCCCTCTGATTAGTGTTATATAGAGGATGGTTGCCTAGTTGTACTTCCTCTTAAAACAATAATCACCACCACCACCTATCACTACATGGCATACGTTGAGTGATACTTATTCCAGTGATCATTTCCCTATTGTTATTTCTTATGGTGTAGGCAGACCTATTTCTCCACCGCAGCACACATTTCAAAATAACATGATTCGATCTTTGAGGAGATTTAAACCGCAAATATATACCTCTTACATTGAGGATGCGTTACAAAAAATACCGGAAAATAATTTTTCATATCAAACTTTACTGCAGATTTTAACAGATTATATTAATCTTCACCACCCCATCATCGTTTCACCCCCTTTATCTTCTAGGAAACCTGCGCATGTTAAGTGGTGGGATGAGGAATGTCATTTACTGATTCAAACCCGCAAAGTACTTTTTCGACAATATAGGCAGCACGCAACACCTGAAAATTATTTCCTGCTCAAACGACACATAGCACAAACTCGCAGAATTTTCCATCAAAAACGTCGTGTCGCTTGGAGGGAGTTTATATCGTCCTTCACGCGTCAGGTTCCAATTGCAGACTTGTGGAATGCCATCAGGGCAATCACAAGAGTTACGCAGCACTCCCCTGCCAAGACCATCCCAGGTCAGGTATTATCTGATTTTCTTGTTAGAGAGACGCCAGATTTTGTTGTACCACAGTATGTTCATTCACAAGACCCACAAGACGCACGTTTTTCCGTATTGCTACAACCCTGCGATTATCAGGAATTAGAGGCAGTTCTACAATCGTGCTCAAATTCATCCCCCGGTCCAGATAATGTACACTGACTGACAGAGCAAATGCAACACCAAGAAGGAGTGGTTCGAAAGGGATGAAAGTTGGAGAAAAACAGAGACGGCACGGACGAATAATTGATGTTTATATCAAACCGATATGCAGGTTACACAATGCGCACGGCATCGACTCAGTAGGATGTAGGACCACAGCGAGCGGCGATGCACGCAGAAACACGTCGAGGTACAGAGTCAATAAGAGTGCGGATGGTGTCCTGAGGGATGGTTCTCCATTCTTTGTCAACCATTTGCCACAGTTGGTCGTCCGTACGAGGCTGGGGCAGAGTTTGCAAACGGCGTCCAATGAGATCCCACACGTGTTCGATTGGTGAGAGATCCGGAGAGTACGCTGGCCACGGAAGCATCTGTACACCTCGTAGAGCCTTGTTGGGAGATGCGAGCAGTGTGTCGGCGGGCATTATCCTGCTGAAACAGAGCATTGGGCAGCCCCTGAAGGTACGGGAGTGCCACCGGCCGCAGCACATGCTGCACGTAGCGGTGGGCATTTAACGTGCCTTGAATACGCACTAGAGGTGACGTGGAATCATACGCAATAGCGCCCCAAACCATGATGCCGCGTTGTCTAGCGGTAGGGCGCTCCACAGTTACTGCCGGATTTGACCTTTCTCCACGCCGACGCCACACTCGTCTGCGGTGACTATCACTAACAGAACAGAAGCGTGACTCATCGGAGAACACGACGTTCCGCCATTCCCTCATCCAAGTCGCTCTGGCCCAGTACCATGCCAGGCGTGCACGTCTATGCTGTGGAGTCAATGGTAGTCTTCTGAGCGGACGCCGGGAGTGCAGGCCTCCTTCAACCAATCGACGGGAAATTGTTCTGGTCGATATTGGAACAGCCAGGGTGTCTTGCACATGCTGAGGAATGGCGGTTGACGTGGCGTGCGGGGCTGCCACCGCTTGGCGGCGGATGCGCCGATCCTCGCGTGCTGACGTCACTCGGGCTGCGCCTGGACCCCTCGCACGTGCCACATGTCCCTGCGCCAACCATCTTCACCACAGGCGCTGCACCGTGGACACATCCCTATAGGTATCGGCTGCGATTTGACGAAGCGACCAACCTGCCCTTCTCAGCCCGATCACCATACCCCTCGTAAAGTCGTCTGTCTGCTGGAAATGCCTCCGTTGACGGCGGCCTGGCATTCTTAGCTATACACGTGTCCTGTGGCACACGGCAACACGTTCTACAATGACTGTCGGCTGAGAAATCACGGTACGAAGTGGGCCATCCGCCAACGCCGTGTCCCATTTATCGTTCGCTACGTGCGCAGCACAGCGGCGCATTTCACATCATGAGCATACCTCAGTGACGTCAGTCTACCCTGCAATTGGCATAAAGTTCTGACCACTCCTTCTTGGTGTTGCTTTTGCTCTGTCAGTCAGTGTATCATATCATATGCTTAAATTATTACCTATTAGAGCAAAGAAGGCATTATTAAACAGGTATAATGATATTTTTCGCAATTATAGTACACCGGTTAGTTGGAATGAATTTTTTCTGATTCCCATTCTTAAAAATAAGCAGTTACCCACTGAGGTTAGTAATTATCGCGGTATAGTACTCGGTTCGTGCCTCCGTAAAGTCTTTCTAAAGATCTTACTTCGAAGAATCATATGGGTATTAGAATACTATAACTTGACGCCTCGACATCAATATGCCTTTTTAAGGGACGCAGTACATCTGATGCATTTAATAGTTTTGTTATCGATTTGCTATTAGCTCGTCATAGAAAATATAGTACCATAGCGGTTTTCCTTGATATTCAACAGGCTTATGATTCCGTACCTTTGAACATATTATGGGAAAATTTGCAACTCTTAAGATTCCTGAGGGATTTATTATCATTCTCAGACAACTTCTGACATATCGAACACTCAGATTTAAATCGACACCTTATACAATCCAGCCCCGGCAGGTAAGTAATGGGTTGCTACAGGGCGATATTCTGAGTGGTATTCTTTTCGCTCTTTTTATGAAAGATTTCGAAACGGTCATTCTCCGTCATGCTCGACTACAGGCGTATGGTGACGATTTTTTGCTCTATTATACGCATGAGAATTTACAGCTCTGTAGACAACATATTAGTTACACGCTTCATGAAGCTAAAACATGGTTAGAAGCCCATGGATTAAATCTTTCCATAGCGAAATGTCGAGCGATGATATTTACACATCACTGAACCTATGACCGATCACCACTTTCCTTTGATCAGTATGAAATCCCCGTGGTTAGTCACCATAAATATCTTGGGTTATTTATCGATCGGAAACTTACATGGAAACATCATTTTTTATATTTGCGTTCGAAAAGCGAACGGTATATTCAGGTAATACAAGCTGTAACCCGTAGGCAATTGGGGGGCAGATCCAGTTGTGGTGCTATCCTTGTACAAAACCACTATTATATCGATATTGGACTACGGATCACATATTTTTGACTTGGCATCGTATACTAACTTGAATACTCTTAACATTTGTGAATATAAAGCAATACGCTCCTGTATTGGAGCTTTAAAGTCCACACCTACCAATGAACTTTTAGTCGAATCCTGCGAAGCTCCCTTACATGTGCGTAGATAAATACTTGCTACGCAATATTTACTTAAAAAAATTTCTTTAACAAGTCATCCTTTAATTCCGAACCTACAGTTCCTCTCGGAGTATTATTCCTTACGGCGTCAGGGTTTACGAAGATTGCCAGTTCTGTTTCATGCTTTTACTACATTGAAGTCGAAACAGTATACATTAATACACAGTGTTAACTTAATGCCCTATACCTTACCCTATCCGGTTTCTTATTATAAGCCTCAAATAATATGGCCTATACATAATGGCTCTACTAACGTTACTTGTTTGCAGGTGACCGAGATTTGTCCTGTTAAAAGAGCGAAACTTTCCAATATTCCACGAAGCATAAACATTTTTACAGATGGAGCAAAGAACATTAATGAAGTTGGGTCCGCTTATTATATACCTTCTCTAAATGTTAAAGAACAATATGTTTTGCCTAGTGATTGTTCGATTTTTACGGCGGAGCTATTCGCTATACAGCAGGCTTTACTTTTTGTTCAGCGTCAGGGATATACGCGAGTTACGATCTATACGGATTCGCTGAGTGCGTTACAATCTTTGGTCTCGTATGAGTTATCCTATAATTGGTATGTATACAATGTCAAGAGTCTCCTTTATATGCTTGACAACTTCGGTATTTACATAACTTTAGTATGGGTACCAGGACATGTGGGTATCGTAGGCAATGAAAAAGTAGATTGTCTTGCAAAACAAGCTTCTCGTCTTCCTGTTCCGAATACTAACAATATTGTTCCTGCTTCTGATTATGTAGTTGTTATCCGACAAGATGGACGTCAAGAATGGCAGAATTACTGGCGACAGACTGCACAAGTCAAAGGTAACTTCTATTATCATTTACAACCAACACTTTTGGTTAAACCATGGTTTATACGAGGATCATATTCTAGACGCCATATTATTAACATCATTCGGTTACGGTTTAATCATGCCCTTACTCCACAATATAGATCTCGTTTCCATTTAACGCAGGATACAAACTGTTCGTGTGGTACAAATATTATTAATGGCGACTCCAACCACATTTTATTTGAATGTTCTTTATATGCCAACCCCCGCAAAAAACTTATGACTAATCTGAAGCGACTCAAGCGGGTCTTTCCAATCAGTGTTTCTTGTTTACTCTGTAATCCTACAGTCGAGATTATTAGAGTGCTAAATTTGTTTCTAGATGAAGCCAATATCGTGTTATAATTCTGTCCGCAATATATGGTGAGATTTTCTCATGCTTTTGATGGTTCCATTTGAGTGATTCCTCATATCATTAGTGTATTACTTAGGGTGCTATGTCGGATTATCAGAGTGTGTGCCACTTTAGAAGAAGTGTGATTGCAAGATTGGAAGTTTCCCGTATGAGAACAGTGTACTCTAGCAAACTAGGGTTATTAAGTGATATAGTGAAGAATAGTGTTTTGTGTTCTCTACTTGCAAGATCAAGCATAAATTATTGAACTGAAGTTTTCATTTATACTAGTGTTTTTACATGAGTAAGAGAGTATTGACTGGGTGAAATGTCGTAGACACAGCCCATAAACATCAGCAAGCACGCAAGCATCTTCAGCGTCAATTCCTAACACATCATTAATGTTTACATCGTTGTCGTCGTCAGAATCACTTCAATAAATAAGTACACTAGGTAAATTACGGCCTGTAGAGGCTTGAATATCACTTCAACTATCACTCTCACATTCAGTTTCCACTAATCATTAGACTACTTCCATTTTAACGATCATCGGCACATAATTCTTCTAAAATATCGTCGTCAGCTAACACCGTATTCCGCGGGCGCTCCATCTTGTCATTGACTGAACCGGCAGAAAGAAAGTCGACGTTTCGAAACTAAAACAAAGAATAAAAGAGGCCGTGAATAAAAGAAAAGTGGCAGATATACATCTACGATTTATTCTACTCAATGTGGACGGCCGAAATAGTTCAAGATATGGTCAAGAGATGTCACAGGAAGACCGATAACAATGCCGTGAATAAAACCGAGATTTCTCGGTGCCCGTCACCTACCGCTGGCGAGCGTACTACGAGATTTCTCGGGGCCCGTCACCCATGTGTTAAGTTTGGTTGTGTATATTTTGTGGGAGTGCAAAATCACGGTTTCAGTTCCGTATAACCCCCACCCCCGTCAGTTCAGGAATTTAGAAACAATATTGGCCGTAAAACCTACCTAAGGACAGGTGGATTCTAAATATGAAGTTTGGTAGAAATATATCCAGTAGTTTTCAAGTTATAAGAACTCAGATAAACAGACAAACAAACAGACACCAAAGCTAAAAAAATATGCAGATGGTCATTATTACACCTGAAACAGATAACTGCATGGGAATTTTGCCAAAATAGACAATGTACAGACACCCGGTTGTTACGATTTTATTTATATAGATTATTATCATTATTATATATATGCGAATAAGCCCATTAAGAATACGCAAAATACTTAGAGGCGTGCAGTTGCCTTCCTCTGTGCCCATAATTCTTTTACTTACTTTCTGTCTTCAGACCAGGCTGTTCCAGTCTTCTTCTTTGGTCAAATTGTCATTTGTAAATTTTGGAACTGAAGATTACCCTGTTTTGGACATCTGCTGGTGTAATTCTTGTCTGTTTCAAACCGGTTTTAATTTTGCCAATCCATTTCATTGTGTCTGTTTTAGCTTTACTCCTATTTTCATAGAATTAGACTACTTGTTTGGCAAGTCTGTTTGGATGCATTCTTTTAATATGACCATAGAATCTTAGCCTGGGTTTTCTAATGTCACTGTGAATATTTGTTTATTGTTTGATTTCCTCTCTGCCTCTAAGTTGATATTGTCTGTTGATAAGATTTTTCTTATGATTTTTCGTTCCTTATTCTCAGTGTTTTCAGTGTCTGCTTTCCTGTTCAAAATTAGCATCTCTGATCCATAAATGGTTTAATGACTGTATTGTAATGTCTTAGTTTATATACTTGGAGATACACTTTTTGTTATAGATATTTTGGGTTTGTCGATGTGCAGTTTCCATCTTTTAGCATCTAATTTCATTGGTTTTTGTTTCGAGTCCAATTTCCTGAATTGTTTCACCAAGATACTTAAATAGTGGTACTTGTTTAATTTTGGCATATTTTGTTTCCATGAATTTTGGTGCATGCTTTTTTCAGGTCATGTATTCTGTCTTTTCAAAAGATATCTGAAGGCTGACTTTTTCTGCAATTTCTTTCAGGAATTCAGTCTGATTTTGGGCTGTTGAAATGTCTCGGGTTAGTATTGCTAGGTCGTCTGCAAATACCTAAAGTGATTGGGTGGTGAAATGTGAGGACCAATTTCTGTTTGCATCATTCTTGTATCACTTTTTCAAGGATGCATTTGAAGAGTAAGTGCAAGAGTCCATCTGCTTGTCTTACTCCCATTTTGATTTCAAAGGGATCTTGATTTCCCCCATGAATTTAACCTTGGACGTCATGTCTGTCAGTGTCTTTTTATGACGGAAAGTGTTTTCGTGTCTAAAACTTGTACTTTCAATATTTGAAAGAGTGATTTTCTTTTTTAAAATCAATAAATGTGCAGACTAAATTTTTGCTACAAATTCTGTGATGTCTTAGGATCAGCTTTAGGTTCGAGATTTGCTCTGGACCTGACTGGCCTGGTATGAATCATGCTTGATATTCTCCGATTTTTTGTTCTAGTTGTTTCTGTGCTCTATTATTATTATTATTATTATTATTATTATTATTATTATTATTATTATTATTATTACTGTCCGGCTCCACGGCTAAATGGTTAGCATGCTGGCTTTTGGTCCAGAGGGTTCCAGGTTCGACTCCCGGCCGGGCCGGGAATTTTAACCTTCATTGGTTAATTCTGATGGCTCAGGGGCTGGGTGTGTGTGTGTGCCATCTTCATCATTAGAATTCATCACAGGTAGCTCCCTATCCTCAGACACGCATATCACGTATATGGCATCAGCTTTAGTTTAGTTTAGCTATAAATTATTCAAAAAATGAAACTGTAGAAACATTTCAAAAGGAACTGCTGGTACGGTAAACTCGAATCTAAGAAGAAATTGTAAACCTTTATGAATTAAAATATCCCTGTTTGAAGCTAAATTCAGAATATATTTCACACATATAAATCTTCATAGCACTTCGTTTACATCATCATCACCAATTCCATCTTTGATGCAGTGCTTGCAGATTGTTGTCGTGTGCTTGCTGCAGATAGGATGGTTGCAGTCCAACGTCTAGTTTTGGCTTTCTGATTCTGTTTTTGGTGGACAGAAGTAGCTCCTAGCCTCTTTCTCCTGTTGATCTGTCTCACCCTCATCCAGGACCCCCTCCCTTGCGGGAAAAATATTTCACACAAACATGGTCTTCATTGTACAATATCTGACAAAAATGTTATGCACCCAGAAGGAGTGGTCCAATATTAACCCTTTTCTGTATACAGCGTACCATTTATGTGTGAGTAAATGATTAGATTTACAAGGATCTGTAATGTGCAGAACTGTGACCGTTGTTGAACAGCAATGAACAGAAATCAGTGAAGCAACAGAAGTCCTTATTATGTAATATTATGTAAATTTTATCTTGTCATCATTTTGGGTAAACAAAAACATTTACAAAACTGAAGAATTTATGCAAAGCAAATTATTGTATGTAGCTTTCTCATTTAAAAATTATTACATATTTAGTCATATGAAGAAATGGACTATGAAGAAGATTTGTGTTCAAAGAGATCTGGGTATTTACATTTCCTGTTTTAAATTGATTTATTCTGTAAATGATATAAAGGGATGTGGATTGTTATACATGACTTGTGAGGCAGGGTGTGCCACATGTAAGTGGCCCTTTCCTGTCATTTTGTAATATCCGCTAATATGCGAATTCAGCAGAAAGGGTTATTCTAGAAGAATATTATCATTGGCCAAAACACAAATGTTTTTTATTGGCCAGTATATTAGGATTTTTAATTGGTGAATGTGGCAAACTGGAGTGTTGCTATTGGTTATTTGTAATCACTCGATTTCCTGTTTGCGGCTCCTCGTGTGTCTGAGTTAATTCGTCCGCGTCTTTGAATTTGGATCACTACAGCGGGCGGACGCGTTTTTGCGTCCGTCCTGCGATGGGTCTTCAGCCGGCAAAGGTAAGCGCTATGTTATTGCCTTATGTTATTTAAATACATTCTTGTGTTTCAGACTATTCCCACTTAATGTAAGTTCAGTAATTATGTAGAATTGCATCTTATGTGCTGGAGTTTCCTCTAGTTTTCCAGATTTTCAAAAATAGAGCATTTATATGACTTAGCGATTATGCCAGTCTGCATCGTGTTGTTTTCGGAGGCAGACCTTCTTTTCTAACTCTAGTTGTAATTGTAAGTAACTGTAGCACTTTCTTGAATAGTCTAATTCAATTTTGTTTCAATCGAGGTTGCCTCCTTTCATTCCGTAAATTTAACTTTAATGTGAACCTCTACGTCAAAGTTGTTCATTCCGTAAATTTAATGTGAACCTCTATGCCAAAGTTTGTTCGTGACCGAAGAGCTTAATTGTTTCCCTTACACTCTTTTGTTTTGTGTCTCAAGAATCAATTAATCCGCAGTTCATTTATGTGTTCATTTATAATTGTATGTTCATTTTCTCAATAATTATTTTTCTGTTGGGTGTATTATTGTAAATCTTTTCTCCCCATAACATCATACGTTCCCATGGACCTCACGGGGCTTCCAGCACCTTCCACTCTCCTCTCTTAGTTGTCATTTTTAGGCTTGTAAGTGTTCCCTTGTATTTAATATTGTGTATTGAAAGATACTCTCCACGTTTCCGTCTTCTGATGTGAATTCACCGCCACTGCGTCATTTTACTCTTTCCTTATTCATATTATTAAGTGTCTATATTAGTTACTATTTCTTTACTCACATTGAGTGTCAGTGTTACTATTTCTTTATTCACATTTTATGTCATTATTATTATTATTATTATTAAAATTATTATTATTATTAGTATGTGTAGGCGAACTTGTTCCAAAAGCGGTTACATTTGGTAGCAGAGCGTGGTTATGGAATGATAAAAGGCTTACAATGATCATTCTCGGCTAACTTTTCTAAAATTTATTTTAAATCTTAAGTTTGAATATAGGTTGTAATTGTTACGTATGTATTCTTAATTCTCGGTTCTTCTTTTTCATGTTTCGTGCTTGAGTTTTACGCACCACGTGTGTTTCATTCCGCGATGTGCTGTTTGTGTTGCTGTGTTAATTAACGGTTGGAGGAAATTGTGCGTCACTATTTGTAACAAGTTTTTGGTTTCGTAAGTTTTAATAATTTTTCTTGTGTGGCAAGGTTTTGCTTGACCACGTGTTTTGTAGTAAAGTGATATCTTCACATTTCGTGTGCTGTGTTTGTGTTCCGAAAGTATTCTTTGATAAATTTCAATATGTTTGATTATGTCAAGTTTTCTTCGATTCGTGTGTTTTGATCGTAACATCTGTGCGATTACTTGTCGCTTTAGGCTATGTCATTAATTTATGCTAAGTGCTGTACTTCACTGCATGACCTAATGTTATCTCCCGAACAGCTGAATTGCGTATGTGTTGAAGACAGATGATTGCTTGACTTACTCCGAGATTATGAGCGCTCAATTTCAATCTTATAAAATTACTCGTGTTTAATCTTCTTCTTCTTCTTCCAGATATGTAAATTGTAGTGTGTGTGTGGTTTGGTCAAGTTTTAGCATGGAGTCTCTTTTGTTTTTCTGAAATTTTTGTTTCTGTAAATTTTCGGCAATAATTTTGAGGTTAAGGTTCGTAATTTTTCGTCTAGTTCTTCGAGTATTTTCTGTTCGTAAATCTCGTGTTTCAGCAAGGTATTTTCAAAATTTTGTTTCTTGTTGCCTGGTGTATTTTATTTGGCAGTATTCCACGTGTGATCTTTTGAAGTTATTATGGTGTCGTATTTTAGCTCAATATAAATTTATATTTCCGATCAGATGTTGTTTTTTGATTTGTTGCTGTGTTTAGGTTCGTATCTGAGTAGGTATGGGACATTTGGGGACAGTTTCCGGCCAGCTGCTAAATTCGGAAGTTTCCTAGTTTGTCTTGTGCTTTCCCATCGTGTAAGTGTCTGTTTTCTTGTCACGTATATTTATTTACACGTGTGTTCCTATACTTTTTAGGATGGGTACTACTTTAACTCTGGTAGACGTGTAGGGTGAAACGTGTCACCATATTCATAGACCAGCAAGGCTGAGGCCCATTTTGGGCAAATTTGACGGGTTACGGATCTGCACTTGTGCTCATGACATGTTTAAAATCTATTGTATCTGATATGACGTTCTTCTGTGATCTTTTGGCCACGTATTAGGTGCGTAGATGGAAAATAATGTCTCTTGTTATTGTATGAATACTAGGAAAATTTTCTGCAAATGTTCATTTCGTGTCCTTATGCTGAGCTATAAATTGTTGTTAAATTCATAGTAGATCTGCGGGTTGTCAAGGTTTTAGTTTCTGTTATTTCAGATTTGTCACCCTTGAAATTTTGTAGGTATCGCGATTTAGCTAAGCCAGTCAGTTAATTTTTCTGCTTGTTTTGTCTTGTTCGATTTTACCGATGTTAAAAATTTCTTGCATTACGGGTTTGTGTCTTCAAAATTGATGTACTCAATTTGAAGAAGTATGGGATTCTCTAGACTGAGTACGGTTCAAAATTTGCGTAGCCATGCCGTGTCTGTCCTACCATTTTGCAAATAATTGTGTGTTTGTCTTCGGTGCCTTGGGAAGGCACTTGTGTGTGTACTGAGACTTAGGGCTTAAGGTGCCGAGAGGCCATTCCTCTCCTGGGAGTACGATATTGACCCTAAGGGTCTCATTGTCGTGTGATAATTTCAAGTGTGCTTGAGGTCATGTTCTGTCCTTTTTCTATTGTGAGTACTTCTTGATGTGTCATCGCACGGATGTGTGTGTGTTCTTGTGATGATGTGTGATGGAGAGTCAGTATTGGGGTCGTTCGTGCCTTTTACCATTGGTTGGTTATGCTGATTCAGGGATCGTCGCACTTGTGTTTTGGTGGTTTGGTGATGTTATGTTATGTGTATGTTGGAGGACAGATAAGCTTAGTAGTCTTGTGTGTCATGCGGTTATCTGGTAATCTCTGGTGCCTTTTTAATTTCTTATATCAGTGAGTTCGATTTCTGTATGCGCACTCTTGTATCGCTCTCATTTTTCATTTTTGAGTTCCCGTTGGTAAAGTAATATGATTTTGATTTGGTACTCCTGTCTTTATTGCGCCTTAATTTGACTGGTGTGACACGTAATACGTAATGTGAGTTATCTGTTTTAAAATTTTATGAATATGACATGGTAAATGAATAGTGACTTACTAACCTCAATTCATTGAAGGTGGTTGCAAGTTAACGTAATTAAGTATTCATTTTCCTGTTTTGAGTTCCCTTGCAACATTCTAAAATTTTCCTTCTAGTTGTTTGGCTCTTTTCTTAATGTTGGGTGATTAAGAATGCAGACTGTAACTTAATTTAGTAGTTATAAGGAATTTATTTAGTTATAAGCAAATTTTCTTTTGAAAAATGGCTGGCTGACAATTTCCTGGATCTTATGGTTTAATTAACAATATTAGTTACAATGAGTATGGTCATTTGTGACCATATAAGATAGATTTAAAAGTTATGTATTTTGGGGTAAGATTTTGATCTTCATTTAGGTGTATAACTTGGGAGTATCTGAAAAATTTTTGGGTACTAGAGTAAACTGCTGCAGATTTTTTTAGTCTTTTAACGTTCCTTTTCCTTTTGAAATTTTAATAGCGCTTGCCTGAGGGGTTGGGGAATCCCTGTATTACTGTGGGAGCGAACTTCCCTGAGACTTGTGGACTCCCCCTGTGGCTGGGGGCGGTAGAATAACACCCACGGTATCCCACGCCTGTCGTAAGAGGCGACTAAAAGGGGCCCCATGGGCTCTGAACTTTGGAGAATGGTTGGCCACCACGGGGCCCTCAGCTGAGTTCTGGCATTGCTTACACTTACTAGTGCCAAGCTCCTTACTTTCACCTATCCTTTCCGACCTCCCTTGGTCAACTCTTGTTCTTTTCCGACCCCGACGCTATTAGGTTTGCGAGGGCTAGGGAGTCTTTCATTTTCACGCCCTTCGTGGCCCTTGTCTTTCTTTGGCCGATATCTTCATTCTTCGAAGTGTCAGATCCCTTCCATTCTTCCGTCTGATTAGTGTTATATAGAGGATGGTTGCCAGTTGTACTTCCTCTTACTGTAAAACAATAATCACCACCACCACCAGACTTGTGGAGTCACCGGTTTGGTGCTCATGATTTCGTTACTTAAAGAAGAAAAACAGAAAATCCACCATTCAGCCCTTCATAATTTTTAAAGCTCTTCTGTATGGTCGGACGATGGCATTTCCAATGTCTTCCGTTTTCTGCTGCCGATTGGTTTCTGTTGTAGTAGCTGCGATACCATTGTCCTTCTTCAAATGGAGGTGCCTGTTTGGAGGCTGTTATGTGCCTGTTGGCCACTAAGATCCGACGAAAGAGTGGGCTGGTATTCTTACGAGTGGCAGTTAGTAGTACAGCACCACACTCCCCGCCTGTTATAAGTCAGTTCACTGTTCGAGTGAGCTGAAAAGAAGCTTCGCTGGTGACGTCAGTGGTACTGAACGGTGAGGAGGTCATTGACATCGGCCGGTCCGCACCTTCATTAATCAGCAATACCGGTGGTTGCCTGGTGACTCTTCGACCTGTATGGACGTTCCTGAAGTGAACGAGGTGTTGTAGTGTCAAGTGTCGGATAGGATGTGTGGTCACAAACCCCTCAGTAAAAGATAAAAAGTAATTGTTTCGAGCGTTGCTCGAGTTTAAAGGGGTGGAAGATGTGGCCGTTGTTGATCAGCAATGAACAGAAATCAGTGAAGCAACAGAAGTCATTATGTAATGTTATGTAAATTTTATCTTGTCATCATGTTGGGTAAACAAAAACATTTTAAAAACTGAATAATTATGCAAAGCAAATTATTGTATGTAGCTTTCTCATTTAAAAATTATTACATATTTAGGCATATGAAGAAATGGACTATGAAGAAGATTTATGTTCAAAGAGTTCTGGGTATTTACATTTCCTGTTTTAAATTGATTTATTCTGGAAATGATATAAAGGGATGTGGATCGTTATACATGACTTGTGAGGCAGGGTGTGCCACATGCAAGTGGCCCTTTCCTGTCATTTTGTAATATTCGCTAATATGCGAATTCAGCAGAAAGGGTTATTCTAGAAGAATATTATCATTGGCCAAAATACAAATGTTTTTTATTGGCCAGTATATTAGAATTTTTAATTGGTGAATGTGGCAAACTGGAGTGTTGCTATTGGTTATTTGTAATCACTCGATTTCCTGTTTGCGGCTCCTCGTGTGTCTGAGTTAATTCGTCCGCGTCTTTGAATTTGGATCACTACAGCGGGCGGACGCGTTTTTGCGTCCGTCCTGCGATGGGTCTTCAGCCGGCAAAGGTAAGCGCTATGTTATTGCCTTATGTTATTTAAATACATTCTTGTGTTTCAGACTATTCCCACTTAATGTAAGTTCAGTAATTATGTAGAATTGCATCTTATGTGCTGGAGTTTCCTCTAGTTTTCCAGATTTTCAAAAATAGAGCATTTATATGACTTAGCGATTATGCCAGTCTGCATCGTGTTGTTTTCGGAGGCAGACCTTCTTTTCTAACTCTAGTTGTAATTGTAAGTAACTGTAGCACTTTCTTGAATAGTCTAATTCAATTTTGTTTCAATCGAGGTTGCCTCCTTTCATTCCGTAAATTTAACTTTAATGTGAACCTCTACGTCAAAGTTGTTCATTCCGTAAATTTAATGTGAACCTCTATGCCAAAGTTTGTTCGTGACCGAAGAGCTTAATTGTTTCCCTTACACTCTTTTGTTTTGTGTCTCAAGAATCAGTTAATCCGCAGTTCATTTATGTGTTCATTTATAATTGTATGTTCATTTTCTCAATAATTATTTTTCTGTTGGGTGTATTATTGTAAATCTTTTCTCTCCCATAACATCATACATTCCCATGGACCTCACGGGGCTTCCAGCACCTTCCACTCTCCTCTCTTAGTTGTCATTTTTAGGCCTGTAAGTGTTCCCTTGTATTTAATTTAATATTGTGTATTGAAAGATACCTGCCATGTTTCCATGTTCTGATGTGAATTCACCGCCACTGCGTCATTTTACTATTTCCTTATTCATATTATTAAGTGTCTATATTAGTTACTATTTCTTTACTCACATTGAGTGTCAGTGTTACTATTTCTTTATTCACATTTTGTCAATAATATTATTATTACTACTATTCTTATTAGTATGTGCATTCATAATTGTCTCAACAGCGGTTACAGGAACACCCACCAGAGTGCATTTGTGATGGCACCGTCCTGTTGTTGTTACCAGTCAACTGCTGTGACTCAGACAGATAAGTAAGGCGTGCAGATATGACTACGTATGGTACGAAGCACCCGAGAGGCCTCGCAGACCCGTTAGACAGCATATCCTTCCATTGACAGCATTTGACAGAGGCCGCATTATGGGCCTGCATGAGGCTGGTTTTTCGCATCGTGCAATTGCCAGGCATGTGGGCCATTCAGATGTCACAGTGGGCCGATGTTGGACTCAATGGGTACATGAGGGCACCCAATGACGTCATGCAGGTTCGAGTCGACCAAGAAACACTACCCTGAGCGAGGACCCTCGTATGGTGCATCAAGCATTGCAGAATCCCATAACTTCAAGATCCGCCATCTGCGAACGTGTACTGGTGACTCTACAACATCATGTTAGTTCCCGCACAGTGTCTCAACGACTTGCATCTTCTGAATTGGGGTCCTACTACCCCATGCATCGGTTGTCATTGACACCAGAACACCAATGCCTGAGTCTGGAGTGGTGCTTTGCCCGGGAGGCATGGACAGAGGATAACTGGTATTGCATTATGTTCAGTGACGAGTCCCGCTTCTCCACAATCTCCGACGACCATCGTGTGTGGGTTTAGCATCGTTGAAGGCAGATCCTGCCCATATTGTGGAATCCCTGGCATCATGGTGTGGGAAGCCATGGGGTATGCATTTAGATCACTTCTAATAGTGCTTCAGCAGACATTGATGGCACAGCGATACGTCACAGATATTCTGCATTCGCACGCCCTTTCCCTCATGGCACAGCACCCTGAGACAGTGTTCCAGCAAGATAATGCACATCCACACACACAGCACGTGTGTATATGGACTGTGTAGAGCATGTTGAGGACCTCCCGTGGCTAACAGAATCCCAGGACTTCTCCATCATTGAACACATGCGGTATGACACTGGAAGGGGCTCCGTCCCAGTACCAACCTGCGGGATCTGGTGGGACAACTGCAACAACTGTGGATGAACTTGCCTCAGGAGAGGATCCAGAGGGTGTTTGACACCCTTTCAAACCACGTAAGGCATGCATTGCGGCCAGGGGTGTTGCGACACCCTACTGACCGGGAGCCAACATTCAACCTGCAACTGCCAACGGCCTTGTTTCTTTCATCCCATATTGTAATCAGTTCAAAAAAGGCACATGGTTTTTCAGCATATGAAGAGTCATTAACTTTCAACCACTCCTTCTGACCGCTTAACTTTTTTTGTCAGGCAGTGAATTTGAATGTTGGACTGATGTAGCTCGTGCTTTTCGTGATTAGCTACCAGTGACTTTTTTCCAGTATGTACCAAAAATCTTACCTGGTGGTAGCTATTTGAGTATTATCTGTGTAAACAAGGAATGAATTTGTACCTGCAACATTCATCATAAACAAGGGCATAGCTAGTGGCCACCTATTCACCACCGTAGGTACAATATATCTCTTCTGTAGAGAATCACCTATATAGCCTCAAATTTACGTGTGATTGTAGAATCTCAGATTTTTCAGCATTGCCACTTGTTTCATCGATTTTGTCATTGTATTGCATGGTAGACAACAACACCACAACTCTGTAAGCTTTTGACTCATAAGAAATAATGTTAGACATAGTGGTAAATCTGAAAATAGAACTGGAATACTCTCATTCTTTGCTCTGTTAAGCAGGGAGTTCTTTCTTATCGTTAGGAATTGTTCCGACGAGAATAAGATTCTCTGTAGCAGACTTTCTGCAAGGGAAATTGACATGAAAATATTATCATGTCACATTGCAGCCACTGTTATCCAACTGATTGGCCAGCTCATGCACCAAGGCTCTCATAGAATTATGAACTCGAAATGGTCCTGGTGGTTGATTACTGATGGACATTTCCATGTTAGATGTGTAGGAAGTTTTAGTGTCGGTACGAGCCTAAATTTTTAAGTTGTACATCTCCAGCTTGTTAGGTATAAATATCCTAAAACTATAATGTCCTCTAAAATTGTGAAGAATTTCATCAATTGTGACGAATGTACTGTGAATGTGATTCGATCTGCAATGACTTGTCAATCCTCAAACAATTCCCTCACTAGTACAGTATGTCAGTTTTCTTTGAAGCCTGTAAGGATCAGATGTATCATCAAACCATGTCATTTGAAACAAAATTTTGAATCAGTTTACGCTCATTACTAAACAAAATAGTTCTACATGCAAGTCTATCTTTTCAGCAAACATCTAGAAGATTTGTCAAGCTGATTGTGACACTCAGCAAAATGGAGTAGTCCAAGAAGTTCAAGCATACTTCTTTGGGAAATCTGTATCCTTAGCATGTCTTTCACAATTGTAGTTTATTTATCCAAACAGATCTTATTTTTATGTTGGTATTTTCTACAATCTTTCTGCCATATCGTCTGCAAGAAAAAGAACTTGAAACAATCCGGTTCAATATCAGCATTTTACTTTTCTTGAACACAGCCTATAATTTGGTAACATTGTAATGTTGTCTGTTTCAACCTCTGTTTTTCAGAAAAATATAGCTCCACAGAGTTGTTCTATCCTCTCCTGAGTTAGTCGGTGCTTGAAATCAAACTGTGACTTTATCATCATTAGATAAACTCTCCTCTATGTCACTACCCCATTCAGGATTATTTCTAAGGTCTTCTGCATCATTGTAGTTCTGAATCTACTCCTTGAAGCACCGGAGGAATTTCATGCTCATTATTCCAGTTGCTACTTAATGAAGCACCCAAGCTCGAATACTGTTATTCATCAAAAATGTGTCTTAGGTGTTGCTGCTCTTTCTTGAAGTCTATGATCTACAAAACAATAAAAGAACACAAATAAAGCAGAGAAAACAACTGTCACATGCGCAGGGTGGCAAATTTCTACTCCAAACAATGAAACAATTAATCCACTCGCAGTCAACCAACTACACTCCCACTCTGTGCATATTCTGTGCACACAGGATATCCCAGTGTTCTCCCTAGGGTCTTTTTAATGGGAGCACCGCTCTGCCATTTTTACAGACCGTCCGGCTAACATAACCTAGACATATGCTAGTTACATAATATTAATACGTATTTTAGTCGTTGGGTGCTCCAAATTAAAATGTAAATACTGTAGAACTGTTTAATCAATAATCTTCATTATTGTCAGCAAAATTGCGTCTATTACATCAGAGTTTAAATGTTTAACTTGATTATCGCATAGTGTCGTGCGCTAGCGGTGTATCGATTAGTGTTGAATCGCATACGAGCACTCAGTTCCGCATGACATTACAAACCCGTATGGCACTCCACAGCAACCAACTGATAAGCTCCGGAGGTACATGATGGTGAATGAGTAGTAGAACACTAGTTCAAAATACTCTAATGTCTTGTTCATGATAATAACCCTAAAACAGTTCAATTTTGCAGTTAATGTTTACCTGTCTTATATTATTTTTAATGCCCCGAAGGGAAAAATTGAGATTTTTATCATATTCATTTTTAAGTAGAATTCTCCATCCGGCTACTAATTCCTGCCACTCGGCTGATGAAAATTTCTGGGGATATCACTGGTATCCTAAAGTGGGATGACACCCCATATCACACAATTGCTGAAATTTCAAAATGTCGTAGCCGGCAGTAACTCCCTGTGAGTGAGTGTAACAGAGTGTTAATGGATTGTATAGGTCACAAGTTTGAATTTCTTTGATGATGATGATGATGATGATGATGATGATGATGGTTATTTTGAGATTTAACTGTAATTTTCCTTTCTGTTTAAGTCCAAGATAGTCATTCGTCCGGTCCACCTGATTTCCGTGGAGACTCGCCGAGTATTCTTACATCCGGTGAGGTGGTGTATGGGAATCTTGCTGCAGTCCTGCGAAGAAAGAAGAAACATGTCAAGGCTTGGGATGATAAGCCAGAGCAGAGTAACCGAGCTCATTTAGATGAAATGCAAAAGAAGCTGAAAGAAGAAATGATCAGCATATCAAATAAAATGGCAAATCTTTCTGCTAAAGGAGATTCAGTGAGTGTTCCTTGTATAGTTAAAATAATAACATTTCAATCAGTTTAAAAATAACAATTTGTTAGTAAAATAATCATTGGTTACTCTGTATAATTAGATTCAAACAATCAGTTATTGTAAAAAATACCTAGTCCCTGAGAGAGTTCAAGTACTTGTCTTTCTGTGGCACTAACCAGTGAATGGTCATATTGTAGAAAGTAGTACGCTATTCCTGGAAGCATTTTGTCATTGCATCCTCTGTAGATCCTGATGAGAATATACTTCCAAAGATTACAGAATTACATGGTGATATGTCCCAGATGCTTGGAATGTCATTAAGGGTTCTTCCATTTCAAGTTTTGGAGAATGTTCTGGACAGTCCTATTTTTTGGTGGATGGGCATTATGTTTCAAGATGATCATCATTGCTTGAACTTGATGGCATGTCATATTTATTATGTTAGTGTTTCTGTGCTCAAAACAGTTGTGATAGTTTCCTTTCTTTGACAGAATTTGTAAAATAGGTTATTATGTGAGCAACCTTTGTTTGCACCACTGCATAGTCTCTGTTTTATTCAGTATGTATCCACTGCTGAGTTTTGTGTTTTAATTCAGGTTTGAAATTGACACTGTGGTTGATGAATGATGCAGAGCAGGAAACCTCACTCTGAGAATAGTCATTTCTTTATCATGTCAAAGGTAAAAAGTAGTACATTTAAAAGAATACAGTATATACATACAGCTCAGTAAATTGGGTGACCTAAAGTAACATGAGCTTTGGAGAAGTAGATTTTCAGTTCAAACTCAATATGATGGTGCCAGCAACTTGTCTGCTTTGCTTATGTTCAGGGAGATCTGCAGGAGCAAACAAGCCTTCCTACTACTCACTAGTAGGCGGTTAAAGCATTGTGCATGAGGGAGGGGTATTTGCTGATGTTATGACTTCAGTCACAGTAGAGCATTAGTAAATGTTACTGTTGCATGTTGTAATTGAATGGAGTAGGGGCTGTATAGTAATGATGAGTTGGTGGATATTCTTTCAGTATATGGAGAGAGTCTAAAAAATAGATTTCGTTTTGTTGAGCTACATGTGTGACATAATTTATGTATCAGTACCTGATAAGAGGGCTGATTTTATGGGAAGGATTAGGTCAGGAAGTACAAGTGACAAACACCTCATGCTGTCAAGGGTACAAGATAGCATTACATGGTGTGAAGTCCTTTGTGCGGAACAAAACCGTGTGTATTTTGAACATACTTTGTAAATAAAATGATACAGCACAGTAATGAAATTTCACTGTTTAAGTTTACCTTCATTTTATTACTTGAGGCTTTCTCTTATAGTAGCATAAATAAAACAGAGTTTTCTGACATATTGGAAATTTGAACTAAAATCTACTTATTTGACACCCCTGTTAATTTAGCACCCCTGCCCCCCTTCTCTCCCTCACCATTTTACTGAGCTGTATGTATCTGAAACATGCTGTACATAAAGATATATAGACAACACTATGCGGTTAAAGGATTAAACTTGCCCTACCACACTGCAGCCTTCTTCCTTAAGGCTTATCCTGCATCTCGAAAAACCCGATTGTGTCTACTGAATGGTTTTCAAGTCATCCACTCTGAGATTGTGGCCAGTGGGGAGCTGCTAATCTGTCATCATCTATTCATGTAGATGCTGACTTCTGGTCCGCACTCTTGAATCTTTGCTTGACGTGATGTTCCTGCAAGTGGCTCAGGATATCTTAGGGAGCTCCTTCTTGATTTGAGTTGTCAGCAAGTTGGCTGATGTCCAAACAGAAGATAGGGTTGAAATATCATTGCCTTGTTCTTCTTTCCTTACAACTATTTCTCGACAGATGTCAGAAGGTGCAATACTAGCAAAATAATGAAGCTAGTGGTAACTGGGCATATTTCAGGATTTAAACAACGCTGAAAATAGTGAAGAGATTTCAGTGCTCTTGTTATTCAATACTCCTTCTGGTCAGACGAAAGATTTTGGGTCAGTTACTAAGTACACACTTTGCAATACAATAAGATGACCTTATACCTTATACATCCCAATTTAGTCCACTGTATACAATCTGCTGATGCTAATGACTTTGTCCACATATTATGGCTTTGAATGTAACCATTTACTTGTCCTAACTTGTCATGAGTGAAAGTCATTCTGCATCAAATCTCTTGCTTCTTTCCGTCACTCGCTGAAATGCTATACAGCATTCACTATACAATTAATGTCCTTAGTTGATGAATATTTTGTGTTCTTTCTCTTTCTTTAACCCAAAAATCCATGCTGCCTAAATGTATTTGTAAACTTCGCTGAATTCTGAATGGCAGACAACTACACGTCTTCATTTCTTCCCCGCTGACACATACCAATAGTCATGAAACTTATATGCTAATGCCATCTATCTCATGGTATGGATATTAACATTGTCAATATCATTTGTCTTATATGGAAATCCCTTTTCAATTATATGTAAATTATGAAGACGAATCAGTGAGTCATCAATATTTAGACCTCGATTCATCGATATATAGAAATCAATCCGCACATTTCAAGCCCTAAGCTGCACCCTCCAAGAGACCCGAAATTAACTTTAGGTAATGTTTCAATTGCAAAAGCTAAAGGTTAAAATTATGTAAAATACTTGCACTAATACAAGAAGCAATTATCTACAGCAGATATTGTGTTTTATTCTTACCAGTATTCTTTTTTCCCTTAATCCTGCCCATCTTTATAGTTTTGAACTACTAATACGTTTTAATAAAATGAACTAATTTCAAGAGGTTAAACTTCAGATGCCTATATCTTTTCTCTTTCTTCATTGTCACTTTTATACATTGAGTTCCAAATTTACCATGGACTTTATCTCTCTGAATACAGTCCATGAATATCTCTACTATGAACTTTGTGTAAAATAACATCAGAATAGAGAGTAGTTCATCTCTCCTCAAAAGAAATATCCTTTCTGCTTTCATCTAGGCTCTTCAGAACATTATTGAGATGTTCAAGGAACACAATCTTTGTGCTGGGCTTGCCTGTTCTCTTAACCTTCCAAAATATCTGTACTGATTTTACGATAAATTTATCAGGTGAACAGATTATGAACTTCCAGTGTGCGCATCAGGGGCTGCATGGGATGTGCAGTCTTGTAGTCACAACAGGACAGAAAACAGCCAAACTATATATTATAGTCACTGGCTAATAATATTACAAAAGAAGAATCATTTACAAAAATGAGTACTCACCCCTGTCAAGGAGAAGTTGGAATTGATTTCTACCATTTTTCAAACATTTCTGGCATTCTATAATGAAATTATTCATCACACTTCTTAATTCATTTAGAGAAATTTAATTAATTAATTTTAGCACCTCTAAGGTGTGCATCTGAATAATTGAATGGTTGAATAATTTTGGCAATAGTGGTCCGAGAAAATATATGAGAACTATATTGTTTACACATTCCTGAGTTTATCTATAGTGCTAGTATTCAACACACACCATATCTGCTATATAAACCAAAACTTCTTAATTATGACCAGCAATTGAATTACAAAGTCCTGAATATTTCTTCTCCTTTTATACTTTATCTTTTAATGAACTCCAGGGATAATAGTCACAAGGAGTTAGGTCGGGGAAATGGGTGGACCAAATATTGTATAGTCACTGATAATTCTATCATCAAGCATTTTCTCAATGGCTCACTCTGAAATATCTGTATGAGCTGTCACTGAGTCCTACTGGAAAAATGTGAAACTACTCTTATGTTCCCAATCAGTTACCGTATTTACTTGCATATTAGGCCCCTTTTCTTCCACTTTTACAGCCCTAAAATTTTAAGGGGATCTAATATGCGATAACCTCAATTTTGTGCAGTGAAGACATGGCTTCTAGGCTGTAAAGAGCTATAAATTATACATGTAAACATTTTACGCTGTTCTTTAACAAACTTATGAATGTATATGAGTTATACTGGCTATTTTTGTTGGAAGACAGTATTTCTAAGTGTAAAAAGACAATAGATCGTGAACACAACTTTTAGAAAGTAGTTATAGTGAGTTTTAGTTACTCATATCACGTCATTCGTTTCATCTCATTAATTCCTTTGATTAGGTTAACATCAGGAGGGGCATACAGTCATAAAAACTCACTACGAAGATTCGTTTCACTTCATACTCGACCCCATAGAGACAAGGGATAAGGGTATTGTATTATTATATTATGCAATATTGATACAAAAGAATTAATGGCCAGTCATTTGTCTCTGAGTTGAGCAGTAAGCCTACCACACAGTAAACTTGAGTAAACCTAATCACTGCTTTCATTTGAATTATCGCCTTGTGCAGCCAATTTCCCTGCTGCCAGCATGTCATCATTCCATATGACGTCATATTCACTGCCATCTCATCAGCCATGGATCGAGAGTATTCAAAACCCGTCTTTTTGAAACTTTGAAAAACAGTTTCATTCCCAACTATAGAGACCAAACAGTGAAAATCTATTCCAGAATGGTTTCTGGAGATATTCTCTGATATTCCCAGTTGGTGTATGAGTAGCAGCAGCCACTCTTTCCGAATAAAGCCGTGCTTTGGCAGAAAGCATGCCAAACAACCAAACTCTTATTTTTAGATATATTTCATGCTTGTTCTCCACATTTATCACATCATGATTTACCAAAACAGCTGTAAATGAGACCGCACTGTTTAGGTTAGGTATGCTATCAAGTGCCCACATAGTGCCAGAAGTTGCACGATGGGAAGATTAAAAATAAATAACAGGAAAGTTTGCCGCATTTATGGATATCTACAGGTGTGGCGGTAATGCGTTTTATTATCATAATATTTAATTCCATACGATCGTTGTCTCCAATTTTTTATTAACACATAGTATGTTTTGTTTTGCATCTCCTGAAAGCATTAAGTGGGAACAGAAAATTATTATTATTAATTTTTTAATACATTGAGTTGAGCCTCTATGAACTGCGTGGTAAGAACCAACTTAATTTTAGTGTCTAGGTCTTGTTCTTGTTCCGGCTTTGACTTCCTGCCAGTATCTTCTGAGCCCAGTGACGAGTGCCCATTTATGCTCTTCAGACGAAGGTTCTCTCCATCTTCTGGAAGTGGATGCCATTTTGAAACCTTGATAGTTGTTCACCAACCTTCTGAATGCGTTCCTGTCAGGAATTTCTTGGTCTGAAATACCAATCTGCCTCAGATCTTTTTCGCATTCCTGGAACCACCTCGGCCTTGTTGCCTTAGACTGAATAAAATTCCACATTCTTTTTGTTAGTCGATCGTCAGTCACCCTCAAGAGATGACCGTAAAATAGTAGCCGTCTCTTCTTAATTAACGCTGTGAGAGGTTCTGTCTTGCTGTACAAATTCTCCTTCGGTCTCCTTCACCATTGTCCATCAACCCATCTATACCTAGGATGATTATTATTATTATTATTATTATTATTATTATTATTATTATTATTATTATTATTATTATTATTATTGAGGTACATTGGCGAATAAATCAATAGTTATAATTGGTTTGTTTTTATCACATTTTAAACCTACTTCTTAAAAAAACCTTTATTGGCCCGAGTTACAAGATTTTCTATGATTACTATGTTAATGATGTCGCCTGCTATATTAATAGCAATAACTGTGAATATTTTGTAATTAAAGTAAACTTGTTTCCTTATCCCAAGGTGGTGCAGTCCGTTTTATGCTGTCCCCCAGTGGAAGAGAGTTGCATGTACCATTTTCACCGCATATCAATCTTCCTGCCATTCGTAAATCTCTGGCAATATGGTACTGTGAATCAAACTCAGGTTCCCGAGAACGGCAGCTAATTGTACTAACCATTATGCTGCCGGACATTCTTAACTACAAAACACAGACATATACACAGTACATGACTGATGCGTATTTGCAATGCGTGGGTCGGACACAAAACTCTTCACCTATTTGTGCGACGTGATCAGAGCTGCAGTAACCCTATGCTACAGAGGCAGACATTTCTTAACTATAAAACAGAGATGTACCGCATGACTTCGATGCGCGTTTGCATTGTGTGGGTCGTACAGACGAAACTATTCACAAATTTGTGTGATATCATCAGAGCTGCAGTAAGGGTTGTACCCTCTTCGAAGAGGAATCATTGTTCTCTGATGAATTACGTTATGGGGCCTTGTATGCAAGATTTTTTATTTTAATCTTCATCTCAAAAAAACGAGGGGGTCTAATACTCGAGTAAATCTGGTAATTCTCAAAGAAACATTGCAAAATCATGGCACATATCTATTATTATTAATTAAATATTCAAAAATATTGGGCCTATTATTGTTCCACCTGTAAATGAGCACACTCCTAATTTTTTTAGTTAGTTTTATAAAGACTCCTAGATTTATAAATGAACTTTACACATATCAGGCCATGTTCAGTACTAATACATACTGGAGAGATGTTAAGTATAGAACAAAAATGGCCAAGCAGACACCTAATTTTGCATTGATTCTTTATTGAACTGGGCTATGGTAGCCTAGGACATATTTCTTTTGTTGGAAAAGATCCAAGCTTCATATTTGGCACTACTGGCATCACACTGCAAAGTGTACAGTGTCTTATTCTTATCAAGAAGGCCTTGTGCCACAAAAAGGCAACCCAAGGCAAGAATTGGCCAGCGAGGAAATTACCATTATTACACAGCATTTTCTCATAACCAAGCATGGCAATTCAACTTCCAACAACGTAATATGAGAAGTTCCCCCTGTATGAACAAATCTAATACTACACACAAGATCTTCAAGTCTATAAAAATTGATTTATGCATCAATAAAATGTACTGTACTAAAACAGTAGGAACAAAATAAGACTGTAGATCAATTAGTCCTTCAGTATTTTACTAGCAAACTCATCAATTCCAGAAAACATAAGACTTTATCATAGTTCACTCAATGACAAACTTACAAGTGACGAATTTTGTTTACATGTTACCAAATGTGGTTCAATAAAACACATGAAACACATATAAAAACAGTTAAATACTGTAGATTATCATAGAATGTAATTCTTATTGGGGACATATACACTTACTGGCAGAAAAAACAAAACACTACGTATATCAGACAAAATTTAATGTTAGTCCATTTGAAACATGGTAAAAATAAAAAAATATGATATTACAACAATATGGCAAAATATCATAAGTAAATTAGCCCATTTGAGAAATTTCAGCACAATAATTGATAAAGATTATTGATCATGACAATCACAACAGTTCACCAACACAAATTTGCAAATGTCAAAACCTGGAGCTCTGCACAGTTTCGTATGCAGTCCATTTGTCCACATGTTTTAATTTCCATTGCCTCAGTACTGGGTATTACCATCTCTTGCCGTTGTTACAGCTGTGATTCAATTAGGCATGCCCAGGATGTAATCTCGAATGTTCTCTTGTGGTGTGAGCTCCTATTCTACCTGGAGCGCAGCTCGAAGTTGAGCCAGTGATTCATGGTAACAACTCCTAGTACATATAAAGATAAAAATTTCATTGTTCCGTATTGAAAGTATTAACGTTAAAATTGAATAATTGAAAAAAGAGGTTCAACCTATTCAATATATAAGAGAAAGAAATGTAGTGATTACATTCTTATTTAATAGTCATTAGAATTGGGACCGGTTTCGACCATAGTCCAGGTCATCGTCAGCCGATCAAAACATAAAAAACATGAAAAACAATGCATATGAAAAAGAAAAAAAGAAAAAGATTAAGTGAACTCTGGATCGGTATAAGAGGCAATATAAAATGATGATGGGGGTAGAAACTGTGAGTCACTTAAAAGAAAACAGTGCGTAATTTTATGAATGGTGGTACGGCACACGCAATGATAGGTAAAGTCTCACAATGTTTATGAACAGCGGAGAACGGTCAAATGGGTCAGTTTTTACACACCGTCAGGCACAAAGTCACAACACTATCGAACAACATATGAAGATCTATCAATATGTTGAAGTCGAAGACGAATAGATTTATAGAAGCAAACTGCCAGTTCCCGGTGATCAGCGCGGCACACTCAAGGTCATGCGCTGTAGTCTCGAACGCCAAAGTAGAATGGAGAATATCTCCATATCACGTTTCCCTATAATCGTCGAAATCTTCTCCGAACTGCCACGCGACACCTCCCAGGGTTAATTATCATGCATCAGTGAGATATATTTTTAACGTGAGATCAACTGGGAACCCACATTTCCATTCTTATAATTTACCAGCAATACCATCCATCCGTAAACATCAATGAAAAATCATCGTCTAAGTTCAGTCAACCAAGAAATATTCATGTAAGTATTCAGCGTAAACTTATCTACTATAAATATGAAAAAAAATAATTGCAGTAATATTAATTTAAATGTAAAAATTCTTGATTTATTCAATATTATGAATTGCAAGGGATGAATTATTAAGAGGAAATAACATTCAATTATATTAATCGTCTTTCCTTTCCAAAAGATAAATCAAAATTGTCTTTGGTTGAGCTTAATCAGTCTTCCCGTTAAATAAATATGTTATGCGCATCATGAAAACAAAGAAAAGTTGGCATAATTTCATAAACCATAATTATGAGTCACACTATGTAACAATCTTGTTAGATAGTCATGGAATTAAAATATCAAGAAAATTTAAAAAATGTAAATGCATTCATAGGCAAATAAATTAACATTAATTAAAGTTCCTAACAATAAAAAATGCCTATGTTTATATTATTTATTATTATTTATATTATGTTTATGTTTAAATTTATATATTTTGTCATCCCATGTTGAATGTTCTCTTAAATTGTAACGTCGGCAATGTAAGCAAAGTTCCAGTAATTATAGCTCAAAATTGCTATTTTGAATATATTTCGATTCATAGAAAAAAATATCAATCAGTTTGACTATGTTGCTGGACAAATATATCCATATTATATCCTAAAAATGAAATGTAGGTATCATCTAAATAATAGATTATCATCATCCTATCGGGTCTTACATCTATTGAGATTCATGATCGTATCTAAGTTCAGTTACAATATTATGGAATTCTAAAGAATATAGTTGGTGTCAATATTTATCAATGGCAGGGACTTAAATTAAGAAGATGCTTCCTCTCCTCAAATCATGGCTTCGACAACAAATACCAAACAATACACATTACGACGTGTGAAAGTTTCTTAGAAGAAATCAAGTTTACTCCTAAATATTTATCATTTGGAAGTTTTAATCTGATGACAGTATACGGTTATCAACCTACGGATTCTGTGACGTAATTCATCGTAAGAATATATTATTAACCCAAAAATGTCTTATATTGCTAAAAAATCATGCCGCTCACGTTAATTATACTCAATGGTTAGTATCACATCGTAATTACTACCAGCAAATCATAAATATATAACTCTCTCCATATTACCAACCGTAAACATTATCACTTCGCGTCATTCATAACCACACATATTCCTCAACGAATATTTATTCATATAATCACATCAACACGTCGTTCATATTCTTATTTACTCATATAAATACCAATCATTTCTTCCTACGCGGCGTATCATCTCAGCACTTCAATATCAAACTACAACGATGCATTTATGGGTTAAATTTCAATTCTAATACACATAATCACACTATTCTGAAAAAGAAATACAAGTATGAATAATATAGGTTCATATTTACTCACGGTACATCGATAACCAAGTCTTAATAACTTACGAAAACATCTGTCTCCTTTCTGCACTACAACTGGATTATTTCACATTATGTACGTCACTTTTCTTTGGCAAAGGTCGAAACATCATTTAAAATCTCTCCGTAATTGGTTATAAGCACTCCTACATAAGGGCATTGATTCACATACATGAAGATTACCCACACCCATGGTTATAAATCAATTATGTTAACTTCTTTGCAAAGATCCTGCACATTGGAATCGAATCTCGAAGACGTAAAATTAAAACCCTCACAATAATAGATTGCCAATATCTACACACTACATCTAATGTATGAATATTTAAGACTACTGTGAATAAATTACATGATATAGAACTTAGCTTTCACTGCTGACGTTACTGGACTGGGCTAGATTTCCATTCGGTCATCCGTAGTCTGCGGGCTGGCTCCAGGCAATCGTTGCATCATCAACGGGCAACATCATCCAGATACGGGCTGGTAGAATCAGCTGGGCGGCTTCCGTCAGTGGTCAGCCCCATGTTTGTTTTAGTTATTCATGTTGAGGCCGTTGTTCACATGTGAGAAACACATATTCAACACCATCATTAGTATCATAATATAGCCTTCCAAAACTATATTCTGTATCTAAATTATAGTTCTTCAAACGGGTTGTTCTACCAAAATTCAACGGTAACTTTCAGTAACAGACTTTATAAGATAATCTAGTTAACTCTGAGCCTTCCGCCAATATGCTTTGAATATGCGATATCTTATTTCATTAGATGACTCGCGTCAACTTTCGGTTTAAGTTTCGGTCACCGATCAACTATTTATTCTTCTCCTTTCTCATATTTTCCTCCTTATCAGCCTTGATATTACGTTGGATATTGGTGTAATCCTTTTCTTTAAAGTTACTTGATGAACTAATTCTTCAGCTCCTGCTCCGTAGAAAACTTATTTTCTCTTTACGTGACGAACTTTCTTCTATTGCGTGAAAAATCTCGTTTCGATGCTCAGCGTAGTAATTTTATTATTCAGTTGCTATTTTAACAATCTAAAACATTCTGGTTTTTTATCACGGCCGCATGGATTCTACAGGCCTGTACGTCTTACTTCGAGTCCATGGCTTATTTGATTCGCCAAATTAGCATTCTTTTCGGCACATTCACGGCTTCTTAGATTTTGTGTGTCCGTATTTTTATTATTACGAAATCACGGCCTATTTAACTCGATATGTCCGTACATTCTTCAGATATATTGCTCAACTATAATATCTGTCATCTTACTACGGTGCATGGCAAATATAGATGTTGTAATTCCTCGTTGTTCATGATCAGGTCAATGAAACGGTACATAATATCTGCTTTCACTCAACATCCACAAACTCGCAGAAGGTCTTTAACTCGGTCACTTGAACAGCATAAAAGTGAAAATATTGGAATACCTTATTAACAACAACGTCCACATCAGTAGGTAAAACATCTGCACTTGTCCGCATTGTGTTGTGTATAATGTGGACAGCACAACCTATTCCAAAAATGTTCTCATTTAACCCCCGCCCTAACTTGAAAACACATTGTTGGTGCTTTTTCTTACAGCCCCACTGAAGTTGTGTTGCAGTTATGACCACAGAAAGCAATAACTTTATCAGTTAACTTGTATGTTTTCAAGATGTAAAAAATATTGGTTTGTTAGCATCTCAGCTGTTTCCCTAGAAAGGTTCTGAAACTCAAGCATTTTGATTTGAATGCCATTATTTGGTATGAAATACCTCACAAGTACTGGAACTTATTTAAGGTGGTTGAGGTTTGAAGTATCAGCCATAACTGGTACGTGACTGGTGTTTTGTTAGTCAATGGTGATTTTGCATAATGCAAAAGGAGCCAAGGCATTAATTACAATGGCCTCACACTTGGTTCCCCCACATGTAAACATATTTTCAAATAAACTATGCACAAGAGTTGATGTGCAAACTGTAGATTAGAAGGAGTGATTATGTTTAACCATATGGAATGTGAACAAACCTCCTTCAACAGCAAGAAGTCTCCCTTCTTCGTTCTAGTCATCAGGAAGGAGATTACAGTAATCTGTGGCTTGAACTCCTAGCAGCCTCTGCCACTTTATACTTCTTCTTTTGCACGTATTGGGATATGACCACTCGACTGCCACGCTTGATAGAAAACACAGCTTTGCATTAAGTACACAATACTTCGTCTTAATCTTCCTTAAAAAAGGAAATTCATCCTTTAATGCATCCATGAAATGACTCTGTCGTATCGGCATTTTCAACTATGGAAAAATTTATGTTGAATAAATTACTTTCATACAAAATACGGCGTGCTTAATGCATGAATGTTGAATTTTGAAATATTAATTTGTCTGGAGCGTTCCATTGCATGGAAGTGAAACATGGATGATAATTAGCTCAGGAAAAAGAATAGAAGCTTTTGAAATGTGGTGTTACAGAAGAATGCCACGAGGGCCACATCAAAGCAGCTCGGCTAACACAACTTGGTTTTCTTTGCAGGTTAGGCTCACTATGGCTGGCGTACTGGTCAGGCTGGTTGAGCGGCGATTACTAGCATTCTGCGTTCACTAACAGTTTGCACATTTACCTTCTGAGTTAAATGAAAGAAATGTTTGGTATTGTTTTGTAAGTAATATAGTTGTAATAATCAAGATTGACCACTGCCGTAATCCCAGGATAGCGTTCCGGTAGTAGATGATCGAACCAAAGGAGCATGTGGTTAACACCTTTCAGCCTACAAAGCAAGTGCTGTGAATTTTGGGTCATGTAGCTATCTGCTTACATTGAACCCCACTGTTGGTAACCATGAAGATGGGTTTCTATGGTTTCCCATTTTCACACCAAGCTAATGCTGGGGCTGTACCTTCATTGAGGCCATGGTCACTTCCTTCTCACTCCTAGCCCTAGCCCACACTAATCACTTCGTTGCCATAAGACCTATTTGCGTCAACGTGACAAAACAGATTGTGTAATAATAACAATGAACTTGAAAACCTACCTGGATTTCCAGTAATCCTTCATCTTGATGGAGAATGCAGCTCTTCGCTCTTTGAACCAGTCTGCATCAGGTCTTCTCACTCTTTCTAGAAGAAAAAATGAAAATCCACAGCCTGTTTCCAGTCATTCAACTGGGTCAGGAATGGAATGAATGAAGCCCCGATCTAGCAGCGAGGATAGAAATTATGCTGGCTGCCGAAGCCACTCCTCTGATGCAATGATTAATGACTGACAGTTGAAATGAAATGATATTAGAAAGTGTTGTTGGAATGAAAGATGACAAGGAAAACCGGACTACCCAGAGAAAAACCTGTCCCGCCTCCGTTTTGTCCAGTACAAATCTCACATGGAGTGACGGGGATTCGAACCACGAAACCCAGCGGTGAGAGGTCAGTGCGCTTCTGCCTAAGCCACGGAGGCTCACTCTTTCCAGAAGATCCTTTGTTGTTATTATTATTATTATTATTATTATTATTATTATTATTATTATTGGAAATACAACCATTATCAATTGTACTACATTACAATAAAAGTGGATATGTTTCATTGTTTCAACACAGTATGGCAAGAGATAATTTATGTTCACAATCTCATCAGTGAATGAAAGTTACAACAAAATATTGCTACTTTCACTTCCAATAACTATAGTATTCACCACATTACTAATCCCTTTAATAAGTATAACATTTATGTACAGTAACGGCGATTGGGGATTAAAAGTGCGGTGGCAAAAAAATATACAGTCAACAAACTGAGTACCCGGGTTTGTGGGATATAGTGGTCGAGGGGTGGGGGTAGGGGTGGGAGTGGGGGTTATATACATCAAACTGAAGAAAAAAGCTACAAAAGGTAAGTTTTTTGATGCTCTCTGACAAATTTCGACAGAGCAGTAAAGGTTGAGAATTTACCAATTCAAGTTTTTTTCAAGATATTGATCCAGTACTGCACAATAAAACTTTCACCAAAGGAACAATAGTAGCCATCAATTACAATTAAAAAGAAGTACAGCATGATTATACAATTAAAATCATTTAACATTTGACTACACACGAAGAAACTAACAGACACTGAAGAGAATGCCACACTGACAAATGCGTGCGGGAAGCGGGTGAATCATACCTGTGTTGGCAAAAAAATATATATTGTGCCATTTTCAAGGTATATGTGGCGGTACACCTCTTGATCGACTGTTGCTCCGGCTGCTCCTGTAAATAAAAACATTTAAATATACGTACCGCTCACGTAGACTTCATCTCCTTGGGCGTGGTGTCGTCCCTCAGTTTTCCTCGAGTTCGTCGGGCCACACAAATTTTAGGGGGGAGGAAGTAAAATATCGGCGGGTCAGCTAACTACCAATAACGGTACCCAAAGACTGAATTGAATTTAAATTAGCAAAAATTTTATTAACAAAATTGGGCAAAAAAGGAAAACAAAACAGAATCTAAATGAATTTAAATAAATTGGAATAAAGATAAAGAATATAATTGGAAGTAACAAAACTTAAGTCTTCCTAAAATCAACATCTACCTTACATAAACTTGACTGAAGGTCACAAATTGAAATAACAATCATCACCATCGAACTAATGACTCCAATGTCCATTAACACTCCAATAAATGAACCAATAGTCTGCCAAGACTTGCCACTCACAGAAAACATCCAATGACTTACATTCAAACTGTAAATTCAACTAAGCGGAAATTTTATAAATTATTGATTAATTAATTAACCAAATACTCAAAAATCGCAAATGGGCATCTTTCTTGATTCCAAATACTTATCAGTTTGACAATTTGCCCAACAGTTAAATCATAATTATGTGAACAAAAATGAGTGGAAAAGACAATAAAAACCCATGAACACTTCCCATTATGCCGGACAATATCTCATTAGTATTATATATCTTTGTCACAACAAAATAACTGGTGGCTAAACCAAGAAAAATCACCAATAACACAATATTACTTATGAACAACTCAATTATTATGTCATTATTAACCTCCTGTGATAGTTTGGACACTCAAAACAAAATAAATTAGGCCAAGTGCCTCAGTCATTACATTTATCAAATGAACCGCCTTTTCACATCATAAATTTACTTTACACTGGCGCTGTCTACACTTGTACTGAGAATAACCGAATTGTGTTGATCTATCGATACTGGAGGCAGGCTCCATCTATTTTAGTCAGTTTGCAGCGTTTGTCACATAACCTGTTACCCAAAAGTCGGTTCATTTGCATAATTAATTAGTAGTGGCGTCCAATTTTATTCGTTCGTTACGTTGCCTTCATGTCTGCGTAAAGAACTTGACTATGAATAACACGTGGCCCCATTAATTTAACACTTAAAATTCTTATGTACAAAAATATACACAGTACTGGAGAAACAATGTGCTCCAAACAAAAGAAGAAATCAAAATGCAAAATTAACCTAACTACTCCTAAATTTAAATCAAACAAATACAGTCAGATTCACGTACCTTCGGCCTCTACACTTTAAACACAGCAAATAAAAATATCAGAAAGGAAAGAAAAGAAAAGGAACAAAATTCTCAAAAATAACGTGACCGCTGCCTATCGAAAAATAATCTCTTTTTTGTTATGGCTTTACGTCGCACCGACACATATATGTCTTACGGCGACGATGGGACGGGAAAGGGCTAGGACTGGGAAGGAAGCGGCCGTGGCCTTAATTAAAGTACAGCCCCAGCATTTGCCTGGTGTGAAAATGGGAAACCACGGAAAACCATCTTCAGGGCTGTCGACAGTGGGGTTCGAACCTACTATCTCCCGAATACTGGATACTGGCCGCACGTATGCGACTGCAGATATCGAGCTCGGTGAAAAATAATCAAAAAACCCGGCAATTTCATAATGCAAAACATTGCTATCAAAAATGAACTTCCACTACAACTGAGTTGAATTTGGCGGCAATCCCAAAATATAAGACGTAAATGTCCGAAACCGATTTTCTCGAATTTAAAGAGAAATATGCGTCATCATGATCACAAATTAACTTTCAAAATTATACATTACTAGCTTGCTCTGTTTCTTGCCTCCACTCGGCCTCTTATTGGAATATCTCCGAGTGTTATGTCATCCCTGGAAAATATTTGCGTACTATAATTGTCACATGTGCTGTCGTATATTTAACTCTATTAGTCAAACTGATTACCATTCAATTCTCATATTTATCTCACTAATCTCAACGTAGCATTTATTTATCAACAAAGCCCCGCTCATTTCCACACGGGCTCAATAACTTTACTGATTCATCGTGTCGTTCTCATATTCATAAATGCGACATTATTATACGATATGGTCCTCAAGACTCTATTTTCCATCTCACAATTTATTACCATCAGGGACATTACTGCATCTATATTCTCGGTGTCTTCGATCTTTCATCTCATATTCATAAGCTGCCATGAATTTCAGAGCTAGCTGGCAACGATTCCTAACTCTAATATTGAATATAATAAACGAGATTGCCTGCCACACTCAACTGTCGAAAACTCGAAGCCATATACTCACGAAGAATTAAAGTCGAGCATTTAACAACTTACATCATCAAAACAAAGAAGAGAAAATCCAAAACCGGATGTCAAACTGTGATCACGTAAGATAACAATAACACAGATACGCTGTAATTACACGTCAGCTGATTTTAAAATAACTCGGCAACATCCACAAGAAACAAAAATACACTATTTACACCTATTATTATTATATTATGATAAGACTCGAAAATACATAGTGCAAGAAACACTTACTGTAAAGTAAAATTTTCCATACGTCAACAACATAAAACTCGTGTCCAAAAATGACTCAAATAAGATTAACGAGAAACTTAAGAGAATAGGATTATTATTTAATCATTATCGTGATTTTTACTGACACCCTGACATTTACACCCCGAATCGTTAGATGTAATTGCCATGGTCTCACTCCTACACAAACTAAGCTTTGGTACATGAATTTTATATATACAAGAATACCTGATATCACTAACCTAAAATTGACCACGAATCATTCACGGCATCATCAATTACATATCACATAAATACAACATGCTCTTTACCTTAGGTGCCGACAGGTGGGCTGGATCCTCATCAGCCTCCGCTACATGTTGTTTATTCCATCTTGCTCATCTTGCTGGAAACATCTGACATTTCGCACACCCGCTTTGGATCCATTTTAATTATGTAGCACTCGTAAGATTTGCCGAAGCACACGCACACTGGAATTCTTCACGGAAATATAATTTACACAGTATACACGGAATTAGCGCACATTGAGTTGGTGTTCGTTGTCAGACCACTAGGTCTGCAGAGCTCGCCCCTTCCGTTGTTTGTACAAGGGATTAAAAGTCATTCACCTCGCTCGGAAATAGAAAGTGTACATCCAATCCTTCTCCCGTTACATTCCAATAGTAACCAAGTTTCTCCCTCTAAAATAGCACGAGTAGTGCTTGGTCCGAATGTCTGGAATGAAACAGTAATTTTTATACAATGCGCAAATTTAATTGCAGAGTTTTTCTGATCAGTCACAGAGGATAACTATATAAAAATAATATTGTCCTACAGAATATAATGACTTCTTCTCTCAATTACTAGTGTGTAAGTTATGTGAGCTAGAAAACTGCTGTGAAACAAAATGTTCTGAAAAGTCCCATAGTTCAATCTGTGTTCTCCGTGCGGCTTACCACGTTAAGTGTTCATTTATAAAACGTCCTAGCAAAACAAATATCCTCAACATTTGACTGTAGTAAGTGTGTCAACATTTTCTATGACCTGATCTCCTAGTATTATCAGAGTTCTCCCAAATGTTCGTCACCTGATTAAACTCACGAATCACTCTAAGTGATGACTACAGTCGAGCCGCTGGCTGTCCGGCCCTGACGTTTCTCAGACAGTGTTGCCGATTTTGAACTATACGATATAAACAAACACACACACCTAAAATATTCCACGTATACGTAGATCAGATTGTGTGTTAATGCGACGGAAATGCGTACGAAAAGGTGCGAAAATTACCTCTAATATATTGAAAACCAACACTAGTGTAATAATAATAAACGTTCCAATTAAAATTAAGTGCACTCAATAACAGCGTAAATATAACAAAACATTCCAGTCGAAGTTATGCACATTCCAAGAACAGCGTAAAGATAATAACAAAACACTGCAGTCAAAGTTAAGCACGGTCAGAGAATAGAATAACCGTAACTCAAACCAGTAGGCGATAGACGTAATATAAAATAACAACATTAAAACCGAACTGTGTGAATAGTATCAGCGTAATTTTAATAAGTCAGAATAAAAAAACCCTGAAAATAGTATCAACGTGGCAATAAAAACGTCGCTTTTCACGGTTGTCCTATCTAGTTTCAAAGCGTCACAAACTCGATCCACCACTTTTGTAACAGGAAGAAGAGGCCCACCGTTATCACGCTCTTTCTCAAAATATTCACGTAGCCGGTATATAAATTCACGGCTTTGGCTCTTATAACAACTGACTTTTTTCTTATTCGTTTTCGATGATCCACTGGCGATGTCACAATAACGAAAACAAACGGCTTACACACACAGTGAATGCATGCACTTCATGCAGGCTAGCGAGCAACTGAGGCCACGTGTTTCTCTTCAAAGAAGTGGCATCACCGCACTAGCAGTACAAGAGAGTCATGGCGACAAGAACGGTGATTGGTGCTTACTGTAAAATCTTCAATCTGGCGCGCCAGTGACGTCAGGCATTGCAAACCGTGACGATTATTCTACCACTAGCAGAACTCTTAGTATTCTTTGTGGTAAAATACCTTTAATTAAAACAATAATATAAAATCGACGAGGGGTGTAGGTTTCAATGATTTAATATTAAAATCATACGGCACATTGTAAATTCATTAACAGTGTTTTCAAGGTTATATGCATAGTTTCAAATCGCCGCAGGTTGGCAATACTATTCTCTACTCTTACTTTTTCTTTTCATCACAGTCTGTCAGGGCCGGACAGCCAGCGGCTGGACTGTAATATGAGTAGCATGTTCACATACCATCATCCTGCGCTGCACTTGAAGACTTGACTGTAGGCTCAGAAATTGCAACTAAGACTGAGTGATCGGCCAAGTGTCACCACCAGTTTTGTAAATTCGGGAGACTCCGCCTCCCGAGTGATCCAACTGGAGGGGTGTGGCGTAGTGATATGACACCTTGGATTAAGTTTTCAACTGCCCGTAGATTTAATGTTCAGTAACTGCATTCTAATGATTCCTAAATTTGGTGTGATTCACCTGTTGCACTCCACTATCAGAAATGATCGTTGATTTCTTTATAAATTGAAACGCGTCATAGGGCCTATTTACTCACGCAGCATGGCGCATTCCCGCCATGAAACTCAGTTTCATGGGCGAACCCATTCTTCCACACAATGCTGATAACTTATTATTTACGGAATAATTAATCACATATTCACATAAATAATCCTCCAAATATTATATCCAGATTGTGACACGATATATTTCTACTTCCTTCGTCACCAAATCACGAAATACTGGATAAATATTCCCGCTGGAACAAGGCGGTTAAATTTTGGAATTTCTGATTGGCTAAAATCTTGCCGCGTGTCTTGGCTCGAGTGAAACCATTTTTCGTCAAGGGGTGACAGGTATTCCCTCTGTCTCTGTCACACAATTTGGGTGCGCCGCATTCCGTTGTCCCGTTTCCCGTGAGAAAACTGTGTAGAAAGTTTTGCACTAAGCGGCGTCATAAAATTATATTGGAGAAAGCTTTTAGCCAAACCTATTTCCGGTGCGTGATTTTAAAGAATTTCTGGGGATATATTTCCATCCTGGGTGGTCGCTGTGTGGAACTTTGTGAAATTGCTGGCTCTACCTCGCTATCTGCAGTATTCACATGCATGATTTTTAATAATTTAATTAACGCATCCCTCAGGCTAATCGCCTTATGGGTGCAATATATACATATATACACCCCTGCTACCCTTTCTCACAGCACGTGCTATGTCTCCACTACTTGCCGTGGCGCTAAACAAATCCTTGAGCCGCAACGAACGACATTTTGTGCGTATTTCCGCTAATAATTTAGTTAATAGTTAAAGAAAATAAAGGAAAGAATTAGCTGATAAGACAACAGGGCTTGTACAAATTGCTTTTATTTAAATAATTCCTATAATTCCCAGTTTCAGCCAGTAAAAATGCAAATAAAAATATAATATGCTCTCCAACAAGTGGGTGGGGAAACTGCCCCCCCCCCCTTGCCCCGCCTAATTGCCGCTATTCTTCATGTAGCATTCAGAACCATTAACAACAATTTCCACTTTTTCCATAATTCCAATTCCATAAATACATCCAACTAATTTGGGAGTTCAGACTAAAATGCTCTGACTGAAAAACCACCTATATACGTCGGACTGGAAGGAAATTTCATGTATGTAATCTTGAATAAGTCAGTGCAATAAAACCTAGTAACTTTTCTGCTATGAGTCAACATGTCAAATATTTTAATCATCATTTCACCAATATTCAACAGGATTTATATATAATGAGCTTCAATCAGAAAGGTATCCAACTAATTGGCTGAATGGTCTGGCCTTCGGTTTAGAGGGTGCCGGGTTCGATTCCCGGCCGGGTCGGGGATTTAAACCTTCATTGGTTAATTCCAGTGGCTCGGGGGCTGTCTCCAACATCCCTGCAACTAACACAGCACATGTAACACTATCCTCCTCCACAATAACACGCAGTTACCTAAATATGACAGATGCCACCCACCCTCATCGGAGGGTCTGCCTTACAAGAGCTGCATACGGCTAGAAATAGCCACACAAAATTATTATTATCAAAAAGGTCCCCTCCTTAACATTACTGATGAGTACTTCATATTTCTTGACCATTTGACCTTTAATATTAATGAAATATCTGAAAATAACAATATTCTTCTTGAGTCTATAATTCCCATAATTGCCAACTTTTATGATAAGAAATTCAACAAGTATCTAATTAGCAATCATCTACATGCATCTTGCCAATACTCCCCCCTATTTCTCTCTGCTTCCCCCCCCCCAGCCACTTCCTCCCATCACCTTGAGCCCAAACCTCCACCAAGCTCCTACAAAATCACAAATCATTATTACTGTTATTTTTGGAAATACAACCGCTAACAATTGTACTACATTACAATAAAAGTTGACATGTTCCATTGTCTCAACACAGTGCGACAAGAGGTGATTTATGTTTCCAGTCTCATCAGAGAATGGAAGTCACAACAACATTTTGCTACTTTCACTTTCAACAATAATAGTATTCACCACATTACTAATCCCTTTGCTAAATATAACAATCATGTAGCATTTAGAACCATGAACTTCCACTGCAACATCAAGGGGTAGGCCAAATACACTTGGTTTTTCTATATTTCCATCTTTTTCTTAGCTTTCCTAAATCCCATTAATTTTGTCCCTTTCTAGATACGGTATCTAATCACATACCTCATTCACTTTATATTTTCACATAACAACTAGGATATCACTTTAGGACTTAACTTCTCCTACTCTGCATTAAAATGGAGATCATTACAATCTCTGATAAATATAGAAGACTACAGCTACACACAAAAGCTTTGCATTATCGATCAGTGTCAATCATTGCAAGTAGTCCACTTCATGACCGTATCGATGAGTATAATCAACAAGAATAATTAAAGAACCACCTAATCGATACTTTATTTTTTTGCGTTGGGCAAAATTAAATAAACATTATCTCTCACAGAACATGTTTCGACCACAGTGGTCCATTAGGTGGTTCTTTAATTATTCTTGTTGATTCAGTGTCAGTCAGACACACACATTTTATGTATCTAGGCACACTTTATACTTTTATACGTTCATTCAGAAATAACAATCTAGATGGTCAGTGTACAATTTTAAGTTGAAGTATGGTCATCACTTTATTTTAACTTTAGACATCAAGATTTTAAGGCAATATATTGCTAATAACATGATGGACTTAATACGTAACTTTTAGAATCATTAACTCCATTGACTGTACTTGTTCTCTTGCACATTGTGTTCTCTTTTCATAGGATTTTCACAGTTCCTTTTGACTAGTTTAAATGGACAATTCACCTTCATATATTAGATATCCATGTACTCATTTCATGGTTGTTTTTTATCCTGTTAATTGATTTGTTAGCTGTTGATGATCATTACTTTGATTAAAACTAGTACTATGATGAAAATCTTTGAATGAGTTAATTTTAACTATCTCAAATCTAATATATTGATTAGATTGATCTAAACTTTTATTTTTGGAAGTAAAGTTATATTGATCAATATGAGTTTTAACATAAATCATCATCATCATCATTTTACAGTTCCAGTTTCCCGGGTACTGTTGGTGAGCCTCTTCCGTTCTGTCTTGTTGAGATACGTTCTGTTGTTAATGACGTCCTCCAGTGTCCTTCCCTGATCTGCAATGTCCATCTTTACGATATCCATCCAGTGGGTTTTTGGTCTTCCCACCATCTGTTTCCCTGCCACATGTCTCTCCAAGTTAACATATTTTGTCGTTGTTGGCTCCTTCCTCATTACATGCCCAAACCACCTCAGTCTGGACATGTTGACCCGATCTAACAATGATGTAACAATCCAAGCTTCCTTCCTAACCACATCATTCCTTAACTTGTCCAGTTTGGTTTTTTGAATTGTGGACCTAAGGAACTTCATCTCGGATGCCTGCAACCTAGATGAATCTTTCTTAGTGAGGGTGCAGGTTTTAATACCATAGGTTAAGATTGATATGAAGTACTGATGGAACATCACCAGCTTTGATTTTGTTGGTACTTTGGGATCCCAGAGGAGTGTTCGTACTTGCTGGCAAAAGTGAGAGCTCTTCCGCATTCTATTTGCCACATCTTTTGTTGCTAGTGTATCTCGAGATATTATACTGCCGAGGTATGTAAAGCTTTCCACACTTTCTAGTGGATGGTTTAGGACTTCGATCACTACTACTGATCTGCATTTAGGGCAGTCGCCCAGGTGGCAGATTCCCTATCTGTTGTTTTCCTAGCCTTTTGTTAAATGATTGCAAAGAAATTGGAAATTTATTGAACATCTCCCTTGGTAAGTTATTCGAATCCCTAACTCTCCTTCCTATAAACGAATATTTACCCCAACTTGTCATCTTGAATTCCAACTTTATCTTCATATTGTGATCTTTCTTATTTTAAAGACACCATCCAAACTTATTCGTCTACTGATATCTCCCTTCTCCAACTCAGTCGGGGTCCACAGGATCACCGAAGAAATCCGGCAAGCCATCTGCCGGCTCTCCTCCCAAAAAGAGAGAAACGGTGGGCAAGAGCGAGAGGGCCAGACGCCCTCTTGTTCGATCACTTTCTGGAGAACCTAGTTCTCCCAGGAAGAAGGCCCACTGTTCCAGACCAATAAGATCACCGTCCGCGGAGACTGAACTCATTGTCGTGGATGGTGACGACAATACCGACAACAACGGCGGAAAATGGCAGGTAGTTGACAAAAAGAAGGGCAAGCAATTGTCCTAATTTCGCAACACTACCAATCCACACAATGGCACTATTGCAGTGGAACTGCAGTAGTTACCACTGTCGCCTAGCTGAGTTACGTCAACTGATATCCGTCTATGCGGCCTCCATAGTCTGTCTACAGGAATCTCGTTTGAGACCTGGACACGACTATGAGAGGATATCGTCTTTATTCCAAAGACAGAGTAGCTGTGGATGGCGCGGCAACTGGGGGCGTTTGTACCCTAGTTCGCTCCGACATCTTCAGCGAAGAAGTACCGCTCCGTACTCAGCTAGATGCAGTTGCAGTTCGCACTCCGTTGCCAGTAATGACAACGGTTTGCAACGTGTACTTTCCACCGGATTATAACCTTGATATGCATGCACTACAAGATTTGATCGCTCAGTTGCCTCCTCCTTTCCTCATGCTGGGGGATGTGAACGCCCGTAACACACTATGGGGTTCTCCGTCTTCCTGTTCTAGGGGGAGGAAGCTCGAGCGAATGATCAACCTATTTGATCTTTGTGTGCTCAATACAGGGGAACCGACACATTTCAGTAGCGCGCATGGCACATTCTCACACCTGGATGTCACTTTGTGTAGCCGTGCGCTAGTTCCCCTGCTACGGTGGCAAGTTCACGACGACCTCTGTGATAGCGACCACTTCCCGATTATTCTGTCTCTCTTGAATCAAAGACAGTCCGAAGTACCCAAGCGCTGGTTACTTCGGCGGGCAAATTGGCCAGAATTTACAAAACGCGCAGTGATGGCTGATGATATGCTGGAGTCTGTTGACGACCACGTCTCTTCCATTACTACTGGAATTTTGGCTGCTGCAGAGGAAACAATTCCTTCCTCGTCCGGTATTCGTCGCCGGAAACAGGTCCCATGGTGGACGGACGAAATTGCAGCAGCCATACGTGATCGCCGACGGGCTTTTAAGCATTATCGTCGGAATCCTACGATGGCCAATCATATCGCATTTAAGCGTCTGCGCGCGAAGGCCCGTTTTTTGATTCGAGAAAGTAAGAAAGCTACGTGGGAAAAGTATGTGTCATCCATCACGGCACATACTCCGTCATCACAAGTGTGGACAAAACTCCGCCGTATTGTCGGAGTACAGAATGTGCCCTCAATACCCGGAATCTCCATTAATGGAGATATAGTTACGATTCCTTTAGTCACTGCAGACCACATCGCGTCACATTTCGCAGATACGTCCAGCTCTAGGAGATACGACCCTGCATTTCTTCCAATTAAGCGCGAAGCAGAGGCCCACCATCTCTCTTTTGCCTCTAGTGCTTCGCATCCCTACAACGTGGCCTTCACGGAGTGGGAGTTGCAAAGTGCACTTGCGCTATGCAGAGATACGGCTCCTGGACCGGACAAAATCCATAATCAAATGCTTGAGCATTTGAGTGACAGATGTATCAAGGATATCCTCACCCTATTCAACAGAATATGGAGTGAGGGAGTGTTTCCACCTCAATGGCGTGAGGGAATTGTAATACCAATTCCCAAGCCAGGTAAAGATCCAAAACTTCTGGATAGTTATAGACCAATATGCCTTACAAATGGCTTCTGTAAGATATTTGAAAGGATGGTTAACCGGCGTCTTGTGTGGGCCATGGAAAGGGAGGGCCTCCTGTCTAACTACCAGTGTGGTTTTCGCTCTCATCGGTCTGCCACTGATCATCTGGTCAGACTGGAGAGCGCCATTCAGGAGGCCTTTCTTCGGAAGGAACACCTAGTCGCCGTATTTTTTGACCTGGAAAAAGCTTACGATACTACCTGGCGATATGGGATTCTCTCCACTCTACACCAGTGGGGATTTCGGGGAAATTTGCCAACGTTTATTGAGAACTTGATGTCCCTCCGTCTCTTTCGAGTCCGAGTAGGGAATGCATTTTCTCAATATTACGTTCAGGAAAATGGAGTACCTCGGGGATCGGTACTGAGTGTCACGCTGTTCGCAATCGCCATCAACGGCATAGTTGCCGCTGCTGGGCCCGCAGTCGTTCCATCGCTGTATGTAGACGACTTAGCTCTACATTACAGCTCCGGAAGGGTGGCGTTTGCAGAGAGACAGCTACAGCAAGCTATTAACCTGGGCCCTGCAACATGGTTTTCAGCAGCGAAACCTCAGTTGTACACTTCTGTCGACGTCGGCCTGTGCATCCCGAACCAGAGCTCCGCTTGCGAAACAGTGTCTTACCAGTGGTTGACACCTGCAAATTCCTGGGTCTCCATTTTGATAAGAGACTTACGTGGCAGCCCCACATCCGTCAGTTAAAGGTTGCCTGCATGAAGAGACTTAACATGCTTAAGTTTCTCAGCGGCACTTCGTGGGGGGCTGACCGTGCGGTACTGCTACGATTTTACACGGCGACGGTCCTCTCCCGAATTGACTATGGAAGTGCGGCTTATGGCTCAGCATCAAAATCTACGCTGAGCCTTTTAGACAGTATTCACCATAGTGGAGTAAGGCTGGCAACGGGTGCTTTCCGTACTAGCCCCATTCCCAGTCTGCTCGCTGAAGCGGGAGTTCCACCTTTACGGATAAGGAGGCAGCAGTTACTCCTAACGTACGCTGCCAAAATTCGTGAAATGCCGCTACATCCAAGCTATCAATGCATCTATCGCACCCAATACCACCAGCGGTGCCAAGAGCGGCCGAATGCCACACGGTTGGGTTTCGGATTGATAGCTTGTGTCATGATTTGAATATTGATATCGGTGGTTGTCTTGAACGAACTCTTAGCGAGGTACCTCCGTGGTTGGTTCCGCGACCAGATATACGTCTAGATCTGCTCCGTGGACCCAAGGTGAACACGGATTCCTCCGTTCATCGGAGGTATTTCCAGGACTTTGTTCACCAATATCCGGCCGCGAGACTTATCTTCACGGATGGTTCTAAAATCGGAGATAATGTTGGTTGCTCTTTTGTCATTGATGATATGAGTACGAAGATCTCGCTCCCTAAAGTATGTAGCGTGTATACTGCAGAGCTTTACGCCATCTTAGAGGCTCTGCAGTTTGCACTGCGTGACGAAAGAAGCCACTTTCTGTTGTGTACCGATTCGTTAAGCTCTCTGCAGTCTATTGAAACCCACTGGTGCAGCAGATACATGACCTTCTAGCCAGGTTAAGCGATGCTAGCACCAGAATTACTTTCGCGTTGGGATTGCGGGAAACGAACTTGCGGATGAAGCAGCAAAGGAAGCTGCACTTTTACCTCCAAGACCCGTCAATGTACCTGCTAAGGATATTTGTTCTCAGCTACGTCGAACCATCTTGGCGTTCTGGGAATCGGAGTGGCTAGATATCCGAATTCCCAACAAGCTGAGAGCAATTAAGAAGACAACTACCGTGTGGCGGTCCTCTTTCCGACCTTCACGGAGAGAGGCCATAGTACTGTGCAGGCGGAGGATAGGTCATTTACGATCCACGCACTCTTATCTCCTAAAGAGGGAAGACCCCCCAGTGTGTTCTTGTGGTGCCGAATTCACCGTGGCCCACATCCTCACAGAGTGCGCCGATCTCTCTGGCCTAAGACGGAGCCTCGGCCTGCAGGAAACACTCGAACGCATACTAGCCGATGACGCGACTACTGCTGATCTCGTCATCCGCTTTATGTGCGACAGTGGACTTATCAAGGGTATGTAAATTACAAGTGTACTGTTCACGTTCCCTTTTGATACCTTAGTAATCCTTTCGGCCTAGTTTTATAATTATTTTTTGTTTTATTTTGTACTGCGTTTCCAAAATCCTTTGTTGAATAAATAATTTTGTTTTATATTTTAAATTTCTTTTCCACTTATTTGTTCAGAGAGGATGATTATCTCGTTGTACTTCCTCTTAAAACAAAAATCACCACCACCACCTGTCCCCCCACGCCATCGCTCCACTAACAGCTCGGAACATACCACTTAGTCGAGCAGCTCGTCTCCTTTCTCCTAGTTCTTCCCAGCCCAAACTTTGCAACATTTTTGTAACGCTACTCTTTTGTCGGAAATCTCCCAGAACAAATCGAGCTGCTTTCCTTTGGATTTTTTCCAGTTCCTGAATCAGGTAATCCTGGTAAGGGTCCCATACACTGGAACCATACTCAAGTAGAGGTCTCACCAGAGACAAATATGCTCTCTCCTTTACATCCTTACTACAACCCCTAAATACTCTCATAACCATGTGCAGAGATCTGTACCCTTTATTTACAGTCATATTTATGTGATTACCCCAATGAAGATCTTTCCTTGTATTTATATCTAGGTATTTACAACGATCCCCAAAGGGAACATTCACCCCATCAACGCAGTAATTAAAACTGAGAGGACTTTTCCTATTTGTGAATCTCACAACCTGACTTTCATCCCCGTTTATCATCATACCATTGCCTACTGTCCATCTCACAATATCATCGAGGTCATTTTGCAGTTGCTCACTATCTTGTAACCTATTTATTACTCTGTACAGAATAACATCATCTGCGAAAAGCCTTATCTCTGATTCCACTTCTTTACACATATTGATATACAGGGTGAAGCGAAATTCGCGCACTCGGGCGTCGCAGCGCGACTCCTCACATGCCAGCAATAAAAAAATGTCTCTCACAAACTTTCGTCCTGCGAGTATATCCGGCAGAAAACCGACGTTGAAGATTAGCAATCTGGCAACACTGTAACCACATGTAGGGCAACTACCTCTGTCAGCACATGGTACTCGTGCTGTACAGTTGGTGCAGTGGATAGAGTTGTGGGTTGTCATGCAGGAGGTCGAGTGGTCGGTCGTGGGTTGATGCGAATGTAGTCCAGGTGGTACGGTATCTGGCATCTTAATCGTAAACAGCGATTGCAGCAGGTCCTCTAGAAACCATTTGCACTTACATACTACGATCCTAGAAATGGACGAACATTCGTTTTCATTGGTTAGCTTTGAAAGACGCCCTTTCCACGTCGTGGGCGTGAATTTATTCGCACCACTTCATCTACTAGATGCGTTACAACGTGTTCAGCGTTACTAAATTTTGTAAATATAGGATACATGTGGCCTAAGAAACGGTCTCTTACTGTATGCCAGTATCTAAAGTCCGATGGAAATTAGCAAATAAGAAAGGGCCTCAACACAGGATCGAACCCTCGACCTCCTGCATGCTAACCCGAAATCTATCCACTGCACCAACTGTACTGCACACCTGTTACGTGCTGACAGAGGTAGTTACCCTACATGTATTTCCAGTGTTGCCAGATTGCCACTCTTTAACGTCCTTTTTCCGCCGGATATACTCGCAGGACGATCTTTTGTGAGAAAGATTTTTTTTATTGCTGGCATGTGAGGAGTCGCGCTACGACGCCCGAGTGCGCGAATTTCGCTTCACCCTGTATATAGGAAAACATAAAGGTCCAATAATACTGCCTTGCGGAATTCCCCTCTTAATTTTTACAGGGACAGATAAGGCTTCACCTACTCTAATTCTCTGAGTTCTATTTTCTAGAAACAGAGCCACCCATTCAGTCACTCTTTCGTCAAATCCAATTGCACACATTTTTGTCAGTAGTCTCCCATGATCTACCCAAACAAATGCCTTAGATAAGTCAATCGCAAGACAGTCCAATTGACCTCGTGAATCCAGGATATCTGCTATATCTTGCTGGAATCCTACAAGTTGGGCTTCAGTGGATTAACCTTTCCTAAACCCAAACTGTCTTCTGTAAAACCATTTATTAATTTTGCAAACATGTGTTATATAATCAGAAAGAATGCTTTCCCAAAGCTTACATACAATGCACGTCAAACTGACTGGCCTGTAATTTTCAGCTTTACGCCTATCACCCTTTCCTTTATACACAGGGTCTACTATAGCAACTCTCCATTCATTTAGTAAAGTTCCTTCATGCAAACAAAAATCAAACAAGTACTTCAGATATGGTGCTATATCCCGACCCATTGTCTTTAGTATATCCCGAAACATTATCAATTCCAGCTGCTTTTCTAGTTTTCAACTTTTGTATTGCCCCCATTTTTCCCGAGCTAAGCCCAGCCATCGAGCGATGAGTCCCAAGGTGGACCGTTCGATCGTTGGCTATCACTTTCTAGAGGCATTTAAGGGTTATAGGATTGATGACCAAGCAGGATAAAAAGAAATATTAAAACAACACTCTGACATTTATTCACATAAGCAATTAAACAACAAAATATTCTTGCTAATATTTCCTTTTTATATAACAGAGCTTTCATAATATCGGGTTTCTTCCTCGATTTAGAGTGACTTGTGTTCATATCTCCAGCTCTACTGTGCTGTAAATGAAACCAAAGAAGTAATTAGGCCACTTGCCTTTTTAAACCAAACATTTGACTGAAAGAACTAAATAAACATGTGTTCAAAGTTTCTCCAATTTAAAGTTGCCTCAACACGTGGTATTTACTATGTACACAACTGAATTAGTCATTTACAATATTTAATAATGGTTAACGACACTAACATGAACTTCAGTAGCAAAGAAAAACTGTTTCCAAAATTCTCAAAATTGATTAATTATTATCTCGATTATTATCATTATTATTATCATTATTTTGTCATACAGTTAATCTGTTTCATTGTAACACGATCGTGTTCTTACCAATTCTCCACCGCATCATTTATCTAATGTTCATCATTAATATTTCAGAGTAATGATTTTTGATTAATTATTAATGACTTATTTTTACAATGTTCCAAAGCAATCATGCGGCTGACAAAATTTCTACCTTTAATCTTTGCATTTCATTTCTATTCAAATTAATCTTAAAGTATTTCAGATTTTTAGAAATTTACATTGCCAACGTGTGAGCTAGTTAAATAAATTTTGTTACAAATCGAGTGCCTTTACAAAGTAACGAGATGATCTTTCCTTTTAAATCTCGCAAATAAAAATTAAATTCCTTCCTAGTCTTCCTTGACTTAATTTAATTAAACTTTCCCTTAAGGGCATGAAATTATTTCTTAAGGCAACACACAACGATGAATGTGATCCGCGTCACGGCGAGTGCGCGACCAGATCAAAATTAAATGAAATAAACATGGCACAAGAGAAATATACACATTTACACACACATTCACACTAGGGAAACACGTTTTATGTACACTATTTACAACGAATCCTGACTTGGCAATTTTAGTTATGATTTTTATCGATGATCGGGACGCGTAATGTCTCGCAAAAATAATTCGTGCACAGAAATTCTCTTACATTAATGGTGGCTAGTGATCGAAGTCATGAGTATCACTTGATCGAAATACATTTCACATATTAGCGCAAGTTCATCTAATTCATGAGATTATAATGGAAGATTCTAGTAAAATCCATAAGCACTACCATCATGTGGGCTACAGGTTGAATTTACCGCAAGCGTGAGCCTTACTCGCATTATTTTTACTTCCTACCTGTGAAATACACTCACAAACACGTGCTCCACTAATTATAATCTATCTTGCGCTCCAAATACACAAGAATAAATCAATATCACCACTAATTCATCATTTACTCAATTATGCAACAAATATCCCTCAGGATAGGCCATATTCCAGACCCTTCATGAACAGAGCACATTCTATCTCACATTTAGGAATTCTACAGTAGTTTTATGGCTCACGAGCGTTTACTTCTGTTTTACCCGATCTTTAATCAATATTATTATTATTTAAGTGATTATTACATCTACTGATTCTCCTGGAATGTCGTAAAATTAGACGACTTCATCATAAAAAACAACAAGTGATTTTAAAAGACACTAGGTTCGACCCTATTCACTCAAAATGTACACGCAAATTTTCCGTCCGGTAACGTTCAATGTTACAAAGACAGTAGATTTATCGTGTGGTCAGTGATTATTAAACTTAAGCTCCTTAAGCATGGGAAGTCAGTCAAAGACAACCTACATGTCTACTCTAATAGATTCCAAAATCTCATTCACACGTACCTAGTCTACCATGACACCTTAAGAAGTAGGAAAATGAAATATTTCTAACTACAGCAAACTGATAGATCTACGACTTAAGAAGAAAGATCTCTAGTTGTACAAAAGATAGGACAGATAAATTAAATTAAAAAGGTACTCAAGTTTTTGTAGAGTTCGATTCCCGTCGACAGTCAGTTATTTCAGCATACTCCGGCCAGCCTTCTTCCAATTACCAGAGACGCCTTACATTTTTACAGCTCCATGGAGGCTCTGCGATGGATGTCCCTCGATGAAATGATGTTGGTAGTTGCGGAATTCTTCATCTTGAGATCTTCAATTCCAAGACGTCTTCGTTGATTGCTGGTCACAAGCTGTAACTGAGATGACAAAATTAAGTATTTTGCACAAGCACACGCAGAATATAAACAGCTCGTCTACACTGTCACACTTAACTTGGCTCCTAGGTGTTTTTATTCCACAGAATTCACTAATTATCAGACTAAATTCTGGTAGAACGGGCGTCGACTTGTCTTGAAATTTCTCCTTCCACGTGGTCCGGTGATGTGATGTCTCTCACAGCAAACAAGTATTAAGAAGAGCGTAAAGCGAAGAGTATTAAGCATTAAGAGAGCGATCCACTCGAAGCAAGGCCTTTTATATCTAATTAGCCCAGGAAGGCGTGTTCTTCAGCGAGTACGGTAATTGGCTGATGATCACCTTTAATTTGCGCAGACTATTCTAGAAACAGGCTGAGTCGCGCGTGCGAAGGTAGTCACGTGGTTAGCTATAACCTTGACACAGTCCTGCCGGTGACGTATCGCACCCCTCTGAACGACAAAAAAAACTCGTTCACGGCTCGCCACAAGTTCCCAAGTGATGTGTTGCAGCTTCAAGCAGACAATAAAATCTTTGCTTTCCACTTGTTAAAATATTTATAAGATCGCCAATTTTCACGGGGACATCTCTCCCTTGGTTGGAGTATAATTTCGTTTGTAGATGAAATTATTACATAACAGTGTCCATTACTATTGTTCCGGAAAATTGGTTGTTGAATCACCTGGTAGTAACTCAGTTGAGCTCGCGATAGGTGTGAGACTCGGAGTTCTTCGTTCCGCTCCTGGCATCCAGTAGCCTAGTCTCTCCATACAGGGTGTTTCTCAAGTTTTATTTCCATCTTCAGTAACTTATTTTTCCCTTTTAACAAATGGTTACACGGTGTCAGCTAGTGGTGTAGGTGTTCGGTAGAGTCTATGCGTCGACCTGTATCGCACTTCCTTCTTAAAGTTTAGTGATTTTGCCTTCAGGATTCGTTCTCTCTCTTCTCATTGGAGATGAGGTCTTTTCTTAATGGCACCTTGGCTGTGCTCCTGACTCGAGTTGTTATGTTGGCTTCCCCGAGCCTTGGCCTCTTGGTATTGAAGGCTTTCCGCTCCCACGATATCAGGGTTGGTATCCTGGGTTTGGATTGCTCTTCGCCATCGTTCGTTTTCCTGCGTCGAATTTTGAAGGTCTTTTAGATATTTTTCCTTTTCTTCTTCTCGCCAGTCTCTCCTTCCTCTTGAGTGGCGGAAGTCCTGGTTTCGGTTCCAGCTCCTTCGGTAATCTGAGTATGGACGCTTCCTCTCGTTACGTCTGGAATATTCCCAGTTTCTAATGGGTCTATTTCTGCGTACGGGCGATCGATCACGAGGTGAATCTTGCCCTCCAGGGTTACGTTTCCACGTTCTCCCTTGGTTGACTGATTTCGATTCTTCCTCCTTATTCGTTGTTACCTGATGGATCTGAGGTTCCGAGTTTCGTCCCTGACGAACTGGTTCTTTGGACGTCATGTCTAATTGTCTTAGCAACGCCTCAGCCTGAATTGCAGATTGCGTATTTGAGGCTATCATGATCCTCTGCACATCTGGTGGTAACTGTCGGGTGATCAACTTAACCAACTCAGGTTCTGATGGCGGTGAGTCTAGTTCCCTTAATTTTCTTAATTGGCTGGACAGGAAGTCCGCATATCTCGTGGGCGTAGATGATGCATATTTCCTGGCGTATAACTCCGTCCTAAGGTTGTATTGGACGTCGCTATTCCAGTACTTCTCCAGGAATGCTTTCTTGAAACTTTCGAAATCGTCAAACGAAAATCGAAATGCGACAAACCAGGTATGAACTGAGTCTTCCAGGAATTTTTCGGTGACTCTTAGCTGCCTTTCTGGTGGAATTTTCGCATCGCGAAAGTAATCCTGCAGTTCCCGAATAAAGCCTTTCGGAGTCACATTTCCTCTAACGTTATTGAATTTCTTGGGTTGGTCTTCGTGAAGACGAATTATATTTACTATTTGCGTCTGGCCGGTTGTATTCATTTGAGACGCATTTACTGTCGGCTCTGAAGAAATGTCGATTGTATTCGCAGCGCCTGTCCCTGCAGTTGCAAGTGGAGTTGACGTCAGACCCGTGCCGGTTACACGTTGCTCCAGTAATGCCTGCTTCTCTAGCAATGAGTTGGTGACCTTGCTAGTGTTCTCGTTCTGGATTTTCAGGAGATGCATTTCATGTACAAGCTCCTTAATTCCATCCGTGTACTCCTTTCGAATCCCTTCGGTTTCAGTTTTTGACTCAGTCGTGACCTTGTGTATGGCATTCATCAGGGTGGTTTTGATGGTTTTTATTTCGCCCCAACTATCCTCAAGCGACTCGTGGATATAATCCATCCGTTCCGAGGTATCGACTTGGGATGTCTCGATTTTGTCGAGAATGCCCTTTTCGACCTGTTGTAGTTTCTCGTTTAATCCAATGAATTTCTTCGCCCAAGCCGTTTTCGTAACCTTAAGGTCCTCTGAATTTGCGTCAATCTTTTCCTCAATATTCAGGAATGATTGTTCAACTTCGCCCTTGTATTTGTCGATTCCAGTTAATATGTCCTGCTGAACGTTTGCCAGTCGTTCACTGAATTCATTGGACATGCCCGCCATAGACTTGGCAATGTTTTCGTTTACCTCCTTTTTCATAGTAGCGAAATCATTTTTGACTATTACGAGCTCGCTCTGCACTGAGGCTAGCTTGCCGTTAAAAAGTTTAATGTCCGAACATATTTTTCCTAAACCTTCTTCAGTTTGGTTTTTAATGTCCGTCAACTTTTCTTCAATAGCTTCCCCGAGAGATTTTTCGAGGTTTATTTGTGCGTCACTGAGATCACTAAGTCCTTTTTCTAAGTGTACCTGAGTGTCACTAAGTTTTCTCTCTAAGTGTAATTGATTTTCACTAAGTTTTTCCTCTAAATTTTTCTCTAAGTTCACCTGACTATTATTAAGTTCAAAGAGTCCTTTCTCTAAGTTTTTCTCTAAAGTTTTCTCTAGGTTGGCCTGATTTCCGTTAAGTTTTTCCTCTAAGTGAGCCTGATTTTCATTAAGTTTTTGTTCTAAGTTGGCATTTATCCTCTCTTCCATTGCCAACAACATCTGCCTTAAGTCCTCCATAGTTACAATTATTCATTAAATGGCTATTCTGGTATTGGAAGGATTCTAACCGGACTACTGAAATATTGGGAATCGAACTCTATCAAATTTGTGAAGGCACCGATTTGTCGATATCATGAAAGTTCCAAATTTTCACCAATATCGGTCACAATTATGAGTCTAACTTTAATTAATTATCATCGCAGCAAATTCAAATTTCTAATTACCAGCAAGAATTTGTTTTTAACAATATTCATACAAGTTACATTTAACATGTGCTTATGTTAGCCACAAGAATTTGGGCGAATAAATGTGTCAGAGTCAGCCTAATTTAATTGGTCATCTGATCTTGTCAATGTCATAAACACTGGACAGCACAAGATCATTTTCGAGCTTGGATAAGCCAATCTCGAGCCCCACGCTTGGATTAAGCCATCTTAAATGCCCCCATTTTTCCCGAGCTAAGCCCAGCCATCGAGCGATGAGTCCCAAGGTGGACCGTTCGATCGTTGGCTATCACTTTCTAGAGGCATTTAAGGGTTATAGGATTGATGACCAAGCAGGATAAAAAGAAATATTAAAACAACACTCTGACATTTATTCACATAAGCAATTAAACAACAAAATATTCTTGCTAATATTTCCTTTTTATATAACAGAGCTTTCATAATATCGGGTTTCTTCCTCGATTTAGAGTGACTTGTGTTCATATCTCCAGCTCTACTGTGCTGTAAATGAAACCAAAGAAGTAATTAGGCCACTTGCCTTTTTAAACCAAACATTTGACTGAAAGAACTAAATAAACATGTGTTCAAAGTTTCTCCAATTTAAAGTTGCCTCAACACGTGGTATTTACTATGTACACAACTGAATTAGTCATTTACAATATTTAATAATGGTTAACGACACTAACATGAACTTCAGTAGCAAAGAAAAACTGTTTCCAAAATTCTCAAAATTGATTAATTATTATCTCGATTATTATCATTATTATTATCATTATTTTGTCATACAGTTAATCTGTTTCATTGTAACACGATCGTGTTCTTACCAATTCTCCACCGCATCATTTATCTAATGTTCATCATTAATATTTCAGAGTAATGATTTTTGATTAATTATTAATGACTTATTTTTACAATGTTCCAAAGCAATCATGCGGCTGACAAAATTTCTACCTTTAATCTTTGCATTTCATTTCTATTCAAATTAATCTTAAAGTATTTCAGATTTTTAGAAATTTACATTGCCAACGTGTGAGCTAGTTAAATAAATTTTGTTACAAATCGAGTGCCTTTACAAAGTAACGAGATGATCTTTCCTTTTAAATCTCGCAAATAAAAATTAAATTCCTTCCTAGTCTTCCTTGACTTAATTTAATTAAACTTTCCCTTAAGGGCATGAAATTATTTCTTAAGGCAACACACAACGATGAATGTGATCCGCGTCACGGCGAGTGCGCGACCAGATCAAAATTAAATGAAATAAACATGGCACAAGAGAAATATACACATTTACACACACATTCACACTAGGGAAACACGTTTTATGTACACTATTTACAACGAATCCTGACTTGGCAATTTTAGTTATGATTTTTATCGATGATCGGGACGCGTAATGTCTCGCAAAAATAATTCGTGCACAGAAATTCTCTTACATTAATGGTGGCTAGTGATCGAAGTCATGAGTATCACTTGATCGAAATACATTTCACATATTAGCGCAAGTTCATCTAATTCATGAGATTATAATGGAAGATTCTAGTAAAATCCATAAGCACTACCATCATGTGGGCTACAGGTTGAATTTACCGCAAGCGTGAGCCTTACTCGCATTATTTTTACTTCCTACCTGTGAAATACACTCACAAACACGTGCTCCACTAATTATAATCTATCTTGCGCTCCAAATACACAAGAATAAATCAATATCACCACTAATTCATCATTTACTCAATTATGCAACAAATATCCCTCAGGATAGGCCATATTCCAGACCCTTCATGAACAGAGCACATTCTATCTCACATTTAGGAATTCTACAGTAGTTTTATGGCTCACGAGCGTTTACTTCTGTTTTACCCGATCTTTAATCAATATTATTATTATTTAAGTGATTATTACATCTACTGATTCTCCTGGAATGTCGTAAAATTAGACGACTTCATCATAAAAAACAACAAGTGATTTTAAAAGACACTAGGTTCGACCCTATTCACTCAAAATGTACACGCAAATTTTCCGTCCGGTAACGTTCAATGTTACAAAGACAGTAGATTTATCGTGTGGTCAGTGATTATTAAACTTAAGCTCCTTAAGCATGGGAAGTCAGTCAAAGACAACCTACATGTCTACTCTAATAGATTCCAAAATCTCATTCACACGTACCTAGTCTACCATGACACCTTAAGAAGTAGGAAAATGAAATATTTCTAACTACAGCAAACTGATAGATCTACGACTTAAGAAGAAAGATCTCTAGTTGTACAAAAGATAGGACAGATAAATTAAATTAAAAAGGTACTCAAGTTTTTGTAGAGTTCGATTCCCGTCGACAGTCAGTTATTTCAGCATACTCCGGCCAGCCTTCTTCCAATTACCAGAGACGCCTTACATTTTTACAGCTCCATGGAGGCTCTGCGATGGATGTCCCTCGATGAAATGATGTTGGTAGTTGCGGAATTCTTCATCTTGAGATCTTCAATTCCAAGACGTCTTCGTTGATTGCTGGTCACAAGCTGTAACTGAGATGACAAAATTAAGTATTTTGCACAAGCACACGCAGAATATAAACAGCTCGTCTACACTGTCACACTTAACTTGGCTCCTAGGTGTTTTTATTCCACAGAATTCACTAATTATCAGACTAAATTCTGGTAGAACGGGCGTCGACTTGTCTTGAAATTTCTCCTTCCACGTGGTCCGGTGATGTGATGTCTCTCACAGCAAACAAGTATTAAGAAGAGCGTAAAGCGAAGAGTATTAAGCATTAAGAGAGCGATCCACTCGAAGCAAGGCCTTTTATATCTAATTAGCCCAGGAAGGCGTGTTCTTCAGCGAGTACGGTAATTGGCTGATGATCACCTTTAATTTGCGCAGACTATTCTAGAAACAGGCTGAGTCGCGCGTGCGAAGGTAGTCACGTGGTTAGCTATAACCTTGACACAGTCCTGCCGGTGACGTATCGCACCCCTCTGAACGACAAAAAAAACTCGTTCACGGCTCGCCACAAGTTCCCAAGTGATGTGTTGCAGCTTCAAGCAGACAATAAAATCTTTGCTTTCCACTTGTTAAAATATTTATAAGATCGCCAATTTTCACGGGGACAGTATCCTACTGTAAATGTCATTGCTGTCATAGGTAAATTTTAATACTTCTTTAGTATTAGTCACCTCCTCTCTCTGGACATTATCCTTGTAACCAACAATTTTTACATACTGCTGACTGATTACTTCTGCCTTTTGAAGATCCTCGCATACACACTCCCCTTGTTCATTAATTATTCCTGGAATGTCCTTCTTGGAACCTGTTTCTGCCTTAAAGTACCTATACATACTCTTCCATTTTTCACTAAAATAAGTGTGGCCACTAATTATACTTGCCATCATGTTATCCTTAGCTGACTTCTTTGCTAGATTCAATTTCCTAGTAAGTTCCTTCAATTTCTCCTTACTTCCACAGCCATTTCAAACTCTATTTCTTTACAGTCTGCACCTCCTTCTTAGTCTCTTTACTTCCCTGTTGTAATATAGTGGATCTTTACCATTCCTTACCACCTTTAAAGGTACAAACCTATTTTCACGTTCCTCAACAATTGCTTTAAACCCATCCCAGAGTCTGTTTACATTTTTATTTACCGTTTTCCACCGATCATATTTGTTTATTAAAAACTCCCTCATGCCTGTTTTATCAGCCATATTTTACTGCCTAACTGTCCTAAATTTAATCTCTTCCTTTCTTTCACATTAATTTTTAAATACCACAAAACCAGCTTCGTGATCACTAATACCATCTATTACTTCGGTTTCTCTATAGAGCTCATCTGGTTTTACCAGCACCACATCCAGAACATTCTTCCCTCTAGTAGGTTACATCACGTTCTGAATCAGCTGCCCTTCCCATATTAACTTATTTGCCATTTGTTTGTCATGCTTCCTGTCGTTCGCATTACCTTCCCAATAAACATTTGGTAAATTGAGATCACCCGCTACGATCGCGTTCCTTTCCTTATTGTTTCCCACATAGCTGATTATGTTATCAAATAATCCTGAATCAGCATCTGCGCTACCATTTCCTGGTCTGTACACTCCAAAGACATCTAGTTGCCTATTATCTTTAGAAATGAGCCTTACCCCTAGAATTTCGCGCTTGTCATCTTTAATTTTTTCGTAGCTTACAAATTCTTCTTTCACGAGAATGCATACTCCCCCTCCTACCTTTCCTATCCTATCTCTACGATACACCCTCCAGTTTCGTGAGAAAATTTCTGCATCCATTATATCATTTCTCAGCCATGATTCAACTCCTATTAGAATATCTGGTAAGTATATATCTATTAAATTACTTAATTCTATTCCTTTCTTTACAATACTTCTACAGTTGAGCACTATCAGTTTTATGTCATCCCTACTTGATTTCCAGTTCCCTGTTCCCTTAACACCGCTGCCTAGCGCACCCTGTTTCCCTGAATGTACCTCCCTATAACCCTTCTAAACAAATTTCCTAACTTATATGTACCACTGCGGTTTAAGTGATTGCCATCTGAGCGCAGATCCCTATCTTTTACCCATCAATTAGGATCTAGAAATTTCACTCCCAGTTTCCCACATACCCACTCCATAGTCTCATTTAAATCCCCAATCACCCTCCAGTCTGCATCCCTCCTACACAGTATTCCACTGATAACAATCTCCGCTTTCTTAAACTTCATCCGTGCTGCATTTACCAGATCTCACACATCCCCAACTATGTTGGTACTTATACCTGCTTGTCTTACGTTGTTAGTACCAACGTGAAACACGACCACCTTCTGCTTCCCCTCCTCCTTCTCTTCTACTTTCTTCAACATCTGCCTTAACCTAATTCCTGGATAACACTCTACCCTGGTACCCTTTCCTCCACACACTTTCCCGACCACCACCACCATCTAACGATAGAATCCCCCATGACCAGAGCCTCAACCCTACCCACCTCATTCGATCCCCTCCCCTCCTGGTCAGTCCTATCTTTCCTGACAGCTGCAGAAGCTACTTCCTCCTCCCTTTTCTCCATCCCATGACCCTGTTCCACCTGTCTTTTCCTATCCACTACTCCACATTTCCCTTTCCTACCTCTTCCCTTTCTCCTATTTCCCAGCTTCTCGGCGACAGTTCCCTGTTCGTCATCTTCCCTCGGTTGTTCTACCTGCAGTGACTCGTACCGATTTCTCACCGACACCTGCCCTGCATTTTGATCCTGAATGGAGCCCTTAGCCTGCAATCTCCTTCCCCTTAAAACATTAGCCAACCTGTCTTCCACAATTCCCCCATTTCCCTCCAATCCCTCTATTACACCTACTGTATCCTGTACATTGCTTGGAGGCCTACTTTCCTTCCTGTCCTCTGAGAGTATCCTAATTATCTCCCTCAAGCTCTCCAACTCCTCCCTCATACTCCTTAATGCCTGGCCACACCCACAGTTCCTACACTCACACTGCTTAGCCATATTTTACTAAATAATGAAAAGAGAAGGAAAAATAAAATAACTTATTCTGTGCAAAATAAAAATGAAAGGAATGAAATATTGTCTAGAATAGTTCACAAAGAACACACGACAGTAAGTTATTTAATATAGGCTACTACTACACTACAATACTACTTAATTGTACTATTTTTATTCCTACAACACGCTATCACGATGAAAATTGCTGTTAATTACTGGAAACAGAGAATAATACACAAGAATTGCACAATTCTTAACTGCAGTTAAGTCTACCCTGATTTACTACAGATACCACAGAAACGGTACTATACTACACAAATATTTCACAGTAATAGAATAAACACACTACTTTCTAATAAGATGCTATAATACAATACAATAATTTTAAACTACGTTAAGACTAAATACAGATACTACAATACACTACAATAATTTTAAAATATGTTCAGACGTATTCTAATTACAACAGGTTATTACCAAGCAAAAACAGAAAAGAAAGTTACCATTAAAGTTCGAAATTCGCAAAACTACTCAAAATTATAGAATAGGCACTCTAATTTCTAAAAATTTACTATACTACACTACAATAATGTTAAAACTACGTTCGGACGTATCCTAGCTTCTTACTAAGCACAAATAGAAATGAAAATTCCAATTAGGCTTAAATTTAGATATTCGCTAGAACTACCGGTAGGTACGGTACTCAAAGATTACCAACAAAGTTAAACACGTATACAGATTAACACAACGACATTAAAGATATATAGACTGCTAAACATACTCGTTACAGCGCCCCTGGTTGAAGCACAGCGAACTAACTTTTGCCTACAACTGTCATGGCGGCTGCCACTTCTTGGTCTTGACAGTTAGCCCTTATCAGTTCAATGAATTGATGAGATTATACGTTATTGCAAATTAAAGATATATTTAAGAATAAACACGACATTTTCAAACATGCTTAATGTTGCATTGATGTTATAATGAAATAAGCGCAGTGAATATGGTGAGCATTTGCTTGGTTAAAACGAGAATTACGTGTTTAGAAGAATGGATAATTCGGCGTCATGCACTAACAATAAAGTCATTCACTACAGAAAGACATGTTATACGTACAGCAGTTCATTGAGGAATTCACACGCGTAGAGAGAAAGATACCCTGCCTTTCATGACATACCTTCAGTGTCATTCTGGTATAATTTTTGAATTTTGCTTCTTTGTCTGGTTTGTTACGTTTTATGCTTTTTGCTACTTATGGCTACTTTCTAAGAACTGCTGAGCGACATGTAGCACAGACGTCCGTTGGTTGCGGTGTACAATATCTCTACGGCATCCTCTGCCTGTCGTAAGGGGCCACTAAATGGGGTAACCCCAGATTCTAAAGTTGAGAACACCTGACCCCTGGTTGAGTGTAGCATTCCTTCCACATACGGTATCCTACCAGCTTTACCACTTTAATATTTCTACCGGACCTTTCTTGGTCAAACCTCGCCTGACTTCATTCGACTGAATTCATAGCCTACATTTATTTATTTATTTATTTATTTATTTATTTATTTATTTATTTATTTATTTATTTATTTATTTATTTATTTATTTATTTATTTATTTTAACCTTGCACACCTTCTCAAAGACCGTACTCCATCACACAACAACTTCTGCAGAGCCTTTCTATGGCAGATTCAGAGGAAATAAGCATATGTTTTGCCTACAAGTGTCATGGCTGCCAGTGGTTCAAGTAGATTCAAAGATGGCCATCAGATTAGCAGTCTATATTTTTAATGTCGTTGGATTAACATTAGTACTACTTTTTCCTAATATGCTATAATAGAAATGAAACCTGCCGTTTGCACAAAAATACACACGAATTTAACAGGCAAGATACTATCTAAGTTAATATACTGTATCTACACTACAATTCTCAACTGAAATGCGGTCATGTGATCTTTATAGATGGTGGATTACTAATATTTTCCCTACTCCGCGGGACGGAGAATAACAGTGTCCTTAAATGTTGAAAAATGTGAGGTTGTTTACAATAATTTCTCAAAAGTATTTTTCTAAACTACGCCAGGGACTTGAATTGCAGTTATTGGAATGTAGGAACTTGATTATTAGCTAACCGCTCATAAATACTGAAATGTCGAGGGTGTGAAATGTAAATTACGGATACTTTAACTACCTACTCTGAACTACAAATGATCGGAATACAAGAATCAGCTGATTTTTATTTATATTTCCTTGATACCCTTTGTTCACAGACTGTAGTCAACAATGCCAATATTTGAATAAGAGGAGCGACAATAATCAATAACAATTACGACTGTCAACTATTTCGCCAGTGAAATACCGTCTATTCTGTTAAAATCCTCGCGTTATTAAAAGAAGTTATTACCTTCATGATATGTGGGACCGTTGAACTGCTATTTGAAACACCCTGTCAAATGCCTGCACTAATAGATATAACCGCTGCCGAAGTTACGACTCTTTGTAATATCCCGTCTTTGTAAGTACTGTATTTTTTATCAACAAACCTATTGATATTTTAATAATAGGCCTACTATTAAAAAGAAAGATATATTTCTTTCACGCAGACCTAAATTACCGGTTGTAATCTAGCGAACGCCTACGGAACTACTCAGTGTAAAAACTGTAAATAAATGCCACTAATCGCAGATTACTACAAATAAACACTAAACACAACTATTTGTGGAGCTAAATCTATCACACACACAGAATTTGGTTAATTTCTACAATTATTAACTACTTCATCACTGAGATAACACAGAGCTCTTGGAACAGTCAGCTACTCGCTAGCGCATCCAACAACAAACAAGCATGATGTTTGCTGGTCATCCCTCTCTGTTTATTGCCATCACTACTGGTTTGAGTTCGCTTATCTTCAGATTGAACTCCTGGAACTTTACCTCGACTGTACTTCTTCCTTAGTTTTTCCCCAGATCATATCATCATCAGCAAAGGCCATTGCATTTAGTTCACCAGAAGTTTTTTGATGTTCTTCATTTTGTCATCCATGATGGTGATAAACAATAATGGGGATAGTGCACCTTTGCTGGACTCCACTTTCGGTCTTGATCCAGGATGAATGTCCGTCACCCAGTCGTACACAGCTGGTACAGTTCTCATACAGCATATGAACTTTCCTCACCAGTCCCTCTGGCACATTCTTTTTTTTCAGGCATTCCCATATCTTCTCTCTTGCAATGCTGTCATATGCCTTCTCAATATCAAGGAAACCCATAAGCAGATCTTCGCCTTTCCCCCAATTTTTTTCCATTAACATACAGACACTGAAGATTAGGTCTGTTGTGGACCTGTTAGGCCTGAAGCCATACTGTTTCTCTTCAACCTGTGGCTCTAAGATGACTCGTAATCTGCTCTCCAAGATTTTCTCAAGGATCTTAAGCTCATGAGAAAGGAGTGTTATTCTCTGGTAGTTGGAGCATTTTCGGTGGTTTCCTTTCTTAAACAGGGGGATAATGACACCCTTGCTCCAATCAGTAGGTATTTTGCCATTTTTCCAAAATGCATTGAGCACTCTGTGTAGCCATTGTAAACCCTGGACTCCTGCTGCTTCAATCATGTCCGTGCTGACTTCATTGATTCCTGGGGATTTCCCTTGCGGCATCTTCTTAAGGGCTGTTTCTGTTTCTGCCCATGTAATGGGAGGTTCCTCTGTGCAGGTTTCAACATCTGGTTCTTTTGTTCTCTGATCTGCTTCTGTCCTGTTCAATAGGTGATCAAAATGATTCCTCAGCACCTCTCTGATGTCCTCTTCTTTCCTGGCCAGGTTTCCATTAGGATCCTCAATTGCTTTGATGGTTTCAACTGAACTCCTTTTGTTTTTGATCACTCTGAAAAATAGTTTCATATTGCCTCTGCTGTCTTACTTCAGTTTTTGAGTAAATTTCTCCTAGCACTTTATCTTCTCCTCTTCTACTACTCTTTTAACTCTCAATTTCTTGTCCCGTTAAACTAGCTCGAGGTCTCTGATCTTCCCCTCATCCCTTACCTGTTCTGGCTTGGATTTCTCTCTACCTCATTCCTTTTGTGCTATGTTCCTTTCCTTTATTGAGGATCTTACTCTTTCACTACACCAGGATGTCCCGTTTTCCCTTACTCTCTCACTTGTTTCCCGCAAACCTCTATTGCTTCTTTTATCAAGGTGTTTTTAAATTTTTTCCACTCTACCTCACCACTCTCCACTTCTTCTGTAGGCAGTTATCCTCTTACATGGTCCTGATAGTCGGTCCTTTTTCCAATCTGTTGTAGTTCCCACACCTTAATCTTAGGTAATTTCCTGGTTGTTATCTTTGGTACATTCATGTCTTTCAGATCTGCTACTAATAACCGGTGGTCACTATTGAGGTTCTCACTTGGAATCACCTTGAGATCAGTCACAAGTATACTTCTTTATCTGTAATGACATAGTCAATGACTGTCTTGCTCTTTTTATCCCAGCTGTAACGTGTAATCTTGTGACTGACTCTTTTGTTGAACCAACTGTTTTTTACTGCCAAACAGTTTCTTATCCAGAAGTCTAGATGTTCCCCTTCTGAATTCCTTCTCCCATAGCTATGTGGTCCCATCACCTTCTCATAGCCATTCCTGTCTGTCCAAAGCTGTGCATTGAGGTCCCCGATGATGATTGCCCTCTCTTCACTGATGATCTCTTCCAGGTCTTCGAGAAACTTGTTCTTTCCATCTTGACTGCAACCCGTCTGAGGGGCATACACTTGCACCAGTATCAGGTTCTCTTTACCAAGGTGAACTGTTGCCTTTATAATCCTCCCATTGATGTACTGAATCTTTGTAATACCATCTAACCTTTTAGACGATATCAGTCCCACTCCATTTCTTATCTCTCTGTTGTTACCATTCCAGTAGAGGGTATAGCTTTTTCCTCAATTCTTTCTTCCCTTTGCCTTTCCATTTAGTTTCACTCAGTCCTGGGATTGATATTTTCCTTCTCTCCATGATGTCCGCTAACTCTTCACATTTCTCAGTCAAATTCAGTACATTGATTGTTCCTATTCAAGTGTGTTGTCTTCTCCGGGGTTATTGCACAATCGTAAGACTTGGCCTACCATCATGCTGTAAGCCATCATACCTAGTGTGGGTCTGGGGGTGCTGTTGTCTACTCCAAGTTCTTTGTTTGCATCCAAGGCTCATATAAGCGTTGAAAGCAATTGCAGTTACTCTCCAACTGACTTGCTAGGCCTAATGTTAGGGAAGATTTTCTGTCAGGGTTATCTCCCTTAGTCTTTAGCAGTCCCCTGCCACATCTGCAAGACAGCAGTTTCCAGTTGAATTTATGTGTCATTTTCTACACAATGGCTTCAACAAGCCCCCTCTGCCCATAGCCATTGGTTCTCCCTTAGTTTGTCTGGTTTGGTAACATGAACATTAATTGGCTACACAGATTCCATACATGCCAGTCATGTGCTAAGGTTCTCCATAACTAAGATGGTTAAATCATGCATCATTGCTGTTGCAGAGCCAAGCTGCCAGGTAACAGATTCAATTCCTAGGTTGGTACACCTTTTCTTTAAATGTCATTTACAATGGCTGTGATATGGCTACGTATCTGCTTGTCAAATGAATATTTGGTCTTGAAAAGGACAGGTTCTTTTTAATTTTTTTTTTTTTTACATATTATGTAGTCAGGTTGAATAAGGACATGATGGTCTGTAGGTCTGCATATTCAGCGTAGAAAGTGCTCAAAATATTGACCCCCTTGGTTTATACAGCTTTCAGCACAACGTTGTAAAAACAATCTTGCTCATTGTAACCTGAAAAGTGTCACATCTTAGCAGGCCTTGGTGATCAGTTGCTGAAGGTGACTAGAACTTTCAGGCTCCTGTGCATATACAACCTACTTTAAGTGACCCCACAGGAAGAAGTCAAGTGCTGAAGAAAACGAAGTCATCATGCTCCTGTCAGATGGCTGAACTAAGAAATATGGTTTGATTACATAGCTACTCCCCCTGTGGGTGGGGGCGGTAGAATAACACACACGGTATCCCCTGCCTGTCGTAAGAGGCGACTAAACGGGGCCCCAGGGGCTCTGAACTTTGGAGCGTGGGTTGGCGACCACGAGGCCCTAAGCTGAGTCCTGGCATTGCTTCCACTTACTTGTGCCAGGCTCCTCACTTTCATCTACCCTATCCGACCTCTCTTGGTCAACTCTTGTTCTTTTCCGACCCCGACGCTATTAGGTTTGCGAGGGTTAGGGAGTCTTTCATTTTCACGCCCTTCGTGGCCCTTGTCTTTCTTTGGCCGATACCTTCATTTTTCGAAGTGTCGGACCCCTTCCATTTTTTCTCTCTGATTAGTGTTATATAGAGGATGGTTGCCTAGTTGTACTTCCTCTTAAAACAATAATCACCACCACCATTACATAGCTGCCCAAGATCTCTCAATAGGTATTTACTCCACAGTATACTTGAAATGAATCCTGTCTTACCCATTGGGGATTCCCTGTGCTTTAAGAGAGCATATTGTTTTGATTCACAACACTATTGTTGTGAAATCATGATTCATCTGAAAACAGGACTCTTGACAAAGAAGCTGCATCGTTGGTCATACTGCATAATGCCTCTTGACAAAATGTTACTCAAGCATCAAAATCACATCTGTGGAATGATCTACCCATTCTGCTTTAGGATATCGACATCTGAAAGAGGCGAGTGATGTGAATCCAACAGGACGGTGCAACCTGCTATTGCAGTAACTGCATGCAAAGCAGCGAAAGATCTCCTTCCTAACAAAACAATGGACATTTGTTCTAACTGTTCTAGACTTTTTACTTTTAGATTATCTACTGTACAATAAAGGATTATGGTCTACACAGTACCATGTAAAACCCATGAGGAAATGAAAACCGAATCTCTGTACTTGATAGGTCCTTCGTCCTAAGACAGGCCACAGCTAGCAACTATTCTACGCTGGCCGAGCGAGTTGGCCATGTGGTTAAAGACGTGCGGCTGTGAGCTTGCATCCAGGAGATTGTGGGTTCGAATCTCACTGTCGGCAGCCCTGAAGATGGTTTTCAATTTTCACACCAGCAAATGCTGGGGCTGTACCTTAATTAATGCCACAGCCATTTCCTTCCAACTCCTAGTCCTTTCCAATCCCATCGTTGCCAAAAGACCAATCTGTGTTGGTGCGACATAAAGCCACTAGCAAATATATATTTTCTACACTGATACACTGTCTAGAAAAAAAGGGATGTTACTTTCCTGAACTTCTAATTAGTTCTGAGATTTGCAATGTCCGTTTAAGCCTCTGCAGAAGAGAACTTTGGTTCTTGAAACATGTTTCATGTATTGAAATTGTAATAAATTTCATATTAGTGTTGATAAGGTAGGCAAATAGGCATTTACCTTTAATCAACCTTTCAATGTGATATATCTAATTAATTGACAAACCCAGTAGTAATGATATTGGTTTTATGTCGTACTAACTTCTTCGAAAGTTTTTGGAGATGTGAGTTGTCAAACTTTTGTCCCACATGAGTTATTTTACATGCCAGTAAAACAACCAATACGAGGCTGACGTATCTGAACACCTTCAAATGCCAGTGGGCTGAGCAGTGATCGAACCCACCAACTTGACCATGGAAGGCCAGTGCTCTACCATCTTTGTTACTCAAACTGACAACAAACACAGTGCAACACAACTCAAGCAGATAGTGCCACTGAATTCAGTACAATCTGTATCGATGGTGTGAAACCTCTACAATGAATGTGCTTTGGTATGATTAAGTATTTATTCATTATTTTGAGTCTTAGAGTGTAAATGTCTTGTTTTGTCACCCATTAAATACTATAAATGAGTTCAAATAAGTTACTTTATCCATTTTATGCTAGGATTGTTTCATAATGACTGTCCAAAGCAAATATGATGGGTATTATTGTATTACAGATAAGAAAACTGAAATATCAAGCTGGTTTCTGCAAACATGATGATTGCTATTCCATACCAGACCGTATGAATACTATGGCTATTGCAATCAGTGTTGGATATTGTTGAAAACTTACTTACCAACAGTTTCTCTTTTTGTGCTGTCACCAGCGCTTAATGGATCCCACAGGAGGTAATCTCTGATTTAAAGGTCTGGAATGTGGGTTAGGATATTCTTATCTGTAGTAAATTCTCTGAATTTATGCACCATCTTTGCCACTCGAGATGATCTTTTTGATTATCACTTAACAGTAAAAATAATATCTTACAAGAACTCTCTAATTAAAAAATTAAAAAATGTAATAATGATAATAATAAAATTACCAATATAATAGGCAGACATTTAAGTGCTCATTAAGAACCCTTATGTAGTTAAAAAAGGATTTAAATATGAGAAATAATAATAATAATAATAATAATAATAATAATAATAATAATAATAATAATAATAATAATAATAATAATAATAATAATAATAATAATAATAATAATAATAATAATAATAATAATAATAATAATAATAATAATAATAATAATAATAATAATAATAATAATAATAATAATAATAATAATAATAATAATAATAATAATAATAATAATAAGGATAGCAGCAACAATGATAATACAATCAGAACACTATGGGTAAAGCATCTGAAGGGGAAGTGCAGGGTGTCATTGACCTGACCAGGGGAAGGGGGTGACATAATGAGGATCAGCGGACTGAGAGTCGGTTTGGATTCGAGCCAATGAAAGAGCAACGTTTTTTTCAAACGCCTTGCATTGTATGCTGGAGTGGAGACAAAGCAGGACTTCATTAAGATAAGTTCCAAATATCAAATTCCTAGGTGTTCGGACAGGAATAAACATAAATATTTCCAAATATTGAGTGTGGCTTGATAGAATCTGATGATGTTCTTTCAAGAACGAAACACGTCATTCTTTGTTTAATAGCATGTATTTTTATTCCTTGTTCAATAGTGTGTTGTTTTTTGCGGGTATATTATAGTGTAATATTTATGCTTACATCCTTTCTGACATTAATTTTTCATGTCTGCCTTCATACTTCGGTTCTGTGCAGTTAACTTGGAAGCCATCTTCAGCGAAGAAGAGGAAGAAAGGAAAAACCGTGGATTCATCCTTCAAGGAAATGCAAGGGATCAGAAGGAGAGTTTTCTACTTTGTATATGTAATTGATGGACAACAAAGTAAAATGAGCAGATATACATTCAATGTGCCATCGAAGAAGGTGGAACTTTCAATTGCAGAAAGGGACCTTTTTGGAGGCCTGCTATCATTTATTGTAGACAGATTTAAATCATATTAAATTAAAGTGGATACTTAACTGAAATGAGTAACATTCATGATAATTCCCTTTGTGTAACGAGGATGTACAGGTGCTCAATATTTTGAAGAGAAAAAATAATGAAACAAAATTTATGAGAAAATTGAAAGAAAATGCATTTGAAACATGGGCATAAAATGTAATTGAAATCATGAATTTTCTTGGATGTTGAAGTAGCCATCATGTTACCATATTGAATTCTCTCCAAAATTATGCCAAATGTACACAGATAACCACAGCACTCAAAGAAAATGGGCAGGCAGGGAGAGATCCTTCTGTGAAATCAAGAAAATATCATTGGCAAGCAAAACCATTTTTCTGCACGGATCACAGAGAAGCACTGAACATGACTGCAGATGCCATCATCAGAAGTGTTGGAACCCATCATTTTGTTTACAAGGCGACAATTTTTATTTTATTTTAAGATGCTACTACATCATGGATGGCGTCATCACATCCTGGGAGATGTGTGAATCAAATTTAAAACTTGTTTATAATATTTAGTACTTGAATTTCTTTCATGTAATTTTGACAAAGTGAAATAATTAACCAGAACTGATCTGGTCTTTAGGTGGAGAATATTAAAGATCAGCTTGGAATCCAACGGCCATCATCACCAACTAATGGAGATTCCACTTCAGAAGACTCTGAGGATTTGCTGGACAAGTCTCGACGATGGAGAACGCTCTACCATGCTTATCGTTCTGAGAACAGGTATGTAAATATTTTTCATGCCCTCAATGCCCTTACCAGAGCTCCTAGATAATCTCTTATTCTGAGGCATTGGTCAGTGGTGGAGAAAGGTAAATCAATGAGGGATCAAGGATTGGAAGTAGTAAAAAATATGTATAATTTTATTACCTACTTTGTTAACAGTAATGTCACTTTAGGCAAGAATAACAACAAAACAAGATAAAATGAAAAGAAAGAATCAATCGAGTATAAGAAGAAAAATAAAAGTACAAATAATATCATATAGGTTATGGTACAAGTATCATCATCATCATCATCATCATCATCATCATCATCATCATCACCCCCCTTAACCAGCTCCTGCCGGGTCAGGGTATTTATGGCACTTCTCCATCTTCCTCTGTCCTTCCACCATTCCTCTTCCATGATCTTGTCCCAGTCTAGATTTCATCTTCTTATGCCACTCTTCACTGATTCAATCCACCTTGTTCTAGGTCTTCCTCTTGCTCTCTTGCCCTTGCACTTTGCCTCCAGTATCTGTCTTGCAGTGGCATATACTGAGGGCTACCAAGGTCATCGATGAAGCCCAAACCTCAAATGCGAACGATGAAAATCTAAAACACATTATAATGTAAGCATCTGACACATTGTTCCATTTACAAACCTTGAAAGTAATGAGAAAGAACGCCGCACGTGTTTTTGAGAACAAGGCTTCGGAGACTGATATTGCAGCCCAGACTCTCAACCCTTCCCCTCGACTCACTGCACGCGGCTTGCTTCTGTATGCCTGACAGGCGCGGGGACCTGCGGTAATAGGTGTGCTAGGCTTCGGTCCGTCAGATCGCCACTACCAACTATCAACCATGCGTTACTCATCGTATATACTTCTTCACCTCATCCTTCTGACTTAATTATATAGATAACAGAGTGCTGGTATTTCACTCCCGTTTACTTCTACATCCTTACAGGAAGACACTGCAAGGCTGTTGTTATAGGAGTAATATAGTCTTATTTTTATAGGTAGATCTGCTAAAATGAAATGCAGTCTTTGTTGGTTGGAATCAAATCCATGATCATGGGTCGGACGCCACCACTGATCTCCTGAGGAAGCCAATTAACCAGTGAACGATACGTGCGACCACTTTAAAATTCAACATTTTTATTTAATAATAATAATAATAATAATAATAATAATAATAATAATAATAATAATAATAATAATAATAATAATAATAATAATGCATGACATCTGTATAGGTTTGGTGGTGACCTAATGAGGATAAAATGAATGGCGATGATGTCATAAACACACAGTCCCCAAGCCAGGAGAATTAACAGTATGAGGGCGTTGATTCTGAACATTGAACTGGGGTCATCAGACCAAAGGCAAGCATTCTATACATTTAGCCACAAAGCCGGACTTCTATTTGCTAAACCTTAGGTTACCATCTCCACGATCAGGTGTTGAGTATTGGCAGTGGCAGAGGCCAGGGCAGCAGCTTGTGAAGCAGCCTTGACAACACAGCAGACTTCACCGTTGGCTATTGGCTGCAGCTCAAAACGCTTTTAAGGCTTGATGTTCACTAAACCAACTATCGAAAAGGGGTAACCTAAGTCTAGTGGTAGCCCACGTCTTGATCCCTGCATACGCCAGTGCTGTCTTGGAATTCTATTCTCCTCCATCCTCTTTACATGTCCAAACCATGTTAGTTTATTCTTTTCAATTCTCTCAATTATCTTTCCTATCCCAACTTCCTAACATCTTCATTTCTCACTCTGTCTTTCCTATCATATTTCTTAGGAATTTCATCTCACTGGCTTGAATTCTACTCTCTTGCCTGCTAGTCGAAGTCCAAGTCTCAGCTTCATAAGTCAGTATGGGTTAATAGTACTTTTTGTACATTATCTCTTTACTTTTCCTTGGTACTTCTTTGCTCCAAACAAATTTTCTTTCACTTTGGTAGAATGCACTGCCCTGATGTACCCTCCTGCTAATCTCCATGTCCACCCTAGCATTTTGTATTAATCCCCTCTTGACATCACCATAGTCTTGCTTTTCACTGTACTGATTTTCATGCCATACTTCTCAATTTTTTTTGTTCAGTACATCTGGTTGTTGTTGACTTCTTTGCTGTTCTTTCTCCAGATCACAGCATCATCTGCAAATAGCAGTATCTTCATTTTTTATGAGGCGTATAGTTTCAACCTGTTTATTTAAGGAGAAGCAAAAAACTTGTTTAGGATATTATTTCATATATATTCAGACACCTTATTCTTTATGTTGCTTAACAGAGGCTTCTAATTCATTACTATACAATTTTTACAGTCTAAATATATTATATGAATTGAAAAATTTATTTAAAATTTGGACTTGACCATGTTTGAAACTAACTATGGGACTTGGCAAATTTTGAAACTTACCTACGAGGACTTAGCCATCTTTGAAAATTAGATTAGAAAATTTGGCCTAATATGCATTATTTCTGCTTCACCGTCTTTTGGGTGTGCTTATGAGACAGTACCTTAGATTAAAACCACCTTGTTTAGCTTTAACGGGGTGTGCATAGTATGCACTATGAAAGTCTTTTATATCTTTAATTTTCAGTAGCCTACACTGTTTTGTTCCTCTGTGATTACAGGTTGGGTACTGTGGTAAAGACATCGCGGAATATGTAAGGAAAAAATAAATCTAGATTAGGCCTATTTTCCAACTGCGTTCATCTTGACTTTATTTGGAACAAATATGATTAAAAATGATATGAGATTTAGTGAAAAATCTTTAAAGATTATTATTTTAAACATTATGTTTGTGTAAAATTGCCCAACATTTTAACCAATGTAGAGGCTAATTTACATTTAAATAGTGTATATTTTGCAAATATGTGTATTCATATAGTTACTTCATTGTATATTCTTCATATTATACCTATTCAATACCATCGTGCCTTCGAAACACAACACCGAGCCTTGATTAAATCACCACTAACAACACGTTCTTGATTGTACTCATCTCAGCTGTTTTCCCTCGTGCGCTTCCAGGTAGAAGGATCATGTTGCTGCTTTCTGGAATGGCGTTTATTTATTTCCTCCATTTTATTGCACAACAAATATGAATACTATTAGAAACGACCAATTAATTATATATATTTATTATTTATGAAATGTTTATAAAAAGACACGCAAACAAAACCACCACATGTGACTCGAACAAACTTCAGTCAACCATTTTACCGGAACGCACCACGTGACTGGATAGCGCAGGGTTATTGGCACGTGCGGGTTAACAGGGACTTGGCCGACTTTGACATGAAACGTCATTCTTTGCTGTAATTTTAAATGTGATCTGGCCAGATTTGAAACCCACTTTAGTTCTCGTTGTATTCATCTTGTAAAGAGGAATCCATGGAAGTCAAAACATCAGAACGTGCAAAAGATGGACTTGGTCGTGTTTGAAACTATACGCCTCTTATCTCCATAGGCTTCCTTTGTTTCCTTTACAATTTCGTCCATGACCATATTAAACAAAAGAGGTGACAGCACACTTCCCTGTCTTAGTCCAGTCTTATTCCTAAAGCATTCTGTCTTTCCAACTGGGATCAGTACTCTGCTAACACAGCTATTATACATTGCTTGCACCATTTCTAACATTTCTCTTCCAAGTCTCTTCTTTAACCCTGGTTTCCCAAACCTTCTCACTGGGGACACTATCATATGCCTTTTCTATATCTATGAAAGTCATGACCAGATCCTTTCCATATTCCCAGTTCTTTTCCATCAGCTGTCTCATGCTAAAGATGGGGTTAACTGTAGATCTTCCACTCCTGAAGCCATACTGTTCCTCTTGTAAATCTCTCTCAATCTTTCTCCTAATTCTTTTTTCTAAGTAAGAACAGAAAAACAGTAATCAGTTGTGGAGATTGAGTAAGTCACCATCATTATCATCATCGTTAACTATCTCCAGTTGCCCAGGTGTGGCGTATGGGCCCCCTCCATGTTTGTCTGTCCATGATCCACTGTTCTCTCGTGATCTTCTCCCAATCTTGTTCTCTCCCCTCAACATTTTTCTTTACCAGATCGGTCCATTTTCCTCTGAGTCTGCCTACTGGTCTTTTTCCTTTTATTTCTCTCTCATATTCCCTTCTTGCAGTCCTGCTTCCAATCATCCTTCTTACATGGCCACACCACTTCAGTCTTGCTTTTTGGATCCTCTATAATAGCAAGTCTCCTATTCCCACCTCCTCTCAGACTTTTTCATTCCTGAACTTGTCCTTCCTGATCTTCTGTATCACGGTGCGTAGGAACTTCATTTATGCAGCTTGGAGTTTTGAGTTGTCTTGTCTCGTTAACGTGGTAGTTTGCAAGCTATACGTGATTTCTCAAATGAGAAAATGAGAAATTAAGTATACCAATATTCACTTAGTTTAGGGATCTTGACAAATGGACCTTGGAATTCATAGTTAGTTATATGCCATTTCATAGACAGTGTCTGATTAAATTTCATGTGGCAATAAGGAGGTAACATGAAGTTTATATTATGTAATAGTATAGGAATGAAAAGTGTATCCTGAAATTCATGGCACTGTGATAGACTATGTAGATTTAATGACTGTTCTTAGGGTAAGGCTATATAATCAATATTATCATGAGGGAACCCCGTTCTGAATGAACATAAACAAAAAAAATTATGTTGTAGGCTATTGATTCTAATCTGTGAACGGAAGTCTGATATGAAGGCTTCCAGACAGGCGTACAGTATTCTAGTATAGGATGTTCCATGGATCCATACAGCAGGTGATAGATATGTAGTTGAAAATTCTCTGGAATATCTAGTAATTCTACCCAGTCTTTGTAATGGTTTCTTACAAATATTGTACATCCGATATGTTCACTAAATGACAGATCATTACTGAATAAAATATTCAGGTTGTTAATTTATAATGCATACGTCCTCTGTGTTAAACTTGATAGGAGTCAACATGTTTTCCTGCATTTCATATTTAAGAAAGACTCATAAAAGCTTGTACAGAAGGGGAAGATAGGTTGGTTTTCTCCATAAGGGATTTATCCCCTTTTGTAACTATCTCAGAACTCTCAAGTAGGATTCATAAATATTCTCCTTTTATTGGCATACTATCACTTTCAATTTAACTGAATATTGTAAGGTTTCATGTAAATAAAATACAAAATTACTTAAAACAGGTCTAACATGCCTTTTTACTGAATATTGTAAGGTTTCATGTATATAAGATATAAAATTACTTAAAACAGGTCTAACATACCTTTATTTGTATATCTGAGTTGTGAAAAGATGACTTAAGCCCCATACTATTAGCCTAAAATACATTTTAAACAACATTGATCAAAAGTGCATACATTTTCCAAATTGAACAGTATTTTTCACTGTTAAGGAATACAGAGAGACCAGAGAGCCTCAGCGGCTCAGCAGGCAACACACCGGCCTCTCATCACTGGGTTCCGTGGTTCAAATCCCGATCACTCCATGTGAGATTTGTGCTGGCCAAAGTGGAGGTGGGACAGGTTTATCTCCAGTTGCTGCATTTTTCTGTCATTTATCATTCCAGCAACACTCTTCAATATCATTTCATTTCATCTGTCAGCCGTTAATCGTTGCCTAGAGGAGTGCGACAGGCTTCGGCAGCCGGCACCATTTCTATCCTCGCTGCTAGATGGGGGTTTCATTCATTCCATTCCTGACCCAGTTGAATGACTGAAAACAAGCTGTGGATTTATTTACAGGGAGACAAACTGACAACTTTGACAGAAACGAGAAGTTGTTTGTTGGAAAATATTGAGTTAATAATGGCTTAAGTCTGTATTTCATGAGTAAACTTTGATCTGAATACCTTAATGCGTTCATCCCTAAAGAAATTGTTGTATTAAAAGAGGGGCTGTAACACCATGACTAAAATAGTACTCACTACTTCATAATGAATTAAGAATTAAAGAACAAAAATCCATAACTTAAACTTGCTTTTAAGATTATGAAAGTGCTTGAACTGACACAGGAGCTACATTATGTGCTGGCCTACAGTTCAAATTTTGACAGTGAGGTGATACCTTAAGCGTATTCCCTTTGTTTCCTCCATATCATTTCCAAGAAAATATCAGTACCTGTGATACCTTATTTCAAGCTCTGTTGTTCTATTCCAGTCTTAGAATCAAATAATTGCAGTTAATCTCCCTTTCTTCTTCTTCTTCTTCTTTTATGACCACATAGGATCACTTTAGTCAGTCCGTCGTTCAGGTCTCTTTGAAGGGATTGTTCGGGCTTTGCGGTCCTCCCAGTACTTCTTCAGATGCTCCGATCTTCGTGCCCTTTCCTCAGTTGAAAATGTGCATGTTGTTGGTTTGTTTTGTGTAAGGGTAAAGCGGAGGTTTGTATTCTTGAGTTTTGTATTCAATTTTATCTTATTTTTGGTGTCTTCTGTTGTAAGGCCTATTTCCTTCAGATCCTCTCTTACTTCTCTGATCCATTTACATCCTGTTGTGGTATTTTTTGAGACGAGATTGTGTTGTACTAGTTGTTTCAGAAGTCTTGAGTCCTGCATCCTCATGATATGTCCAAAGAATCCCAGTCTCCTCTTACGCATAGTATCTGTAATGGGTTCTAGCTCTTTATACACGACTTTGTTAGGTATTAACCACCACTGTCCATCTTTCTGATATTTTTTGTTGATACAGGTTCTTCCAATCCTCCTTTCAATTTTCTGAAGTCTGTCAGTCTTTGATTGTTTATTCAGGTAAAAGAGTGTTTCTGCTGCATATGTAGCTTCCGGTTTTATAACTGTGTTGTAGTGTTTTATTTTTGAATTTATTGATAGACATTTCTTTTTGTAGATATCCCATGTTAATTTTTGTGCTTTAGCTAATCTATTTGTTCTTACTTGGATTGAGATTTTTTCATTTAAGTTATGTGTTATTACTTCTCCAAGATATTTAAACTGAGTTACTATTTTGATTTTATTACCATTTATGGTGACTTCTTTTAGCTGTGTTGGTTTTTGGGGCATAATTTCTGTTTTTTCAAATGATATTTTGAGGCCAATTTTATTTGCAATGTTTTGAAGTTCTGATATCTGGGTTTTTGCTTCTTTTATGTCCACTGCTAGTAATGCTAAATCGTCAGCAAAACCCAGGCAATTTGTTATTATACAGACACAATAATAGAACAACCAGAGACTCAAAGCTTGTGTGAAGAGTGTAATATCCACAGATTTTGAGCTACTGCTTGTGTCAGTTTCCTCGTGATGTCTTTCCAGTCTGACCTCCATTAGTCGACCCCAAGGGCTCTTAACTTGGCAACGTGGGTTTGCCACCATGGTGCCCTTAGCTGAGTTCTGACATTGGTTCCTCTTAATTTGTGCCAGGCTCTTCACTTTCATCTTTCCTGTTTGACCTCCCTTGGTCAACTCTTGTTCTTTTCTAACCCTGATGGTGTTAGAGCATTTGAAGCCTAGGAAGTCTTTCATTTTCACACCCTTCATGGTCTTTGTCATTCTTTTGCTAATACCTTCATTTTTTGAAGTGTTGGACCCCTTCCATTTCCCCCCCGTGATTAGTGTTAATAGAGGATGGCTGTCCGGTTGTACTTCTTAAAACAATAATCACTGGGCGAGTTGGCTGTGCGGTTAGGGGCGCGTGGCTGTGAGCTTGCATGCGGCAGATAGTGAGATCGAATCCCGCTGTCGGCAGCCCTGAAGATGGTTTTCCGTAGTTTCCCATTTTCACATCAGGCAAATGCTGGGGCTGTACCTTAATTAGGGCCACGACCGCTTCCTTCCCTCTCCTAGGCCTTTCTTATCCCTTCGTCACCATAAGGCCTATCTGTGTCGGTGCGACGTAAAGCCACCAGCAGAAAAAAATCTTCACCACCACCATTACCTCTTGAAGAGGAAAGCCCCACCCCAAGTGTGTTATTGTGGTGCCAACTTCACCATGGCTGATCTCTCTGGCCTAAGAAGGAACCTCGGCCTGCAGGAGACACTCGAAAGTCATACTAGTAGTTGATGCAAATGCTGCTAATCTCGTCGTTCGCTTTATATGTGACAGTGGATTAATCAAGGGCATACGATATATATTTCAAGTGTTCTGTTACTCAGGCAACTTACATAACCTTTTTATCATTTGTGAACTTTTTGGATTAGTAAAACATTTTTTGTTTTATTTTTAACTAGTTGATTTACCCGTGATTCGCCACGGAATTCTACATTGTATACAGAATTCCAGGTTAGGTAGTGTACACACTGTGAGCAAGATTGTCTTAAATTGTATAGCTCTTAACGTTACCCTAGAAACATTACGGGAGGTCACCAAACATCTTTTCTCATATGAAGACTGAGGGAATTTTCACTGTAATGGTAGACCCAATTTCATACCATCAGTCACAATCTGGTTGGGATGTTTTCATTGTAATGCCTTTTTACATCCTCAGAAAGTCTGTCTTAATGGTTTTCCCAACTGAAATGAACATACAATGACGTCAATAGGAATGGCGCGATTAAAAGCAATGCTTTCATATTAAAAAATACTCGTTCAAATGAAACACCACACATTTTCTCACTTTTAACAAACAGGACTACACTGCCGATCTAACAGCCCAAAGTTCCAGACCTGGAATGACCAAACCGCAGACAGCCGTGATCCGTGAACACTCTTCAGCTTTCTTCGGCGGGAAGAGGGTCGAATAGTGGAGACTCCCAGGGCAAAAACTATGCCCAATTGCTATTCTGTTTCCTAGGAGTACCCGATGAGTCGGAAAATATCAATTCACTACACTGGCGGTGGAAAAGTCTATCTGACTTGAAGGCAAATTTTTCCTCCAAGCCAGAAGATAAATCCCCTCTTGACTGTTAGTTTGGAATAAATTGAATGTAGAATTTAATGAAAGTGAAGAGAAAGAAGCTTTTCTTAAGAAACGGCTCTTTTCAGAGTTGAATTTTGAGTTATTTAGTGAATATTGTGGTGCTATAATTTGGAAAAGCCTAAATTGTTATTCTAGACCAGGCCATACTACTACTACTACTACTACTACTACCACCACCACCACCACCACTAAGTGAGGCTCTGCCTTAAGTATGCACACTGCTCATTCAAAACAGCGTGTCAGAATAAGGATCGACTAGCTGAAATACTATGATGAACCAGTGTGTTACGTACCAGCTGTATCAGAAAATGCATGAACCGGAGGAAAGGCATGCTAAAGAACAAACTTTTCTAACTCCCCGGCTATTTCCCGCCAATATTCAGTCAGGCTGTTATACTCGGTACGCAGCAGTAATCCCATCTATCGGAGTTGAGAGGCAGCATAAGAGACAAAGAACATCACAATAAACAAGGGTCAATGTATTAATAATGTTATTGTTGATCAATGTTATGCACTTTCGATATTATAGTCCTTCACATTTCGTTTTCTTCCGACTCCGAAACACCATTCTTATCATAGTCGGTACGGTAAAACTGAATAAAAGACAAAATGGCGGCAGCGGCTAGTAATGTTTATGCTCCATGCGGTAAAAAGTGAGAAATTGTGAGGAATTCGTTAATTGTGAAGGGGATTGTGGACGTAATTTTCGCAAAGAATGCACGCGAATGTCAAAGAAGGCTTACGAGGTGGTAAGAAGTGATCCGGAAAGTGTGGAAATGTAAACGTGACGATTGTCACCCGCCACTTAACCTAAGCGAATGTGACGTAGTTAAGGAGCTTACCGAGAAGATACAATTATCTGTTACAGAAATGAAAACTTTATTCATGGTTGAACTAATTGCTATTAAGGAAGCGACAGAATTTATAAATGACCAGTTTGAGAAGTTCAAAACTCTCACTGGTGAGTTGAATAAAATAACATCTGAATTTGAAAAATCTCTGGCGAGTGTAAGCAATTATACCAAACAGGCTTTAGATGGGTCAGAAGACCTTAAACATTACACCCGCAAGAACAATTTGTTAATCAGTGGAATGCCAGAAATGGCCAAAGAAAATGTGTATGACTTGGTAATACAAACAGCCAGGGCATTGGGGGTTGACCTGGGTATTCAGGAGATTGACGTCGCTCATCGTCTGCCGTCAAGAGGTGGGGGCGTTGGAAGAATTGTGGTGAAATTCACTAACATGTGGAAGAAAGACGAAATAGTGAGTGCAATAATACATAAAAGAGTGTTGAATACCCAGGATATTGGACTGAACTGCCCATCACGCAAAGTATTCATTAATGACCATCTTTCGCCCAGGAATGAGAACATTGCAAGAAGGTGCAGGCTACTGAAGCAGAATGGCAAAATATTTGTCACATGGACAAGGGACTGCGAGATCTGCGTCCGTGAAGCTAGGGGTGGACCAAGCATGCTCATCAGCAACGAAAAAAAGATCGCACACTTCAAGAATAAACTCGGACAGTAAACGCTGCAGGTACTATATTCAACGAACTTATATTGATTTTAAATGGTACAGGACATTTATAGCAGTAAGGAAATAATACGTTCTGTTGAGATCCAGTGTGATACTATAGAAAACTATAAATTACAAACTAAGAATCAAGCTCTAAATTCTAAATTTAAATGTCACTGTATCAATTCACGAAGTGTTAGGAAGAAGTTTGAGGATATTATGCTTATTATTGATAAGGTTACAGAACTTGACATTATAGTTATAACAGAAAATTGGCTATCAGATGAAGAAACATCCTATTATAACATACCTAGCTTTGAATGTTACTATCTAGCTAGAGAGGGTACTGGAGGGAGGCTGTCAGTGTATGTATCAAGAAAATGGACAACTAAAGTCACTAAGATCATTAACAGTTATCACAGTATTCTCCAAATAGAATTATTTAGCAAGAACCGGAGATATAACGTAATTTCATATTACAACCCAAAGGAGAGTAATATTACTAACTTTATGGTAGACCTGGAACTTGTTTCGTGCAATACCCGAAAATCAAATTCCTTGCTTATAGCAGACGATAACGTAGATTTTCTAAAAATTAGCAATATTTATAGGAACTATACATCCTTATTGAATTGTTACCATTTTTACCCCTGCAAAACAAGGCTACCAACAAGAATAACACCCACATCCTCAACTTTAATTGATCATATACACTCAAACTTTGCCACTGCGGATTACTGTGTATATAATGTAATAAGTGACCTTAGTGATCATAATATTCTAATTCTAGAAGTAAGAACACAAATTAAAAAGAGCTCCCCTTCATTCATTAGTGACGGAAATGTACAAACAAACATGAAAATAAATTACACTAAGCTAAATGATTTTTTCACAAAAAATACTTGTACGAATCTATCTACTGACGTGAATGAAGCCTACGACCAGCTCTGTGCTTTTATTAGTGAAGGACTTAGAGTAGCTAGTTCAAATATTGGGCAAAAACTACTACGAAAAGATACACATAAGCCATGGGTAACACAAAAATTCGTAGAAGTGGTAAAAAGAAAAAAATATCCTATATGCAAAAACTAAAGAAAAAAACCTTCAACTGAAACAATCGAAGAGTACACAAGATGTTGAAAGGACGTAATTAAAATGAAGAGATTGCTAAAAAGGTCATATTATAGTCATGCAATTAGAAAAGGGGATACTAATAAAGAAATGTGGAAGGCAGTAAACCACATACTTCATAGAACTAATAGTAAACCAAAAGTTATAGAACTTGTGTATGAAAATGTTCAATATACTTCTAGTCAAGATATTTGTAAAGCTTTTAATACATTTTTCGTTAATGTGGTTGAAAACTTGGTTAAAGATCTTGGTCCATGTAACCCACCTTTACTATCTAATCATACGATCTGCAACTCTGTGTACTTTAGGCCAACAGATGTTAAGGAAATTACACAAATCATAGAAGCTCTAGCCAACAAGAATAACTTCACAGATGATGGAATAAATAACATACTCCTCAAGAGGTGTGCAAATCATTTGGCCCCCTTGCTCACCGAGATAATTAATTTGTCATTGCAAACAGGAGTAATACCAGATAAATGTAAAATTGGAAGAGTGGTACCAGTTCTTAAGAAAGGAACACAATCTGACCCCAGTAATTACAGACCACTCTGTATAGTATCTTCTCCGTAATTACAGACCACTCTGTATAGTATCTTCTCTAGCAAAAGTACTTGAAGTAGTAATAAAAAACAAGTCTGGAATTTCCTAATAAAACACATTTCTTCTTCAAATTTCAGTATGGCTTCCTACCCAAACATAGTACACTTTCAGTAGTTTTTGACATAGTGTCCCTTATAAAGAATGCATTAGATAGTAATAAAATAGCAGCTGGACTTTTCATAGATCTTGCAAAGGCATTTGACACAGTTAACCACACCCTACTACTTAACAAACTAGCAAGTGCAGGAATTAGAGGAATAGCCTTTGAGTGGTTTAAAAATTGCTTAACAGATAGGAAGCAGTATGTTACTATCAATGAAACTAAAGGGCCCATCTACAATGTTAAACATGGTGTCCCACAAGGGTCAGTGCTGGGACCATTACTGTTTTTAATATTTATTAATGATATAGGTTATCTTGAGTTTACTGTTAAGATATTCCTGTTTGCAGATGATGTATTTATATTTTATGATAGCAGTTGCTAACAAACGATTATGGAGTATATGCAAAAAGATCTGGACATACTAATATCATGGCTGAACAAAAATAACCTAGTTATAAGCACCTAAAATACAAAATACATGATATTTCATACACCAACACAAATTATCAATACCTGTAATGTAGTAAAAGTTGGCAATGAGCCAATTGAAAGAGTAAAGCAGTTTTCATATTTAGGCCTGGCTTTGGACAATAACTTAAGTTGGAATGATCATGTCTTAAATGTAAAGAAAAAAAAGTGTAATTGGAGTACTAAAAAGATTGAAAGATTATGGAATAAACAACCAACTCTTAAGAAACATATATACCTCCCTCATATATTCACACCTTATGTACATGAATATAATATGGGGAAATTGTACATAGGAAGCTATAAAGGGACTAGAAGTACTCCAAAAGAGAGCTTGATTGGATTTGATTTACTAAAACCATCTGTGGAAGTTTTTCAGGAAACAAACATATTACCAGTACAATGCCAGATTAAATACTCTCAAGCTTTATTTATGTTCAGGTATAAAAATAATATGATTTCTGTTAATACAGAACTACGATACAGCAAAGACATTCACACCCATAACACAAGATCAGCAAACCAGTTTTACAAAGATTCCACTAACACTTCCAAATATGGTGTTAAAAGCTTTTCTTATTCAGCAAGCACAGCCTTTAACAATCTACCTCGCAAATTAAAACAAATCAATAAGTTGTACAGATTTAAGAAAGAAGTACGTAGGCACTTCCTTGAACAATATCTATCTATCTAGGTATTCTGCCTTATGGCAGGTCTTGTCATGGGATGAACCTCTTCCACTGTTGCCTGTCCTGCGCCAAGTTTTTCATGTCCGAATATTTATTTCCTTGGATATTGTCCAACATTTGATATTTTTTCCTTCCTCTTCCTCGTTTGCCTTTCACCATTCCTTCTATTCCTTCTTTCAGTAAACAGTCCCTCCTCAAACAATGTCCAACCCAGTTCATTTTTCTCCTTCTAATGGTTTGTAAAATACTTCGTTCTTCTCCAACTCTTCGTAATACCTCCTCATTCCTTACCCGGTCTTCCCATTTCACTCGTTCTATTCTCCTCCATACCCACATCTCTAGTGCCTCCAATCTTCTCTCATCTTTCTTTCTCAATGTCCAAGTCTCTGCGCCATACAGCGCTATGCTCCAAATGTAACACTTAGCAAGTCTTTTCCTCAAATCTTTGTTTAGTGGTCCACAAAATAATTTTGATTTTTTCCTAAAGCCTTCTTTTGCTATGGCAATTCTTTTCTTAATTTCTGTTGTGCAATACATATCATCTCTGATCATACTTCCCAAATACTTGAAGTTACTGACTTGCTCTATTTCTTCTCCTCCTATACTAATATGACAACTTCTACCTTTTCCTCCAATTATCATACTTTTGGTCTTCTTCTTATTAATTCTCATTCCATATTCTTCTAGTTTCATGTTGAGTTTATCTAACATTTGTATCATTTCACGTTCGCTTTCTCCCATCACAACCATATCATCTGCAAATCTTATACATTCTACTCTCCTACCTCCAACACAAACTCCACTATTTCCATTAAAACTTTCATTGATTATTTCTTCGAGATAGATGTTGAATAGTGTCGGTGATAAAGAGCAGCCCTGTCTTACACCTCTTCCTAATTCAATTTCTTCACTTAACTCATCTCCTATTCTCACTCTTGCTCTCTGGTTTATATACAAATTCTTTATTAGCCTTCTATCCCTCCAATCAACTCCATGTTTCTTCAGGATTGTCATCAATTTGTCCCATCTGACACAGTCAAAAGCCTTCTCAAGGTCAATAAATACAGCATAAACCTTCCTGTTTTTCTCTATGTACCTCTCTCCTATCACCCTCAGAAGTCCACTGTGTACCTATTTTTCCACCTAAGTTTAGTTTATCTTTAATATCTCCTTTTTGCCATGTAAAATAATGATATTATGATATAAATCAATAATTGTAAAATATTCCTTGTTATATATGTAGGCCTATGCCTTATCTGTTAACTGAAACTTAAAGCTGCCAAGCTGTGATTGTAAAGGGCAGTCCCTCCTTGAGCCACTAGCTCACTGGGACATTCTATAACCAATAAATAAATAAATAAATAAATAAATAAATAAATAAATAAATAAATAAATAAATAAATAAATAAATGATCGGAAATTGTATTCTAGATAGCTTTTTATATAGTACTTTTTCGATTGGACCAATAACATTGGTATTTAAAAATTACATTTTAGGCACCTTCCCCTAAACTACAATTTCATCCAGGATGAATAAAATTGTTTATAGCTTAGACTGTAGTTTCTTATTCCCCGACTCTATATACCGATTTTCATTAAATTATGTTAACCCATTTTCTCGTGGCTCGGCGTTGATATGTGTTGATATATCTTCATTTCTACTCGTTACACCGGTTTAGGACAACAAGTTATACCATAGAAACACCTGCTTCATGACACACATCCATTTATTACGAGCTGTTGACTACAACTGACTTTCACACAAACACGAAGCAAATTCAAACGTTCAAAGAACAAAAGCAAACAAAGATAAACCACTCCACTCAATTAGCTGAGTTACCGACACATAACCTCAATGTTGTATTCCTTAAAACTATATACACATGACATTTTATTTTTATGAGAAAACCACACTTCCAATACTCCCCCGTTTCTCGAAAAAATAAAATGCTACACTTCAATCAATTATCCTCTCATTGCAAACCTATAAGTTTATACAAACTCTTAAGCTTGTTAGCAGATAAATTCTTTGTGAACAAGTCTGCATCATTTCTCTCTGATGCTACATATACAAACTCAATGAACCCCTTTTCTACTAGCTCTCTACATACATGGTACATGATGTCAATATGTTTTGACCTTTCACTCACAATATTGTTTTTACTCAATTTAATTGCTGCTGCATTGTCAGCAAATCTTTACAAGGTATATCCATAAAGCTTTCCAGCCCTAGCCCTGAGAGCAAATCTTTCATCCAAGTTACTTCTCGAGATACCTCTGCCATTGCTATGTACTCAGCATCCATGGTAGATCTAGCAATACAACACTGTTTCTTACTGTACCATGAAACTGCTCCCCCTGCCACTGTGGTTACATACCCACTCACTGATCTTCTAGACCTAGTATCTCCTCCCCAATCTGCATCACAGAACACTTGTACGGACTCCCCACAATTTTTGAAACACAACTTTAAATCTCTAGTACCACTTAGATATCTCATGATATGCTTCACTTCTTTCCAATCTTTATTTAATCTTAGGTTTTTGACAATTTTGACTAACTTTACTTACCGCAAATGCAATGTCAGGTCTAGTATTATTTGAAAAATATAGCAAACTTAATACTGCACTGCGATAAATGGTACAATCAAATTTCTGCTCATCATTTTCAGCTGCTGAAAACCCGCTTGGTAAAATAGTCTTACCCGGTTTACTGTCACTCATGGAGAAATCAGCAAGTAATTTGTCAATGTACAAACTTTGACTCAACATAACCCCTTTTTTTGTCTGTTCTATTTTTATTGATAGTAAGTTTGTTTCTTTCCCTAGATCTTCAATCTCTAACTCATCTGCCAACCTTATTTTAACCAACTTAACAACCTCTTTGTCACCTATTACAAGTATGGCGTCTACATACAAGCCAATAATACAACACTCCTTTACATACACACATGGTTCTATGATACATCTCTTAAAATCTAGCCTTATTATTATAACATCAACACAAGCATTCCAGTCTTTACTCGAATTAGGTAGTCCATAGATGCTTTTCTTCAATTTACATACATAGTTTTGGACATCCTTTTCTACGAACAATTCTGGTTGTTCCATGTATACAGTACAACTGATTTCACTATTTAAGTAAGCACTAGTTACATCTGGATGTTCTACAGTCCAACCTTTACGTACTGCAATACCTATTAACAGACTCATTGTTTTCATATTTATAACAAAACTAAATGTTTCATCAAAAATAAGGTTCATCTGTCTCTTAAAACCTTGAGCAACCAACCTGGCCTTATATTTCTGAATGTTACCCTCACTGTCATATTTCAATGAAAACACCCACTTAGAGCTAATTTTCTTGACATTCTCTGGTATTCTTAAAATTTCCCAAACATACTTCTTTCTCATCTCATTGATCTCCACTTTCATGGCTTCCATCCAGTTAGAAGACTCTTGGCTTGACATAGCCTCCTCAACTGTTCTAGGTTCCACTACATTCGCATGTTTAACTTCAGTCACTACCTTACATCCAAATACTTTCAATCTACCTATTTCTTCCTCATCTAACTTCTTTGCTTTTGCCTGATACCTATTAAACACCTCCAACACTTAATCCTTATTTTTCACACATACAGCCACATTAAATCTGGAGTATTCATCAATCATACTTACAACATATTGAGATTTTCCAAGTGATGGTAGACTAATTTTTCCAACTACATCAGTGTTCAAAACATCAAGTGGTTTTTCTGCCTTACGCTCACAAGACTTAGGTACTTCCTTGTTACTCAGTTTCCCCTGAATGCATACAGAACAAGTATTAACATCATTACTTCTTTTCAATTCTAACATGGGCAATTTAAACAAAGCTTCAGAATGAACATGTCCATATCTCTCATGCCACAAATTACCTGCCCAACACTTTTAAATGCTACATAGTTATTACATTCTTGATCTATTATTTGATCACAGTCACTCCAGCTACAATATCATTTCTTCCCTCTGTTTGTGCTACATACACATCATTCCTCCTGTTTGCAACATACAATGTTTCATCTCCATTCTTATCTACAACCACTGCTTTCTCACCTGCAAATACTATTTTGAAACCTTTGCTGGTTAACTTACCAACTGATATTAAATTTGCACCTAAGTTTGGTACATACAACACATCCGTAAATGTAATTGTCCAGCCTGTTGACATTTTTACTTTCACCTTACCTGTACCTTTGATATCCAGCTTACTGTTATCTCCTATTTCTACATTCCCGGTTACACTTGTTAACATGTCTATGAACATCTCCTTTGTTGGACACATATGATGGGACGCACCTGAATCGAACAGCCAGTCGCTAATTTTCTCAGTTCCTACAGAACCTACCATGCTCATTGCTTTATATACTACATGCACAATTTCTGAGCTTACCACTTTTCCACTCGCATTCACTGATCTACTCTCCTGCGATGATTCGTCACCCTTCATTGTTGCACATACTTATGAATAATGTCCTGACTTACCACAATTGAAGCACTTTTGGGTACTGCGACAATATTTAGATACATGCCCCTGTTTACCGCAATCGTAGCAACTATATTCTCCTTGTCCCATGTCTTCTTTTTTGATATCTCGCTTCTGTTGAACAACCCTGGCTTGAGCTTCATATTCCTCAGGTTTTCCAGTGTCGTAAGCCTTTCCTCCATTTTGCTGAAGTTTCCTTCTGCTTTCCTCCGTGAGTAATCTCGCCTTCAATTTCGAGATGGTCAGTTTCGCCAAATCAGCTTCCAAGGAAGGTATACAAACTGCATATTCCTCTGTAAGATTTCCGATGATCATTCCTGAAACTTGTTGATCTGTGAACTTGTATCCAGCTTTGCTCGTTCTCATCCACATTTGATTTATTTTTGCGAAGTATTCTTGAACACTCATGTCCTTGGGCTTCACAAAATGAGTTAACTGTTTCAGGGTCATAGCACCATTCACTAGCCCTCCGTCATTACATAACTCGTCCAGTTTTCCCATGCCTTTTTCGCTGATTCAATATCTGCAATGTCACTTTCGAAATCTTCTCCGACATATTTGAAAATAATCGCTAACGCGATCACATTGTTTCGCGCTCGCCGTCTTGTTTCTGTCTGAGGCAGTTTACAATTTGGCGTATCCTTATACCCTATTACTGATTCCCGTACATCTTTCAACAACAGCTCTTGTTTCACCTTTAATGCCCACGAAAAATAGTTCTCCACTGTAAGCTTGGCCACATTCCTCTTCAGTGTTTCTTCACCGGTCCACGAGGTCGCCATTTTCCCCGTCATGTCACAACTTGCTGCGTCCGACGTTAATTCTCGTTACTCCATTTCCGCTTATGTTGTCCGAAATGTACTGCGGCGTTTTGGCGCTCTGGGCCCATAACCTGTTGATATATCTTCATTTCTACTCGTTACACCGGTTTAGGACAACAACTTATACCATAGAAACACCAGCTTTATGACGCACATCCATTTATTACGAGCTGTTGACTACAACTGACTTTCACACACACACACGAAGCAAATTCAAACGTTCAAAGAAAGAAAGCAAACAAAGATAAACCACTCCACTCAATTATCTGAGTTACCGACACATAACCTCAATGTTGTATTCCTTAAAACTATATATACATGGCATTTTATTTGTATGAGAAAACTACACTTCCAACAATATGGACTCAGCAACAAAAATACAAATTCATGAATATCTGTGTTATCATAGCCGGTACGGTAAAATGTATAAGATAAGATATAAATGGTCAGAAATTTAATTCTGTATAACTTTGGTTATATAGTACTTACCGATATGACAACTAATAATATAAATAATTGAGAATTACATTTAGGCCTTCCCCTAAACTACCATTTCACTCAGCGTAAATAAAATGACTTATAGCTTAAATTGTAGTGCCTCATTCTACGACTTTGCATACCAATTTTCAATGTAATAGGACCACTAATAACGTAAATATTTAAAAAGTAAGTTTTAGGCCTTCACCTAAACTACCATTTCACTCAGTGTGAATAAAATTATTCATAGGCTAGATTGTAGCGATGTATTCCTCGACTTTGCATGCCAATTTTTATTAAGATAGAACTGCTAAAACATAAATATTTGAAAATTAAATTTTGGGCCTTCCCCTAAACTAACATTTCTATCAGCGTGACGAATATTATTTATGTCCTAAATTGTAGCGACTTATTCCCCGACTTTGCATACCGATTTTCATTAAATTCTCTTTGGCCGTTTTCTAGTGATGCGTGTACAGACAGACAGACAGACAGAAATTACGGAAAAGTAAAAAGTGCATTTCCTGGTTACTGTGGACATGACCGATACAGAAATACCATTCTTTTCAAATTCTGAGCAATGTACAGACAAAACTCTTATTTTATATATATAGATTCATTTCAAATACCTCCCATTGCATAAATAAATTTTATTTTAATTTTTATATCCATTTAATTTGTTCTGAGAGGATAATTACCTAGTTGTACTTCCCCTTAAAACAAAAATCACTACCACCAGATCAATTATATTTCTTTTCAGATCCTGACATCATTAACTTTCAAGATGTAGAGTGTTTCATATTCTTGCTTCAATGGGCTTTCACTTTTTCTTTTTTGGCCTGATACATTCATTCTTCAAGTATAATCTTGTTATTTTTCCCCTCAATAGCTACTGACCAGGGGCTGCCTGGCCGAGGCGGTAAAGAGGTGGGTTCGAATCCCCGCCAGGAAGTCGTAAAATTTAAGAAACGAGATCTTCACTTCCAGAGGTGCATATGGCCCTGAGGTTCACTCAGCCTACACAAAAAAATGAGTACCAGGTTAAAATCTGGGCGCAAAGGCGGCCGGACGTAGAGCTAACCACTCCACACCATCACGTGCCGAGGTTACGAATGGTGGAAGCCTTTACCTTCCACCCCTCCAAGGGCCTTCATGCCCTGTACGGAGATGACTTTGCTTTGCTTTTTATAGCTACTGACCAAAGTGTATGAAACAAAAACAAAACCATCACCTAAACTCTTCCTACACTATCTAAAACTAATCAACATTAAAAATTGGGAAAATTCAGGTCAGCTGATGCAGAGTGGATCCTAGCCTACAGCTGGCCACAGCTCTGCACTCTGACCGGCCAACCGTGGCTCTACGCCCCTGTATTCAGGAGACAGAGAGGGTCTGGCCCCCATCGTCGGCTATCTTGGGAATGGTTTTCCATTCTCCTGCACTAAGGCAAATGCTGCAACAGTTCCTAGTATAGGCCACGACCCCTGACACTCTCACCTTCTCCGATACAAATGTCTTAACCTGAGAGATGGTATAACCGCCTAGGAGGGCTACCTCCCCCTTCACGGAAGGACTGAAAACATTTACTAGCAGTAGTAGCAAATTCTTCCTACAGTACGTGCAAAATTAATGGGAAAGGAGAAGCAAGTGAGGAACGATGTTGTAATATGTCATGGTGTATATCCTATTTAAGAAGCTTATTTCCAAAAGGTACCAAACCCAAAATGTAATACAGTAGAAGTCCGATATAGCGAGTGTGGCATACAACGATAACTACGCTATAGCGACGCCTTTTTCTGTCCCTTCAAAATTCCTATAACAAAACGGTGTATCGTTCTTCGGTTACAGCGAGAACCCTATCACGGACACATCCGTTATTACGAGCTAATAAGCGCGCGTGATGTTTTCCGTTACCGATATTTAAGCACCCCAGTGGTGATATTGCATGCGATCGATTACCTTCGGCATCGTTTCCTCGCTATGTGCACTAGCGAGTTCTCTCGTCGACATTCGAAGGCGATGTCGGAGTCGATGAATAATACCCGTCGACAGCTGTTCCGTAAAGAAAATTCGAAATGAAAGAGAACATATTTTCGTAATAAATGCGTAAATAACGTGTCCGATAACGGTTGTTAACTCGTTAAAAATTAAGGCTGACTAAACGACCGCTTAATTTTGAGGCTAAATACTGCAATTAAGTAAGAATGGGATACACCTCGAGATATGGCAGAGCGCTTAATTGATTTCAGAGGTTAGTTTATATTTTGTCGCGCTGGTTAAATTACGGAAAGACTATTATGAAAATTTATAGCGAGAAGGTTATCATTTCTCTACTGACGCTATGTTTTCATCATACGTCTATTGCGGTTAAGTTAGGATAGGTGACGCTGTTTGAATAAGAAAACTGAAAAGTTTGCATAAAAATGCGATTGACCATCTTCGGTACGGTATAGTTTTCTCACTTTGTGCATTTGCGAGCTCTCTCGTTGATATTCAGAGGCGATGTTGGAGTTGATTAATAATAATCGTCGACTGCTGTTCTCTAAAGGAGATTCGAAATGAAAGAGAATAACACGTTTTAGCAATAAATGCATAAATAACGTGGCCGATAGAAGTTGTTAACTCCTTAAAAATTAAGACTGCAGTAAATGATATATAAGTAATAATAATAACAACGTAAACGTTTCCACCTTTTCAATACTAAAATATATTCACAAAATTATAAATTACACGGTACTAGTTTCGACCCATCTAGGGGTCATCATCAGCCGTATTGGAGCAAAGATCACGTTTGGCGAAATCCTAAGAAAATGTTATTTTAAAGAATAACAAGTGAAATGAGATGTTATTATGGTAATAGTTAATAATACAAGGAATATACATACTAAGAGGTTTTTAACAAAGAATAAAGTATAAATGGGGTGTTGTAAAAATTATAATCATGGAAATCAGTAAGTTCTTGTATTGAAATGAAATATGGCTTAGGAAGAAGGCTTAAGGTGGGGCTGAAGGGTGCGGGAGAAAGTGTAATTGTCTTGGAAAAGTACCTTTGATTAAATTTAGGATTGAGTTTAGGTTGGCTGCGTTATTGTTTCTGAGGAAAGTGATAAATAGATCGAAGAGTATGTTGGGTTTCTCTGAGATTTCATTGAGATTGTGACTGGCATTAAAGTATTGGTCTAGGTGTATGTAGTAATTTTCCATTATGTTGAGTAAAGGGCCCTTGTTTGCTAATACGAGGATATCCATGTCTTGTTCAATATTGGTGAAATTATGGTTATAATCTTGCATGTGTTGGCCGATGGCTGAAAACCTGTTGTATTTTATTGCGTTAGTGTGCTCGTGGTACCTGATAATGAAGTTTCTCCCGGTTTGCCCGATGTAGGTTTTTTACAGGTGGTACATTTGATCCTATAAACTCCTGATTTAAAAAAAAACTGCTGGTCTTGTTGATGTGTGAAGTATTGTATAAAACGTTCATGTTCTTATTGTTGGTTTTGAAGGCTATTTTAACGCCTTGTTTCTTAAAGATGTTGGTTAACTTGTAGATATCATTGTTGAACGTGAAGGTGGAAAATGTTAGAGGTTTGGTTATTTCTTTTTTGAGGGTAGTTTTTGGGCGATGTTTGTGTTTATTGATTATACTTTCTATAAAATGATTGCTGAAGCCGTTGAATTTTGCGATTCCGCGGATTGTGTTGAGTTCGTTTTTTAGATCTTTATTGGACATAGGTATGCTGAAGGCTCGGTGAACTAGGCTGTTGTATGTGGCTCGTTTGTGGGACTGGGGGTTCACTGAATCTTGGCGAATGGTGGAGGCTGTTTGAGTGGGTTTTCTGAATATTTTATAACTGAAAGAATCTGAGTTTCTAGTGATGGTTAAATCTAGAAAGTTGATTTTTTGATTTGATTCGGATTCTAGTGTGAATTTGATATGAGGATCAATATTGTTGAGTCTTAAGAGGGTGGTGGGTGAATTTCTCATTCATGATCACAAAGACATCGTCGACATATCTGGCCCAAATACAACAGGTTTTCAGGCATCGGCCAACACATGCAAGATTATAACCATAATTTCACCAATATTGAACAAGACATGGATATCCTCGTATTAGCAAACAAGGGCCCTTTACTCAACATAATGGAAAATTACTACATACACCTAGACCAATACTTTAATGCCAGTCACAATCTCAATGAAATCTCAGAGAAACTCAACATACTCTTCGATCTATTTATCACTTTCCTCAGAAACAATAATGCAGCCAACCTAAACTCAATCCTAAATTTAATCAAAGGTACTTTTCCAAGACAATTACACTTTCTCCCGCACCCTTCAGCCCCACCTTAGCCCTCTTCCTAAGCCATATTTCATTTCAATACAAGAACTTACTGATTTCCATGATTATAATTTTTACAACACCCCATTTATACTTTATTCTTTGTTAAAAACCTCTTAGTATGTATATTCCTTGTATTATTAACTATTACCATAATAACATCTCATTTCACTTGTTATTCTTTAAAATAACATTTTCTTAGGATTTCGCCAAACGTGATCTTTGCTCCAATACGGCTGATGATGACCCCTAGATGGGTCGAAACTAGTACCGTGTAATTTATAATTTTGTGGATATATTTTAGTATTGAAAAAGTGGAAACGTTTACGTTGTTATTATTATTACTTATATATTATTCTCAGTTCAATACGGACCAAAAACATGAAATTCATAACCATTAATAGTAAATGATATCTTAATTTTAATGTTATATACGGAAATTAAGTCAGCATGTGATACACCTCAAGATATAGCAGAGCGCATCACTGATTTAAGAAGATATTGCATATCTTCTCGTGTCTAGTTAAATTTTGGAAAGTCTATTTACATGTATATTTTTAGCGAGGAGGTTAACATTTCTCTACATGCGTTTCAAATATGTTTTCATGATATATATATGATTAGGTTAGATGACGCTGTTTGAAGAAGAAAACCGAGGTGTTTGCCACAAAAACCTCTGGAGTGATACCGTATTTCTCCGAATCCAAGACTTTTTATTTCTCAGAATCTCATGCGAAAACTTAAGGGTTGTTGCATTCGCGGCCTACCAGTAACTTAATGGATACAACTGGCAACTACCGCGGTAACCACGCTGCTTCCTTTCACATGCACACAGAACTCGTTGACAATAAATGACTGTCTCTTTACTATACCGCACATCGCTAGCCGCGACAACCGGTTGTACAGTGCCTGTGTATAACGTCACTGGATCTCAGGAAATAGTGAAGAGAGTATGGCGTTCTATTAGCCTCTACAAAAACGTTTCTCAAATCTGCAGAATGATATCAAAACATGCGAGCCTTAGAATTCTTAGAAAAGCCATGGCTACTCAATGGCAGAGTTATAACGCGTCTATTGTACATGACGCTTAGTAAAATTAAGTTTTAGAGTCAACAGGAATATTTTCGTGATGGATAGTCGTATTGTAAAGATACGTGGAGAAGGTATTGCCGGCAAATTTTCAACGGGTTCTAGTCGATATTATGATGCCAATTTTAAGTTAATGGTTATTAAACACTCGGAAATGTAGAATAATTGTGCAGCCGCAATAAAATACGGCATAGGCCTAACTAAAGCCATTATTTGGCATTAGTGTGAAGACGAAGAGCTAAAAAATGCGTACTATACAAAAATGCATTCAGTGGTCCGCAACAAGGACGCTTTAAAGAAGTCGAAGATGAAATTGTGAGGTGTGTGCACTAAAAACACAAGGGCGGAATGGGCATACCGTGGCGCAATAAACTCGTTCGTTGACTTTCAACGTCCGCGATTAGACCTATACATCGCTAGCCACTGAATTTGGCCGAATCCGGGAAGTGAGACGTGCGTGTAGCGGTAGCCGGTTATATCCGACGCTGAGTAAAAGTAACAGTTTTATAGACAGCAATAATAATTTTTTGAAGGAAAATCACGTTCAGATACAATAAATGCATGTTATACAATTTATTTCTGTTTAGGCTTTTGCGGTTTACGAAATATTCAAAGAAAATGTTGGATTTGGTACTTTTTGGTCCTGAAACTCTAAATACCTTCACCTGAAAGACATAAATTTCAGTGCAGTCATCAGAATCTTGAATAAAACCAACTGTATTTAGTTATACCATAATTAGATTTAAGGTATTTACAGTGAGGGCATAGATTGTTTAAATACAGTAATATTAAATAAAATTGAACAAAACAATGAAAATAATGCAAAGTACAAGTTCTGAACTTAACGAATTATGATTGTAGTTTGTGTCTAAAGAACATGGATATAGTAAATAACTTGTGAACCAGACAATGCATAATATTATCCAGTACTAAAAGTGCAATAATGAAAATGCTAATATATGGCTACAAAACCATGCAAAATTAAATTCAACTAGTCAAAATTTTAACCAAAATCCAGACTCTTTCTTCTGTAATTCTGTGGTCTCTGTGCTATCATAAAGTATTTCAATGTCACTAATATCATTATCATTAACAACAACACCATCTGGCAAATTTAATGCATGTGAATAAAAAGGGAAGTCGTCCACCTTGTACACCATGGTCATGAGAATTTGGATTACATCATTTTTCCTTTCCTTCGACCGACATTCAGGAGGCTTAAAAAGTATCCCTACACACACTGACAACACCACTATCACTTCTCGCTTTATGTTTAATAGTCATTTTCTTCGAAACACGCGCACGTCGTGTCTTTTGATTAGGCCTATGCCTTTCTGGTGATACAACATCAATATAAGAAGCAATCACTTTTTGAGAAACAGTATCTTTATTCTCCCAGAAGGCACCGTAAAACGCTACTAATTCTTGTTCTGTTAAATCACAGGCTCTACAAAACTCGCCGACATTTTGGAAACAAGCAATTTTTGGTTTAACACTCGCTTTACTCTCGTATTTTTACACTTTTGTGCGCGTCTTCTTCCATATACCTGGAGCTAATACCCTCTTCCTTGCTTTATTTCTTCAGGAGTATCACAGTACTCATCTCTAAGATATCTGATTCCATACTTTTGAAAAGAAAATAGCACACAGTAAGAAAACTGTCACTTCACGTCATTTAAACAGAGCGCGGCCATTTTGCTGCTGTTCACGTGACCCAGAAATAGCCTCTCATTGGCTGCATGGATACGGTACATATTGGCACATTCAGGCCACAGGATTTGGTACTTATTGACGAGATTTTTAATGTCCTGTTTGATATGGATTTATGTCGTTTTGGCTATTCCTTTTTCTTTCGTATGGTGGAGCTACCTACTAACGTACGTTTTTCATCATAATCTCAATTTCGATTTTTTTTTTTGATTTGGCATTTATGGCACTTGTCCTCCTTCCTCTTTCCTTCTACCATTCCTTTTCCATAATATTTTCCCAGTCCAGGTTTCTGCTTCTAGCAGTCCTCTTTATTGAACAATCCACCGAGTTCTAGTTCTCCCTCTTGCTCCCTTTCTCTCGAACTCCATCTCCATCACCTATTTTGGTATTCTTTTCTCCTCCTCCCTCTTTACATGTCCAAATCATCTATCAGTTCTCTCATTTAGGTTTTCTATTATGACCTTCTTTCTCACATCTTTGTTTCTTAATCTGTCTTTCTTTGTCTTTCCTATCATACTACTTCAGGTATTTCATTTTGCTGGCCTGAAATCTACTCTCCTTCCTACCTGTCATTGTCCAGGTCTTAGCTGTATATATCATAGTATAATTTATCCCATATTTGACAGTAGTAACTGAAGGATATTGTCAAAACAAGTTTTCAATTTACCGGGTGAGTTGGACCTGCGGTTAGGAGCGCTCAGCTGTGAGCTCGCATCCGGGAGATAGTGGGTTTGAACCCCACTGTCGGCAGCCCTGAAGATGGTTTTCCGTAGTTTCCCATTTTCACACCAGGCAAATGCTGGGGTTGTACTTTAATTAAGGCCACGGCCTTCCGATTCCTAGGCCTTTCCTATCCCTATCCTATTCCTATCGCCATAAGACCTATCTGTATCGTTGCGATGTAAAACAAATAGCAAAAAAAGAAATGTTTAACTCGTAGTATTTCTTGTCATATTTTCCTTTCATGGAATTGCTTGTTGTACTCTAGTTGTTGTTGTAGTGGTGTTTTTGGGTAGTTAGGTTTTAACTATTATCACTTGTAATGTTAAGCACGGGACTTTCTTAAGTTGTGTGTGAATTTGTATATGATGATTCTAAATTTAGAATATTATAGTAGTATTGCTCGTATAATATTTTCTTTTCATATAATTGCTTGTTGGACTTTTGTTGTTGTTGTTGTTGGGTAATTATGTGTTAACATCCTTATTATCGCACTACTATAAGTGACCATTGCCACTGGTATATTTCCCAATTACTAGGTATTTCTTAATAATAATAATAATAATAATAATAATAATAATAATAATAATAATAATAATAATAATAATAATAATAATAATAGTAGTAGTAGTAGTATTTATTCATTCATCATGTCGTTTACATATTTACAGGACTCTGTTTTATATATACATAACACTTCTAATAACATTATTACTTGAGAAATATTAATCTTATAACTAAACCACATATATTACAGTAGTAGTAGTATTATTATCAACATATCAATACTTAAAATAAATTGAACTTCTAACCATCTCTTGCACACATTAAATAAATTATTATTATTATTATTATTATTATTATTATTATTATTATTATTATTATTATTATTATTAATATTATTATTATTATTATTATTATTATTATTATTATTATTATTATTATTCCGAAGTATCTGTGGAACAGCAGAGGTGAAAGAAGGTGCGGGGGTGAACAGGTCTCAGGCTACGAAATTAAAGTTAATTTAAAATTTAACAAGGTTATATTTTCTTTGCAAAATCAAGAAATAACAAGCATGGCAGGTACAGAGTAGCAAGGCAACAAAAGTACAATTACAGTATTTACCGGATTTGGGCTTCGAGCCCCGAACTCACAATTCTTGGGCAATTAGCCCAACTTTACTCCAAAATAAGTTTTAACAGAGGGGCAGAAAACCCCATTCATGCCCAGGAGCACTTGCTCCAAATTACACAGAAAAGCCTCCTCGAGGCATACAACACTCAATTTTCAAGAAAGAGCCACTCGCTCTCAAACTTTAAGCCTACCAAAGGCCACACCAAACTCCACCTTCAAGTTGTCCTCTAAGGACATAAACACAGGGGTAAAATACCCAACCTACTGAGGCCTATTAAGTGAGAAAAGGTTAATTACATGGCCTCTAAAATACCAATTTGAGAGGAGGCGATCTGCACTCCTAATACATTTTGTTTAAAACCTAATCTGGCTCTAGGCCGCTAATGCAAGGGCTAATCCCATACTAAAGAGGTGACTTTAGGAAGAAACAATTTACATTACGTTAAGGAAGAATCGGTTGTGAAAAATAAATTCACCTCAAAACAATATGAGTGGGAGCTCGAGAGGGTTAAGCACACTCTATCCCAATATATAGCTTTAAAAGAGAATAGATGCTAAGAGTCTTTACATTTTAGGGAAAGTTACATGGTGGAAACGCTTCGGACCCGCCCCGAGAGTTAAACTGCTGAGCTAGCAAGAAAAGAAGTTATTAAACAGCCATTACCTTGTTGTTGAACTGCTGCCCGAAGAAAGAGGCGCTTCCCGCCCCCTGCTACGTACTTTACACTTTGAAAGTTGGTACTGAAGTGGCGCAGAGACCCGAAAATCAGCAGTTTATATACTCTCGTGGAAAGTTCGAGGCGTTTCAGGAATAAGAACACCCTCCCACAAAAACTTTATTGGCTAGGGTTAAGCAATATATCCCCGGGGAGGGGGATACACCTGATTGGTCATAAATTAATTAAAGAAATTCGGGATTGGCTAAATTCAAAACAAGGGGAAGGAAAGGGTTATACAGCCAACTTAAACAATAACAGAAAGAAATTTAACAAGGAACAAACTGTTGAAATAAAAATTTTTCCAAAAAAACAGTTCTTTCACTTCGCACTAGGGCGCACCATTGTAGTTCTTCAGTAGTGTCCTCTAGAAGAGAAAGTTCACACTTCTTACTACAGGTAAAACAAAAATACGTCGAAAACGACCCAGTTCAGAAACTTCAAAATTTCCAAGTAATGACATCTTCTGAGAAACTTGAAAATTAATACAGTAGATAAAGTTCAGACTTCCTCCAGTAGGGGAGTTTCAACTGGCGCAAAGTTTGAATTAGCGGCGTGGAGGTGTACCACCCGGTACAGACCTCCCCCCCCAAAAGTCCCTCCAGGGGTGACACATGAAATTTGTTTGAAAACAAGATCCAATTTATGATATTGATATGGAGATTAATTGCAGAAGCATTTATAAAATTTTTCTTAATTTGGTTTGATTCAGTTTCAAAATTCTTGTAGTAACTGTTGAAGTAATGTCTTTATGATTGTAGAAATTGAATTCAGAAGGAAACTTTTAGTTTTTTAAAGTTGAGGAAAAATTTTCTAAGTCCACCAGATATTGCTGTAAAATCCAAAACACAGGTAGTAATGTTGAACTGGAATGTCCATATAGCTGGATATGTACTTTAAACGTTGATAAGTTTGACGGCCAGACCAGCCGCCGCTGCTTGAGTTCAGAGGAGGCCGCTCGGACCCCTCAAGTACCCTGAGATACCGCTCGCCCGCACTATGAGAGGAGTAGTGGAGTTGAAGCACGCCGCGCCCGCAGCGAACATGCAGGTCGCGGGCCAGTTACAGGTTGTGCGCCGCACATCAGCCTTGGCCGGGATGAAGACTCCGGCTCGTCGTACACGGGTTGGCCTCACTGGGAAAGGGCGGGCCCGTACCCTGCCTCAGGAGCGGTACGGCGCCGCGCTGCTGCGGGGGCACTGAAATATTAAAGCTCGGCGACAGAATTTTGTTGGACCATCATCATTTTGTTTTGAGGGCACAGGCATTGTGGAGAGGTTGAGGGGCCAGCGGCGTGAAGATATTCATGGCATATATAAGCCACTGTGTGTTGTGGAGCAGGAGACGGGAGCGTGTTAATGGCCGTGGCAAGGACAGGATGGCAGTTTAACTGTGCGGGGAAGGTTTACAATAAATAATTACACACAAAGGAAACAGATTCCAAGAGCAGAAGGCCTTAAAAGTGAAACCCCTCAGAAAAAAAATATAACCTTCCTATTTCTTTCAAATTTATATGAAGCAAGTTAACACAGAAATTACACCGGTTTCACCTGTGACAGGTGAACCCTAAATATCCTCTCGGCGGCTGGATTACTTAAGAATAAGGTAACGGGAGTAAGGAAATCGAGAATGATACACGGCCCATGAAATCTGGGGGCAAGCTTGCCCGCGGGAACAAAATTCTTGACCATCACCTGGTCACCTACCTTCAAATGGGTGGGTCTCCGTCCACGATCATATCTTTCCCTAACCTTCTCATGAGACACCTTAAGATTGGCTTTAGCCTTCTTCCAAAGATCTTTAATGTTATCCGGATCTATTGTCTCAGGTAGAATGTCACTCAGAGACCAGAGGTTAGAGAGCGGCGTGTTGGGAACGAACTTGAACATCACCGAAGCTGGAGTAAACTTGTGAGATTCATGAACCGCCGAATTCAAAGCAAAAGCTAACCAATGTAGGGACGTGTCCCACCTAGAGTGATCTTCATTATGATAGGCAATAAGCGCGGACCTGAGATTACGATTAACCCGTTCAGCCAGAGATGGTTGAGGGTAATAAGCAGAAGTAGTCACATGAGAGATGGACAGGTCAAAGCAGAATTTACGAAATGGATTAGATGTAAAAGCCTTAGCATTATCAGATACAATATATTGACACGGACCAAAAGAAGCAAAGATAGAATTTAGACAAGTAATGGTGGACTGAGCGGTAGCCAGCTTAGTCGGAAATAACCAGGAAAATCTTGTAAAACCATCTACACATACAAAGATGAACTTGTTGGCATTTCCCTTTGACTGGGGGAAGGGTCCTACATAATCAATATACAGGCGTTCCATGGGGCGCGACGCTTGATGAGAAGACAACAGGCCTACCTTGGTGGACATGTTTGGTTTACTAAGCAAACAGGATTTACAAGCCTTAACTAGTTCACGGATTTCACCGTCCATACCCTTCCAGATGAACCTTTCACGAATCTTTTCACGAGTTTTAAAGATTCCAAGATGCCCCCCTAATGGGGTCTCATGATAGTACTTGAAGATCATAGGTACAAGAACAGCTGGAACGACAACTTTCATCATCTTATCATGCCTCGATGGGCAAGATAAAACACCATTCCTCAGTACATAAGGGACGACATGTTCCCCAGAAGAAAGGGTTTCCATTATCGGAGCCAGCGTCGGATCTTCACGTTGGTATTTCTCGATATCCCTAAAGAGCATGGGAGCATCTGTTAAGATGGCATTAACATCAAATAGTATGGACTCGGGAGGTGATGAACTGTCGACCGGTTCATGGGTCTCAACGTCGTTGGAAAACATACGGCTGAGTCCATCAGCAACAACATTTTCGGTGCCTCGGATATGCCTGACATCGAATTGGAAGGCAGAAATACGGATGGCCCAACGGGCTATACGGCCAGTACGACGCGGCCTACCTAAGACCCAGCTTAAGGCTTGATTATCTGTCTCCAGGTCGAATTTGACATGTTCCAGATAGAGACGGAACTTTTCTAAGGCAAATAAGACTGCCAAACCTTCGAGCTCATAGATGGAATACTTGGCTTCTTGAGCCGATAGAGTCCTAGATGCATAGGCGATGGGTCGCCTCCCTAGTTCAGTCTCTTGAAGAAGGACTGCAGCTACCGCCGACGACGACGTGTCGGTTTGGACGATGAATTTCTTTGAGAAATCAGGCATAGCAAGGACAGGGGCATTACAGAGAGCTAATTTAAGATCTTCAAAAGCGGCTTGTTGAGAAGGTCCCCACTCGAATTTGATGCCTTTCCTACGAAGAAGGTTTAAGGGCGCCGCTCTGTTAGCAAAGTTAGGAATAAACTTCCTGAAGAAATTCACCATGCCAATGAACCTGGCGATACCTTTGATGTCCTTGGGAGGTTTAAAATCACGGATGGCCTGTGTTCTAGAATGATCGACTGCAACACCATCAGGTGAGACAATATGCCCTAGGAATGACATAGAGGGCTTAGCAAAGGCAACCTTGGACAACTTGACAGTTAACCCAGCCTTGCGAAGGCGATTGAGAACTTCTCGCAGATGATCTAGGTGTTCTTCAAAGGTCTCCGAAAATACGACATCATCCAGGTAGTGACACAAGTACTCAAATTTGATGTCGGAGAAGAACCTATCTAGCAGCCTAGTGAGTACAGCTGCTCCCGTGGGGAGCCCGAAAGGCACGCGGTTGTATTCGTACAAATTCCAAACCGTGGCCAACGCTGTAAGGTGTTTAGACCCTTCCGCTAGGGGAATTTGATTATAGTCCTGATTCAGGTCCAAGATAGTAAAGAACTTGGCCTTACGAAACCATGAAAAACAAGAATGAAGGTCAGGAAGGGGCACAGATTGCAACACCACCTTCCGATTGAGAGCCCTATAATCAATGACAGGCCTGAAGCCACCTTGGGGTTTCGGGACTAGAAAAATAGGCGAAGAATACGCCGACTTAGAGGGCCTAATAATACCATCCTTCAACATGTGATCGATGATTTCTTTCAGAGCCTTCATTTTAGGTGGAGATAGCCTATATGGTGGAAAACGGACAGGAATCGAATCCGTGACCTCAATTTTGTATTCAATAAGGTCAGTAACACCAAGAGTATCAGAGAACACCTCTGGAAATGATTGACACAATTTACGAATACTATCAGCCTGCTCCTCAGGTAGATGTCTAAGGTCTAACAACATCTCATCCTGGGTAGGCGAAATAGATGAACATGATGCAAAATTACATTTCAATAATGGGATTTTACAATTGGAAGCAAATTTGAATGTGCACGACTTACTCTGAAGATCGAGCACAAGACCAGTGTGAGAAATGAAGTCAGCTCCCAATATAATGGGGCAAGACAAGTGCTTGGCCACAAACAATTTAATTTTCCATGTAAATTTAAAAATGCGGATTTTGACATTTACAGAACCTAGAATTTCTAATGGAGATGAATTAGCCGAAACATATTGAACAGGGGATGAGCCATAGTCAGATAGTTTACAAACAGATTTCAATTTTGAATACCATTCAGCCGAAATAATAGAACAAACGCTGCCTGAATCTAAAAGAGCAGTTACAGGTTCATTATTTAGCTCAATTTTAAGAAAAGGAACAGGTGCGGTGGTATCCGCCGCAATCCTCAGACATTCTTTGGGGCATTCAACAGATGAATTTGAGGACTGAATTTTCTCTGAATTTACGACCTGTTTACCAGGGGCTGAGCCTCGGGGAGAGGGACTAATCGACTCAGCCGAAGCCACTGGTCATTTTTTATTATTGGCATTGGTGGAATTTGCACCAGAAGTTGAGCAGGAGGGGGTGCTATTCGAATTTGGGCAATTCTTGGCGATATGTGAGAAAGCCCCACATTTAAAACAGCCTGGTGATGAGCCAGCTCCATTATTTGCCCTACTAGATTTGATCAATGGACACTTATTGCGAAGATGGTCAGGTGACCCGCAAGCATAGCATTTACGAGGTGTGACAGGTCGGCGAGGTGGAGGCCGAGGATTACCAAAAGAAAGAGGAGGTTCTTTCGCGACACGCAAGGAATCGGCGTATCTAACTCCTTCCGCTGAGACAGCCAATGCTTCAAGTTCAGAGAAAGTTTGCGGGCACGCCGCGAAACACAAATATGACCTATAGGATGGTGAGATACCTTCCACAATAGCTTGTACAATCTGATCCTCAGGAAAGTGAAGAGCAAACACCCTAGTATAGAACTTAATATCTTGGATGAAGTCTGCCAAGTTTTCATCCAAGCGCTGTACACGATAATAGTACTTCTGAATAAGAGAGGACCTTGCCCTAGCCGGGATGAAGGTAGCTAGCAAGTAGGCGTGGAAGTCCTCAATAGATGATTGCTCGGCAATGGCTCTTGCTATTTTGTCTGAGAGAATACCAATTGCATAGGGATAGATGATTTGCAAAATCTGACATGGAGAAAGAGAAAAAACAAAAGCATGGTCCTGGAACTCAACTAAAAACCTTAAAAAAGAAATACCTTCACTGGTGGTATTAACAGAAAACTTAGAGATACCTCTGAGCAACATTGCTAATGGATGAGGCAAGCTGCTGAACCCAGGTGACATAGTAGGTAAAGGTTTAAGTGGCAAGGAAGTCAATTCAGAACGTACATTATTCAACGAGGAACGGCGCTCAGACTCGTTGTCCAATGGGGCAGAGGTTGTTTGAGCTCCAACGGTTTTCCTATTGACGTCTCCCTTAGGAGGCTCTTCCTCGCTACCTACATTCACCGTGGTGGGTTGATCAGTTTTGGGAGGAACTTCCCCAGTTAACAATTGGGTAACTTTACTGGATAATTCAGAAAGATTTTCAAGAACCATACTAGCTTCCTTCCTCTGAACGTCATTCAACTTCAGAGACAACAGATCGTTAACCCTATATGAAAAATGAAATAGCCTGGCTTGCACACGCTTAATTTGATTAGGAGAAGGATCATTTTCTTCAAAAAAAACTAACTACAGATGCTAGCTCAGTAGTATTGTCAGTGATCGTGGAAAGAGAGTCGTCAATTTCTTTCTCTCCCAAAGTGGGGATGGAAATGGGCAAATCAAGGGACTCTCTAAGCTTATTTGTGTCTACCGCAACCGTGCCTCCAGATTGCACATTTCTAATAGTTAACTCATAGATCAACTCCTCTTTGCGCAAATAGTTAATATGGAGAACATCGCGAGGGCCGGGCATGATGACAGAACAATTTTGAAAAAGGAAAAAGTAAAAATTCCAGCAAGTGAGAAAATAGTTAGAGTTGTAATCAAAGCAATGTTTAGCCGTCAAAATGGGCTAAATTGAGACCCATTCAACCACGCTCTGCTACCACTTGTTCCGAGGTATCTGTGGAACAGCAGAGGTGAAAGAAGGTGCGGGGGTGAACAGGTCTCAGGCTACGAAATTAAAGTTAATTTAAAATTTAACAAGGTTATATTTTCTTTGCAAAATCAAGAAATAACAAGCATGGCAGGTACAGAGTAGCAAGGCAACAAAAGTACAATTACAGTATTTACCGGATTTGGGCTTCGAGCCCCGAACTCACAATTCTTGGGCAATTAGCCCAACTTTACTCCAAAATAAGTTTTAACAGAGGGGCAGAAAACCCCATTCATGCCCAGGAGCACTTGCTCCAAATTACACAGAAAAGCCTCCTCGAGGCATACAACACTCAATTTTCAAGAAAGAGCCACTCGCTCTCAAACTTTAAGCCTACCAAAGGCCACACCAAACTCCACCTTCAAGTTGTCCTCTAAGGACATAAACACAGGGGTAAAATACCCAACCTACTGAGGCCTATTAAGTGAGAAAAGGTTAATTACATGGCCTCTAAAATACCAATTTGAGAGGAGGCGATCTGCACTCCTAATACATTTTGTTTAAAACCTAATCTGGCCCTAGGCCGCTAATGCAAGGGCTAATCCCATACTAAAGAGGTGACTTTAGGAAGAAACAATTTACATTACGTTAAGGAAGAATCGGTTGTGAAAAATAAGTTCACCTCAAAACAATATGAGTGGGAGCTCTAGAGGGTTAAGCACACTCTATCCCAATATATAGCTTTAAAAGAGAATAGATGCTAAGAGTGTTTACATTTTAGGGAAAGTTACATGGTGGAAACGCTTCGGACCCGCCCCGAGAGTTAAACTGCTGAGCTAGCAAGAAAAGAAGTTATTAAACAGCCATTACCTTGTTGTTAAACTGCTGCCCGAAGAAAGAGGCGCTTCCCACCCCCTGCTACGTACTTTACACTTTGAAAGTTGGTACTGAAGTGGCGCAGAGACCCGAAAATCAGCAGTTTATATACTCTCGTGGAAAGTTCGAGGCGTTTCAGGAGTAAGAACACCCTCCCACAAAAACTTTATTGGCTAGGGTTAAGCAATATATCCCCGGGGAGGGGGATACACCTGATTGGTCATAAATTAATTATTAAAGAAATTCGGGATTGGCTAAATTCAAAACAAGGGGAAAGAAAGGGTTATACAGCCAACTTAAACAATAACAGAAAGAAATTTAACAAGGAACAAACTGTTGAAATAAAAATTTTTCCAAAAAAACAGTTCTTTCACTTCGCACTAGGGCGCACCATTGTAGTTCTTCAGTAGTGTCCTCTAGAAGAGAAAGTTCACACTTCTTACTACAGGTAAAACAAAAATACGTCGAAAACGACCCAGTTCAGAAACTTCAAAATTTCCAAGTAGTGACATCTTCTGAGAAACTTGAAAATTAATACAGTAGATAAAGTTCAGACTTCCTCCAGTAGGGGAGTTTCAACTGGCGCAAAGTTTGAATTAGCGGCGTGGAGGTGTACCGCCCGGTACAATTATTATTATACACAATCACACCAACCTCAACAGAGTCGAGTAGATATCAGTAAAATACCACGTAAGGTGAAACCTTGTGTGTGGTAATTTAGAATATTAATTACATAGTGAGAAATATATTTTAATGCCTGAAATACGAGTGTGGGTATGAGTGAATGACGGATATGATCAACAGCACATGGTGGAGCATTGAATAGAAATTGGATATGGTGACGTGATATTCTCATTTAGTTATTTCTTCCATAACAGTTTTATTATCCCTGACAAAGGATTTAAGACACTTCAGACTCATTTTCTGACCTAATATAGTAGTTTGTAAAGAACCGGAAAGGACATTAAAGAATTTTGGAATGAAGTACAAGAAATTGCGCTTTGTTATGCTAAGTTTGGGTTTGTATAACATACAACGGTGGTTCATCTTACTGCGTGTTGAATATTCATGTTTAATGTTCTCAATTATATTTTTGTTTTTGTAATATATTTGTATATTTCAAGGGCATAGAGGTGTTTTACATTAAATATATTTGCTTCAGCATATAATTGACTACTTGGGTATAATCTTCCTTTCTGGTACATTATTTGTAATATAAGGTTTTGAACAACCTGTATTTTATTGATTACATTTTTGTAGGCTCCTCCCCATGCCAAAATTCCGTAGCTAAGAATAGACTGAACTAAAGCGTAATAAACCTCTCTTAACAATTTTATACTGGATATGTATTTTAAATTATGAAATATATAAACAGTTCTTCTGATTTTCTTTCTTAAATCGGTAATGTGACTTTTCCATTTCATGTTCGAATCAATTAATAATCCCAAATACTTAACATTATTTACTTTATAAATTTTGTAGCAGTTACAATTAAATTTACAGTTGATGTTGTGTACAATTAATTCATTAAAATCGTTTCGTGTATCTGTTACAGAAAAATTCATAAATTTTGTCTTTTTAATGTTTAGAAATAATTCATTATTATCTAACCATGCTTTAACTTTAAGCAGTGCTCGAGTTGCTCTCTGTCTGACGAGGTTCCAGCTATCACCCTCAACATAAATGACTGTATCATCTGCATATGTTACGACCTGCGTATGTTCGGCATTTGCTATTGTTTTCTCTAGATCATTAATAAATAGAATAAACAATAAAGGACCTAATACTGTGCCTTGTGGGACACCCTTTATTATCCTCATTGGTGTGCTTAGATGTTGATTAATTTTGACATACTGTAATAATAATAATAATAATAATAATAATAATAATAATAATAATAATAATAATAATAATAATAATAATAATAATTTCGTGTGGCTATTTCTAGCTGAGTGCTGCCCTTGAGAGGCAGACCCTCCGATGAGGGTGGGCGGCGTCTACCATTTGTAGGTAACTGCGTGTTATTGTGGTGGAGGATAGTGTTATGTGTGGTGTGTGAGTTGCAGGGATGTTGGGGACAGCGCAAACACCCAGCCCCCGGGCCATTGGAATTAACCAATGGAGATTAAAATCCCCGACCAGACCTGGAATCGAACCCGGGACCCTCTTAACCGAAGGCCAGTACGCTGACCATTCAGCCAACGAGTCGGACATAATAATAATAATAATAATAATAATAATAATAATAATAACAGTTACTGTCTAACCAGTTACATTTATTCATTTTTATTTACAACAAAAATAGCTTTGTGATCACCAATACCATGTATTACTTCAGTTTCTCTATAGAGCTCATCTGGTTTTACCAATACCACATCCACGCCCATGTTTTAGTTCTTTTCGTACCATCAGACTCCAGAAAAGGAAAGTGAGTGCACGGTGGATGCTATACCATCTCACAGATGATCAGATGAGCCTCCATTTGGGATTGTCTTTGAAGCATCTTCTGAGATATTGTGCTGAGGACAATTTTCTGGAAAGGATTGTGGCAGGTGATGAATCTTCCAATCCAAGCAAACAATAAAGACAGTAATAGAGACATCCAAGCTCCCCACTGCCAAAGGAGCACATGATGGTGCAGAGTAAAGCTGACATCTTTTTCAATCATGTTAGACTCCTTCTCTTTGACTTCCTAAACTGTACTCAAACAATCAATGCTGCTCAGTACTGGAGAACTCTACACTGATGTCCTCTGGAGCGGTTTTACTGCATGACTACATAGGGCCACATTCGGCAGTTGTTACATTTAATTTAACAGTTGGTAATATTTGGGTGGACAGTGTTGGAATACCCACTGTATAGCCAATTGTAAAATGGGGATAATTCTTCGTAATCAATACTGCTTATTAAAAGTACAATGTATTTATGCTTAAAAATACACCATTTGCAGTACCGGTTTCGATCTGTATCAACCATCCTCAGCTGCATTAAGAACATGAGATAAAAACAACATATACAAATCATTGGACATCACTTAGTTTAAGAATGTGATTAAAAAGCATGATGACCAGCCGTGCGGTGAGGGGTGCACAGGTGTGACCTTGCATCAAGGAGATAATGGGTTCGAGCCCCACTGTTGGCAGATCTGAAGATGATTTTCCGTGGTCTTCCATTTTCATACCAGGCAAATGCTGGGGCTGTACCGTACTTAAGGCCACAGCCACGTCCTTCCCACTCCTAGGCCTTTCCTCGTCCATTGTCGTCACAAGACCTATCTGTGTCAGTGCGGCATAAAGTAAATTCTAAAAAAAAAAAGCATGATGAACAACATTAATAACAAGTTAAAATCAATAAAATTTGAATTGTGTCCATAGGTCCCTTATAGCGCCCATTACATCTGTTACACCGGTACTGCAAATAGTGCATTTTTAAGCATAAATACATTGTACTTCTAATAAGCAGTATTGATTAGGTGCAGTTATCCACATTTTACAATTGTGAACTTTATCGATACGGGCATGAAAATAATAAACTATGAATAGCCCTCATCTATTGCCATGTGACTTCCATATCTTTGGTCAATTGAAAAATATATTGAAGGGTCAGCATTCTACTCGGTTAAAGAAGTCATGGACAATGTTCGCAGCTCGTTCCAATCTCAGCCAAAGGAGTTCTATGAGCAGGGTATTAACTGCTTGGTGAAACAGTGGGGGAAGAAGTGCTTCCGAAATAAACCTTGTTGATTTAACTCTGTGGCTCCTGTTCTGTTTTCATTTGATTCACCCTGATAAATGGTCTCCCTACTCATCAGACTCACCTCTTCTGTTTCTTCTTAACCCACAGATAAGCTTGCTTCTGCTTTGTAGATTCATCAGGCATTGAGAAGGCTGTTTGGACAGACCTTCAAACATGATGAAGCCAAATAAAGATAAACACAGGAAAAGGAAATAGAAAGAAAGATACAGGATTACACAGATGGTAGTTTATGTAATTTCATTTTTTTCTTTGTTGCACTAGGGCTCGATGGGAGAAAGAGAGAATAGAAGAGAGTATTTCGGAGACACCAACTGATGACAAGAAATTAGAATCACATAGAAGGATAATCAAGAAGATTCACGAAAAGTCAATTAGTACTAATACTGCACCATGCTGTTCAGCAGTATTTGGTCCAAAGATGAAAAACTCTGGAACATCTGATCCTAATAGTTATAACAATCGTACTAATTCTGAAAAATCAGAAAATGAGAATGAAAAAAAGAAAAAGAAGGGAGGCAGATTTCCTGCAAGATTATACTGAAAGTGTAATACTTTCGAATGCAGATCTTCAGTTGAAATGTACAAAATTCAACCCCTTTATTCCTTATGCAGGAACATTTTGCTATTCTTCTACTCCTCATTATTTTAAGAACAACACTGATTATACAAACACTAGTGTGCTATTAGACTAATATATTATATAATATTATGAAATAAATGTCTTTTTCTAATTTGTCTATAAGAGCTTTGTGTCTTTATGATTGATTGGACATGAAATACTGTTGTAGTGTAATATCGAGGACTTTATTTTTGCTATAGAAACAATGTACTGAAAATGAATTTAGCAACAAATTTTATATATTATAGAATGATATATGATTATTTGTATATATGCATAATGGCTGCGTACAGGTGTCTGGGTGTCATAAAAAAATATATATATCTGTAAGTAATAATTGAAAATGTGGCTTATTTTCTTTACATGGGTTGGAATTTATAAAACCTACAGCCAGTATATTATATGTAACAGGGTCTATATTTTATAATCATGTAACAGCACTACCCAGCCGCGGCAAGTAGCTGCACTGACGCTAATCCGCTGGCCACATTGTGCTCTACTTAGTGTCAAAAAATTCATAGAAAGCTACTTGTAATGAAGCTAAGAGACTAAAACCTTACGTGGCATTAAAGAAGATGCTTAAATGACGGTATTCAGCTTTCAAACATGTTTTCCACCTCCTAAACACGTTTGTAGACCCCTGGCAAATCTTAGCCAATGAGATGTTCGATATAACCTGCCAGATGTTCTTTCCAATAAAGCTCCCATTTCAAAAAACTTTTCCTCTGTTAACACTATACTGTCTGCTATATTTCCTTTTCCTCTGTGGATAGGGGTCATGAGAGGTGCCTAAAAGGGGAAGCTCCAGGGCTCTCAACTTGGGAGCATGGGTTGGCAACCACCGGGGTCGCTAGCCGAATCTAGTATTGCTTCCACTTACTTGTGTCAGGCTCTTTACTTTCATCTTTCCTATCTGACCTTCTTGAATCAACTCTTGTTCTCTTCTGAGCCCAACAGTATTAGGTTTGCAAGGCCTAGTGAGTCTTTCACTTTCTCGCCCTGTACAGCTCTTCCCTTTCATTTGTCGCTATCCTCATTCTTGGAGGGATTGGATCTTTTCCATTTCTTCCTCGTTCTGATAAGTTTTATGAGAAGATAATTGCCAAGTTGAATTTCCAAACAATAACCACCATCGCCTATTTCCTTTTTTGTTGAGAATATTGGAACTTCTTCAGGGAATGCATATTGTTTCTGAAACACATATGAATGAGTGAAGTAATTTTCAATCATTTAAAAGTGTATTGACAATGTGGACCCAACATCAACTATTTTAAATAGTTTGTTTAATAGATTTAGACAAGTTAATACAGGAACAAATCAAATACCTATTATGGTTAAGTTTATTCTTGAGTATATACGTACCATATTTCTACTTGGATTATGGATCCTAAGAAACCTGTGAATGAATTGAAACCAGCACTTCTTGACAGACGAATAATTCACACAGCACTCCACAATGAAAACAAGTTGTTCTAATGCAAATATCACTTTTTAGCAACATTGTAATAAAAGCATTCATACAGAAGGTATCCTACCAAAATAAGCTACTAAACTCTTGTTGAAGCCAAGAAGATGACTTATTTATCTGTTTCTCATATTAACGTTACTTTTTTTAATTTACTTTACGTCGTACCGACAGACATATGTCTTATGACGACGATGGGATAGGAAAGGCCTAGGAGTGGGAAGGAAACGGCCATGGCTGTAATTAAGATACGGCCCCAACATTTGCCTGGTGTGAAAATGGGAAGCCATGGAAAACCATCTTCAAGGCTGCCGACAGTGGGAACATTACATTACCCTGCTCAGTAGCGAGTCTAACACTACAAAATACTTCATGAGAACATAAAAATAAAATGTTGGTGTTGTAAGTAATTTTTAAATTTAATTAAATTCAATTTATCTGTTTAGATGAACATTCGTTTAGTAATTATGAACTGAACGCATTAATACTGATGTTTATTATTTCACCAGTAGATACTGCAACCTTTCCAACCCACGCCATTTGCCGCATAGAACCAAATGACTGCATGATAATCCCTAAAAAAGTCGGGATACCGCCATATAGCACCATACGCCAAAGCGCCTGATGGAAAGGGACCTTTTTAGTCTAGAGTCAAATGCCACCTCATCAGGAAGGAACACAAACATTTCAGAATGATGGGTGAGCAAATGCTCTTCCGACCGTGCAAGGGTCTACTGCACCCTTCCGTTCCATAGAATCAAACCACCGACCTCCCAAGGCCATGGTGCGTTCGCGGCAGAAGATCAAAGAAAATAACACATAACTAGCTTAAAGGCATAAATGAACGGAAGGAAACCTGGGATACAATGTTATTCCGCAAAATGACAGGCAGACAAAAATTTAAATACCTATTTATTGAGCCTTGATAAATCAAATTAATTAAAGGTTGATCCTGAATATTTATAGTATATCAATGTTGAATATGCAATGTCCAACGGACTAAATACAAATTGTAAAGTGTCAAAAAAAATTTATTTCTCCTTTACCTCTTTCTTCTTCCCGACATGATGATAAATATTACATTATAATTTGTATAACATACATTTTTTAAAAAAGTCAGAAATATCCTTATAAATGCGACGGTTATCATTACGAACTTTCTTCACTATCAGAAGAAGCAATTATTTATACAACAAAATAAATTGAAGATAACTTGAAGTGGTCACCTAGCTAAATTAATTATATTACAAAAATAAACAAAGAAGAACTACCAGAACACTGGACAACAGCCCTCATTCATCCTCTGCACAAAAAAGGGGACAAAACCGACCCTAATAACTACAGGGGAATCTCTCTCCTAGACATAACATACAAAATATTTTCAATAATCATCCTTAATAGGATAAGTTTACAACTTGAGAAAGAACTAGGAGAATATCAAGGAGGTTTCAGACCCTGGAGGAGCTGTCCTGATCAGATCATGAGTCTTAAGTTGATAATGGACTATAACAGGAGAAGAAGCAGAGATATGGTGATAACATTTGTAGATTTCAAGAAAGCTTATGATTGCATCCATAGAGAATCTCTGTTTAAAATTTTAAGGCACCTTGGACTACACCCCAAATTAATAAACATGATAAAATTGACTCTCACCAATACCAAGTCAAAAGTGAAGTTTAGGGGGGAAACATCAGAGACATTTGAAATTAAAACTGGACTACGGCAGGGAGATGGGCTCTCACCACTATTATTTAACTGTGCTCTAGAAATGGTAATGAGGGAATGGTTTAGAAAATGTCCCCCCAAAATAAAGATTGGCCGAAAAATCAAAACAAATTGCCTGGGTTTTGCTGACGATTTAGCATTACTAGCAGTTGACATAAAAGAAGCAAAAACCCAGATATCAGAACTTCAAAACATTGCAAATAAAATTGGCCTCAAAATATCATTTGAAAAAACAGAAATTATGCCCCAAAAACCAACACAGCTAAAAGAAGTCACCATAAATGGTAATAAAATCAAAATAGTAACTCAGTTTAAATATCTTGGAGAAGTAATAACACATAACTTAAATGAAAAAATCTCAATCCAAGTAAGAACAAATAGATTAGCTAAAGCACAAAAATTAACATGGGATATCTACAAAAAGAAATGTCTATCAATAAATACAAAAATAAAACACTACAACACAGTTATAAAACCGGAAGCTACATATGCAGCAGAAACACTCTTTTACCTGAATAAACAATCAAAGACTGACAGACTTCAGAAAATTGAAAGGAGGATTGGAAGAACCTGTATCAACAAAAAATATCAGAAAGATGGACAGTGGCGGTTAATACCTAACAAAGTCGTGTACAAAGAGCTAGAACCCATTACAGATACTATGCGTAAGAGGAGACTGGGATTCTTTGGACATATCATGAGGATGCAGGACTCGAGACTTCTGAAACAACTAGTACAACACAATCTCGTCTCAAAAAATACCACAACAGGATGTAAATGGATCAGAGAAGTAAGAGAGGATCTGAAGGAAATAGGCCTTACAACAGAAGACACCAAAAATAAGATAAAATTGAATACAAAACTCAAGAATACAAACCTCCGCTTTACCCTTACACAAAACAAACCAACAACACGCACATTTTCAACTGAGGAAAGGGCACGAAGATCGGAGCGTCTGAAGAAGTACTGGGAGGACCGCAAAGCCCGAACAATCCCTTCAAAGAGACCTGAACGACGGACTGACTAAAGTGATCCTATGTGGTCATAAAAGAAGAAGAAGAAGAAGAAACAAAGAATAAATGAATGTTAGTCGATATAATCCTAATCAAAATAAAATGACTGATGTCGGGTCCAGAAATCGAACCCACATCCCAATGAATCCAATGACAAAAATTACGAAAATAAAACTCGCTTTTTTATCCACATAAAGAGTGAAACACGACTAAAAGAATGTATTAAAAATATGTACACAGTATGAAAATAAACAATAACAATATACACATGCAATTGGCTGTATATATAAAAATGTGATAACAAAAATCCATGGTTGCCTCAGAACTCGAACCGATGATATCCAAGATAGCATCGACAAACGGGACTAAAAAAACTGCCTTTCTTAATTAATCATATGGTCAACAAATAAATGATAATACTGGCGTTCCAGTTAGTTAAATATTATTATAAGATCATACATGAAAAAGTCAAAGAACCCTTTAAACAATAATCAGTGTCGCACGGCCTTCATTCTAAGTGGAATAGCTCGAACAATACAGCATACAGTAATCCTTTAAAAGGGACAAGCCTTCTTCACTCTCCCCTCATCGTAAATCTCTGGATGTCAAAGCCCTGGCAAATAATGGCCCAGTGTGGCAGAAATATCCTTTCAACATCTCAAGGTGAAAGCAAATCGTTTCCCTTGGAACACATATTTGTTAAATAATCTTATTTCATTATATATTCTCTTATCATATTTCCAAAGCTCCACTGGCTTATAAATTCACTGTCCTGCCATAATTCTATAATACAATATCAATCCAGTGTTCATTTTCTTATATTCACATCCATCAACTCAGAATGACCGGCTTCGATTCCATCCGATTACAGAATACAGCCTAGGTTTTTCCTACGTTTTAAAATCAAATCAATAAAATCAAATATGGATTTTAAACATATCCATAACGTTTTTCGCATATATAGAAAGGGAAAATATTTCACATAAAAGGAAAACGCTAATCTCAATGGGAGGGCGTCTGTTCGATGTCTAGGCATGTCACTAGTTACGCATATAATTAATACAGCCATCTACAAATATAATCATGCAAATTACGTGAAAATAAGAGTGCCTTGCTATCCTAATGTTAACAGTCGATAATCCATTTTTACAAGCATAATCACATGCATTATCATAATAAGCTTGGATATCACGTAAATAAATATACAAAATTACGGCTTGGCTCAGTGCCAAAACAAATCTACTTTCTATTTCATTTACCTAATCTAAGCACTCTCAAACTAACTAATATTTTATCATCACGTCAAATACATGCATTACGTTAATTATATATATATTTAAGCCCATGGAGTAGACTATTAATTCCATGAAATGAACATAAATGAATATGAAGACCACTCACAAGTTCTCTTTCTAATTAAAAAATACATGCAATTTACATGTCTAACCTAATTTACGTGATCTGCATAATGAATAACCGCGCATTTGTTAAAAAATTATTTCATTTTAGTACTTATCATCATGTCGTAACAATCCAAGGTTCGGGTCCCGGGTAAGACCCTCATTCTTTCCTTTTAAGCTTCCATGGTGTTGACGTTGGTCACGGGTTCATGTCCGTTGCTACTCCCGCTGAGCACGTTCATAATCCAATGGTTATCTTCTACACTTATAACAGTTTTTATGAGATTAAGACTTGTTGCGTCACTTTAACACAAAAAATACAATTAATAGCACTATAATGAAATTAATACTTGTTGCATCACTTAAAAAGTTACAATTATACCGTTCTTGCGATCACATAACTTCAACCTGTTTTTAAATACTATTGTTTGTAGACAATTACAATATTCTCGAAGATATAAACTGTACATTTACAGTCTGAAACACTAAATAGATCAGAACATCATCAAACCGTGGTTCTGCTTTGGATCCTTCGCGTGAAGTGGATACTGTTGTCATCATCTGATTCCTTTTATAAACTTTCCCCCTTCCATGCAAGAGACAATGGATAGTCCCCACTACTTTTTTAAAATTAATAGTTCCACGTGTCGTATGACATCGGTAATACACTCAAACGTGTGACTCAGATTCTTAAGTAGTCTGGTTATGTGCGGAACCTGAAATGTTCGGCCATTTATTCAAAATTAATTATCAAAATAATGCCCCAACAATGTCTTCCATGAAGGTGCTGCGTACAAGGGACGCTTAGCGTGTTATATAATGCAACGATTGCGTATTCTTCCACACGTTAATATATTATAAAGAATTAGAATTTTGGCAGATGTCTATAATTAAATCATATCACATCCCGAGGTTTCCCATATTAAATATTATGCATGTCTCGAAATCTCATCATAATAATGCGATTCGCGAGCTGGCAACATCGTGTTCGGCCATTTTTTCAACGGGTGAAGGTATCATTATCGATTTTTCTGGCTTGAGATTTTCTTCCCTCTCTCTCTATCTGTGTATCCTTTTAGTTAAGACGGAGTGGTGTTTAGCAGGTTACAAAGGTTGTGTAAGCATGTGCAACCTAATGCAACTTTTTGTAACGAGTACGAGGGAGCTTTACAAAGGCTTTTCACTGCCTAATAATTAATAAATAAATATGTACATGACCGATAAGGTCACAATACAGTCAGGTTAATAATGAGCACAGAGAAGTGTGCATTTTTGAAAGACAGGAATTGAATGGGTATAAAGAAAAGATCTTGTGGTGCATAATTCTGAATTAGAATTAGAGCTGTCTTATGTAGAATTTAAGCTTCCTTGTCGTAAAACTGTGCATTGTTCACCAGGTAAGTTAAATCAAGTTCGTAACATTTTCAGGAACTTTGTTATTTTTCCCACATGATTTATTGTTGTTCTTAAGATTTATTCTGAAATTCCTGTAGCACCAAATATATCAAATGTGTACTCATTAAATATTTTCCTCTTTATGATTTCTAATTTTTCCTAAAGAATGCCAAAATAAAGTGATGGAAATGCAAATGCAAGGAAGGAGAGGCCGTGGACGACCACGGTTGAGATGGAAGGACACAATTCAACACAGTATTATAGAAAGAAACCTGGACTGGGATACAGTGTTGGAGGAGGAGTAGTGGAAAGTGCATAGAAAGTGGAGAGGAACCATATTTGCCCCTACCCGGCTACAGCTGGATAAAGGCAAATTATGATGAACTTTTAATTTTTCCTCCAGTGTTATAACGATCACAATATCTCTTTTACCCCCTAATGCTTTTGTTGCAGAAGACTTGAATAAGAGTGCTGTGAAAGTGACATGCTGCATGATCCTACCTCCTCAAAGCAGTGAATGCACAGTCACACTACCACTCTCAGGTTGACTACAGAATTGCTACTGGTTGTGATTTTTATAATTTTTTAAAATTGTGTTACAAAAATGTGTAAAGTGAGATCGCCTATAAAGAGGGATACTTGTATACTATTTTTAAGTGAAGAAAGTAGACTTCCGTGTTCTGCAGGCCTACTGAGACCTATTCTTCTTAATCGGTGTCAGTGATCTCCCTAACTGCATTCAATTAGAAGCCACAGTTCTGTTTGCTTCTAACTACCTTGACAGAAAGTTTATCTAAAAATATTTCGCTTCCATGTAGATGAAAAACTAAGATGAGATGGTCATGTTAACAGATTCTGTCTAATACTTGTAAAGGAGAATATTTTAGAAAAACATACCTTGGATATTTCCATTCAGTAATTTCCTTAGACCTAACATATTAGACCATTGCAGACCATTATTTAAGAGACTATGGATACTCTCCGCAGCTGCACTCTAAATGTGAATCAAGATAGTGATCACTTCAAAAAGATTAACAGCTTCTATAACACTTAAGAATACACGAAGAAATGCTAGTAAAGATACTTTTATTAAGAGTCAAATGTTCTTAATATCATGTAAATAGCTTTAAAAAGTATGGTGATGTCTCATGTGTTACCTGTACACTTATTTTTAATACCTCCTTTACAGATGGGGTGGTTGGGTTTAAGTTTTCATTCCAGACCCGGACAACATATTGTACCAGGAACCGTTCCAGTCCTGTACATTGTTTTATAATTGCCGAAATATATGGAAAAGGGACGGCGATAATATGTGTTCGTATGCCCGACATCTTGTGCGGGCGCGATACGAAGCTCCTCGTGGCGAGCTGGACACGTCACGAGCAATGAACCTGCGGGTGATGTCACTGCCACATGTTGTGCGCCTCTCTCTCGAATGTACTGGAAGGAAAATTTCTTTTTAGCCGATAAATACACGGAAATGAGACATGCATCATCGTGTAGCTCATGTTCTGAACGTAAACATATGTCAATTTCAATAAAATCCATTACGACATTCAAGAGATATAAGCGAGAAAGGAATCACACTTCCCCCAGTGACATGGCAAGCAACCTTGGGTCGTACGGAATATAAGCAGCGGACCAGACCGTAGCAAGAAGAATTGGTTGACGATCGAAGTTGACCGTCCAACGGATTGCGCTACACCGTAAGCAGTCACGGGAGTTTATGGCTCGTTGAAAACGTGATCTCGCCAGATGGACACAGTAATTCGTGAGGTTTCACCTCGGGACGTGCCATCGACGTCGAGGAATTCTATTACTGTAAGGGTTTCCCCAGACAATCTGCATTCATCATTGCATTAGTCTCTGTTACATCGGTGTGGACTCGGTGCTTCCTTAATCTCCGGGGTCCCCTCTAAACATCAGGGGGTTTTTACCCCCCAGAGAATTTTCTGTCTTGTAGCACAGCCATATTATCATAATGGATCTCATCGCCACCAGCTCCATCGCCGCTACCACCTCGACAGCCACCACCACCACTGCCGTACTGTCATCATCTGTGACACTATCACAAGCCCATGCCACGGGCATCATGTCTTCTGAGGAGCATCCCACTCCCTTATCTACACATGGACGTCATCTATTAGTACAACCAGCGCCGCAACGAGAGCCATCTAAGGGAGTTAAACGACATCTCGCCGCACCAAAGGAACCAGTACCACCTAAAGTCGTCACCATCGAGCCACCGCCTCCTCCACCTTCACAGCACATTGACTCCATGGAAACAGCCAATATTTCACTAATAAATACATCATCCACCACCGAATTTCCTCCCCTCTCTGGCACTCATCGTCCTATCACCAATCCCCGTCTCCTGCAAAAACCACCCCAATCTACCCATAATTTTCTCCTTCAGAACCCATCCTCTGATTTCCGTTCATCACAGAAGATCTTCCGAACACTTCTCCGCTTCAATTTTCGCCGTGAAGACATCGCCGACATCAGGCCTACCAACCACATGGATACCTCATCGAAGTCACCAGTGAAGAAGCCGCCAGCCATCTTTCCAATTCAGTAGGTGCTCATCAACTGGGCTCCAACTCACCATTTAAAATTATTTCACAACCCAAACAAAAGACCCTTCCACCCCGCCACAGTCTCTTCATCTGTGTGATCAATGGGGTCGACCCGGATATTCCAGACTCCGAGATCCTGGCGGAGCTTACCGCCGAGGGTGCTCCCGCAAGAAAAGTCTTCCGAATTAAGAACTCGTCCGGGCCGACCTTCACGGTGCGGGTGCTGGTCCCCACCACCGAAGATCTTGATAGACTACTTTCCACAGGTGTCTCAATATATCGCCAGCACCAACGAGTGGAGCCCTCCAAAGCCCCGCCTCCACAGCCCCTACGCTGCGAACGGTGTCTACAGTACAACGTCCACAAAACGTCAGACGGCAAAGCACCAACACCTATCTGCGGACACTGTTCCAAGCAACATCCTACTCCAAAATGCCCCAACACCACACAATCCCCTCACTGCAACACGTGTGGTGACTCACATCCCACCTACTCCCGTCTCTGGAAGGCCCGTCCTCCTCCCCCTGACAACCGACCCGAACTTATCGCCCCCGTCAAGACCGTTGACCCACCTACAGATCTCAACCGCTCACAGTTCTCTCCTCCTACCATCGAAGATATCATTCGCTTCACCACTCTCACTCTCCTCAACCTATTCCCATATCACCGACCATTAGTCCTCTCTCACCTTCAAGCAGCGGCCAATCAGACTTTCAACCTCCATTTTGTCACTTCCCACTCAGGCCTAAACTCCCTTTTTCAATTCACCTGTTTGGAGACTCTTGTTTGATGGCTTGTCGATCCAAACGCGTGAATTCCTCCCCTCCCATCTCCATTCTCTTCATAAATATCCAATCATTTTCCACCAAGCGTCTCCACCTCCTGACTCTCATCCAACAGCACCCAGTTCACACCATCTTACTGAACGAAACCATGCTCCGTCCCCGAACCCCAGCTCATCTTCCTGGATACACCCTTCATCGAGCAGATCACCCTGAAGACCGCGGAAGAGGGAGATCAGCAATAGCTATAAAAGGTTCCCTTCCCACTCTCCTTCATGTTCCCCCTCATCCCCTTCACTTTCCAGAATCCATCGCCGCCACAATTTACTTTCGCTCCCGCACCCTACATCTCGCTACAATTTACACACGTTCCACCCAACCCCTCCCACTAGAATACTCACTCACCTCAGCAGAACCTTTCCGCACTACATTCCTCTTGCCGACCTGAATCTCACCGACAGATCCGTTCGAGAAATGCACAGCCTCCACTCCCTCCTCAGTGACATCGGTTACTCCCTTCTCCCCCTTCCTGGCCCAACACGCCCCTCATCCCAGATCACACCTGATGCAATCATCACACATAATTCTCTCACACATCTCATCACTATTACACTCCTTCCCAGCATTGGCAGTGATCAAATACCTGTTCTATTACAAATCCCCACTCACCACCCCTCCTCAAATTCATCACCTCCCCAACAAGTACCCTATTTTGCTCAGGCCAATTGGAATTCATATCACTCCGCCCTTTTCAACACGCTCCCACACTCTTCTCCACCCCTGACCGATCAGACCTCAGTTGATTCACTTCAGGATCTCCTGCAATCTCCTCTGCTTCCCAAGCACACATCCCCACCACTTTACATTCACCCTCCAAACCGCGCCTTCCGCCTATATTTCTCCGTCTCCATAAACTTTCTCAATCCTATCTCCAGGATTACACCCGCACCCGTGACACCTATTTTCTCCGCCTGCACCGCCAACTAATCCGCACAGTACGTAACTACCTTATCTCTCATAAATGTCGCTCATGGTCTCAAACCTGTACAACACTTAACTCCTTACATGCTCATCCCTCCCAATACTGGCGTCGTCTTTCCAGCCTCCTCGGCCAACACAGCATCCCTACCTATCCTACCATTCACCAATGAAAGTCTCCAGCTAACACTACGGAAAAGTTGGAGATCTTCTCTGAATATTTCGCCTGGCGCTTCAACAACCAAATCTCCCACCACTTCTGCTTTGCTGACGCACCGCTCTATCATACTATTCAATCTTCTCCTAAACTCATTCCCTCTGCTACACACACACCCTCCCCTCATCCTCTCAATTCTCCCATCACCCCCACCGATATTCATATCGATCTCTCCAAAACGCACCCGGCCCCGACAATATCCGTTACTGCCATATACGTGAAGCTCCTCCCATCCTCTTCACCCTTCTAGCCACCCTTTTCACTTTTATCCTCCACACCGGTTTCTACCCAACCGCCTGGAAGAAATCCATCATGCTTCTGTTCCCCAAATCCGGAAAACCCCTGTCCGACTTAGACTCATACCGACCAACATGTCTCATTTCCGTCCTAGCCAAACTTCTAGATAAAATCCTTGTCCGCCGCCTCCACTCCCACTTGTCGTCCCATCACCACCTCCCGCTTTCCCAAGGAGGTTTCCGTCCCGGGATATCCTCACACGACCAACTCCTCAAGCTCATCCAAATAGCCTCCAACCATCTCAACCATGGAAAACCTTCCCTTCTCATAACTTTCGATTTCAAGCAGGCTTTCGACTCTGTTTGGCACGCACTCCTCATTTTTAAACTTCACTTTTTTGCCCTACCTGTTACCTACATTCTCCTCATCGCCTCCTATCTCTCCCACCGATCTGCTAGGATATCCATTAATCGTGAACTCTCCCCTTCATTTCCCAAGTCCTATGCTGTTCCTCAAGGCTCCCCGCTATCCCCAATACTCTTTATATTGTTCTTAGCAGATATTCCTCAACCATCCGCCCCCATTCAGTTACTTCAGTTCGCGGACGATACTGCACTTCTAGCACCCCTTCCCTCCGTCTCTAGCATGAACAACCTCGTACAGCCTTACCTTGACTCCTTCCTCTCCTGGTGTGACAAGTGGCACCTCCGTATAAACCCCTCCAAAACCCAATCAATCTTAATCCGTCGTAGCCGCCGTCACTTTTCAGTGACCCGTGACCCTGACCTCCTCCGACTCACCATTCGCGACACCCCACTTATCACTCAACCCTCCCTCAAGTACCTTGGTGTAATCATAGACGAATTCCTCACTTTCCGCCCGCATTTCCGGACCCTTCAAACCAAATCCTCCCGTCGAGCCCGGTTGGTTCGTCGGCTTGCCGGGACCACCTGGGGCCTTAACTCCAAACTTCTCCTACTCACCTACACCGCCTTCATCCGTTCTGCCATCGTCTATGGTTTCACCGCCTGGCTGGCCGTTGCAGACTCCCACCCTACCCTCCTTAAACCTTTCCTATCCATGGAACGCCGCCTAGTTCGCATCGCCCTCCGCCTTCATCCACTCTTTCACACCTCTGACTTGTACAACATCTTCCCAATTCCCAAACTAGATACCTTCGTCTCCATTCTCGCTGACCGCTATTTCCAACGTTCCCTTGACCGTAACAATCCTATACTCTCCCTTCTCCTGCAATCCCCTCTCAAAACCCCTCTCTTTATCCGCAACCCACTCCATATCCTCAAATCCCTCAACCGGACCCCTCCAGACGGACAGCGTGTGGAGACTGTTTAGGGGCAATTTCTCATTTACATTGTTACCAAGTCCTCTCCTTTTTTAAGTAGCCACTTAGTACCTATTTTCTTTAATCTCTTTATACAATTCATACTTAATGTACTGCTAATTAATCAATTGTTCCTTACTAGACCATATGTAACTACTTCGCTTCTGTCTCCTACTGTATAGTTTACGTATAGTAACTGGGGTATACATGTCCGATTTTTTAAATATTTTTATTATTATTTTTGTCACTTATATTCTGCATTAGGCTCTGATAAGGAAGGCCATGTCACTATGTATGCTTGTTATTTTTATTTTTCCCAAACTTTGTAACATGTATTTACGGTATTCATCAGCTTATGTTTTTTTTTCTCAATTTATGTTACCCACGAAGTCTGTTGTATCCATTTATGCATAATGTTTGTATTAAAAGGAAACGAAAAAAGAATAATAATAATAATAAAGAAAGAAAGAAAAAAACGCTCACAGAATGTCCCGATGCCCTATATTACCCATGCAACAAACCAAAATGGCACCAAACTAAACCAATAAATCCATTATCTCTCCCCCCTATGCCCGCCATATATAATAAAGAGTAATCCTACGCCCACCTCCAGTCATTCTTGCACTTCAACATCTCCTCAAACGCATTAATCCTTTTCTCCCCATCTCCCTTTTCCTCCAGTCCCAAACAACCCCGTCCAATCCCCTGGCCAGGGAGAGGGCGACACCCTCTAGGTGGCCCGCCCCACCCCCTCAGGGTGGGGAATGAAAGCGTCCGAGCGAGCGAGCCGTAGCAATTCAGTTCGCATTCTTCACAGCTGGCTGGCATGTCATGCTGCACGCGACGAGTCGAACTCAGTGTTCGTTCCGCCGGAACATCGCAATACTTGTATAACTTCGACTGAAAGTTGACACTTAGTTTCTGTGAATACCAGTGATTAAGTTATAAATTGTTGGACTTGCAATTCGTCAGACATTCAGACTTTGGAAATTAACGTGTGTACAACATCGGAGTCATAAGACTTATAATAGGGCCTATTTCACCAATATTTGAACTTGACAAATATTTTAATTTTCGTGTGAATAACCATAACAAACTTGAAGTTAGCACGGCTACTTTAAATTGTAATGATCTTGAACTATTTCTACTTACAATATCCTGAGTGTAGGTGGCAACACGCTGACTATTTTGAGTATTATTAAAGCCTAGAACACTTTAATTTGTGCCGAAAGACTGTTCGCGTATCGTCATAATATTCCCATTTAAAACAACCCGTGTCGATAGACTGTATAATGAACTTCGTAATTCAGTGATATTGTGCAGGATTGGATTCATACATGAATACTTGTAGAACTGTGATAGTGAAAAGGAACGTTACGAGATATTACGAGAGAGAGCCATTTATTGTTTTCTTTGCTGTGAAAGTGAGCCATGATAAACTGTGCTTAGATGAAGGTTTTTTTTTTTTTTTTCAATACGAACAGTGTGCAGTAAGTGTCAAGATGAACTGTGCAGGGAAGTGTATTTTTTCATTATCGTGATTTACGATAATATACAGTGCTCCGACGTATTTCTCATCCAGTGAATGGTGATTATTTATGAGACAGTGATAATCAGTTCTAACAGTGCAAAATCAAGTGGTGCACATTCAACCTAGTCAGTTGGACTTTCTCGGGAGATCGACGCAGATCGACGGTGATTTGATGCAGATCAACGTGGACTTGGTACTACGAGGGGCAGTTCCAGGGACGTGGTACTGTGGAACATCGTGGTGTTTGCTGATTGGCGAGTTCCAGATTGCTGCTTGCAGAGCAGTATTCGACTGTTCGAGTTCAACAAGAAGGCGTATGTCAGGTGATATTAGTGCTTTTTCCATTCAAAAACATAATTCTAACTTTGAACAGAACTTTTATAAACAGTGTCATTACGGACAAAGAACATTAAACCCCCTATGGCACTACAGCCCTTGAAGAGCCTTGGCCTACCAAGTGACCGCTGCTCAGCCAGCAGGCCTGCGGATTACGAGGTATATTGTGGTCAGCACGACGGATTCTCTCGGCCGTTATTCTTTGCTTTCTAGACCGGGGGCGCTATCTCACCGTCAGATAGCTCCTCAATTCTAATCACGTAGGCTGAGTGGACCTCGAACCAGCCCTCAGGTCCAGGTAGAAATCCCTGGCCTGGCCGGAAATCGAACCCGGGGCCTCCGGGTAAGAGGCAGACACGCTACCCCTACACCACGGGGCCGGCTAAAAAACATTAAAGGCTCACTTAATATTTTACTTGGAAAATTAACGTTTTACAACTCTTAAAAGTAAAGACAGACTTTCAAATAACAGTGTGCTCTCGTCGTATATTCTAATTTATTGGAACTTTAATTTAGCAATTGAGTGCTTCATTCATAGTGAAAGTGTATCATAAACTCTCAATTTACATTATTTACGTAAAGTGTACAATAATTTACAAAAAAAAAAAAAAAGGACAATACTCAGAACTTTATGCTAGGAGATCAGATTTAATTTCAAGTGTTTCGTATTTTAGTCTGATGTGTTTACAAGAAGGAATTACCAAATCTACTTTATTTAATTTATGTAGGAAGCGTAACCTGAAATCGCAAGTGCCAATAGAAGAGACTTTACAATTTCTTATTTACTTACAACATGGTTTGTTATTAATTTATGCCATGAAAGTTATGATGGACGTAACTGACTGAAACGCACATTATTCATTTGCATTTCACTTGATCAACTTAATTTTTCGGTATTATGTTGTTGAAATAGGGATTTATTTTCTAGTAAATATCCATGATTCGGTGATATAATAGGGTGCCTTCCAGAGATTGAATAAAGGAAAGAAAGATACAATATCTATTATTTCGCCTTGCGATCTTCCCTCTCTGTACCATCTCCTAAGTACTAGGCATCCCTCAGAAAGACCTCATGCTCTTGAAAATCAACTTTTCCCGGTACAATATGGGCAGGCCTTCCAGATGGTAGCGCTGGGAGATTTGTGGTGATGGTGTGATTTGCAGATATGGTGAGGTGGGTGTGGCCGTGGTCTCTCCCAGCATTCACCGTAGTGCTGGAGAATGGGAACCATTCTCAGTACAGCTTGTGGTGGGGACCAGCTCCTCTGCCTCCCAAATGTAGAGCTGCAAGGCTAGCCAAAACTAGCCAATGTACTCGGTAATGCTCAGATGATGATGATGATAGAAAGTTTTAATTCCTTATCACTGAAGTATATTTGTACAGTATAAGTCATTTTCATTCATGCAAAGCTTCATATCCTTCTTTTAGATCTGTGGCTGTGGATTCAGCATTGACGGAGTTTAATATCTCCTGTCTTCATTTTCTTCAAAGTCATCACCCAATTTGGCAGTGAGCTGTTAACAGCAATATTACGCAGCAAATGATGAGCATGACATTAACTTGAACCACCGGGCGAGTTGGCCGTGCGCGTAGAGGCGCGCGGCTGTGAGCTTGCATCCGGGAGATAGTAGGTTCGAATCCCACTATCGGCAGCCCTGAAAATGGTTTTCCGTGGTTTCCCATTTTCACACCAGGCAAATGCTGGGGCTGTACCTTAATTAAGGCCACGGCCGCTTCCTTCCAACTCCTAGGCCTTTCCTATCCCATCGTCGCCATAAGACCTATCTGTGTCGGTGCGACGTAAAGCCACTAGCAAAAAAAAAAAAAATTAACTTGAACCCTTACTTTCTAACTGACTGCCCCCGACATCTGGTGACTCTACAAGTAACTATAGTACCCTGTGGTTGGGGGCCGTAGAATAACACCCACGGTATCCCCTGCCTGTCGTAAGAGGCGACTAAAAGGGGCCCCAGGGGCTCTGAAATTTGGAGCGTGTTTTGGCGACCACGGGGCCCTTAGCTGAGTCCTGGCATTGCTTCCAGTTACTTGTGCCAATCTCCTCACTTTCATCTATCCTATCCGACCTCTCTTGGTCAACTCTTGCACTTTTCCAACCCCGACGGTATTACGTATGGAGGCCTAGGGAGTCTTTCATTTTCATGCCCTTCGCGGCCCTTGTCTTCCTTTGGCCAATGCCTTCATTTTTCGAAGTGTCGGATACCTTCCATTTATCCCTCTGATTAGTGTTATATAGAGGATGGTTGCCTAGTTGTACTTCCTCTTAAAACAATAAACACTACCACCACCAAGTAACTATAGATTTGCAGGACAACGTTAGATGTCACGAAGGTCGAACTTCTCCAGCAGTCTACTGTAGTGAAACACAGAAAAGCCGAACAGAGCACGGCTACTACAGCAGTCCACCAGCCACATGTGACAATGCTCCTGTATAACTGATTCAGCAGTCCACCAGCTATCCTGCACGAGTCTCTCCCAACTAGTACAGCAGACTACTTGAGTGAAAAGTTTGGAGGGCAAGGCCGGCCACCTAGAGGGTAACGCCTTCTCTCTGGCTCACAAATGTGGATAAGTTGAAGGAGACATTAAGGAAGAAGGGGTTGGGTCAAAGGAAGGGAGAAGCTTTGCCTCTTGGCTGTTGTGGAGAGTGAAGTTATAACTTGATGACAACAGACACTATCAGTAAGAACAGGACTGTTAAATTCAAGAAGGTCAAGCCGTTTCGAGAGGACAACTACTTAATAAGTAAGTTTAAACGTTTTCTTAACTCTTCTTTTTCTTACTTATTAGCTCAAGTTTCTCATACAACCTCATTTTTTCCATTTCAGATTTGAACTTCATTGGTGGTGCCAGTACGTGTCACATACATTTTACCTGGCATCTTTTATCTTCTCTAAGATAGCTTCTCAATTTTTTGCTGCCCTCCTGACTATTTAAAAATAAGGCAAACACAGCTAAGCCACTGCCTTCGTGATATACAGGCCGTACTCAAGCTCTGATGACGTCACGCTTTGGGTGGAACTTAAAGGCGATACGCATCCGCTCCACTTGAATAACACACTCGTTTAAATTACTTAAGAAACTGTTAACACCTTATAAAATCAAAAACTATTCATAAATATTTGTTAGTTCTGACATACAATGCATATCCTTCCCCGTAACGATCTATTTCTCGCGTATATCCGTTCGTTTCCATGAGTACAGGCTAACACTTTGAGACATATTCTTACTTACTTTTTTTAGTCAACTCGAACATTCATATCATACACACAGATAGAAAACGAGCAACCAATTACCAGTACAATATACCGTACTACAAATGTAAATTATTTCTGTCCCACCAATTCAGTACCTACAAGAAAGATTACGAGTAAGCTAACCTCCAACAATAACAAAACATTTACTGTCACTGTCATGAAATTCAGTTATTGTTTAAAAATGTAGATTTTTAAATAGGGAATAATGCCTATACAATTATTTTCATATTCAATTTTCATGGAATAACCCTGTCCCATTGCCTATGATGTGAAATTTGATGGGGAAAATCTCAGCAGTGATATTTCACAATACATTTCTACCTAAAATGGTAAAATGCGTGAATTGGACTTGAATTTTCAAATAAGCCGTAAGTCTGATTACGTAAATATATGTCTAATGTTACCCATGTTTTTGACATAATAAGATTTAGTCTTCAGGAAAGTGGTTAATACACACAACTCTGTGGTGATTAACTATTAATTTATCGCTAAGAATAGCCTTCTTTGATAACCTGACTCTTTCTTCATCAGAAGGAAACACAAATACCGGAGTGTACTCTTCTCGTATATAATATGGCTTTGCAGCCTGGCACACATTAACTCTTAGCATGGTGATTTCTCTCACTGATAACCTTAATTCAATTATATAGGCCAATACATCATGGTTGATAATAAAACGCTGAAGGCACTAACTCAATTCATTTTACACTATGGATATAATATTACACCAATAAACTACAAAATTAAAGCACTGCAGAGCGATATTCTTAACCTGTAGCCTCACATGTATATACGCTCACACTAAGTTTTCTTCACTAGTTGAGGACTTTTCACTTAACAATGAAGTCGATAACGACTCAGACTGATATATATCTGAGTAAACAAGCGGTCAACGTTAAAAATTTCAATAAAACGGTGAAGAATTCACATGTAACTCAACTAACTCACGTGCTAAACTCCCCCCCTAACGATCAGCTGATTGCTTTCCCGCGCTTGCTGCAGTACGGCCTGTACTTCACGAAGGCAGCGGCTAAGCTAACATTAGACATGATCATTGAGAACGGGACCACAAAATTTGAGACTGCACGTATTCAAAAATTTGAACTTCATTAGCGGTTTCCACTATGTGTCACACATTTTACCTGGCACGTTTTTCCTCTCAAACATAGTTTCTAAAGTTTTTGCTTCCCTCTTAAATATTTGTGATGGTGACTCAACAGAGACAGACTGTCATTTTGAATTCCTAGCACAGTGATTTCTTGCTGTTTTTTAAATTATGATACACTGCAAGCTTTGACAACCTCGCCATAATCACTTATTGTTTGTGTTTCGTGGTATCTGTAAAACGCAAAGAGGTGAAATAAGGCATGGGCTTGAATGGGTCGAACTACAATATCAAAATTGAATTAAAAGTTTAACTAAAGGTTATAGTTCTTTTAGAATTTTCAACTTGACAATTTTCTTCACTGAGTGAAAATAACAAATTAGTGGATTAAAGTAGAAAATCCCAGAATAGGTCATTTAACAATTTTGGGCTTCAAGCCCTCGAGCTACAAGATCAATTTTACAAAATTTATAATTCAAAACGAGGAATAATTTAGTCAAGGGCAGAAATCCCCTAATTGAACAGCACTTTCTCCAAAATTTACAATTTTTAGCCTTCCATAGGCACCTCACACTATAGCAAAATTTTGAAAAGAGCTTACATGCTCTCGATTTCTTACAGCTCACTCAAGACAACATTACATCAAAATATTACACTCTCTGGCCTCACAAGGCACGAATTACAAATGGAAATAGTTTTACACAGGGTTACCTAGTACCCAACCTACCGGACCTTTGCGGAAAACAACAGGTTAAATAAATGGCCCGAACACAAACTGAATGTAGGCGTACACTGCGCTACCAGATAATGAAATATTAAAAACCTACGGAGCTCTCGGCCGATGAAACTGGGCCTAGTCCCAAACTACTGAGGTGGCTCGCATGGAAATAACTTTAATATATTACAGGAAAGAAAGGTTGCCAAATCGCAGTCACCTCAAACCAAGATGAAGGGGAGCTCGAGAGGGTAACTCACTCTCCATCCCCGATTTACAGTTAGAGACTTTACGAAATTTTACATGAAAAGGAAGAACTTTACATTAAAATGGTTACATAGTTACAAATTCGGACCTTCCCCTCGGACAAGTATGCGGAAACAGCAAGACAGAATTTACGTGGCCATTACCTGGTAGATGTTCTGCCGGCGAAGGAAGAGGCGCCCCGCCTCCTGCCTTAACACACACACTCAGAAAGACGACGATCAATAGGCAAGAAAACTTGAAAAGCCGCAACTTATATACCCTCAGGGAAGGTTCGATAGGATTCTGGGCTAATCCGTACACACCCTCTGATTTTTATTGGTTGAACCAAAAAGTTACACTCAAAACTGAACAAGAAGCCTATGATAGGCTGAAAATTAATTACGGAAAATTTTCATTGGCCAGTTTTAAAACTGGCGGGATGAGACAGAAGTGTTGCAAACCTAGAATTACATTTTAAAAAACAAATGAAAATTGAGAAAACCTATAAACACAAAATTTCTTTCAATAACAACTTCCTTTACCTTGCACCAGAGTGCATGACCATAGTTTTGTGGAAAAATGTCCAAACTTCTTGATGTACAGCAAAAACAAAATCAAGAGAAATCCAAACAGTTTAGGAAACTCCACAATAACACAATTAGTTAATATTTCAGTAGTGACATCTTCTGATTAATGTCTCAACATTATGAAGTAGCAATTTCACATTTTGGTCAGTAGAGGAGTTCATTAAGGCGCTTATTTTGAATGTGCGGAGTGAAAGTGTACATCCCGGTATAGACTTCCCCTCCAAATGTCCTTCCTTGGGGTGACGCAGAAGAAATTTTGATTAAAACATTTCCAGTTGAATTTTTTTTAAAAGTCTTTTTCCGAAAGTTGGTTTATAGAAAATCTTGACCAACGTAGATTGATACCTTCTTGTGATTGCAGAAGCTACTTACATGGTGATTACTTTTGACGGTAAGACATGCCGCCGCAGCCCATACCCAGGTGAGTTCGCCCGGACCCTCCAAGTACCCTCAGATACACCTCTCCCGCTACTCTGAGAGGGGTAGTCGTGGTGAAGGACGCCGCAGATCAGATGTATATGTGCAGTCAACAGATGGGTTGGCGGTATAGATACCGCACTTCAGCCCTTGCCGGGAAGATGGACTCCGGCGCGCCGTCGAGAAGGAGACGTCACTGGAGCGAAGTGGGCCCATTTTCCACTCTGGTATCTCTCACCCGATGTTGCAGTACGGCCCCTAGCAGCTGAGGGGGGACTGAAACAGTAAGATCTAGGCGACAGGAGAAGTTGTGTTGTAGTCTTGAGAGTACGATCTTTATTGGTGTGAGGCAGAGGTTCGGGTGGCGTTGATGGTGTTTGTCAACAATGCTGGGATGCAGGAGACGGGGGCGTGTTAATGGCCACCAGGGAATTGACCACAGGAAAAATCAGAGGGGAAAATCGTACACAACAGTTAATGTACAAACATAGGGCAGAAGGCCTCTAATTTACATAATAAAGAAACATAACCTTTGACTCTTGCCGAATTACGGACTAAAGTAAACACCAATAAAATTACACAGGTTACACCTGAGAGAGGTGAACCCTAAATATTCTCTCTTTGGCTGGATTACTGACTAATAATGTAACCGGCGTTAAGAAATCAAGAATGAAGCACGGCGCATGGAATCTGGGGGCAAGCTTGCCCGCAGGAACAAAGTTTTTTACCATGACCTGATCTCCGACTTTTAAATTGGTGGGCCTCCGTGCACGATCATATCTTTCCCTAACCTTTTCACGTGAAGATTTAAGATTATGTTTATCCTTCCCCCATAGATCTTTAAGATTATCGTATCTATTGACTCTGGTAATATATCATTAACTGACCAAAAGTTAGAGAGCGGCGCGTTAGGAATAAATTTAAACATAAGAGAAGCTGGAGTGAACTTACGGGACTCATGAACCGCCGAATTTAAAGCAAAGGCCCACCAATGCATGGACGTATCCCACCTGGAATGATCTTCATGATGAAATGCAATTAGAGCAGATCTAAGATTACGATTGACCTGCTCAGCCAGAGATGGTTGAGTGTAATAAGCTGAAGTAGTTACATGTGATATAGACAGGTCAAAACAGAATTTACGGAATAGGTTGGATTTGAATGCCTTAGCATTATCGGAAAGTATATATTGACAGGGGCCAAAAGGAGCAAACATGGTGTTCAAACAAGCAATATTGGACTGAGCGGTTGCCAGCTTAGTCGGAAATGACCAAGAAAATGTAGTGAAACCATCTACACATACTAGAATGAATTTATTTGCGTTCCCCTTTCATTGTGGGAAAGGTCCGACGTAGTCTATATACATGAGTTCTATAAGGCGAGACGCTTGATGAGATGACAATAGACCTAGCTTAGTAGACATGGTGGGCTTAATAAGCAAGTAAGATTTACAAGCTTTTGCCAATTCTAGAATTTCGCCGTCCATCTCTTTCCAAATGAACAATTCTCGGATCCTTTCCCGAGTTTTGAAGATGCCTAAATGCCCCCCTAACGGGGTCTCATATTAGTACTTGAAGATCATAGGCACAAGCACAGCTGGAACCACTACTTTCATTTTTTGATCATGCCTCGACGGGCAACACAAAATCCCGTTTCTCAATCCATAAGGGACGACATGTTCCCCAGAAGCAAGGGTTTCCATAATAGGAGCCAGCACTGGACCTTCACGTTGACATTTTTCAATATCCCGAAACAACATGGAGGCATCAGTTAGAATGGCATTAATGCACGAAGGAATGGGCGTAGGAAGAGAAGAACTATCTTCCTGTTCGGTGGTCTCCACATCGTGAGAAAACATACGGCTTAGTCCATCCGAAACTACATTTTCAGATCCTCGAATATGCCTCACATCAAATTGGAAGGCCGATCCTGATGGCCTAGCGGGCTATCCGACCAGTACGACGCGGCCTAGCTAATACCCAACTTAAGGCTTGGTTATCTGTTTCTAAGTCGAATTTGACATGTTCCAGATAGAGTCTGAACTTCTCTAGTGCAAACAAAACAGCCAAACCCTCAAGTTCATAGATGGAATATTTGGCCTCTTGAGCCGATAAAGTCCTAGAAGCATAGGCGATGGGTCGCCTTCCGAGTTCTGTTTCCTGAAGAAGAACAGCAGCCACCACCGATGACGAGGCGTCGGTTTGGACAATGACATTTTTGAGAAATCAGGCAGTAACGAGGGGCGTTACAGAGAGCTCATTTCAGATTTCGAAAGCGGCTTGTTGAGACGCCCCAATTCAAATTTGACACCTTTCCTACGGAGAAAGTTCAAGGGCGCAGCTCTGTTAGCGAAGTTAGGAATAACTTTCCTGAAGAAATTTACCATGCCTATGAACCTGGCAATACCATTTATGTCCTTAGGAGGTTTGAAATTACGGATGCCCTGTGTTCTGGAATGATCAATGGAAACATCATCGGGCGACACAATGTGCCCTAGGAACGACATGGAATGTTTAGCAAAAGCTACCTTAGATAATTTTACAGTCAACCCGGCCTTACGAAGGCGACTGAGCACTTCCTTTAGGTGATCAAGGTGGTCTTGAAAGGTCTCAGAAAATACAAAGACATCATCAAAACAGTGATACAAGCATTCAAAATTAGATGTCGGAGAAGACCCTCTCTAGCAGTCTGGTGAGAACGGCTGCCCACGTGGAGAGCACGAAAGGCACGCGGTTGTACTCATACAAGTTCCAATCCGTGGCAAAAGCTGTTAGATGTTTCGATTCTTCAGCTAGAGGGATCTGGTTGTACGCCTGATTAATGTCTAGGATGGTAAAGAACTTGGCTTTCCGAAACCATGAAAAACAAGAGTGAACACCAGGAAGGGGCACTGATTGTAACACCACCTTACCATTCACAGCCCTATAGTCAATCACAGGCCTGAAGCCAGCTTGGGGTTCCGGTACCAGAAAAATGGGCGATGAATACGCTGACTTAAAGGGCGAATAATACCATCTTTTAGAATCTGATCGATGATCTCCTTGAGAGTCTTCTTTTTAGGTGGGGACAGTCTATAGGGCGGATCTAACTGGAATCGAATCCGTAACCTCAATCTTGTATTCAATAAGGTCAGTAACGACAAGAGTATCAGAAAATACATCAGGAAACGATTGACAAAATTTACGAATGCTTTCAGCCTGCTCCTCAGGTAGATGTCTAAGGTCCAACAACATCTCATCCTGGGTAGGCGAAACAGAAGAACATGGCACAGAGTTACATTTTAACAAAGGGATTTTACAATTATTAGCAAATTTGAAGGTGCACGACTTGCTCTGAATGTCGAGGACCAGACCAGTAGAAGACATTAAATCAGCCCCTAATATTACGGGGCAAGACAAGTGTTTAGCCTCAAACAATTTTATTTTCCAGGTGAATTTCTAAATACTGAAACAGGAACGTCCGTACTTCAGTTTTGTGGAGAGCATGGATAACGCCAAGGCGTGAACGGTTCATGCTTTAGAGAGAACGAGAGAAGGGTAGTGAAATGTGTTCATATTTGAAGAGGAACTTGGAGTTTATTCAGAAAAATGTATCGACATTATATCACCTTTTACAGACGAATGGTTTGAATGTCCTCAAAGATGTGGAGAAGGCGTCGTTCTGCGGCGTCGGCGGCGTCCCACGTCGTCGGCGTCGTCCTACGGCGGTTGTTAGCCCTTGATATTGAAGGAGACTCGAACCTGGGCGGGGTTGTCTGACGATAATGCAGCGTGGAATAGTTGTTTAGCTTTGTTTTTGTTTTGTGTTTCGCTAGTTGTTTTACGTCGCACCGACACAGATAGGTCTTACGGCGACGATGGGACAGGAAAGGGCTAGGAGTGGGAAGGAAGCGGCTGTGGCCTTAATTAAGGTACAGCCCCAGCATTTGCTTGTTGTGAAAATGGGAAACCACGGAAAACCATTTTCAGGGCTGCCGACAGTGGGGTTCGAACGTACTATCTCCCGAATACTGGATACTGGCCGCACTTAAGTGCCTGCAGCTATCGAGCTCGGTGGTTAGCTTTGTATTCCACTAAGTCCCATGAAAGGAGCAGAGAAATGTAAAACTTTCACACAGAATATCAATAGAACCTGATACAACAATTGTCTACCAAACTGCACTGCAAATTATGGCGAGACACTGTTTACTGGCCGAATAAGTTCCACTATAAATCGTGTTGGACGCACATTTGAAAATAGAGATGAATTCAATATCACAGTTCTTTGAGAATGATTAATATTGTTCGTGCAATAGTCACTATCGAACTTGAAGTGATAGGCAATGAAAATAATCTGGAACTTTCTGAGATACGGCCACTTCACTTAACCTCAGTGCAAAAGAAAATAAATTAAGTCCTTCGGGCACAGTCTCTGCACTGTTTGTAATGAGTATGCAATGTTCTAGCAAACACACACACATACACACACACACACACACGTAGAAATAAATTAAAGTTTCTGCGAAGACAGAAAAGAAATAGTTTATGACACAGTCTCTTGAAAAAGAATCAAGTTCTGTTACGAATCACGTAATTTCTCAGAGGTAAATTTTCCACTGAGGCACAATGTTACACGTAAATGTAGACACAGTCTTTATGAGGGGAATTAACATAGTCCCTTGAAAAGAAATAAAGGCACCGTATTTCACGAATCAGCATAGTCTTTGAAAGGAAATATCGGCACAGTCTTATGTTAGCACGGTTAAGCGAAGTGAATTAACACAGTCTTTTGAAAATGGAGGTTGGTACAGTTTTATGAAAAGAAAATGTCGACACTGTTCTTTAACGGGGTGAATTGACACAGTCTTTAAAAGAAAGGTTGGCACTGTCCTTTATGTAGCAAATTGACACTGTCTATAAAGAGAATTGTACTTTCACTAGGGCACAATTTTACGAAATAGCCTAACACAGTCTTTTGTAGAGGAAACAACTAAAGCACAGTCTTTATGCCCTAAGTCCTTTAAGCACAGTTTCAAAATATCAAGTGATTACTGTACAGTTTCTTCAATTACACAATTCACAAAACGAAATAATGTTACTCGGCTCGACGGACCTATATTATCAGTGAATAATCTTTCGCTTACACGTGAAGTTAAGAGTCCACAGAGAAGGCTTTCAACACTCGTATTACGTACTTTCAAACCCCGGTCCTCAGCCGGACAGAGTAACGAACTGTATCACATCAGCGAGACGACTGGTTCTTGACGAAGTACTGTGACACACACTGACACACTGACACACTCTGGTCTCCTCGAGGCTGGCGACCCCCTTATATGGCTCAAGGTCGGACGGCGAGACTGGAAATATGAGCTTCTAAAAAAATTCATATCTCGGCCATCCTTCCGCCGATTTTAATGAAATTTTGGGTAGTATCATTTGTTGTCCAGACCTACAAGGTGACGTTCTCGAAATTACGATTTAACCTTCCGTTCGTGATGAAATGCCATAGAATCGAATAGAACTTTCGGTGTGACGTCACTTGGCCTTGGCTGGCGCTCTGTAGCAGCGCTTGCTTGCATGTTGTCCCCCATGATGCCTGCGCGCTCGGCGCTCGTTTTGAATCCATACAGTCGGGTGTTGGTGCGTTCTTATGAAGAAATACATGAACGCGAATGCTCGCTGTGCATTCCCGTTTCATCTCTCCCATGCCCAAGAAAAAAGAAAATTGGTGGAAGATTTTCTTTTTGTTCATGTGCTGGTAAATTATTTCTTGAGGTTGGTAGAGTTGAAAATTCCCTCGACGTTACTATCTGCTCTTACTACTTCGTAGGCACCATTGTCTAGTGCGGTAAGTATCCTGAAGGATCCTATGAATAAGGGACAGAATTTGACATAAATTCTCTGGTCAGGGTGCAAAACTGCAGGCATGCGTATTAATACCAGGTCGTCCACCTGTAAGGGTTGTCGAAACTTATGATGCCGTAACTTTCGCTCCCGGATTTGAGCAGCATCCCGCAGTTGTCGAAGTGCCTTGGTAATGCAAGCTTGTTGGCTCACCGCTGCATCAGGTGGAACAGGCAAAGTTCGATCCCACGGTCTATCAGGAATGAGGCCTTTATGCACCCTCTAAGGGATGGACTGAATAGACTCATGCATTGCGGTATTGATGATCCTTTGCATAATGGGGAGAACCTCAAACCACTTCCAATGCTGTTGACCACAATATAACCTACAGAATCTCGCGATCTCTCGCATAACACGTTCGGCTGGGTCGGGTTCCGGGTGTCGGATGGAATTCATGATATGCGTTATCTCAAGCTCTTCTAGTGCTGCTTGGAATTCCATAGAGGTAAACTGACTTCCGTGGTCTGTTAAGAGAAATTCCGGCTTGCCCATCTCGGGAATGATGTATCGATGAATCCTTCGGAGAATGCTCCCGGTGTTTGCCTTCTGAATTGGAAGCAACATAGAGTACTTAGAAAATACATCTATGGTGACGACAATGTATCTGTTGGCACGAAACGCCTTAGGCTTAGGTCCGTACAGGTCCATTGCGAAGATCTGGCCAGGTTTTTCAGGAATTAATGGTCGTGGATATTCCCTGAGGAGACTGTTGTTGGGTTTAATCTTCTGGCAAACACCACAAGTCCTGATGGTGTTACGTATGTCACGGCACAAGTATTCCCATGTAAACCTTTTTCTGATTAGGTTTAGGACCTTGTCTGTACCGGCATGCCCAGAGATGGAATGGCAATGTCATATAATAGCCGACCTTATTCGGGGAGGAGCATAAATGCGATCTGTTGTTCTAGCGTGGTCAATGTACTTGTGAAGTAGACCATCATGGTAACAAAATTTTTGAGCTATCCTAGAAATACGAGGATACTCATCGTCATCTGGAGGGATAAATCCTTTAAAAAAGCGAATCAACTCATGGCTAAGAGGATCTTTTCCTTGAGCTTGCGGTAGGCACTTAAGTCGTCGCAGGAACTCTCCATCTTCGTCATTCATGACTTCGATCGCATGGATCGAAACCTCATCTGTCGGATTCCGACTCAGTGCGAGACTATTTTTCCTTCCGGGCCTGTGAACAACAGTGATGTTAAATTGCTGTATAAACAGCGCCCATCGGGTTATCCGTTCGCTCATAATGTCTGATTTGAGAATAAAGGTTAGTGCTTGATGGTCCGTGTAAATAATCACCGGATATCCAAAGATTATCTTCTTCCAGTAAAGGAGAGAATGCACTATGGCACGGGCTTCTAATTCTGTTATTGTGTAAGCCTTTTCATGAGGCCTCAACTTGCGGCTCATGAATGAGAGAAAGATGTGAATTTCGGGTTCCCTTGGATGAATTTGGAAGAGAGCTGCACCGATCCCTATGCGGCTAGCGTCACACTCAATCTAAAAAGGTAGTCATAGTTAGGATAGGAAATTATAACACTATCCTTCAACATTTGTTTTGTTGCCACAATGCCTTGTCGCAAACATCAGAGCACTTCCACCTGCTGTTCTTCTTCAACAACTGCTGCACTTTTCAGTGAAATTAGGGCAATGTTGCGCGAAGAACTGGCAGAGGCCTAAGAATTGCCTGATGTGCTTCATTCTGGTGGGTTTAGGAAATTCTAAAATACATTGAATCTTAGCCGGATTGGGCTTGATCCCATCCCCTCCAATAAGATGGTCCAAATCAAAACTTCAGATTTGAAAAACTGTCTTTTCTTGGCATTAATTTTAAAGTTCAAGGCCTGTAATTCTTCCAGTACCTTATGAACATCCTGTACGTGTTGTTCCAGGGACTCGGACGCGACGATAATATCGTCCACATAAATGGTGGTGATTGCCTTCACTTCGTCGGAAAGTTGTTCCTCTAAGGACCTAATAAGAACTGTACGAGAGTTCTTAATGCCAAAAGGAAGCCTAATAAAGGCATAAGTGACATTGTCAAAGATGAACCAGCTAAATTTCCGACTATATTCGTCCAATAGAATGTGGAAATATGAAGAAGCCATGCCCATAGCAAAAAAGATCTTCATGTTGTGAAATCTCCTGATTACATCCCAGAGTAGAGGAGGATTGTCATATTCTAGCACAGGCCTATCATTCAAAGGCCTTGCATCGAGGCATGTGCGCAGATTAGCATTTTGTTTTCTCACTATCGCTAGAGGATTAATGTAGGGCGTAACACATTTCGATATGATTCCATCATTCTCCATCTGTTTAATGATGACTCGAGCTTCTTCCAAGTACTTCATGCGTATCGGATAAGGCCGTTTCTTATAGGGTGAAGTATCAGTAACATCTAAGTGGTGCTGAAAATTCTTGATAACTCCAGGTTTATCAGAAAATACATCTGGAAACTTCTCGAAAAGCACTTGGATCGCCTCTGCTACTTCATCGTCATCATCTTCATAATCTGGGCTTTCAGGTACACTGGCATAAATCTTGTAGTTGTAGTGGTCCTCGTTGAACTCATCATCGATGATGGACGCCATCTGGTCCTCTACGGGTCCCACTTCCTCGGGTCTGCCCTCTTCGTGGATGCTTTCTTCGACAGGCGGAGCGTCGCTCATCTTGCCTTCTACTATATTCACCGGGGTCTAAAATTCTGGATGCTTCACTTCATTACAAGCAACCAACTGTAGCTCTACAGATTCGACGTGGACAAATTTAATCATGTTAGCAGGATAATCAATTATTCCCCATGTTGAATGAGGAAGTCCGATCCAAGGATTAAATCAAATTTCATTTGAGTCAAAATCAAAAATAGATGTTGGCACTTAACACCACCAATTTCTAACTCAAGAAATGCCTGGAATTTACATTTAATAGCCTTGTCGGGAATTATGCCTTTAACCTTAACTTGTGCTACAGGCAGGATGGAAATGTAGGTCGTCTCTTGCGCCACATCTATCAATTTTTGCGAAATTAGTGAGGCTTGTGATCCTGAGTCCACTAAAGAATTGACAATCATATTGCCTAACTTAATAATTATGATCGGTAAGCCGCGCTGTATCTGAGGCTGTCGTGGTGTTGAATCCTCATACAGTAAATCCGTATCCTATAAATACCAATGGTTGATGACTGTGATACATATTATTTCTCATTCCTCCGGGTTTTCAGGAAATCTCCTTATTGCTTTGTCAAGGTTTTTTGCACCCGTAGCTTCGGCATTCATTTCTGCTCTCTCATTTCTTCTTTGAACCTCTGCCTGGTATTCCAAAGAAGCTGCTCCAGGTGAACCTTCTTCCCTGTTCTTATTCTTTACGTATTCTCTAGTATCTCTCCAACGTTTCTCTAATTCATCCCGCTGGGAGTTCCTATTGTCATTAGGTTGGGTAGCAGTCTGCCTCCACGAAGGTCCTTGTTGAAAAGTAGTCCTCCCTTCGTAGGGACGATTTCTATATCTTCTGTACCTGAACGGAATGTCTCGACGAGTTTCTCTTTCTTCTCGAAGTTCTGGATTTACTTGAACCGGAGTCTTCAGTTCCGCGGAGTTAGCCGTAGTTTCTTTGGTTCTACCTGCTTATGTTACGTTCTGAGTGTGCGCAGTATCGAGTTTCCTCAGGACGTCATCGAGCTGCTCTAAGTCCTGGACGTTTGCCGCTACCAATATCTCCTGAACGTTTGGAGGGAATCGCAATGTTATGACCTGAATAAGTTCTTGCTCCGGCAAAGGAGGGTCGAAAAACTGCATCTTTTTAAGCTGAGATATGAGATAATATGAGTATCGTCAGGAATTGACGGAAGTGTTATACTTTCTAGAGTATAATTGGAGTTTTATCAAATGCTGAATTTCAGAACTCCAAAATCGCCTAAATAGGGCTTCCTTAAATTCTTGATAAGTGCTGATACTAAATTTGAAAGCAGTGTATCACATTAACGCCCTGCCTTCTAACAATCGAGATGCTATACGTAATTCACGGTCTGTTTCAATGCGATTTTCCTGAAAATACTCTTCAAGGTTATGGAGAAACTCTTTAGCTGTATACTCCTCCTTCCCCGAAAATTTGGCTGGTTTTTCCTCAGTCATTTTAAAAGCTGTGGAAACATTCATGGATTCTCCACTAGCATTGTGAAGGCTAGATGATGAAACATCCTGTTCAATTTGGAATACTTTGCTGTTGAGAGCTTCCATACCTCCTTGGATTTCGAGTTTTAGTGTTTTAATTTTCCCCTGAACGGAATTCTCAATGTCCTTGACCTCCTTCTCTAAGTCAGTTTTAACTTCTGCTACATCGCGACAGATACGAGTAATCTGCATGTGAGAACTGTCTAGTTGTGTCTTAACACGTTTATTGGCCTCCTCTTGCTGAGTTTTCAGAAGAGTAATTTCGTTTCCCAACTTCACGAAATTATTTTTAACAGATTCATGAAGTTTGTCTTGAATAGAAGCCATTTTGGGTTGCGCAAGTGATAGTTGAGCATGGGACTACTGAAATTCTCCCTTTAAGTTTTCTACTTCTTTAAGGACTTCCTGAGAAGAAGAGAAAGCAGTTTTTAAGTCCTCCGCTAATTGTGATTTGATGTCTTGCTTAATGGTTTCTAAGTCACGTGTTAATTTTCATTTATTTCCGTAAACTTAGAATCCATTCTTTTGTTAGACTCTTCAAATCGTTTCTCAATTTCGGCACCTGCATTATTGAGCCTATGTTCCAAATTATTATTTAGTTCTGTAAAATTTTTATCAGCAGACTCAGTTAATTTTACAATGTTAGCCTCATTAGCCTTCCTAAGCTGAGTGATATTGCGATTAGTTACTTCATTAGCCTCCCTAAGCTGACCTATACTAGCATTAGTGGCCTCATTAGCTTCTCTAACTTGAGTCATGTTAGCACTTAAGGTAGCGTTAGATTCTCTAAGTTGAACTCCTAAAGTATTATTAGTGGCATCAATCCTACGTCCTAAATTAGCGTTACTTTCTGTAATCCTGTCATTTAGACTGACTTTTAAAGCCTCCACAGCAGCTAGTATATTCTCCATATCAATGTCGTTATTTTCACAAAATGTAGAAAGTACAATCATTCAATTCATACGTAAAAGCACCATTGTTGTCCAATGGTAAAGTTCAATAGTTCACTAACACAAATATTAAACACTGTGCATAAAATCAAATATTGTGCCTGAAATGTTTAAGTACAACGATAAAAAAACACTTGTGCCATCAAAATTAGTCAGAGTTCTGTGCCATGAGTTCAAGATTTTATCTGAGTCATTAAATTGAACTGGGTAAAATTTAAAGTATTCACTGAACTGAATTAAAGTTCAAATATCCACTTCTGTCTGAACTTGAAAGTAAAGATGTCACTGTTTTCATCAAAGTTAATTATTGTCACTTTGTACTCTCTTTAATCGGGCCCCAACGTCATGGGTGCCACTTTACTATTCACTACCTTCTCTCTGAAACAGGAACGCCTGTACTTCAGTTTTGTGGAGAGCATGGATAACGCCAAGGCGTGTACGGTTCATACTTTAGAGAGTACGAGAGACGGGTAGTGAAATGAGTTCATATTTAAAGTGGAACTTGCAGTTGATTCAGAAAAATGCATGGAAATTATATCACCTTTTACAGACGAATGGTTTGAATGTCCTCGAAGATGTGGAGAAGGCGTCGTCCCACGTCGTCGGTGTCGTCCTACGGCGGTTGTTAGCCCTTGATGTTGAAGGGGACTCGAACCTGGGAGGGGGGTCGTCTGACGATAGTGCAGCGTGGAATAGTTGTTTATCTTTGTATTCCACTAAGTCCCATGAAAGGTGCAGAGAAATGTAAAACTTTCAATAGAATCTGATACGACACTTCTCTACCGCACTGCACTGCAAATTATGGCGAGACACTGTTTACTGGCCGAATAAGTTCCACTATAAATCGTGTTGGACGCACATTTGAAAAAAGAGATGAATTCAAAATCACAGTTCTTTGAGAATGATTAATATTGTTCGTGAAATAGTCACTATCGAACTTGAAATGATAGGCAATGAAAATAATCTGGAACTTTCTGAGATACGGCCACTTCACTTAACCTCAGTGCAAAAGAAAATAAATTAAGTCCTTCGGGCACAGTCTCTGCACTGTTTGTAATGAGTATGCAATGTTCTAGCACACACACACACACACACACACACGTAGAAATACATTAAAGTGAATTAACACAATCCTTTGAAAATGGAGGTTGGTACAATTTTATGAAGAGAAAATGTCGACACTGTTTTTTCCACGGGGGCATTTGCGGATGGTAAAAGTTCGTCGAGGTGGAGGCTTAAAACTGCTAGAAAATGGAGGGGGCTCCTTTGCAACTCTTAAGGTGTTGACATATCTCACTCCTTCTGCTGAGACAGCCATAGCCTCTAATTCTGCCAAAGTTTGGGGACGAGACGCGAAACATAAATAAGACCTATAAGGTGGAGAAATACCTTCCACAATAGTTTGCACTATTTGGTCTTAAGAAAAATGCAGAGTGAACACTCGGGTATAAAATTTGATATCTTGGATGAAGTCCGCAAGATTTTCGTTCAGACGTTGTACCCTAAAGTAGAACTTCTGGATCCAAGATGACATTGCTCTAGCCAGAATGAATTTTGCCAAAAGGTGAGCATGGAAGTCTTCTATGGATGAGCGATCAGCAATGGCCTTAACTATTTTGTCCGAGAGTACGCCTACGGAATATGGATACATAATTTGAAGAATTTGAGAATGAGAGAGAGAAAACACTAGAGCATGATCTTGAAATTCAACTAAGAACCTGAGAAATGAAATGACATCATTAGTGGAGTTTACTGAAAATTTAGAAATTCCCCTAAGCAATATAGCCAATGGATGAGGCGAACTACCAAAACCTGGTGACATAATTGGTGAAGGCATAGAGGGTTGCGAGGTCTCTAACACAACATTGTTCAAAAAGAAAGGGGGAATTTGTTTAGTGTGACAAGACTCGGTATCCAACGGGGCAGAAGTTTGTTGAGTTGCCACGGATTTTCTACTTTCTACTACTTCGGAAGAATCCTCCTCACTTGCTATGTTCATCACAGGGGCTTGGTCGGTTTTGGGAGCAGCTGCCCCAGTCAACAATTGATTAACTCCATTTGACATTTCTGATCGATGGCCAGCTAAATTACTAGCCTCCTTAGCATGATCTTCTTTCAACAATAGGTCCCTAGCCCTATTATAAAAATGGAACAATCTAGCCTTACTCTTTTAAGCTAATTAGCAGATGGATCGCTGACTTCAAAAATACTTACTACATATGCTAATTCGGTGGTGTTGTCAGTGATGGTGAACATAGCCTCATCAATTTCCTTTTCCCCCAAAATTGGGATACAAATTGGCAAAACTAATGACTCTTTAAGTTTGGCAGTATCTGCCACAACATTGCTTTCAGATTGGACCTTTCTGATGAGTAACTCGTAAATCAATTCCTCCTTGCGTGAGTACCCGGGAGCGAGGACTTCGCGAGGGCCAGACATGTTGACAGACAGCTAATAATTTGGAAAAATTCCCAGCAAGCGAGAAAATTCTTAGAGTTAGGCGCGGATACGGTTTTTTAGCCTTCCATAGGCACCTCACACTATAACAAAACTTTGAAAAGAACTTACGTGCTCTCGATTTCTTAAAGCCCACTCAAGACAACATTACATCAAAATATTACACTCTCTGGCCTCACAAGGCACAAATTACAAATGGAAATAGTTTTACACAGGGGTATCTAGTACCCAACATACCGGGCCTTTGCGGAAAACAACAGGTTAAATAAATGGCCCGAACACAAACTGAATGTAGGCGTACACTGCGCTCCCAGATAATGTAATATTAAAAACCTTACGGGGTTCTCGGCCGATGAAACTGGGGCTAGTCCCAAACTACTTAGGTGGCTCGCATGGAAATAACTTTAACATATTACAGGAAAGAAAGGTTGCCAAATCGCAGTCACCTCAAACCAAGATGAAGGGGAGCTCGAGAGGGTAACTCACTCTCCATCCCCGATTTACAGTTAGAGACTTTACGAAATTTTACATGAAAAGGAAGAACTTTACATTAAAATGGTTACATAGTTACAAATTCGGACTTTCCCCTCGGACAAGTATGCGGAAACAGCAAGAAAGAATTTACGTGGCCATTACCTGGTAGATGTTCTGCCGGCCGAAGGAAGAGGCGCCCCGCCTCCTGCCTTAACACACACACTCAGAAAGACGACGATCAATAGGCAAGGAAACTTGAAAAGCCGTAACTTATGTACCCTCAGGGAAGGTTCGATAGGATTCTGGGCTAATCCGTACACACCCTCTGATTTTTATTGGTTGAACCCAAAAGTTACACTCAAAACTGAGCAAAACGTCTGTGATAGGCTGAAAATTAATTACGGAAATTTTCATTGGCCAGTTTCAAAACTGGCGGGATGAGACGGAAGTGTTGCAAACCTAGAATTACATTTTAAAAAACAAATGAAAATTGAGAAAACCTATAAACACAAAATTTCTTTCAATAACAACTTCCTTTACCTTGCACCAGAGTGCATGACCATAGTTTTTTGGTAGTGACATTTGTGGAAAAATGTCCAAACTTCTTGATGTACAGCAAAAACAAAACCAAGAGAAATCCAGCCAGTTTAGGAAACTTCACAATAACACAATTACTTAATATTTCAGAAGTAATATCCTTCTGATTAAAGTCTCAATTTTATGTAATAGCAATTTCACATTTTGGTCGGTAGAGGAGTTCATTAAGGCGCTTATTTTGAATGTGCGGTGTTGAAGTATACCTTCCGGTACAGTTTGTTTCCATCATATCTCATTTGTTTTCATTCTTTTCTTCATTATGTTTTAACACATTTTTTAGCATCAATTATGATCGAGACCACGACGACTGCCACTTGACAAGTATACCATTGCCAAACGAGAGTTCGAGTTTATGCTTGCCCAAGGGATATGCCGACCATCCACCAGTTGCTGGTTATCACCACTTCATATAGTTCCCAAGAAAAACTACCAGATTATCGTCAACTGTATGTCGTTACCCAGTTCCTAGTGACATAACAAATTTAAAGAAGTTCTCAGCGTAGAAGTAGACAGAGCTATAACTGCCCACAAGATCCACTGTGTATCAGCAGCCATCCCTTGTTTTACTTCCACAGCAGCAGCCCTTCATATCAGTTCCAAACATGAAAAGAAACATTTAAAAAAACCGTTTTGTGCTTTTTGCGAAAAGCCAGGCCCCCGGGCACAAGACTGCCAGCCTAGCTTGATTACAAAACCTTGGTCGACCAGCTACAACTAACCATCATTGGGCACAAAGATTTAATGTCACAGCATTTGAATCCCAAGGAAGAGTACGCTCCAAACGTAGACTTCTAAATTTCACTGTCAGTGACATTTCAACTATAACAAAGCTCTGCTTAAATGTTTTCGAAAGTACAAACGCATATTCACCTCATCCATCTGTACCATCCAGGCACTTACTCTTGACCTTCCGCATTTCTGCACAGAAATTATGGTAAATAAATAATACTAAAATATTTTCAATTCACAGCGATTGATTTCACCGGCTCACTATACATCGAGGTGGGGAGTGAAATCAGAAAAGCTTACACTGCGCTTTTTATATGCGCCACGACACATGCCGCCCATCTTGAGTTATGCACATCCATGGCCGTAGATACTTTCTTTTCTGCACTAAAGCGATTCGCAGGTAGACGCGGTTTACCTCATACGGTATGTTCCGAAAATGCCTAGACCTTTCATGGCTCAAACAAAGAACTGGCAGAGATGTGGAGTGCTCTCACCACTTCTAAGACTAGTCAGCACCTTGCAGAAAATAGCATTATCTGGAAGTTCATCGCTCCCTGGACTGCTTGGTTGGGAGGATGGTGGGATGGTTGGCACTACAAAATGGACCTAGAATGAAGGAGCTTGTAAAACCACACCACAAACAGTCACGTAAGCTGTAACAACCAAGGCCCTTAGCTGAGTCCTGGCATTGCTTCCACTTACTTGTGCCAGGCTCCTCACTTTTGTCTGCCCTATACGACCTCTCTTGGTCAACTCTTGTTCTTTTCCGGCCCCAACGCTATTAGGTTTCTGAGGGCTAGGGAGTCTTTCATTTTCACACAATTTGTGGCCCTTGTCTTCCTTTGGCCGATATCTTCATTTTTCGAAGTGTCGGATCCCTTCCATTTTCCCCTCTGATTAGTGTTATATAGAGGATGGTTGCCTAGTTGTACTTCCTCTTAAAACAACAATCACCACCAGCAGCAGCAGAAGAACATTCTGACGTCAAAGTTAAGGATAATTGCACGTTCTGGCTACTTGCAGCGCCATATTTTCGCCTGGTGGCAATACTTGAATCTAATTCGCGAGCGCATTGCTTAGAAGTGCCGGCCCCGTGGTGTAGGGGTAGCGTGCCTACCTCTTACCCGGAGGCCTCGGGTTTGATTTCCGGCCAGGTCAGGGATTTTTACCTGGACCTGAGGGCTGGTTCGAGGTCCACTCAGCCTACGTGATTAGAAATGAGGAGCTATCTGATGGTGAGATGGCGGCCCCGGTCTAGAAAGCCAAGAATAACGGCCGAGAGGATTCGTTGTGCTGACCACAAGACACCTTGTAATCTGCAGGCCTTCGGGCTGAGCAGCGGTCGCTTGGTAGGCCAAGGCCCTTCAAGGGCTGTAGTGCCATGGGGTTTGGTTTGTTTTGGTATTGCTTAGAACGTCTACGAAATTTCAGACTCCTGAGATCATTGCGGTCCGTGATGTGCCGCGCTGAACACCGTCAGTTTAATTGTGGACATCCGCTACATATACATTCTTCTTCTTATTCTTTATCTGTTTACACTCCAGGGTCAGTTTTTCCCTCGGACTCGCGAATCATGCCACAAAACTAATAGTTTCAAGTATTGCCACCAGGCAAAAATATGGCGCAGCAAGAAGCCACCTCTACCACCTCAAGGGCAGTGTCCTAGAGCTTCAGACACTGGGTCGGGATACAACTGGGGAGGATGACTAGTAACTCGCCCAGGCGGCCTCACCTGCTATGCTGAACAGGGGCCTTACGGGGGGTTTGGAAGACTGGAATGGATAGACAAGGAAGAGGGAAGGAAGCGGCCGTGGCCTGAAGTTAGGTACCATCCCGACATTTACCTGGAGGAGAGGTGGGAAACAGCGGAAAACCACTTCCAGGATGGCTGAGGTGGGAATCGAACCCACCTCTACTCAGTTGACCTTCCGAGGCTGAGTGGACCCCATTCCAGCCGTCCTACCACTTTTCAAATTTCGTAACAGTGCCGGGAATCGAATTCGGGCGTCTGGGGGTGGCAGCTAATAACACTAACCACTACACCATAGAGGCGGACACATTCTTATTAAGAATTTTAAAATATATTCAAGTCAATACGGAAACGAAGATGGAATTTATCACATGCAAACAGAGCGGGCCACCTTCGAACCGCATCATAACGAAAAGCAATATTATTTTTTAGATGTACAGTAGTTTTTTGCCGGGCTGACTGGCTCAGACGGTTGAAGCGCTGGCCTTCTGTTCCGGACTGGGCAGGTTTGATCCTGGCTCAGTCCGGTGGTAGTCAGCCTCGTTTAGATAGATTTATGGCAGGTAAAAGAACACCTGCGGGACAACATTTCGGCACCTCGTCGTTTACACAAACGGTCAAAAGAGTTAGTGGGACGTAAAAACAATAACATTATTATTATTATTATTATTATTATTATTATTATTATTATTATTATTATTATTATTATTATTATTATTATTATTATTATTATTATTAGATGCGAAAAAGACCAGAAAACTGATCACGCAAAGCTCACTTAGAGCTGTGCATTTCCTTTCTTGCCAGGCAGCCTTCAGTTTTTCTCTCATCGTGGTTCTTCGTTCTTCTGTCCACTTAACTCCTGTCTTCTTCTTGTGGTTTCTCTCTGACTCTACTTCCCACTTGTTGATTTTCGTTCTGTAGCAGGTTCGGTTAGCGATGTCGGCCACTTTGATTCCTGATTTTTCCAGGTCTTCGCGGATTTCCGTTGTCCACCTATTTGTTTTGATGTTTTCTGTTGCCTCAAGTAACATTCTTGTCAGTCTGTTTTCTGGAAGGCGTTTGATGTGTCCGTAAAATTTCAGGCGTCTTTTTCTGATTATTATTATTATTATTATTATTATTATTATTATTATTATTGTTACCGTGTTTTGGTGGATCAGCAGATGTGAAAGAAGGTGCGGGCTGGAATGGGTCTAACTACAAATCCGAAAGGTGAATTTAAGATTTAAATAAAGGTTATATTTTCAACAGATAACAAGATTTAACAATTTTTCACCAAGTGAAATAACAATGAATATGCAGGTACAATAATAATTTTACAAGCGAAAACATAAGTTAAGGTGTCTTTACAAATCCTGGGCTTCGAGCCGCAATTTGACAATCCTTGAGCTCTCGGCTCACAACCACAAATTACCAAAGGGCAGAATACCCCTAATTACATGGAGCACTTGCTCCCACCTCGTAATGTCAAGCCTCCTAGAGGCACCTTTCAAAATACCCAAAAGAGCTGACCCACTCTCAATCGTCCAAGCCTATTAAAGGCAATAACAGACTATTACACTTAACTGCCATCAAGGCACAACTTATAATGGAACAGGGGTATCTCGTACCCAATCTACTGGGCCTTCGCAGGAAGGAAAACAAAACGGGTTAAGTTAATGGCCCAAAATACCAAGCTGAATGGAGACGAGTACTTGCACTCCTATATGAAAGCTTGTTAAAACCTAAGTGGCGCTAAGCCGATACACAGGGGCTATTCCCATACTATAGAGGTGACTCGAATAAGAAAAATTTTAACACATTAGGGAAAGGTAGAAAATAATAGTCACCTCAATTCAGAAATGAAGGGGAGCTCGAGAGGGTAAATCACTCTCTATCCCCGATTTACATTTAAAGATATATGAAGTCTTACAAAGATGGAAAAAAATTTACATGTTTTAAGTTATAGGTTACATATTAAAGGTTTCGGACCTGCCCCGCGGGTTAAACTGCTGAGCTAGCAAGGAAAAAGAAAGATGTTAAACGGCCATTACCTTGTTGAAGAGCTGCTACCAGAAGGAAGAGGCGCTACCCGCCCCCTGCTATACTTCCATACACTAAACTAGATGTTGTTGAAGTGACTGAGAGCCCGGAAAATCAGCAGTTTTTATACCCTCGTGGAATATTCGAGACCTTTCATGAATAATTAAGACACACCCACAGATGTTTATTGGTCGTCTAAATGTTACAGATCAAAAATTGAGGAAGAAGGACACAATTGGTCCAAAATTAATTAAAGAAATTCGGGATTGGCTAAGTTCAAAACTGGCGGAAAGAAAAATTAATATTGCCAAGCCATAGATGAAAGAAAGAAATGTAGTTATAGGAAAACTTATGAGTATAAAATATATTCAAGAAAAGTTCCATCACTTTGCACCAGGGTGCATGATCATAGTTTTTGGTAGAGACATCTGTGGGAGAATGTCCACACTTCTTGATAATTAATAAACAAAAACAATTCGAAATTAATACAGTGACATCTTCAGACAAACGGTTGAATTAATTCAGTTTTAAAGTTCAGAGTTTCAGCTGTAGAGGCGTACTTTAAGGCGGAAAATTCGAATGTGCGGCGTATAGGTGTACCAACCAGTACAGACCTCACCCCCCCCCCAAAAAAAAAGTCCTTCCAAGGGGTGACACAGAAGAATGTTGAATAAAATTATTTTCCAAAACAAAGGTCCAAGTTTGTTTAACCCAACTTGAAGAAAACTTTTGCTTCCCTGGTGATAGATTTGTTGAAGTACATGGAAGAAACATTAATAGATGAAATAGTTAGTTAATGTTGAATCGAAGAAGAATTTTGAAGAAAGAAAACATTTTTCCCCCAAAGTCCATTTGGTGGATGATTAGATAAATTCCAGACTTAGAGTGTCTTTCTTGTTGCATGCTGCCAAGTACATGTTGCTAATTTTGATGGCCAGACGAGTCGCCGCTGCCAATGTCCAGTCGAGGTCGCCCGGACACCTCAAGTACACTGAGATACCTCTCTCCCGCACTATGAGGGGTGTAGTCGTGGTGAAGGACGCCGCAGATGTGAAGTTTGTTTACAGTCCCCAGATAAGCGCCTGTGCCGGCAGATAGACTCCGGCGCGCCGTACACAGAAGGTCATCACGGTAGTGGAGTGGGCCCTTACCCCACCACTGTGGCGGTAAGGCGCCGAAGGGCTGCGGGGCACTGAAACAATAAAATCTCGGCGGCAGAATTGTTGTTGACATCTGATTTCTTATTTTAGGGTACGATCTTTTTGGTGAGGCAGAGGGGCCAGCGGCGTGGACAATTTTTTTTAAACCACTGGTATGGTTTAGCAGGAGACGGGAGCTTGGTAATGGCCGTACCTCCCGGTCCAATTATTATTATTATTATTATTATTATTATTATTATTATTATTATTATTATTATTATTATTATTATTATTATTATTATATTTATCTTTAGCATTTTCAAGGAGCAATTGTTGTCTGTATATATTGTAATACGAGTTAAATTATGGCTGAGAAATGATATAATGGATGCAGAAATATTCTCACGGAACTGGAGTGTGAATCGTAGAGATAGGATAGGAATGGTAGAAGGGGGAGTATTCATTCTGGTGAAAGAAGAATTTGTAAGCTACGAAAAAGTTAAGGATGAAAAACATGAAATTCTGGGTGTAAGGCTCATCTCTAAAGATAATAGGCAACTTGATGTCTTTGGAGTGTACTGACCGGGAAAGGGTAGCGCTGACGCTGATTCAGAATTATTTGATAAGATAATCAGCTGTTGGAAATGATATGGAAAGGAATGTGATAGTAGCAGGTGATCTCAATTTACCAAATGTCAATTGGGAAGGTAATGCGAACGACAGGAAGCATGAACAACAAATGGCAAATAAGTTAATATGGGAAGGGCAGCTGATTCAGAAAGTGATGGAACCAACTAGAGGGAAGAATATTTTGGATGTGGTGCTGATAAAACCAGATGAGCTCTATAGAGAAACCGAATTAATAGATGGTATTAGTGATCACGAAGCTGTTTTTGTCGTAGTTAAATATAAATGTGAAAGAAAGGAAGGTCTTAAAATTAGGACTATTAGGCAGTACCATATGGCGGACAAAACAGGCATGAGGGAGTTTTTAAAAAGTAACTACGATCGCTGGAAAATTGTAAATAAAAATGTAAACAGACTCTGGGATGGGTTTAAAGCAATTGTTGAGGAATGTGAAAATAGGTTTGTACCTTTAAAGGTGGTAAGGAATGGTAGAGATCCACTATATTATAACAGAGAAGTAAGGAGATTAAGAAGGAGGTGCAGGTTGGACAAAATAGAGTTAGAAATGGTTGTGGAAGTAAGGAGAAATTGAAGGAACTTACTAGGAAATTGAATCTAGCAAAGAAGTCAGCTAAGGATAACATGATGGCAAGCATAATTGGCGGTCATACAAATTTTAGTGAAAAATGGAAGGGTATATATAGGTACTTAAAGGCAGAAACAAGTTCAAAGAAGGACATTCCAGGAATCATTAATGAACAAGGGGAGTGTGTATGCGAGGATCTTCAAAAGGCAGAAGTAATCAGTTAGCAGTATGTAAAGATTGTTGGTTACAAGGATAATGTCCAGATAGGCAGATAAGTAATACTAATGAAGTATTAACATTTACCTATGATGACAATGACATTTACAGTAAGATACAAAAGTTGAAAACTAGAAAAGCAGCTGGAATTGATAAGATTTCTGGGGATATACTAAAGGCAATGGGTTGGGATATAGTACCATATCTGAAATACTTATTTGATTATTATTTGGTTGAAGGAGCTATACCAATGGAGAGTTGCTATAGTAGCCCCTGTGTAAAAAGGAAAGGGTGATAGACATAAAGCTGAAAATTACAGGCCAGTCAGTTTGACATACATTGCATGTAAAGCTTTGGGAAAGCATTCTTTCTGATTATATTAGACATGTTTGTGAAATTAATAACTGGTTTTATAGAAGGCAGTTTGGGTTTAGGAAAGGTTATTCCACTGAAGCTCAGCTTGTAGGATTTCAGCAAGATATAGCAGATATCCTGGAATCGGGAGGCCAAATGGACTGTATTGCTATTGACCTATCTAAGGCATTTGATAGGGTAGATCATCGAAGACTACTGGCAAAAAATGAGTGCTATTGGACTAGAAAAAAGAGTGACTGAATGGGTGGCTGTATTTCTAGAGTTTAGAGTAGGTGGAGCTTTATCTGTCCCTGTAATAAATAAGAGGGGAATTCGTCAAGGCAGTATTATTGGACCTTTATGTTTTCTTATATATATATCAATGATATGTGTAAAGAAGTGGAATCAGAGATAAGGCTGTTTGCAGATGATGTTTTCTGTACAGAGTAATAAATAAGTTACAAGATTGTGAGCGGCTGCATTGTGACCTGGATAGTGTTGTGAGATGGACGGTGGGCAATGGTATGTTGATAAACGGGGTTAAAAGTCAGGTTGTGAGTTTCACAAATAGGAAAAGTACGCTCAGTTTTAATTACTGCGTTGATGCGGTGAAAGTTCATTTTGGGCATCAGTGTAAGTACCTAGGTGTTAATATAAGAAAAGACCTTCATTGGGGTAATCACATAAATATGATTGTTAGTAAAAGGTACAGATCTCTGCACATGGTTATGAGGGTATTTAGGGGTTGTAGTAAGGATGTAAAGGAGAAGGCGTATAAGTCTCTGGTAAGACCCCAACTAGAGTATGGTTCCAGTATATGGGACCCTCACCAGGATTACTTGATTCAAGAACTGGAAAAAATCCAAAGAAAAGCAGCTCGATTTGTTCCGGGTGATTTCCGAAAAAAAGAGTAGCGTTACAAAAATGTTGCAAAGTTTGGGCTGGGAAGAACTGGGAGAAAGGAGACGAGCTGCTCGATTAAGTGCTATGTTCCGAGCTGTCAGCGGGGAGATGACGTGGGAGGACATCAGTAGACGAATAAATTTGAGTGGTGTCTTTAAAAGTAGGAAAGATCACAATATGAAGATAAAGTTGGAATTCAAGAGGACAAATTGGGGCAAATATTCGTTTATAGGAAGGGGAGTTAGGGATTGGAATCACTTACCAAGGGAAATGTTCAATAATTTTCCAATTTCTTTGCGATCATTTAAGAAATGGCTAGGAAAACAACAGATAGGGAATCTGCCACCTGAGCGACTGCCCTAAATGCAGTTCAGTAGTGACTGATATTGACTGTGAATTGGCCTGGCTGGTTAGGTGGAGGTGTTGGTGATTATTGTTTTAAGACGAAGTTCAACTGGACTACCATCCTCCATTAACACTTATCAGAGGAAAGCTATGGAAGATGTAAGATACTTCGAAAAATTAAGGTATCGGCGAAACAATGACAAGGGCTACGAAGGGCGTGAAAATTAAAGATGCCCTAAGCCTCGAAAAACTAATACCTTTTTTTACTATTTGTTTTACGTCGCACTGACACAACCGACGCAGATAGTTCTTATGGCGTCGATGGGATAGGAAAATGCTAGGAGTGGAAAGGAAGCGGTCGTGGCCTTAATTAAGGTAAAGCCCCAGCATTTGCCTGGTGTGGAAACTGGAAACAACAGAAAACAGTTTTCAGAGCTGCCGACTGTGGGGTTCGAACCCACTGCCTCCCGGAGACAAGCTCACAGCTGCACGATCTCCTAACCGTACGGCCAAGTTGTTCGGTAGAGCTAATACCATTTGGATCGAAAAGATTAATAATAAAATTTTAGAAATACAGTACCGACATCATAGTCACACATATACGTATTTAGATAATTTTGAGACCGTGCAACTCTTCAATTAACACACAACAGCTCCGAAATGCGCAGTGGCGGCACTCCTGCGGTGTGTTCTTGACCTTGACGGCGAGTCTACGTCGGCCGGCAGGCACTTTGATGTCCCTTCCCCGTCAGTCTGTCCGCGACAATCCAGCACGCTACTTGTTGGCTTCCGCACAGTTAGGTTAGAGTTGATACGATGGGTGTGCTGAAAGAGGTTATTAATCGAGCAGTAATTATGGCTTTGGCCTTATTTTGGGCTTCTGCCGTTTGTCTGCAACTCGCGTATCTAACCATCACGAGACCGATGGGACCTAAATTCTGGCACAAGAAGAAACGTGATACTCCTCCAGCCTGTTTAACAGACCCCGCACTTGGAACGCACAAATACATCCAACTATCGGTAAGTACTAGACAATATTTTTTTTTTTTGTTCTTTTCTTAACGTCGCGCCGACACAGATAGGTCTTATGGCGACGATGGGATAGGAAAGGCCTAGGAATGGGAAGGAAGCGGCCGTGGCCTTAATTAAGGTACAGCCCCAGCATTTGCCTGGTGTGAAAATGGGAAACCACGGGAAACCATCCTCAGGGTTGTCGACAGTGGGATCCGAACCCACTATCTCCTGGATGCAAGCTCACAGCTGTGCGTTCCAAACAGCACGGCCAACTCGCCCGGTAGACAAGAATTGAGAATATCATTGTAAGATTGACAAGATTGTTTTCGAAAAGAGAGCAGTGCATAGTTCTGTTAGTGTCGTGGGTTCATTTAAAATGTGAGTCACCAGTCACAGCCGGTGTATTCGAACTGTACAGAACTTCAGTATTAATTAAATCATTTGTATTTATTTATTAAATGAGGAGGAAAAAGGCCAAGTCACGAAGAAAGTCGACGAATGAATTCGTAGCCGGTTAGGGTTGCGTTGCTCTGATCTTGCATCCGCGAGATGGTGGGTTCGAAAAACACCATTTGCAGCGTTGAAGATGGTTTTCCATGGTTTGCCATTTTCACACTAGACAAATGCTGGGGCTGTTCCTTAATTAAGGCCGCGACCAGTGCCTTCCCAATCCCAGCTCTTTCCCATGCTTGTGTCGCCGAAAACCTCCGAAGTGTTAAGTGTGATGTTAAACACTGGCAAAAATAAATAAATAAATAAATAAATAAATAAATAAATAAATAAATAAATAAATAAATAAATAAATATGTAGCCTACTTATGAACCGGCTTCGGTGCTGGGATTATGTGAGGCGAAAGAAAGAGGATTAGTTACCTATGAGCATTACTTTTTACAATTGGCTGCTCGTCGCACCGACGCAGGTAGGTCATATGGCGACGATGGGATAGGAAATGGCTAGGAGGGGGGGGGGGGACGGCTGTGGCCTAAATCAGGGTACAGCCCCAGCATTTGTCTGGTGTGAAAATAGGAAACCACGGAAAACCGTCTTAAGGGCTGCCGACAGTAGGGCTCGAATCAATTATCTCCTGAATGCAAGCTCGCAGCTGCGCGCTCCTAACCGCACAGCCAACTCGCCCGGTATAGGTAATACCGTCTCGGTCTCAGTCATCGAGGGTAAGAGAAGTCCAGACGATGGTTGGATGCGGTGTCAAACTGAACGAGGCCTTAGCCCTTAGCTAATTCATAGAGTCTTGCAGGCTGAACGGAAAAGCATAACCGTCTCGAATGGTTATGTACAGACGTGTGCAAATTATTAGAATAAAGTATAAAACTAACAGTAATTCACTTTTAAAGTATAATTATAATAATTTATCAATATACAATGACCTCTTTAGTACTTTGTGTGCATTCCCTTGTTTTTTATAACCATTTGGATCCTCTTTGACATGATTGACACAAGGTCCTTGCATATTTTCTGAATTTCTTCATCTCGATGCCATATATCTATGATGTTTTCAATGAGGTTATTGTCCTTTTCTTCAGTCTTGACTTCACAATTCCCCATAAATTTTCAATTGGGTTGCAGTCTGGGCTATTACCAGGCCAAGGCAATGTCTTTATACTGTTTTCCTTCCAAGAATTTCTTAACAGACTTGGCCTTATGGCATGGTGCTGCGTCATGCATAAAAATGCAATCTCCATCAGGAAACTAATACATGATCTGAGGCAGCAGGCGGGTTCGAAGCACCTTCTTGTACTGATTCAGCTCCATCATGCCCTCAACAATGTATAATCTGCCACATCCATTAACTGACATGCAACTCCATACCATCACTGAAGTTGGGTGTTTAACTTTCTGTGTGGTACAGTTTGAAGAAAACGCATCATCAGGGGTCCTTCTCACATATTGGCTGCTTTCCTCGGACACAGAAAATATGGACTCATCAGAAAAGATTACCTGCAAGATATTAAGCACTTATTGGAATGGATTTTTCAACAGAATGTTTTGAAAATATAAGAAAATAAATCAGTACACCTCTGACTGAATTTTTGAAAAAAATCCACTTAACCCATGAGGATGAAGTTACTTCTTAGCAAACAGTAAATTATGGGATATATCATGTTGCTTACCTTTTCCCAATTGTCCTTAAGCATTGCTTTTGCCCATTCCAGCCGTTTCTTAGCCATGGTAGGTGTTATTTTGGCTTTATTTCTCGGCTTTCTTGCAGGAAGTCCTGCAGCACAAAGACTGCTTCTGACAATTGATGGAGATATTTCAAATCCATAGTTCTTTATTTGACTGCTCAAGTCCTTACTGGTGCTTCTTCGATTCATCTTAGCCATTTGAATCAATTTTCGTTGCATATGGGGGCTCATTATCGGTTTTCGACCACATTTCCCCTTACGTTTGACTGCACGGTTTTCCCCTGATTTCAATGCAGAGCTGATTCTACTAACCGATACTTACGAAAGATTCAATTTCCTAGTAATATCTTGTTGGGAATATCTACCTTCCTTTAATAAACATTCAGTCAATGCCAATTTATGGGGCTGTTTTCTTTACCAAAACCTCACTTTTGCAAGAAGATACAACTTCAGTTCACCACTTCAAAAACTCACTAGGAAACAAATCCAAAACCCAACTTTATCCCAAACTTGGATTATACAGACATATATAAACAATATAAAACACTTCTAGGCTTCAATTCTGGCATAGGAACTCAACACTCAACTAGGAAAAGCTATGGAAACCACATTCAACAATAACCACAACATCAGCTGATTCCATAAACAGTGTTAGAAACCTCTACAGAGAGGGAAATAATTGTCCCTCAGATATCCCAAAGGGCCATCAGTGGACTGCATGAACCAAAGAATACATAAACAGGTTGAAACATACTTTTATATTCATATGTATAGAAGTTTTTGTACTAAATGAGGGAAGAAACACAAAATTCATGCATTATTCTAATAATTTGCACACGTCTGTATGTACCTATGAATATATAAAAAGGCAAATTCATCTCCGTACATGCCATGAAGGCCCTTGGAAGGGTGGAAGGTAAAGGCTTGAACTAAATGTAACCTCAGAACGTGATGGGGTAGAGTGGTTAGCTCTACGCCCGGCCGCCTTTGCCCCCCCCCCCCCCCAGGAATTAACCTGGTACTTATTTTGGGTGTAGGCTGAGTGAACCTCAGGGCCATTGCCTCCGGAAGTGGAAATATCGTTTCTTAAATTTTACGACTACCTGACGGGGATTCGAACCCACGTCCTTCCGGGCACGGCTTTACAGCCTCGGACAGGCAGCCCCTTGTAACCTATGAATGTACAGTATATATATATTATTTAAAGTGGTAATATATAAGCTATTTAAACTAAGTACCATATACATTTTTTTTCCTAAAATTGTTCGGCTCCTTGGTTGAATGGTCAACGTTGTCACCTTTCGTTCATAGGACCCAGGGTTCGATTCCCGGCCGGTCCAAGGATTGGTGTTTATCGTAATACTCGTCTCTTCAATTACACACACTACCGGTACTTTCTTAACCAACCGAACGGAGTGGTCACGCGTTGCAGCCAAGCTCTGTTGTCTCTGCATTCGGGAGACGCGTGTATTCGAACCCCACCGCCGGTTATCCTGAGAATGGTTTTCTGTGTTTTCCCGTTTTCACTTCCAGGCAAATGCCGGGACAGTTCCTATTCATAGGCCGATTCCTTCCGCCTCCTTACCCAGTATCATTCATCTTCATTAGCTCCTCAACTGAAGTTGACATCAAGAAGGGCACGCCTCACCTCGTAATCTTCCCGCCTTCGGACTGAGCAGCGGTCCCTTGGTGGGACAAGAACCACCAGGTAACCACGACCGGATGCCCTTCTGACCACAACTTCAACTCCTGCCGAATAGCAACAAGGAGTCTGCTCAAGGCTTAAGGACGAATCATCATTATCAACAGCGTCATATGGCCTAACTCCATATGAGCAGAATTGTCCCCAGGCTCTTGGCATGCAATCTAGGGATTATAAATTGCAGTGGCGTGCACTGAACCGTAAATAACTTTATGTTAACATTTTCTAATTATTCCTTAGAACGCTTTTTATATTGTTTAAAAAACTGCGAACATCAAAGCCAAGCCAAGTACAGCTGTCTCGACAATCCGCTCGCACTACCGCACTTTAGCTTCTCCAGCGAGCTGGGTTTCCTTGCCGGCGCGAAAGAGAGTTACCCCAGCGAAATTTAAGTCGCTTGGATGACGCATGTACTTGAAGCGTCTTTGTCCTGGGAGCGGAGCGGGGTTGTGGGCCCACCCCGACAGCGATTTACGGCGACAGGCCAGCTAGCTTAGTTAAGGCATGTTAGTTTTAATACTTGACACTCGAAGTGTTCAGCGCCACACGGTAGAGGCTGGCTACAAGGAAAATATCAACATGTTAACAGTACAGCCACTTGCACATCATCTTGCTAATAAAAATAGAGCCAGTTTATGAAATCAATTGTAATGCAGAAGGACATACAGGTATTTTATTTTTGGATTTCGGAATGTATAAAGGTTTTTCGAGTAATTCATTGATGGCACGTGTAGAATATGTTTTCCGATAGCCACAGAAAAATATTTAGGTTGCCCGGTATGAACACAAAGCTAAGCACGACGTAAAATAATTATGTATTTGGTTGTCTGCGAGTGTGGTATATAGTGGATTCTTGTAGTGTTCCTCTTGGATTATAGGTGAAGGTTTCGCGAGTTCTGTGGCATTCTTCATTAATATGATGTGTGTTATACGTCGTGACGAGTATTTTCCCTCGTTTGTCGCTGATGTGCGTACACTCAGTAAGCGAGTGAAACTATAAAACTTCGGCGACGAAAAAATACCAGTTAAATTTTGCTGATTCAGTTTAGGTTCGGCTTTTTAAGTTAAAAACAAATAGTCCCAATGTATTTTTGTGAAAACCATGACTGTACTATCACGAAAAGTTACCGGGTGAAACTGTAAGCACATTGTTTAAAATCTGCTATAGATTAAGTTATGATGGTGCCGTCATTGCCGTGAATATCAATTTGGAAATAGGTGCGAGTGTGTGTCTCAGGTAGACCTTTCCACGAAAAATACAGCCTTATAAAATGGTAATGTTGACTTTACAGAGTGTAGTGGGAGCTACGATTGTTTACATTTAAAAACCATTTTTGCAGCAGGGCTAAGGAATGTGTTCACCGCACGCCACTGATAAATTGTATGCCACCACCTCTTCTACCCTGCCGGCCAACTGATATGGAAACTTTTATCGACCAAAGGGACTCGAACTGGCTAACCACGGGGTCGGATCTTATGGTCTTAACGTTACAACCAGCGTGGCCACCAGGTGGGCTGCGCGGAGTATTTTACACAATTTATTTTTGTAGCTAATTTCCTGTTGCCCTCGTGCCCTGAAAACGCAATAAATAAGCGTTACTAAATAAAGTTAATATTGTTTATCTTCTTTCTTTCTTTTTTAACCTCTTTAGGTTTTCCCTCGGACTCAGCGAGGGATCCCACCTCTACCGCCTCAAGGACTGTGTCCTGGAGCGTGAGACTTTGAGTCGGGGTGATACAACTGGGGAAGCAGGACCAGTACCTCGCCCAGGCGGCCTCATCTGCTAGGCTGAACAGGGGCCTTGTTCGGCGATGGGAAGATTGGAAGGGATGTTCAAGGAAGAGGGAAGGAACCGGCCGTGGCCTTAAGTTAGGTACCATCCCGGTTTTTGCCTTGAAGAGAAGTGGGAAATCACGGAAAACCACTTCGAGGATGGCTGAGGTGGAAATCGAACCCCCCTACCTACTCAGTTGACCTCCCGAGGCTGAGTGGACCCCGTTCCAGCCCTCGTACTACTTTACAAATTTCGTGGCAGAGGCGGGAATCGAACCTGGGCCTCCGCGGGGTGGCAGCTAATCTTGCTAACCATTACACAGAAGTGGACTAATATTGTTTATATTACAAAAAGTTACGTAATACGTAAAGTATGCACTATTACTCAGAATACGAAAAAATATGTACCATGAAACCCAAGTACAGAATAACCATATTACAACCACAAGTCGGTCGATATTTTTTTTCATTTTCACTGGTCTACAAGTAAAGGAATGAGTATGTAATTACGTAAGTATCCGGCCCCCAGTAATCAGTAGTGATAACGGATAACACTTATCTACATAATATAGGGCCTGCTGTACGACGAGGGGCAAAGGAAAGGTACAAAGTCTGAATGCCTGTATTTTCTGAAGTATTCTTTATTGCTATGTAGACTGGTGAAAGGTCAATAGAATAGTGTTATTGCATGTTTATACAATTTATTATGAGACACTGTTTCTAGAAACTTGTATAGCATTCAAACTCTTGAGTTGTCAGGTTATTCATTTTAGTACTTCTTTTTGCTATCTGCTTTACGTCGCACCGACACAGATAGGTCTTATTAACAACGATGGGATAGGAAAGGGTTAAACGGGGGAAGAAAGTGATCGTGACCTTAAGTAAGGTACAGCCCAGCATTTGCCTGGTGTGAAAATGGGAAAACGCGGAAAACCATATTCATTTTCATTGAAAGTTCTAAGTATTAAGTTCTAAGTATTAAAAGAATGCGTTGAATAAGCTGATCCCTGTCGGGTTCGATTCCGGTTCAGTCCGGTGAACCACCTGTCGGTGGGTGCGATAGAATAGATCCACTGTATCCCACTGCCTTCCCGCTGTGGGTGGGGGCGGTAGAATAACACCCACGGTATCCCCTGCCTGTCGTAAGAGGAGACTAAAAGGGGCCCCAGGGGCTCTGAACTTTGGAGCGTGGGTTGGCGACCACGGGGCCCTTAGCTGAGTCCTGGCATTGCTTCCACGTACTTGTACCGGGCTCCTCACTTTCATCTGTCCTATCCGACCTCGCTTGGTCAACTCTTGTTTCTTTTCCGACCCCGACGCTATTAGGTTTGCGAGGGCTAAGGAGTCTTTCATTTTCACGCCCTTCGTGGCCCTTGTCTTTCTTTGACCGATATCTTCATTTTTCGAAGTGTCGGATCCCTTCAATTTTTCCCTCTGATTAGTGTTGATAGAGGATGGTTGCCTAGTTGTACTTCCTCTTAAAACAATAATCACCACCACCACCACCACCACCACCCACTGCCTGTCATAAAAGGCGACTGGAAGGGAAATCCTTATGGACTCTCATCCTGGGGAAGTGTAAGGGGCAGTCAAACGAAAACAAGTCACCTGTCAAAATGTGTAGTAGATAATAATAAATAATAATATTATAGTTTCTTACGTACCATTGACTACTTCTGACAGTTTTCGGAGACGCCGAGGTGCCGGAAGTTTGTCCCATAGGAGTTCTTTTACGTCCCCGTAAATTTACGGACACGAGAGTGACGTATTTGAGCACCTTCAAATACCACCAAACTGAGCCAGGATCGAACTTGCGAAGTTGAGGTCAGAAGGCCAGCGCCTCAACTGTCTGAGCCACTCAGCCCGGCACGTGTAGTAAAACATTAGTTTTCGAACCTCAGTATAATCACCAGAGCTGTTAAGACATTTTATCTTACTTGTGATGAGGCTGTCACCAGTAACGGCGCTAAGAAGCTCCCCCCTCCCCCCCCCCAGCAATAATTGAAAATGGGCCCGTCGTTTCCTGATAAGGAATGTTGCAAGTTTATTTCGTAGTGCAACTACGATGATAATAATAATTTTGTATGACGCTTTTAAGGCACCGCTCTCATTCTTCGTTTTTTCCTTTTTCTTTTAGCCAGATTTTGTTCAGAATTCGGAAAGAAGACGTCTGCGGCTCTCATAATGGTACCGTTCCCGGTTCCAACACTTCCCTGGTAATGAAAATGAGGAAGGCATTTGCAGGACCGCCAACGTGGGATTTGAACCCGCAGCCTTCCGAGCAGGGGCGGCCGTACCTTATGTGCTGAAGTGCTGCAGCACATTGTCTATTTGAAAAATACATTACTTTAATATTACCTACAATCAAATACAGTGCAATGAAAAAGATGTCAGCCAAAGAACAACAAATCATTCAACTCTCCTCACAACCACGTAGTCGTGCGCTCCATGCCAGGTGCTGGCTGTGCAGATCACAGCTCAGCGTGGCTCAGCGAGAATTCCTAAGCGTTTTGCCACAAAGCAGGAACTCCGCCTTTTGCGCATGCGTGCCTAACTTCTTCGATAGGCTGTGGAAAGAACAGCCAAGACATCACTTTGCAAAAATTAGATGTTTATTTAACATTAAATGTCGAACTGCATGGAAAACCTTCGTAGAGAGTATTAACAGTACTGCATCCAGCAAGATCATCTGGGCCAAAATTCGCTCTCTTAGTAACTCTAGGCTCACACCCCAACCTATCGCTTTATCTCCGCCCCAGTTATATCAATTCTACTGCAATCTAACACCCGATTTTGTTCAGCCTGAATATCTCTTAAGTTGTTCATACACATCTAATAAATATCAAACGTTGATGAATCCTATTACATATCAGGAATTACAAGTCGCCCTACATAAAAAATCTACATCCCCAGGACCAGATTTTATAACCTACAAGATGCTCAGCTCCCTACCAATTAAGAATAAATCCATCATTCCTAACCGGTATAATAAAATTTTAACAGATGCCTTAATACCATCAGACTGGAATAATTTTGGCATCGTTCCAATACATAAACCAGGCACTGATCCCTTACAACCTCAAAATTACAAAGGTATAATATTAGGGTCCTGTCTACGTAAAACCTTTCAACGCATCCTTCTCCGCAGATTAATATGGCATGTAGAGTATCATAATGATTTACCGAAATGTCAATTTGCTTTCATAAAAGGACGAAGTACCACAGACGCCTTAAATATTTTCTAACGGACCTCTTATTAGCACGCTGCCGAAAACAAGATACTATAGCGGTTTTCCTCGATGTCAAAGGACCTTGCGATAATGTTGATCTTCATATTTTGTTTTAAAAATTACAAAAGTTAAACTTCCCACTACCCCTTATTCATATATTTAAAAAACCTTTTACTAAATCGAACATTAAATTTGAAAAATTATAGACTTAACGCTTGTGCACGAAAGGCCAATGTCGGGATTCCGCAGAGGGATATATTAAGTGACATACTTTTTACTTTATATACAAGTGATTTGGAACGAGTAGTAACTCCTCATGCACGTATATTGCATACTGATCTATACCACACAAAATAACGTCGACCAATGTTCGTCCGGAACACCACGGTTTAGAAATCACACACACCGAAAGTGCCGCGGTTATATTTACCCAAAAACGAACATATGACAAATCTGCACTACCATATGCCAACCACCATATTGCTATTCGACCCTATACCAAATATTTAGGGATTTTCATAGACAATAAGTTAAATTGGAAGACATTTTGCCCAACTTTAGTCCCAAATTGAAAATACAATCCAAATCCTTAAGTCCTTAACTCGTAGAAACTGGGGATCGGATTCGGCCACGTTAAGGCTTGGTTTCTCAGAACCGACGCATGCGAGGTGTGAGGTGCGAACAAATTCAGACTACACGAGCTTATGCAAGTGGTTTCTCAAGCTGCGCGGTGCGCAGTCTGCGCAACTTTGCAATGAGACCTCGCAGCGTGACCGCGCACTGATTCGTCCGGCCAGATTTGTGCGAGGCGACATTGTTCTGTTCTTGTTTTCACTGTTTTAAGCAACACGATGAGCTTTACGGACGAAAATGGACGAGGAACTGATTGAAGAAGTTCGAATGCACCCAGTGTTGTATAACTTACAACACCAGAGCTACAAAAACAACGTTGTGAAAGACAACTTACGGAAAATGATATCGCTGAAGCTGGATAGAACAGCTAATAAATGTTGCTCGTTTAATGGATTATACGATGGTCTTGAGAAGGGAAGAGTTCGTAAAAATAGAAACTCCAAAAACGGAAGTACCAGACGATTAATGTTAATTTACTGTCATTTGGAACCTCCGTTCTTGGGATTCTTTGTTTTTTCATTGATGTGGTAGCTGCCTCTGTGGATCGGTGGTAGAGTGTCTATTTTTATTATTATTATTATTATTATTATTATTATTATTATTATTATTATTATTATTATTGATGTTACTTATAACAAATATAATGCGTTCAGTTTCAAAGGATTAAATAATAAACAGAGTTAGAAATGATATATCAACCAATAAATCGATTACTTTAATATCAAAAATGCCAATATATATAATTTTACAAAATTTGAGTTCAGTATTGTTCATTTAATAAAATCACGTGTTTTATTTTAATAACGATGTTCATTCCGTTATTATGCGAATTGGGTCACAGAAGAGTAAACTATAGGTAAACAAACACATGTTTGTCCGTTAGAAAAAAAACCTTTCACTCCATCCTGTTAGCATATTCTCTTTGCCATGCCAATTCTCTCTCCCTGCTACAAAAATATTTCTTGAAGCTGTCTCTTATCACGAAAGCATCATGTGTAGAATTTTCCCCGTTGTCAGCTGCCAGAGGAATCATGTTTTCTTCTGTTCATTCCAAATTGCCAATAAAGTGTTTATTCGGGCAAGGAATTTTTCTCATTCCGGAGAAGGTTGTGGACGATATAGGCTGACATCACAAGATCATCAACAGTTTCCATTGATACTGCTATAGGGGTGAAGAAAACCCCCCCAGTACTGACACATACTCCGCTTCCTCTTCCAACAGAAGCGCACAGGCTGCGAGATCCATTGAACAAGACATATGCTGGGCAACTGATCCGCTTCGCAGCCTGGGAAACCACGAGCCTCGCAGAGTCATTGGGACGAAAGTACGCAACGTCGGCCTCGCACCTCGCACCTCGCATGCGTCAGTTCTGAGAAACCAAGCCTTTACTACTTTTATATAAAAATTCAATCCGGGCAAGGATAGATTATGGCTGCCATTTCTTCGATACAGCGTCACCGACCAACCTAAAAAAATTAGACACGTTACAATTCACCTCTTTACGAATCATATTAGGTGCATTACGGACAACACCCACCAATGCCTTACTGGTTGAAGCAGCAGAACTATCCTTGGCTATGCGACGAGAATATCTAGCGTCTAAATATTTACTTAAAAAGATAGCTCTGAATCGTCATCCCATATTACCTAAACTGCAACTTTTAAATGAGTACCAAATCTGTCAAAAATTGAAAGCCAGCAACATACCGGCACTTCTACTGGCATATGAAGTACTTTTTCCCTTAAGGAATAATGTTTTGCAGACAAGATCATTACCGGCACACTCTCACGAATACAACTTATCTACAGACCACCCTTCCGTCATTACTACTACTGTCGAACACCTTCCGGGTAATCTGAAGAATAATCCCACTCTAGTTAATAAAACTTTACAAGCATTTCTCAATCCGCATAAACAATACACAAACTGCTTTACAGACGGATGTAAGACTTCAGAGGGAACTGGAGCAGCCTATTACATCCCCCAGCTTAATATTCAGCAACAATTTACGTTACCGACCAACGCTTCCATATACACTGCTGAAACCTTTGCTATTCGACAAACTCTTTTATGTTTACGGCAATATAATATTCCCAATGCCATCATCTGTACCGATTCATTAAGTGTCCTCTAAAGTATCAAAACCCCGCAGGAATCTACTAGTTGGTATATATGGAACATCCGTAAATTGTTATACAACCTTTCCGTAAATCAGCATGATATAATATTAATTTGGATACCAAGTCATTGCAGCATACCCGGTAATGTTCAGGTTGATCGTTTAGCTAAAGCAGCAGCTGCAGGACAAGGTCTTCCCTATCACCTCGCCATTCCACACACGGATTATGCCCCTACCATCAAACAGAACGTACTTCAAAAATGGTCTTCTCTCTGGAAAAATTCCGCAAAAACGAAGGGTAAAGCTTATTATCAACTACAACCGGAATTGCAAAGAACCCCCTGGTTCACTATGGGCACTTATTCTAGGAGATATATAACTATACTAATCCGCTTAAGATTCAATCATACGCTTACACCTGCATATAAGTATATATTTCATATCAGTGACGCAGATACCTGCGCCTGTCAGAAAGCAAGTGGCACGATTCATCACATAGTATTGCAACTATTCTAACCAACGAAAAGCGTTTTTCCAAGCACTAATCTATATATATAAAGTAGCTTGTCCTGACTGACTGACTGACTGACTGACTGATTCATCATCGCCGAGCCAAAACTACTGGACATAAAGAAATGAAATTTTGGGGATATATTCATATTAAGATGTAGGTGCTCGCTAAGAGAGGATTTTTGGATATTCCGTCGCTAAGGGGGTGAAAAGGGGAGTGAAATTTTAAAATGAGTGTGTCTATATCTCAAAACTTTTAAAAGTTTACAGATGTGAAAATTGGTATTTAGAATCTTCTTTAAAAATAAGGAAACACGTATTTTTTTTTCAGACAATCCCAATAGGAGGGGTGAAAAGGGGTGAAAAATGGTTGAATGCCTTTAATCAGGATACCACTACTTATATCTCAGAAACTGAAGATATTACAGACCTCAAAATTGGTACTTTTGATCGCTGTCAAAAATAAAGAAACACATATTTTTTTGCTTTTGGAAAATCCAATTAATGCGAGGGTGAAAGGGGGGTGAATTTTTAAAATGAGTGCACCTATATCTCAAAAGTTTTAAAGTTTAGAGATGTAAAAATTGGTATTTAGAATCTTCATTAAAAATAAAGGAACACGTATTTTTTGTTTTCGGAAAATCCCAATAGGAGGGGTGAAAAGGGGTGAAAAATGGGTTGAATGACTTTAAAGAGAATACTTATATCTCAGAAACTGAAGATATTACAGACCTCAAAATTGGTACTTTTGATCGCTTTCAAAAATAAAGAAACACATATTTGTTTGTTTTTGGAAAATCCAATTAATGCGAGGGTGAAAAGGGGGGTGAATTTTTAAAATGAGTGCATCTATATCTCAAAAGTTTTAAAGTTTAGAGATGTAAAAATTGATATTTAGAATCTTCTTTAAAAATAAAGAAACACGTACTTTTTGTTTTCGGAAAATCCTAATAGGAAGGGTGGAAAAGGGTGAAAAACAGGTTGAATGCCATTAATGAGGCTACTTATATTTCAGAACCTGAAGATATTACAGACCTGAAAATTGGTACTTGGGATCTACTTTAAAAATAAGGAAACAGGTATTTTGTTCGTTTTTGGAAAATCCAAATAAGTGGGGGTGGGGTGAAAAGGGGGGGGGGTGAATTTAAAAAAAAAGTGTGTCTACATCTTAAAACTTTAAACGTTTTCAGATGTAAAAATTGGTGTTTAGAATCTCCCTTAAAAATAAAGGAACACGTATTTCTTTGTTTTCTCTAAATCCCAATAGGAGGGGTGTACAAGGGTGAATAATGGGTTGAATGCCTTTAATGAGGATACATATATCTCAGAAACTGAAGATATTACAGAACTGAAAGTTGTAAATGAGATCTCCTTTAAAAATAAAGAAACACGTATATTTTTGCTTTTGGAAAATTCAATTAATGGCGGTTAAACAGGAGTGGCAAATTGGGGTGAAGTTTTTGAAGGACTATATCTACAGAATATCTGAGAAGCGTAAAATGTTACAGACGTAAAAGTGGGTATTTTTAATCTCCTGTAAGTGTAAAGAAACATAGGTGATTTGTCTTTGGAAACTCCACTTAAGGGGAACTAAAAACGGGTGAAATTTTAAAATGAGAATTTCTACAGTATATCTCAAAAATTTTAACATGTTACAGAAGAGTAAAATGGTAATTTTTTAATTCTATTAAAAATAAAGAAACGTGTATTTTTAGTTTTCGGAAACACCACTTGGGTAGTGGGGGGGGGGGTAAGTGACTGAAAATGGTGTTGAATTCTTTTAATTAGGCTACTGATATCTCAAAAATGTACATGTTACACACGTGAAATTTGATTTTTGGAATCTGCTTTAAAAGTAAACAAACACGTATTCTCCGAAAAATCCAATGAAGGGGGTTTGGGGGTTTAAAGGATTGAAAAAATTAATTGACTTAATTGTATGAGAATACATACATCTAATGAAAACTAAAGTTGTTACAGACGTGAAAATTGGTATTTTGATCTCCTTTAAAAACAAAGAAAAGCGCGTTTTGGGAGGGAAACAATCTTGGGTTGGCGGGAGTGAAAAGGAGTTGAATTCCTTTCATGAGGACACATAAATAAAAAAACTGAAGAGGTTAGAGTGGTGATAATTGGTATTTTGAAGATCCTTTACTATTAAAGGAACAAGTATTTTTTGCCTTAATATCTCTTTGTGAGGGGGGGGGGGTGTGAAAGGAAGTTAAAAAAGTGAATTATTTTCAAGGGGATACTTATATCTCAAAGCTGAAGGTATTAAACGTGAACATTGGTATTTGGAATCTCCTTTAAACATAAAGAAACACGCCTTCTTTTATTTTTTGGGGGTGTGGGGGTAAATAACTTAACGGCGGTGGTGTGTAAAAGGAGGTGAGACCAATTTGATTTTACTGTTCATAATGTACTTATAAGGAGCCTCTGTTGCTCAGGCGGCAGCGCGCCGGCCACTCACAGCTGGGTTCCGTGTTTTAAATCCCGGTCACTCCATGTGACATTCGTGCTGGACAAAATGGAGGCGGGACAGGTGTTTCTCCGGATACTCCGGCTTTCCCTGTCATCATTCATTCCAGCAACACTGTCCAATATTTCATTTCATTTGTCACTCATCGATCATTGCCCCAGAGGGGAGCTTCGGCAGCAGGCACAATTCCTATTGTCGCCGCTAGATAGGGCTTTATTCATTCCATCCCTGATCCTGTCGAATGATAGGAAACAGGCTGTAGACATTCGATGTACTTATTTTGATCATAAACCGATCATTTTTAATCTTTCCTGGGTTCTTTTTCAACAGCCATCTTTTCCTTCGGAGAACGTTCTTAGATTACAGTAGATTCTCCTGGCATATAAATAAAAATTTAAACACATTTGAAATAAACGATAGGAATGAGATTGGCCGTCAAATTTTTCACCTCTATAATAAGGTCAATAACACACGGAGGTATGTCATTCGTATCGCCAGAAATCCCGCACACTTGCCTACGCGCGACAATGGTGCTGGTCACATTGTCAACAATGACAATGGCAGCAGGTGTAATTTACCGCCAAGTAGCGGTCTTGCATATTGCTGTGGGGTCCAGAACATATAATAATAATAATAATAATAATAATAATAATAATAATAATAATAATAATAATAATAATAATAATAATAATAATAATAATGTTCTGGACCGTCGTCACATGTGCGGACCACGCTGGAAACGGGTCCTGGACAGCTAATGACTAAGAATGCAGTCCGGCCGCGGGTTCAGTAGGCTACCGCCAAGGCACCCAAAACGACACCACGACAGATCCCCTGAAGGATTTGATCCATATTAAAAATGCTTATAGGAAAAGATGGCAAAGATTTAGGGACCCAACTAACTGGGTGGAATACCTGGACCTAGCCGGGGAAGTACGAAATCGATTGCTGGAAAGAAAGATTGAAAAATTTGAGGAAACTTGGCGGAATCTATTAGAAAACGAGTCAGATCGCGAATTTTGGCGGATTCTCGCAGAAAACGAGTCAGATCGCGAATTTCGGCGGATTATATATCTAAAACAATAAGCATACAATTACAAATTTCAGTATAATACCGTAGCGAAGCACGGGTATCTTGCTAGTAAATCATAAAGTTCCTCTACCAACAAGTGTCGCTTGTCTTATTCATACTCCTACGGAGCCATTAGTTAATATGCTCACTAATTCCCTTGATGAATGTAAAATCGCATTATAGGTCACTCATTTATTCGACCACACAGGTCACTAACATTCTTACACTTACAATACATAACCTGGCTATCCCTTTACCCTGCACATGATAAACAACAGTAAAAACCTCAGCTCAGCGATAATAGAAGAACGTCCATATCTATCATTGATATCACATATAGGTGAAACTAGCCTTGTTTACTACAACCTCATACAGGGTAAAATTAATAGTTTAATCATTCTTTACCAGCACAAGCTACTCCTCTGATCCAACCTTATTCACGAAAACCAAATTTCAAGACTTGCACTTCCCAAGATTACCAGCCTACGGATATTAACTCAACGCAAACAAATGCATTACCAAACGGCGTAGTTATTGGGTACGGTTTTAAAACAAAGCCCAACAGCATACAAGAAGAAAAAGAACACATCACTTCACAGCGAGTCTTCGCTCGACCACATAGAGGCAGCACTGATCACACCAGTATTTCGACCGAAATGAGAACGTGACAGGTGACTCAGCGGTAGTATTTAAGAGTGGATCGCTCAAAGCAAACGGGAAACTAAATACTGTAAAGGAAGCCATCAGCTGCAGGTCTTTTAATACTCGCAACTTGCCTATTCCATAGCCACTATGAACTATAAAAAATGTACTTTTTATGTTGTCAAAATAAGGACATGATATTGTGATGTCCTTTAATTATACAATGTCTAGTTTATAAATTTCACTAAGTAAACTCGTGTCCTCATCCCGAGGTGGTACAGCTCTTTTCAGGCACACCCCCAATGGATGTGAGCTGCATGTACCCTTTCAACTACATACCAGCCCTCCTGCCATTCTTAAATTTCTGGCAGTACCGGGAATCGAACCCGGTCCCCTGAGGACGGCAGCTAATAACACTAACCGTTACATTACGGAGGGGGACATAAATTTCATTATAACTGTTACGGAGTTATCCGTGGTAGTTAAAGGTGAAAGAAGGTGCGGGCTGGAATAGGTCTTAACTACAAAAGTAAAGTTAATTTAAAACTTTAACAAAGGTTATATTTTCTTTTCAAAATCAACAGATAACAACAACAGAGTAACAGGTACCAAGTAGCAGGAAAACAAGTTAAGAAATTACAATTGTTACAAGCTTTGGGCTTCGAGCCCCAAGATTAATTTCTGAGCTCTCAGCTCACCACCACAATAGCTAAAGGGCAGAAAACCCCTAAGTACGAGGAGCACTTGCTCCTAATTACAATGTTAAGAGGAAAAGAGCAGACCCGCTCTCAATTTTACAAGCCTATCAAAGGCTACAATAAACTTCATTCCTAACTGCCCTTAAGGCCCACATACAGTGAAACAGGGGTATCTTGTACCCAACCTACAGGGCCTTCACATGAAGAAAACAACTCTGGGTTAATTAAATGGCCCAAAAAACCAAATTGACTGGAGGCGTAGCTTGCACTCCTACATAAAACTTCTTAAAACCTAGGTGGCACTCGGCCAGTTATACAGGGGCTAATCCCATACTAGGGAGGTGACTCGTAGAAGAATAATTTATTACACTAAGAAGAGAAGGAAATCGGGTATGAAAACGTAGTCACCTCAAAACAACATGAGTGGTAGCTCGAGAGGGTTAAGCACTCTCTATCCCAAATTGCGGTTAATTTACATGAATATAGTAAAGATTACATTAAAAAGGATTCGAACCTTCCCCCGCGGGTTAAAACTGCTGAGCTAGCAAGAAATGAAGATGTTAACAGGCCATTACCTTGTTGATGAACTGCTGCCCGAAGAAAGAGGCGCTTCCCGCCCCCTGCTACATAATCACACATTAAGAGAGATGTTACTGAAGTGGCCCGGAGACAAGAAAATCCGCAGTTTTTATATCCTCGTGGAAAATTCGAGACCTTTCATGAATGATAACAACCCGCCCACAAACTTGTATTGGTCGGCTAAAGATTACAAGTCAAAACTGAAGAAGAAATCTAGGATTGGTGGAAAATTCATTTCGAAAATTTAGGATTGGCTAAATTTAAAACTGGCGCAAAGAGAAGGGTTATACTGCCAACCCAAAAAAATGAATGAAAGAAATTTAACAAAGAACAAACTTATGAATACCAAATTTCTTCAAAAAACAGTTCCTTCACTTCGCACTAGGGTGCACAATTATAGTTCTTAAGTAGTGCCATCTAGAAGAGAACGTCCACACTTCTTGCTACAGAGCAAACAAATACAAATCGAAATAGACATAGTTCAGAACACTTCAAAATTTACAGTAGAGACATCTTCCGAGAAACCATTGAGTTAATACAATTTGTTAAAGTTCAGGCTTCCTCCTGTAGAGGGATTTCAACTGGCGCAATATTTGAATTCGCGGTGTGGAGGTGTACCGCCCGGTACAGACCTCCTCCCCACCCAAAAGTCCTTCAAAGGGGTGACACAGAAGAAAACAAAATTTTGTTTTTAAAAAAGAGTCCAAGTTTTGGCTGAGGAGTTGAAGAATTTAGAAGAGAAAAATATAACTTTTCAATAGTCGAAGGTCTCAGAAGTTAGTTTGAATTAAGTGGGATTAAATAAAATCCAGTTTTGGAATTTCTTTGTAGTAGTTTTTGATGAAAGGTCTCTATGGTTATAGTAGTTGAATTCCAAAGGAAAACTTTAATTCTTGGAAGAGGAAGAAAAAAAATTTCTAAGTCCACCAGATGTTGATGTAGAATCCAAAAACACCGTAATTGTGGATATGGAATGTCCATGTAGCTGAATAAGTACATTAGTTGTTGATTAAGTTTGACGGCCAGACCAGCCGCCGCTGCTAGTGTCCAGAGGAGGCCGCTCGGACCCCTCAAGTACCCTGAGATACACCTCTCCCGCTACTATGAGAGGGGTAGTGGTGGTGAAGCACGCCGCACACGCGACGATTGTTTACAGTCCGCAGGCAGTTAGCAGGTGGTGCGCAGCACATCAGCCTTGGCCGGAAGGAGGACTCCGACTCGCCGTACACTGGTTGACCTCACTGGAGTAGAGCGGGCCCGTACTCCACCACAGTGGCGGTACGGCGCCGCACGGCTGCGGGGGCACTGAAACATTAAGATCTCGGCGGCAGAATTTTGCTGGACCATAATGATTTTAGGGTACAGTCTTTCTGGTGAGGCTGAGGGGCCAGCGGCGTGGAAGTTTTTATTTCATTTTAATTAGCCACTGGTGTGGTTTAGCAGGAGACGGGAGCTTGGTAATGGCCTTACGGAGAGGACAGCAGAGTAACCTGACGGAAGGTTTCACACAATTTATATAAGGCAGATTCAACCAAATGTAAAACAACAAGGGGCAGAAGGCCTTAACATGAACTTAAAAATATAACCTTCAGGATTCTTACAAAATTATAAGTACCAAGTTAGCACGGAAATTACACAGGTTTCGCCTGCGACAGGTGAACCCTAAATATCCTCTCGGTGGCTAGATTGCTTAGTAACAACGTCACCGGGGTAGGGAAATCTAAAATGACGCACGGCCCATGAAATCTGGGGGCAAGCTTGCCCGCGGGAACAAAATTCTTGACCATAACCTGGTCGCCTAGCTTCAAATGGGTGGGTCTCCGTCCACGATCATATCTTTCCCTAACCTTTTCATGAGACTCTTTAAGGTTGGCCTTAGCCTTCTTCCAAAGATCTTTAATGTTATCAGGATCCATTGTCTCGGGTAGAATATCACTAAGAGACCAAAGGTTAGAGAGCGGTGTGTTGGGAACAAACTTGAACATCAAAGAAGCTGGAGTAAACTTATGAGATTCATGAACCGCCGAATTCAAAGCAAAAGCTAACCAATGCAGGGACGTGTCCCACCTAGAATGATCGTCGTGATGATAGACAATAAGAGCCGACCTCAGATTACGATCGACCCGTTCAGCTAGAGATGGTTGAGGATAGTATGCAGAAGTTGTTACCAAAGGAAGCAAAGATAGAATTTAAACAGGAAATAGTGGACTGAGCGGTAGCCAGCTTAGTCGGAAATAACCAAGAAAATCTTGTGAAGCCATCTACACACACAAGGATGAACTTCTTGGCATTCCCCTTTGACTGGGAAAGGGTCCGACGTAGTCGATATAGAGTCGTTCCATGGGGCGCGACTCTTGATGAGAAGACAAGAGCCCTTGCTTAGTGGACACGGTGGGTTTACTCAGCCAACAAGATTTACAAGCTTTTGCTAATTCACGGATTTCTCCGTCCATACCCTTCCAAATGAACATTTCTCGGATCTTTTCTCTAGTTTTGAAGATACCTAAATGCCCCCCTAATGGGGTCTCATGGTAGTACTTGAAGATCATGGGCACAAGAACAGCTGGAACCACTACCTTCATCTTATTATCATGCCTCGACGGGCAACATAAAACTTCATTCCCCAGCACATAAGGGACAACATGTTCCCCAGAAGAAAGGGTTTCCATGATAGGGGCCAGCGTCGGATCATCACGTTGATATTTCTCAAGATCCCTAAACAACATGGGAGCATCAGTTAAAATGGCATTAACCTCAGGTCGTATGGACTCGGGAGGTGAAGAACTATCGACCAGTTCATGGGTCTCTACATCATTGGAAAACATACGGCTGAGTCCGTCCGCCACAACATTTTCAGTACCTCTGATATGCCTAACGTCAAATTGGAAGGAAGAAATTCGGATGACCCACCGGGCTATACAACCAGTACGACGCGGCCTACTTAAGACCCAGCTTAAGGCTTGGTTATCAGTCTCCAAGTCGAACTTGACATGTTCCAGATAAAGGCGGAACTTTTCTAGCGCAAACAAGACAGCCAAACCCTCAAGTTCGTAGATGGAATACTTGGCTTCTTGAGCCGAAATAGTCCTAGATGCATAGGCGATGGGTCAGAACAGGGGCATTACAAAGAGCAAATTTGAGATCTTCAAAAGCGGCTTGTTGAGAAGGTCCCCACTCAAATTTGACGCCTTTCCTGCGTAGTAAGTTCAAGGGCGCCGCTCTATTGGCGAAATTTGGAATAAATTTCCTGAAGAAATTAGCCATACCAATGAACCTAGCAATACCTTTGATGTCCTTGGGAGGCTTGAAATCACGGATGGCCTGTGTTCTAGAGTGATCGACTGCAACACCATTGGGCGACACAATATGCCCTAGGAATGACATGGAAGGCTTAGCGAAGGCGACCTTGGACAACTTCACAGTTAACCCAGCCTTACGAAGGCGATTGAGAACTTCTCTCAGGTGATCTAGGTGTTCTTCGAAGGTCTCTGAAAATACGACGACATCATCAAGATAGTGGTACAAGTACTCAAACTTGATGTCGGAGAAGACCCTGTCTAGCAGTCTAGTGAGTACAGCTGCTCCCGTGGGGAGCCCAAAAGGCACGCGGTTGTGTTCGTACAAGTTCCAATCTGTGGCAAAAGCTGTCAGGTGTTTGGATTCCTCTGCTAGCGGAATCTGGTTATAAGCCTGATTGAGGTCTAAGATGGTGAAGAACTTAGCTTTACGAAACCATGAAAAACAAGAATGAAGGTCGGGAAGGGGCACAGATTGTAACACCACCTTCCGACTGAGACCCCTATAATCAATCACGGGCCTGAAGCCACCTTGCGGTTTCGGAACAAGGAAAATAGGCGATGAATACGCCGACTTAGAGGACCGAATAATGCCATCCTTCAACATCTGATCAATGATCTCCTTCAGAGCCTTCATTTTAGGCGGAGATAGTCTATAAGGTGGAAATCTGACGGGGATGGAATCCGTAACCTCAATCTTGTATTCAATAAGGTCAGTAACACCAAGAGTATCCGTGAAAACCTCTGGAAACGACTGACACAGCTTACGAATACTATCAGCCTGCTCCTCAGGTAGATGTCTAAGATCTAACAACATCTCAATCTGGGTAGGCGAAATAGATGAACATGACACAGAACTACATTTTAGCAAAGGGATTTTGGAATGACTGTCAAATTTGAAAGTGCACGACTTGCTCTGAAGATCGAGCACTAGACCAGTATAGGACATGAAGTCTGCTCCCAATATAATGGGGCAAGACAAGTGCTTTGCCACCAATAGTTTAACCTAACAAGTAAATTTAGAAATACGAATTTTGGCCTTTAAGGAACCTAAAATTTCTAATGGAGAAGAATTAGCCGAAACATATTGAACCGAAGAAGAGCAAAAATCAGGAAGTTTACAAATAGATTTTAATTTGGAATACCACTCAGCCGAAGTAATAGAACAAACACTGCCTGAATCTAAAAGAGCAGTTACGGGCTCATTATTCAATTCAATTTTGAGAAATGGAACAGGTGCGGGGGTATCCGCCGCGATCCTAAGACATTCTTTAGGACCTTCAAATGGTAATGTAAAATTGTTCTGACTTTTTCCTGCATTGTCGTCAGATTTAATTTGTGCTGAGCCTTGAAAGGATGAATCTACCGACTCAGCCGGAGCCACTAGTCATTTTTGATTGTTGGTGGAAGTTGCACCCGAAGTTGAGCAGGAGGGAGTGCTGCTAGCATTAGGGCAGTTCTTGGCAATATGTGAAAACGCGCCGCATTTAAAGCAGCCTTGGGATGAACCTGCTCCATTATTTGTCCTACTAGATTTGATCAATGGACATTTATTGCGAAGATGGTCAGGCGACCCACAAGCGTAACATTTACGGGGTGTGACGGGTCGGCGAGGTGGAGGCCGAAAACTACTAGAGGATGGAGGGGGTTCTTTCGCGACACGCAAGCTATCGGCGTATCTAACTCCTACGGCATAGACAGCCATAGCCTCTAACTCGGCAAAAGTTTGCGGACGCGACGCAAAACACAAGTATGATCAGTAAGGTGGTGAAATTCCTTCCACAATGGCTTGAACGATTTGATCTTCGGGAAAATGAAGTGCAAATACCCTACTATAGAATTTGATGTCTTGTATGAAGTCTGCCAGGTTTTCATCAAGTCGCTGCACTCTATAATAGTACTTTTGAATTAGAGACGACCTAGCTCGAGCTGGAATAAAATTAGCTAACAGATGGGCGTGGAAGTCTTCTATGGATGACTGTTCAGCAATTGCCCTAACTATCTTGTCTGAGAGAACACCAATTGCATAGGAATAAATGATCTGCAAATTTTGACACGGAGAAAGAGAAAAAACCAGGGCATGATCCTGAAACTCAACTAAAAACCTTAAGAATGAAATTACGTCACTGGTAGAGTTAACAGAAACCTTAGAAATACCTCTGAGCAACATTGCTAAAGGATGGGGCAAACTGCTGAAACCCGGGGACGTAGTAGGAAGGGGCCTAAGTGGCGGAGAAGCAGATTCAGAAGGAGCATTATTTAACACGAAGGGCGGAATGGACGTGCGACGATCGGACACAGTTTCTAATGGGGCAGATGTTCGTTGGGTAGCCTCCGCAGTACTACCTCCTTCCTCTTTAGAGGAATCCTCCCAACGTACGATATTTACTACCATAGGCTGGTCGGTTTTTGGAATAGCAGATCCAGATAACAAATGGATAACTTTACTAGACATTTTAGACAGGTTTTCAGCAACAGCACTAGCTTCCTTACCCTGAAGGTCATTTAACTTCAGGGACAATAGATCACATACCTTATTATAAAAGTGGTACAATATGGCCTGTGCTCTTTTGAGTTGATTAGGAGATAGATCACTTACTTCAAAAAACTAACTACAGATGCTACATCAGTAGCATTATCAGTGATCGTGGAGAGAGCGTCATCGATCTCTTTTTCTCCCAAAGTCGGGATGGTAATAGGCAAATCAAGGGAATCTTTTAACTTATTGGTGTCTGTCGCAACCGTGCCTCCAGATTGAACATTCCTAATCGTTAATTCATAGATCAATTCCTCCTTGCGCAAATAGCCGGGATGGAGGACGTCGCGAGAGCCGGACATGACGAAAGAAAATTTTTAGAAAAATTAAAAAATTCCACCAACTGAGAAAATTGTTAGAGTTCGAAACGAAAACAATGTTTAGCCATCAAAAGAGGCTCAATTGAGACCCATTCAACCACGCTCTGCTACCACTTGTTACGGAGTTATCCGTGGTAGTTAGAGGTGAAAGAAGGTGCGGGCTGGAATAGGTCTCAACTACAAAAGTAAAGTTAATTTAAAACTTTAACAAAGGTTATATTTTCTTTTCAAAATCAACAGATAACAACAACAGAGTAACAGGTACCAAGTAGCAGGAAAACAAGTTAAGAAATTACAATTGTTACAAGCTTTGGGCTTCGAGCCCCAAGATTAATTTCTGAGCTCTCAGCTCACCACCACAATAGCTAAAGGGCAGAAAACCCCTAAGTACGAGGAGCACTTGCTCCTAATTACAATGTTAAGAGGAAAAGAGCAGACCCGCTCTCAATTTTACAAGCCTATCAAAGGCTACAATAAACTTCATTCCTAACTGCCCTTAAGGCATACATACAGTGAAACAGGGGTATCTTGTACCCAACCTACAGGGCCTTCACATGAAGAAAACAAACTCTGGGTTAATTAAATGGCCCAAAAAACCAAATTGACTGGAGGCGTAGCTTGCAGTCCTACATGAAACTTCTTAAAACCTAGGTGGCACTCGGCCAGTTATACAGGGGCTAATCCCATACTAGGGAGGTGACTCGTACAAAGAATAATTTATTACACTAAGAAGAGAAGGAAATCGGGTATGAAAACGTAGTCACCTCAAAACAACGTGAGTGGTAGCTCGAGAGGGTTAAGCACTCTCTATCCCAAATTGCGGTTAATTTAAATGAATATAGTAAGGATTACATTAAAAAGGATTCGAACCTTCCCCCGCGGGTTAAAGCTGCTGAGCTAGCAAGAAATAAAGATGTTAACAGGCCATTACCTTGTTGATGAACTGCTGCCCGAAGAAAGAGGCGCTTCCCGCCCCCTGCTACATAATCACACACTAAGAGAAATGTTACTGAAGTGGCCCGGAGACAAGAAAATCCGCGGTTTTTATACCCTCGTGGAAAATTCGAGACCTTTCATGAATGATAACAACCCGCCCACAAACTTTTATTGGTCGGCTAAAGATTAAAAATCAAAACTGAAGAAGAAATCTAGGATTGGTGGAAAATTAATTTAGAAAATTTAGGATTAGCTAAATTTAAAACTGGCGGAAAGAGAAGGGTTATACTGCCAACCCAAAAAATGAATGAAAGAAATTTAACAAAGAACAAACTTATGAATACCAAATTTCTTCAAAAAAACAGTTCCTTCACTTCGCACTAGGGTGCATAATTATAGTTCTTAAGTAGTTCCATCTAGAAGAGAATGTCCACACTTCTTGCTACAGAGCAAACAAATACAAATCGAAATAGACATAGTTCAGAACACTTCAAAATTTACAGTAGAGACATCTTCCGAGAAACCATTGAGTTAATACAGTTTGTTAAAGTTCAGGCTTCCTCCTGTAGAGGGATTTCAACTGGCGCAATATTTGAATTCGCGGCGTGGAGGAGTACCGCCCGGTACAATAACAACATAGCATGTAATTTTGCATTGCGATGTTGCTGATTTTAATTCAATGATTTTTATAACATTTTAACGTTGCGAAGTTCTGTTTCTGCGCGCTCACACCAAGTGTTTCTGAGTTCGTGAATGTTTTGTGATTGCAGGTGTTATTGTCTTTTTAATTAGTTTTGTGTGAGGAATGTGTATGTGTGTTGAGCTTCTTTGCGTGTTTGTTCAGTATGAAAAACTTAGTGGAGAGCCTCTTGAAAACCGCGTAAGTTTCTAAATATTTTTATTTTTGGACGGGGGATGGGTTACAGCACACAACTGATTTTCTGCACCAGTCGCCACTGCTTCCGAGTGCATTGATAGACCCAGACAGCACACGAACGCTGTGACATAAGTAGGCAGAAGGTTATAATGTTCCACTTAGTCCGGTTTCGGATATGAATTTGGGAGCTGAGTGTTGAGATGAAATTCACATAGCAGACTACAAGTCGGTATGCTTTTCCTTAGAGAGCAATGGTAAACTGGGTGGAACTAGCCAGCAGTGGAGTGTGTGGGCAGAATGAAACAGGAAAACATGCACCGCCTACGCTTTTTAAAACGTTGATATAGAACAGTCATGGGCCCCTCACAAGCCATGGGCCCTCCCGGACCGCGGGGTCTGCGGGTTCCTTATTGCCGCCACTGCGTGTCACTACCATTCTTGAAAAGCTGTCGACGGAGCCACACCTGCGCTCAGTCACACACATCGTTGTCCGACACAAACCGATGCCCACGAATCACGAATGTCTTTCTCCAGCTGGAGCATTGGGCCAGCGGTATGAAGACATCTTAACAGGAGCTGAGGCAGGCCATAAGTCAAGACGGCCAGCATTCCGTCGAACGGTATTGTCCTTTCCTTCTCCATGACTACGTTCGCCTCCACACTGTAAGCAATACCTTCCCGCTGGGGGTGGGGGCGGTAGAATAACACCCACGGTATCCCCTGCCTGTCGTAAGAGGCGACTAAAGTAGGCCCCAATGGCTCTGAACTTTGCAGCGTGGGATGGCGACCACGGGGCACTTAGCTGAGTCCTGGCATTGCTTCCACTTACTTGTGCCAGGCACCTCACTTTCATCTGTCCTAGCCGACCTTCCTTGGTCAACTCTTGTTCTTTTCCGACCCCGTCGCTATTAGATTTGCGAGGGCTAGGGAGTCTTTCATTTTCACGCCCTTCGTGGCCCTTGCTTTTCTTTGGCCGATAACTTCATTTTTTGAAGTGTCGGATCCCTTCCCATTTTCCTCTCTGATTAGTGTTATATAGGGGACGGTTGCCTAGTTGTACTTCCTCTTAAAACAATAATCACCACCACCACCACCTGTAAGCAACACGCTTCAACAACCTCCCTGAAGCCCAGATCTCTCCCCGTCCGATTTCCACATCCTTAGGGAACTGTCCAAGTCCCTGGCTACAGTTCAAGACATAGTGATTGTGCAATGCTAAATTACTTCCGAACAACTCAGGGAAGATGAGCATACTTAATGCACAAATGGGAGTTGGCTGATTCACCATCCTGTGGTTGTGGAGCAGCTTACGAGGCCACTGAACGATAGATATCCTTAAGTGCTTTTCTAGACCTTTTGCCGGAGGACTATTAGAATTGCATCGAGTTACTCCAGAAGTAGAGAAGTACCTAAGATAACCATAGTCCATGTCTCTATCTGTTCTCCTTCGATATAAACGTGTCTTATATCTAGGGATCATGCGAAAATCTGTGTAACGTAATGCGACAAAATATGTGACGGAAGTGTAAATCTGGCAACCACGCAGGCTGTGATGCAAGGTATGGATGGATAGTCAGACAATGTTACCTAGCAACCGTGCAGGATGTGATGTAAGGTATGGATGGATGGTCAGACCGTGTTACCTAGCAACCCTACAGACAATGAGGTAATTGTATGGATATATGGTCAGACATTGTTACCTAGCAACCACGCAGGCTGTGATGTAAGGTATATATGGATAGGCAGACAATGTTACCTAGCAACCGGGCAGGCTGTGATGTAAGGTATGGAAGGATGGTCAGACCGTGTTACCTAGCAACCGTGCAGGCTGTGATGTAAGGTATGGATGGATGGTCAGACAGTGTTACCTAGCAACCGTACGGGCAGTGATGTAAGGTATGGATGGATGGTCAGATAATGTTACCTAGCAACCGTGCAGGCAGTGGTGTAAGGTATGGATATATGGTCTGTTACCTAGCAACCGTGCAGGCTGTGATGTAAGGTATGGATGGATGGTCAGATAATGTTACCTAGCAACCGTACAGGCAGTGATGTAAGGTATGGATGGATGGCCAGACAATGTTACCTAGCAACCGTGCAGGCAGTGGTGTAAGGTATGGATATATGGTCTGTTACCTAGCAACCGTGCAGGCTGTGATGTAAGGTATGGATGGATGGTCAGACAGTGTTACCTAGCAACCGTGCAGGCAGTGGTGTAAGGTATGGATATATGGTCTGTTACCTAGCAACCGTGCAGGCTGTGATGTAAGGTATGGATGGATGGTCAGACAGTGTTACCTAGGAACCATGTAGGCTGTGATGCAAGCTATGGATGGATGGCCAGACAATGTTACCTAGCAACCGCGCAGTCAACTTTGTAGAGAAACATTATATTTTGTTCCATTTTAGCCGCCTGAAACTAGTAATTATAGGTATTATTAAAAAAAAGGAACATTTTGTACAAGTCCTTTTGTCTCATCAGGTAATTCGTTCCTTAATTTTGTTTTATTATTAACAACTCCGGGTACTTTTTCTTACATGTACATTTTTGTCCCTCCCCCACCCCTACCCACTTCCAATTCGCAGTCGCCACTACTTGTGCAGGCTATGCCTTATGGCTGTTTGCCATCTGAAATTAGCAGATCGTTTGATTTTCGTGAAGGGAAAAGTGGTTCGTGTTCGTTATTGTTTTTTGATTTCATATAAATACTTATGTATTGTTGTGAAATTGTAATACGAAATAAGAAGTTCGAGCTGCCTTTGAACAGCATTGAAAGGATAGTTACAACCACTACACGTGGATCTGTACACATTCTGAGATCTCATTTGTTCGGACCTCCATAATTAAAAAAACATATTACCGCTATATTTCTATAAGATAACAATTTCTGTATCCTGATTCACTACCAGTAATTGCGGGAAGGTCTTGATTCGTTTAATAAATATACAGTATAATAATAATAATAATAATAATAATAATAATAATAATAATAATAATAATAATAATAATAATAATAATAATCGCTCAGCAATGAATCGATAGAGCCCACTCAAGAAACTAGAACTTAATGAGAGGAAGATCTTGAGGAGGATACTAGAACCCATAAGAGAGGAGGATGGTACCTACAGAATCAGGCACAACGAGCTCTACGAACATCAGGAGGACATTGTCACATGTACGGTATGAGCAAGAGGCGACTGACTTTCTACGGGCATATGAGCCGCCTAAAACCCTGCAGGCTCACCAACAGAATCCTCACAGTCACAAGTTGAGGAAAGGCTTCCAAGACCAAGTGGACCACCTCAGTAAAATCAGACCTAGAGGAACTACAGATCCTATTACAGACAACAGGGAGCCGATCTCAGTACCGTCAGGCCATCCTGCAGGGAGTACAGGGACCACCGGACCTAAGTGGACAGCAGGCACACAGTCAGGAAGTGAAGCAGAAGACCATCGCTCAGCAGTTGTTAGTATAAACTATGTGTTGCGAATGTCGAGCAGCTTACCAACATTCGTTTATGCTTCAAACTGGTGAAAACGTTTACACAGTCGTGTGCAAAAGAATCACCGGGACAGAATATAGCGCAGAAGGCAGGTCGAACGTGAAAGTATTATCGACGAGCGTTTTTGAGCTCAACGGTGTTGTGCACCATGAATTAATTTCGTACCTGAGGGTCGAACGGTGAACCACAGGTATTATGTCGAAGTCTTAAGACACTTGAGATAAAACATCAGGAGTAAGAGATCAGATTTGTAGAGAGAACTCCAGGACATCCACACCACGACGACGCATCAGCTCACCTGTCGCTGGTAGTTCGTGAATTTTTTATTTACTGTCCCGGAAGACAGTTTCTACAAGGGGCACTAGGAAACTTTTGCAATGTGAGTGAACGCTTTAGACTTTTCAAAATAATTTCCACCACACTCAATACACTTCTCCATACGTCGAAACCAGTCACTGAACCAACTCTGCCACTTTTCTTCGGTTACATTTTCACACTCTTGATCCCGTGCTGCCAGATGCTACTCGTCGGATGCAAAACGCCGCCCTTTCAGCTACATCTTCACTTCTGGGAAGAGTGCGAAGTCACATGGGGCAAGATCAGAGCTGTATGTAGGTTGATCAAACACAGTCAACCCTGATCTGGTAAGAAAATCCATTGTTACATTAGCGCGATGTGCTGGAGCATTGTCGTGATGCAAGAGCCAAGTGTTGAGCCGTGACCTTGGACGGAGCTGCTTGAGAGCCTGGATGACCTGAGGCAGACAAGTCTCACTGTACCACTTCGCAGCAACTGTCCTTTGTATTTCTAGCACAACGCGAGTCAGGATGCCCCGTTTAGTGAAGAATACTGCAATCATCCTTTTCTTCACTGACCTTGACTTTCGCACAGTCACAGGAGTACCCTCATCTTCAAACAGCCACACCCGGTTCTGGGATTTTGTTGGGACATCGTAATAATAAAGCCAAGTTTCGTCACCTGTAACGATGCTATTGACGTTACGCGAAGTCCCATTTACAAACTGTTTTAGCATTTTTTGGCACCATTTCACTCGATGTGCCCTTTGTTCCTCTGAAAGTGAATGGGGCACCCAAAGGGAACAAACCTTTCTAACATGGAGATGGTCGTTTAGAACTGAATGAATAGCTGGTGCAGGGATTTGGAGGGTCTCTTCTACTTGACGATATGTCAAACGCCTCTCTTGTTGGAACATTTTCCTCACAGCTTCGATGTCTTCCCCAGTCACTGATTCAGACGGTCGCCGAGAACGAGGATCGTCTTCAACCCCAAAATTTCCCCTCTGATACTCTTTGTACCAGCGGAAAATTGTTGTCCGCTGTGGACAGTCTTTCCCCAGCACAGGAGTCATTTCCTCCAGGCACTGGTCAACAGTTAATCCACGAGCAAAATTGTAGCGGATAATTGCGCGATATTCACCTTTAGACCACACTGGCATCTTAACTTGCTTTCAGCCCCACTGCTTGGTAACAATTGGTGTGAAGGTCCGCCTTGCTGTCTTCTAGACCGGTTTTCACCCCTCTTTTCATGCCTCACCATAACAGGGGTGACCAGCTAACCGTTTTACCGTATTGCAAAACTTCCCTTGTACCCATTGTATTCCCCGAACTGAAATTATCTTGAAAGAACGACGATTTCATCCAACTAAGAATATAATTTCTTGCGGCTATTTCGAGCCTCGTGCAGCCTTTATAAAACATACCCTCCGACAAACGTGGGTGGCATCTGTCATACAGTATAGTATAGGATATTGCGTGTTGTCGTAGTGGAAGATAGTGTTGCGTGTGGTGTGTAAGTTGCATAGATGTTAGGGACAGTAAAGACGCCCAGTCCCCGAGACAAAGGAATTAAGTCTAGAACTCCTGCAGGTTTATCTGTCAAATGGTACAGTTATTTTCCTCACCATGAAAGTAAAACCCGACTCTAATCACATATTAATCCTAATAAATCCATATTATACACCAATAGAAAGCTGAAAGACTGAACTACATGAAGATGACAGAAATAACAAAAAATATTGGAACGATTACCACCTATCGTAAAATACAATTATAAATTATTTTGAACAAAGGAAATTGTTGAAATATTTTGCTCTAAACATTTCTCGTAGATAATTTATTCCTGCAACATAGTATTCTGAAACACACAAGTATGTTCATAAATGTCTCCTCCCCCCCACACACACACATACACAGTTCTCAACTTTTCATTTCAAATGCTAAGTAAAACACAATTTTTTCACGAAACAGATTTTGAGTTCTTTTCACGAATTTCGAAGTTACAGCGTATAGGAATTTCCCATTACTTTTGAGGCACCATCTACTTCACTGTCAATCAGTGGCGTATACTGAGGGCTACCAAGGCTATCAGTGAAGCCCAAGCCTCAGATGAGAACGATGGAAATATAAATATTATAATGTAAGCATCTGACACATTCTTCCATTTACAGAACTTGAAAGCAATGAGAAAGAACGTCGCTCGTATTTCTGAGAGCAAGGCATCGGAGACTAACATCGCAGCCCAGGCCTTCGGCCCACTCCCCTCGACCCGCCGCGCGAGGCTTGCTGGAAGAACGTCGCTCGTATTTCTGAGAGCAAGGCATCGGAGACCAACATCGCAGCCCAGGCCTTCGGCCAAGGTCGCACTAGATAGACAGGCCACAAGGCTCAGACCGTGACGTCACGCGAGTGGCTGGCGTTCAGCATGGCAGTGTAGGGCCCGCTCTCACTTCCACCATGATATTGTTCATTTATTCAACCTTAACGATAAAATTGAACACTCCTTCAATTGTGGCTTTACTTAGGCTTGTATACTACACGAGTTTTATGCGGAGAGAAAACTGGCAGGGCAGTACATGTACATTTCTTTACGTAAAATTATGATGACATCTGTCACTTGTAACTCAACACGGTATCTTTAAAAGATTAGAACGCATAATACGTATACAAAAAGTTTTAATGTTACTAGGAAAATGCATGATGGCAATTCACAACAATAGTCTGAAACCTTTCTTAGAAATTAAGCTGCAACTTAAAACTTACCTAACAATTCCTAAGGTTTCAGTTTGTACATTTTTATTTTCCTGAGGATTTCTTCTTCTCAGCGATGAGTTTATCTACGGTAACTTTTCTATTGTTATTCAATAATATATTACAAAAGATGTATATACATCTGTCAACGAAATGTTTAAAACTATTTATTTAATCACTGCATGTTTAAACATTTTCGTTTTCCAGAACATTGTTGACAAACGAAGTCAGAATTTTTCTCTGAGAATCCTCATGTAAAAACATTAGTATACAGGTTTATATTTTGTAGCTCTAAAAAAGTCTGGTATAACACCTTTTGGTACAGGGCAGGAGCAAGCCAAGGCCGCACTAGATAGACTCAGACATTTTTTTGTCTGACTCAGAGTTGTCAAAGTCAGGATAAGTTGTCAGCTTGATTAAGCCAGTTATTTATTAAGATTTTAAATAAATGACCAGTATCAAACAATTTTGTGTGTATGTGTGTTTCGTCAAATGGATTTTGAAAAGTGGTTTGTAAATTGCTTTTGCACAGCTTTTCAAACATGTTCCTGTTATTATTAGAAATTATGCATGCTACCTTATAAGCTATAGGACTATCTGTTAATACTTTAAAGACTTGCAAAGTTAGTTCTTCTAAGAAATGTCACGTTAGGTTCTTACATGGAAACAAATCAACGTCTTTGTTTTTTTGAAGACTGGATGACAACATAAAAGTTTGTGCAGTTGTAGCTAATGTAGTGTTATTTTCTCCGCTTTTACTACTAAAAGCAACTCCCTCTACCTTTCCTCTTAGCGGGCGATCTGGCCGTGCGGTTAGGGGCGTGCGGCTGTGAACGTGCATCGGGAGATACTGGGTTCGAATCCCACTGTCGGCAGCCCTGAAGAAGGTTTTTCGTAGTTTCCCATTTTCACACCAGGCAAATGCTGGGGCTGTACCTTAATTAAGGCCACGGCCGCTTCCTTCCAGCTGTTAGGCCTCTCTTATCCCATCGTCGCCATGAGACCTATCTGTGTCTGTGCGACATAAAGCCACTTAGCAAAAACAAAAATAAAACCTTTCGTCCTTTATAGTTGAGCTCACGTTTTATGTAGACTCCATTCAACAAGTTACAAAATATTTCATGCTCCTTTAACAATTTTAGTTTCGTTTTCAAGTAATTCCAATGTGAATCATCAATACCCGAATTTCCCGTGCCTAGTTTTGCAGTAAAAGACTGTGAATAACCAAGTGAGGCATTGTAAGAAACGTTGACTGTCTTATCTTCTTTTACGCCCCAGGAAATGCGAAAAATATTGAAGTGAACCATGTTATTAGAATACAGGAGTAAGATACTTTCTTTGCAAAGGCTATATTTAACTGTTTCTTAAAAAAATTATAATTTATCAGTAATGATACACTCATCAACTTCACTTTCAATTTCATCGATAATTTTGTGTACAGATTCTATTTTGTCGTGGACAGTCACTTTTGAGTTACGAGCAGGTCTAAACAAAAAGTTATAAATACTTTTCTAATTTGACCATTTTAATATCTTGCCCCCATCACCTAATGCACGTATATCAGGGTTATCACTAATGAAAATATCATGTTTAATGGATTTAAAATCAAGAGCCTCGTTTAATGTTAAGGAAGTACCAATTTTCGGAATATTTTCCTCAGTCATATACATTTTGAAAATACAGACTTTGGCTGTTAAAGTTGACGGAAACTTTGTCCAAATCTAATTTGCATTTAATACTGAAATTACCCTGAACGTCATCGAAGTCCTTGATCCTGTCATATTCTTCCTCAGCTTTCTTTCTTTCCTTCCTCTTCCCGTTTTTCAATTTCCTCTTGTCTTTGAATAGGATTTTTGCTCGTTGTTAGAAGATTTTTTATACAGATAGGCAGGCACATTTTAAAACTTAGGAATAGCATCGTTTGAGAGTTTTAAATGGTTAGGTTTTACAGTTAAAAGAGACTCATCAGGTCTTTTAATGGAATCGTCCCTAATTACGAAACTTCGTCGAAGTGTTTTATGCACACAACTGAGCTTGCTGAAAGGATGAATTCGGTTCGATGGATAGCTATGATCCACTTTTGTTTCCGAAACACGCCAGTAGGAAATTTAAACACTGAAATATTAGGCTGTTTTGAACTGTAGTTGATTCTACAACCAGGTATACAACACGACGTGGCCATAATTCACAATGTTCACACACGTTTAAAACATTTAACACCATCGATAGCCTCACTGCTGCGAGGTTCAGATCAGCTTACAAGTAGTGATGTGCGCGAGTGATGCCTGGAATCGCGGTACTCGATTCTTTCGAGTCCAGGCTCGGACTCGCTTCGCTTGCGAAGGCTCGATGATAGCATGACGTCACACGTTCGCTCACTCGCCGGCTCGTAGATGGATGAAGCATGCGTACAAGCGGTCGCTGAGGGTTTATGGGACTGCGACAGCGCGGTACGATATGAAAAAACTGAATGAATGTGCAAAAGGAATAACCTAAATTTGATAATTACTTGAGAACGATAATAATGCCACTTAATACGCATAATAAGATATGAAAATATCCGTTTACGGCGTCTCGCACACACTTCACTGAATATGCCATCTATTCTAATATTGATAATATAGCTTATCTGGCCTTCATAGCCCAACGTGGCCGGTTCGATACTGGTTTACTCCGGTAGTATTTGAAGGTGCTCAAATACGTCAACCTAGTGTCGGTAGAATTATTGGGACGTAAAAAATCTCCCGGGGGACTAAATGCGGTACCTCGGCATCCCCGAAAACCATACAAATGTACGTACTTGGACGTAAAAGTTATAACATTATTATTATTATTATTATTATTATTATTATTATTATTATTATTATTATTATTATTATTATTATTATTATTTCAAATCCCTGTCACGGTATGTATGTTGTAATTAGTGTATTTTAAACATGTGCTATTTGTAGACTATAGACGGTATTTCTGCACACATTGTATTGCTTCGCTACTGGTAAATTATATCTCATGTAGCCATTATGCATATACACGGGCGTAGATGTGCTAATATGATCGGTAGTATGACAGATTTCTTGTAACCATAGCCTATTGCTAACCGCGCCAAAGTCTACAATCGTCCGGGGGAACAGGTGAATTACAGCAGTTTATATGTACATCATACTTTCGGCAGATATAATGTCGGGTATTAAGATGAGGCGTCCAGAATGTGACGTACGTTCACGCAGCAAATCAGCGGACAGAACGTCATTCTGTTCTAGCTAAACAGCTGACAGTTTGTTAGTAAGTCACAACCTTTAGTGCCTATGATGATGATAATAATAATCATAACAATCGAATTATTGACGACCGATGACTGAACAACATCAATCATCAGCAGCAAACATATTGCACTCCACACCACAAAAATATTCTGTGGGTGACCCTGAATGCCATGCACTCCAGTACAGTAGATTTTAGTTCTAAGGCATGTCCACAGATAGCGACACCAGTATGCTTGTACTCGAGTCTGGAGTCGAGTAATACCGATTCTAAGAGCACATTACTCGATTCTACTCGATTCCGTCGCTAGCCCATCACTACTTACAAGCAAATACAGTAGAGACAATACACGACACTGAGCAAGATATCGAGGGACAGCTATTGGAGCTCACTCTAGCGGATAGACCTGAACGGTACTGATTCTGTCATAAGAACACGTGTATTTTTGTGTGAAGTGTTTGGTGTTATTTATGCGTTTTCAGTGAGTTGACATAATTAAATAGTAGCGTGTGTCATTCCTTGATATCTCCTCTCAACATGAGGGGAAAGGTATGTGCTGTGTTTGGCTGCAGTAATTACGAAGTAGAGAAAAATGCGCGCTCGTTCTTCAGGTTCCCTCGTGACAAGAACATGTAAGTAATATTGTGTTTGCATATCTATTCTTCCAGTGACAGATATTTTTATAGCACTTCATAATCTTCTGACCTGCTCGACCCATGTTTTAACGGGCTTAAAATATAATACGCATATTTTATTGTATAGTGCAGCAGTTAACCTTCAATACCGATGTGTTGTTGTAGGTGTGATCTGTGGGTTTTGAAATGTCACAGAAGCGATTTGGATAAAGTGTACAAGAAAGAAGGGACGTAAGGCTTGTATAAGAATTATAAGATCTGTTCAGATCATTTCCAGGCCAGCGACTTTAAAAATCCTCGACTATACAGCCAAGGGTACGGTATGTTACATTTTTACTCTAATTGTACGTAAATATTCCTCAAAGCATCACTATCGACAACATTTTCGAACTTTTCTTTCTTTTATCCCTCTTCTCAGATTAAAGCCGGGATTTTATAGATTTTCTTTCTGTTAGTAGGCTTCATGTTAAGAGGAAAATTGTCCAGCTATTAAATGTTAATTCATTGCATCATATGTGTAAGGAATGTGCCGATATTTTTATTGACAAGTGTCTTAATGTGATGATACAATGTTTTTAAATGAGAAAAAAAAAGACAAATCCAACCGTAAGATTTCAGGCAGGTATGCTAAAGCTAAAAAAGTAATGCATAAATGAAAGATCAAGCCATTTCACAGCAGTCCATTTCACACCTTGTTTATATGTCTAATTTCAGTCTTTGAATAATAACCTTTTAAATAATTCTTCATTCATTTATCCAGAATTGCTTTAGCAACTTCGAAGTTAATATCTCAATGCCACTGTCTTTCTAGACGTAATTTATTTGTTCATTTCCGTATATACATTTCCATTGATATTTGAATTTAGCGCGATTTGTTCAGGTCAAGTCACTAGGAGCGCCACCGTCGAATTGTCTCCCATTTTAGCAAGGCGAAATCCGTAAGTGTCGTGTATTGTCTCTACTGTATTTGTTACAAGTCACTGGCGAGAAGTGAAGCGGCTGGCGACTAGTGTGACGTAGCGCCCGAAGTGGAGGGGGAGCCTTATGGCCTGTATATCTAGTTGGCCTTGCTTCGGCCCACTCCTCTCGACCCGCAGCGCGAGGCTTGCTGGCGAATTTCGGAATGGTGCGGGGAACGAGGGGATCCTAACCTTGAGCTGGGCTAGGCTTCGGTCCGTCAAATCGCCGCCGCTAACGAGAGAGACAGCGGTGGAAAGAGAAGGCCCAAAGATTCAAAGTTCTCCGGAAGTGTCCGAATTGATGGGATTCACCCACGTGCTACAGTATCACGAGTTTGTTTTTGCATGTGCAGGACATCTTATGGGTTGCTTATAGTTGGAAAAAAAAGTTGGAAATTATTGGTGTATTTCAGTTGATCTCAGAACAATATTTTAGTTTATCTGAAGTTATAGTGTTTAACGTGACTGTGGCCTTGTGATGTTACTTCTGTGAAATGGCTGAACCGTGTGTAAGCTGGATAAACCATTCTCGCAACTGAAATATGAAGATAAATTGCTGATAATTAAAATAATGTAACCTCTTACTCAGTTACAGTGTGAACAGGAGGAGAAAAACAAGAATCCATACAAAGGGTATTTCAACGTAAATAAGTATGAAAAGTATTTGTGGTTATGTAGCTCATGCGAACTTCACAAACTTTATTGTTGGCCATGCATATTGTTTGCAGCTGAGATTAATAATAATAATAATAACAATAATAATAATAATAATAATAATAATAATAATAATAATAAGAACAATGTGTAGTGGTTAGTGTGTTTAGCTGCCACCCCCGGAGACCCGGGTTCGAATCCCGACTCTGCCACGAAATTTGAAAAGTGGTACGAGGGCTGGAACGGGGTCCACTCAGCCTCGGGAGGTCAAATAAGTAGAGGAGGGTTCGATTCCTACCTCAGCCATCCTTGAAGTGGTTTTCCGTGGTTTCCCACTTCTCCTCCTGGCAAATGCCGGGATGGTACCTAACTTAAGGCCACGACCGCTTCTTCCCTCTTCCTTGTCTATCACTTACGACCTTCCCATCCCCCACAAGGTCCCTGTTCAGCATAGCAGGCAAGGCAGCCTGGACGAGGTACTGGTGCTCCTTCCCCGTTGTATCCCACCGACCCAAAGTCTAACTAACCCTGGAGGACAAACGGATTAAGAAATAATAATAATAATAATAATAATAATAATAATAATAATAATAATAATACATAGCCTCTGGAAAGGCTTGATGGTGACCTGATGAAATGAATGGTGAAGACGTCATAAGCACCCAGTCCCCGAGCTAGGGGAATTAAGAGTACGAGGAGGCTGATTCTTTAGCTACCATCTACAATAGCAGAGGCTAGGACTTGTGAACCATCCTTAACACAGCAGGCTATTAACTGCAGCTCAAAACCCTTAAGGCTTGACGTTCACTAAACCAACTATCGAAAATGGGTAACCTAAGTCTAGTGATAGCCCATGTCTTGATGGCAGCATACGCCACTGCTGTCAATTTCAATTCTTTCAGGAATAATTTCCTCATCTGAATTAATACAATCTCTGTCACAATGAGCACTGCCAGTAAGATATAGATATAGTAAGATATCGAGCGCTCGATTTCAGAAAAATCAACACGGCGGGCTGCCATCTTGATTCTAAGAATATTTAAAAAATACTTTCACTTCTACACCTAAATAAACTTCTCCAGCCCGTTGATTTATTTTCAAAGACTTTCTAAAGAGAAGATAAAAGTATCCATTCAGCTGATATCTATATTAGTGCCATCTGGTGTCCAGTTATAAACGTATGGTGATGTTTTTTTTTTGCTAGTTGTTTTACGTCGCACCGACACAGATAGATCTTACGGCGACGATGGGACAGGAAAGGGCTAGGAGTGGGAAGGAAGCGGCCGTGGCCTTAATTAAGATACAGCCCCAGCATTTGCCTGGTGTGAAAATGGGAAACCACGGAAAACCATTTTCAGGGCTGCCGACAGTGGGGTTCGAACCTACTATCTCCCGAATACTGGATACTGGCCGCACTTAAGCGACTGCAGCTATCGAGCTCGGTATGGTGAATAAAAAAGGCACCGCCTCTCTCGCACTTGACGAAACAGTGCACCATCTTCCAGAAAGACGGTACTATTTACGATTAAAATTTCCGACCCGGCCGGGAATCGAACGCGAGTACCACTGAATCGAAGAGCACTACGATGACCATTTAGCCAAGAAACCGGACTTCATTCAACTGAATTGATCAGACTGAAATCGCAGGCACGACTGCGATTGATCACTCAAAGTGCCTGCCAGGACTGCCTTGGGAGCGTTGTTGTGGTGATTATTGTTTTAAGAGGAAGTACAAGTGGACAGACAGGAGGAGGTCCGACACCTCGAAGAATGAAGATATTGATAAAGGAAAGGGAAGCGTCATGAAGGCGTGAAAATATCGTGGAGCTCGGAAGAGAACAAGTGTTGACCAGGAGAGGTTGGATAGCAAAGATGAAGTCGAGGAGCCAATGCCAGACTCAGCTAGGCCCGATCTCAACTTGTGACAGGGAGGGGACACCGGGGGACTTCGAAGGAGACAAAGCTAACTAGGCTGTATAGGTAACCCGCTAATGTTAGCTCTCGAACAAGAATAAAGTCCTGTGGAAATAAGCTCATGTGTTGAATACTGGTGTGAAGTATAGCATATTTATTTAATTATTTATTTAACCCCATAACACTACAGCCTTGAATGGTCTTGGCCTACCAAGCGACCCCGCTGCTCAACCCGAAGCCCTGCAGATTACGAGGTGTCGTGTGGTCAGCACGACGAATCCTCTCGGCCGATTTATTCTTGTCTTCGGATAGATCTAGGCCCTACTATGGACCACATTCAGCATCGTTCATTTCCGGTTCTTCTTCCTCCGATCAGCCCAGTACTTCCTCATCCTTTCGGAATGGGCTGTTTGCGTTCTAGCGACCAGGTGTTGCCGGTCGATTTTCTGCTCATTCGATCTTGGAATCCCTTAATTTTGTTGATGACCGTCATGTATTCTTGTCTATTGTATACTGCCTCCTGTGTTATGTTCTTTTCTTCCAGGTCCTCCTTGACTCCTTTAAGTTTGCGTCTTCCTGCTCTCCATGTACTCCAGAATTCTCCCGGCTGTTCTCTCTGTTGGCATTCTTTTAATGTGTCCATAGAAGCAAAGTCTGCTCTTATTAAAGAATGTTGTGATTTTCTCGGTCCTTTTGTATAGTTCTTCATTTGGTCGCAGTCTAAATTCTTGTCTCACTTTCTTAGGCCCTAATATCTTCCTCAAGACTGTTCTCTCTTTTCTCTCAATGTTCTCTAGTAATCCTTTCCTGTTTAATGGAATGCATTCGAATGCTTACAAACTTTCTGGCTTTATCACAGTGTTGTAACGTCTAAGTTTCGCAATGATTGATATTTATTTTGTTATAGACATTTCGACATAAATGATATGCTGTTTCCATATTTCTTGCCATGTTCTGTAACACTATTCCTGGTAGTCCTGTTGGGGTTATCCATTCTCCTAGGTTATTTAATTTAATGAAAATGAAATGGCGTATGGCTTTTAGTGCCGGGAGTGTCCTAGGACATGTTCGGCTTGACAGGTGCAGGTCTTTTGATTTGACTCCCATAGGCAACCTGCGCGTCGTCGTAATGAGGATGAAATGATGATGAAGACTACACATACACCCAGTCCCCGTGCCGGCGAAATCAACCAATGATGGTTAAAATTCCCGACCCTGCCGGGAATCGAACCCGGGACCCCTGTGGCCAAAGGCCAGCACGCTAACCATTTAGCTATGGAGCCGGACATTTAATTTAATTTCCGGGTTGAACCGTGTTGTAGTTGTCTGTACATCACGTACATCGAATACATTGCAATATTCTTTGTCAAGGCGACTGAAATACCCCTACTCGATCCGAGGTAATCAGTCTCCTAGGTATTTAAACTTCTGCACAATCAATCAATCAATCAATCAATCAATCAATCAATCAATCAATCAATCAATCAATCAATCAATCAATCAATCAATCAATCAATCAATCAATCAATCAATCAATCAATCCTGATTTGCATTTAGGACAGTCGCCCAGGTGGCAGATCCTCTATCTGTTGCTTTCATAGTCTTTTCTTAAATTTCTGCAAAGAAATTGGAAATTTATTGAACATAAGTTATTCCAATCTCTACCTCCACTTCCTTAAAAACGAAAATTTGCCCCAAATTGTCCTCTTGAATTCCAACGTTATCTTCATATTGTGATCTTTTCTACGTTTAAAGACACCACTCAAACTTATTCGACTACTGATGTCATTCCACACCATCTCTCCACTGACAGCTCGGAACATACCACTTAGTCGAGCAGCTCATCTCCTTTCTCCCAAGTCTTCCCTGTCGTATCCCGGCCAACAGGTGAGACGCCGAGCGGTGAGTGGAATCACCTGATGGCTAACAACAGTACTAAAAGCAAAAGGGATATAAGATGGTAAAATAATAATCGTGTGGCCTCAGCTACCGTGTGCAGACATTTCAATTTGACGCCATGAGGACACGAGTTCATATAAGATGGTAATTTATAGGCATTAGGTAAGTTGGTTGTTAAGAGTTGAAACTCATATGATTTCCTATATATGTGCGTATATTAACAGATGATGTACAAAGAATATACACGTACAATTGAAGTCGGTCACTTAGTGTGACGTACTGGAACTAGCCTACCTCAGAAAGGCTACTCCAAGTAAATGCAAGTGGACTCTAAAACATTAGAGTACCACTGAAATGCTAAGCGATGTAAAAACAGAGTATCGTGGAGTCTCACAGAGATTCCTCAAGCTTTAAGTTGCCAACTACGATAAAACCCAGAAGAACTAGGGCTTAAGTCGAGAATCAAAGTATGAATGATGAATACCAAGTGTTAGTACCACCGTTCAACATGATCTACTAAGAAATATTCTAAGTAGCGAGACCGCTTGGAGAATCGATCGCGATTCCCTGACGTGAGCGGAAGGCAAGGCTTCCAGAGCGAAGACTAATGCAATAAGACGCTTGTTCCTTCAATTACATACGTATTTAAAGGGACTAGCAAGTGATATGAGGGTCTCTCCTTCTCTTAGATAAAGCCTTACTGGCTTACCATTGGTGCTACCACCTACCCCATGTGTCACAAATTCTACGCTATGCTCGTGGCAATATTTATTAACATGAACTTGAATTCTCGCCCTTAACCCTATGCTCATAAAATAACTCCCCCATTTCTAATACTTATCATCATAAACATGACTCTGCGTCCCGTTTCACTTAGTTGGGTCGCCCATTAATTTTAAGTATGGGATCCTTCAAACTACCCCCTTTTCTTGCCATCTCCAGACGACAGGACGTGACTATTTAGATTTGTCCGTATCGACTTCCTCGTAAGACCTCTTGACCTCACACAACTCTGTTTTTAACTTTCATTCTTTATCACATGGCTGCTCAGAGAGCACGGCCAATGGATTGAGTTACCAAAGTAATCACTATGTACTACTTATGTAATGCTACTTGATGAAGGTTCGTGTCCCTGGACGTGACATCCCAGCCCAAACTTTACAAATTTTTTGTAACTCTACTCTTTTGTCGGAAATCACCCAGAACAAAACGAGCTGCTTTTCTTTAAATTTTTTACAGTTCTTGAATCAAGTAATCCAGGTGAGGGTCCCATGCACTAGAACCATACCCTAGTTGGGGGTCTTACCAGAGACTTTTATGTCCTCTCCTTTACATTCTTACTACATCCCCTAAAAACCCTCATAACCATGTGCAGAGATCTGTACTTTTTATTTACAATCATATTTATGTGATTACCCCAATGAAGGTCTTTTCTTATATTAACACCTAGGTACTTACAATGATCCCCGAAAGGAACTTTCACTCCATCAACGCAGTAATTGAAACTGAGAGGACTTTTCCTATTTGTGAAACTCACAACCTGACTTTTAACTCCATTTATCATTATACCATTGCTTACTGCCCATCTCACAACATTATCGAGGTTATTTTGCAGTTGCTCACAATCTTGTACTTATTTATTACTCTATACAGAATAACATCATCTGCAAAAAGCCTTATCTCTGATTCCACTTCTTTACACATATCATTGCTATATATATATAAGAAAATATAAAGGTCCAATAATACTGCCTTGAGGAATTCCCCTCTTAATTATTACAGGGTCAGATAAAGCTTCACCTACTCTAATTCTCTTCTATAGAAACATAGCCACTCATTCTGTCACTCTTTTGTCAAATCCAATTGCACTCATTTTTGCCAGTAGTCTTCCATGATCTACCCTACCAAATGCTTTAGTTAGGTCAATCGCGATGCAGTCCATTTGGCCTCCTGAATCCAGGATATTTGCAATATCTTACTGGAATCCTACAAGTTGAGCTTCAGTGGAATAACCTTTCCTAAACCCAAACTGCCCTCTATCAAACCAGTTATTAATTTCGCAAACATGTCTAATATAATAAGAAAGAATGCGTTACCGAAACTTACATGCAATGGATCTCAAACTGACTGGCCAGTAATTTTCAGCGTTATGTCTATCACCCTTTCTTTTGTACACGGGAGCTATTATAGCAACTCTCCATTCATTTGGTAGGCCTATAGCTCCTTCATGAAAACAATAATCAGATAAGTACTTCAGATATGGTACTATATCCGAACCCATTGTCTGTTTTTAGTATATCCCCCGAAACCTAATCAATTCCAGCTGCTTTTCTAGTTTTCTAGTTTTCAACTTATGTATCTTACTGAATGTCATTGTTGTGATAGGTAACTACTACGGGCTCAGACCACCACCGTGGCGGGCTATTCATTGATTGATTATACTTTATTTACTCTGGTGAAGTTTAAGCCAGATGGCCTTTCCTAACTGTGCATCTAACAAGGTTTCTAAACGCATTTATGAAAATAATTCTTCTTTAGTATTAGTCACCTCCTTTATGTGGACATTGGAAAGCTATGTGCACTCTTTTAACTGTTCCATACTTCGTCGTGTCATTTTTGTTCTGAATCATTAGTTCTGTTTTTTCAAATAATATCTGAAGTCCTGTATTTACAGCAATTGCAGCCGATTTATTTATTTTAATTTTATTTATTTTGTATAGGCCTATGGCTTTTAGTGTCAGCTCGCCTGGTTGACGCCCATTAGCAACCTGCGGGTCTCGGTGTGAGATGATGATGAGGTAGGGAGAGTGTTTACCCGGTGCCGGCACATAGCTTACTCCTGTCGAATAAACCAAGGGGTCTGCTCAAAGCCTTACGTTTCCGTCCGACAGACGAATTGCCTGAGGTACTCAATTCATTGTAGATACTGTTATCAGTTGAGTGATATGACACAAATAACCCGCTTTCACCGACTGTGTAAATTAGTCCAAGTCCGTTCTTCGGTCGATTATGGTGGTTTCCGCCTTATAGGGGCCAGCAATAAGATCTGATGGTTTTGTAAATTTAAAAACAAACATGTAGGTACTTAAATGTATGTAGATATTAATTCGTTCATTGAAAAGAAACGTTGCTGTCATTTAATAATGACCAGGAGCAACAATTAAGGTTTGAAAATAACACCCTTCAAATGATGCCCATTGTTTCTCACGCACTCCTCCAGCCTGCTTCAGAAGTTCCCCATAGCGCACTGTACAAATAGCCTAGCATAATATCTTCCGGTATCGCCAAAATTTCATGATGAAATGAAATGGCGTGCGGCTTTTTAGTGCCGGAAGATCCAGGACCGGTTTGGCACGCAAGGTGCAGTCTTTTGATTTGATTCCCGTAGGCGACCTGCGCATCGTGATGAGGATGAAATGATGATGAAGACAACACATACACCCAGCCCCCATGCCAGGGAAATAAACCAATGATGGTTAAAATTCCTGACCCTGCCGGGAATCGAACCCGAGACCCGTGTGACCAAAGGCCAGCACGCTAATCATTTAGCCATGGAGCCGGACATTTTATGATTAATTGCTTCCTTGAGATCATTCGTTGTGCGGGGTTTGTCCTTATAAACTTTCCCTTGAAGGTGGTCCCAAAGAAAATAATCACACGGCCTGAGATTGGCCGAACGAGCAGGCCATGGGACATCACTACAGTGGGAAATGACACTTCCAAGAAACGTATGTCTTAAAACTGCCATTGAAGCCCCAGATGCGCCTGTCGCACCATTTTGCTGAAACCATATTTGATTTGTTAATACGACGTCTTTGTATTTCCGATGCCAGAAAGTTGCTTAACATTGCAATGTAGCATTCGGAACTCAGTGTAATATCGACAGTGCAGTGGCGGCTGGTGCTTTAAAAGTTCAGTGGTGCACAATTTTTACCATTGATATAATATGATTACAGGCTAATTTTCAAATCCAGATACATCAACAATACTTTCATTATTAAAACTAAAACAAACATTTTACATTTCTATTTTCAGGAATTTTACTACAACCCAGTAACACTTTTTCATTTAAGAACTCTTTTACCATATTGAAATGAAACACTTTGAGGCAGCCTAATTCCGGTATTATATCTGGTTTCGAAATTAAACGTCGCGTGGGCCTACCCATTCTTTTCACCTCGGATTTTTCTTCGGTAGTCCGTTGCGGAAACGGCCCAGACATTAAAGACTGCACCGAATCCATCATCTGGCAAAATACTACTAACTGATAAAAACGCACAATAATAAAAACACACACGCTGACACGAATGTTTATGCAATGAAATCAATAAGCTACTTAGCTTGTTCGCACATAACGAAGCTCACAACTATACTAAAATAAATGGCGGTTTTATTTTCAAATTTAAAGCCATTAGTTATATTATATCCAGCAGATGAACTTGCATCCAATATCGCTAGGTGACATCCCTGTTCTATAACAGACTCTCACATTGAGCGCCAACGGTCTCTAGCGACTTTGCTAGTAGTTGGTAGGAGGAGCCAGGTTGATAAACCTCCATTTAAGCCTATCTTTTTTTCTCCCCGCGCACCCCTCTAGCAGCCTAAAAGCACCTCTCGATCAGCCCGCGCACCCCTTTGGCAGCCAAGGTTTCATCGTACCTCAGGTTGACTCTCTGCTGCAAACATTTCGGCTCCTGCAGTGAACATCTAAGAGTAGTGGCTTCTAAAGCCTCCTGCAGTCAATATTTGCTCTTTCAAGCTCTTGAAAGGTTTGTCTTGTTGAATGGAAATACAGTAGTTAGCCTAAGTAATCGAAATTATAAAACTTTACCTAAAATAAACATAAAAAATAATGGGGGCAGCGCAAACCTGCAACCTTATGGAGAAACCGCCCCTGCGACAGTGTAACATCCACACCGCCACGCATTCACTGTGAGGGGTATTTGCGAAGCCGCGCAACTTCAAAATCCATTCACTATTGCTCCTGTGGTTTGCCTGTGTACGGGTTGAATGCGTCGAGTCTTAAAAACCAAGCCTTTTTAAAAAGTGTGTTGTTTTAAAAAATATCTCCACAGCAGACGTCCGATCCGTAGCGTTTCACAGCTCCATCACGAATAAACTGGCATGGGCAGTGGAGTTCATCCCCTCCTCTGCCGTCTGCTTTCGCCTAACCGATGCTACAGCCAGTCTAGAAACGTCATATCTTTTTGCCGGACCCTATATGAATGTAATAGCGCTAACCGTTACATTGCAGAGGTGTGAAATTGGTCCCTATAAAGCAAGTATGGCAGACCAAAGTAAAATCCGTCATTGGTGCCACTTTGAACAGTTACTTACAAAAAACCAAGCGAATTGCCTGTGGATCAGTGGTTATGTAGACAGTCGGTCTTCGAGTCTCAATATCGCAGGTTCAAACCTGGCAGAAGAGGTAGTCAGATTTTTGAAGAGCGGACAAAGTCTATTCCACACTCCATGTCGTACGATGTTGGCATGTAAAAGATCTCTAGTGGCATACACTGCTGTGCAAAACGTGACGAGATAGATAAAGCAACGTATCAACTACTCGGTGGAAATGAATGAAAATGCGGTAACATGTTGCCAGAGGTCTCCCACACGTGCATAGAAACCTGGCGTGAGGTCAGCGCCAAATGGGTTTGGCCCACTGATCTCTATACCTGGATGGCTGGTAGCTTGGGTAGCAGTAAGCCGAATAGAAGATGACTGGCGTAGTAAGATGGCAGCGAGCGCATGGTGCAATAGACCACGAGGAGCGCACTTGCTTTGTTTATGCTTAGTTCAGTGACGCCAGGCCTCTTGATTGTAGTTTCACGAGTGTTCTGTGCTGTGTTATTGCAAAGTAAATAGTAGTGTATTTTACGAATTTAGGTTCGTTGCCTTGTAGTATGCTTGTGAATTACAAGATTAAATTTAAATATGTATGTGCTTATCTGAAATATGAATGAAGAAACATTCTACGGGGTATTAACATACCGCAGTATTCAGCTTATGGATGTACAAACAGAACCGATCAGCAGAAGGAGAAATCATTTCATCGGAGAGTTTTAATAATAATGTTATTTGCTTTACGTCCCACTAACTACTTTTTTAAGGTCTTCGGAGACGCCGAGGTGCCGGAATTTAGTCCCGCAGGAGTTCTTTTACGTGCCAGTAAATCTACCGACACGGGACTGTCGTATTTGAGCACCTTCAAATACCACCGGACTGAGCCAGGATCGAACCTGCCAAGTTGGGGTTAGAAGGCCAGCGCCTTAACCGTCTGAGCCACTCAGCCCGGCTCGGGGAGTTTTATACTGTACATAAGAATCTTCCTAGGGTAGTGTTTTGAGTTTTAGGTTTATTGTATCTTATTTCGCATATTCCGGGAGCAAAATGGCAATTAATTTTTGTAGGTTTCCTTTCTCGAGACCCGAACATCTAAGATCATCGATTAGGAGTATCAGGCGGGAGAATTGGGAGCCTTCTAAAACAGCTGTTCTCTGCTCGGATCACTTAGAGGAAGACTGCTTTGATAGAAATGGACAAACTGTACACCTTAGCAGTGATGTACAGCCAACTGTTTTCAATTTTACTGAACATTAACTGCAAGTAAAGATTTACTTATATATATATATATATATATATATTTATTTCTCATAATTAAACTGACGGTTTCGATGAAATAATTGACGTGACCTTATAACAATCTTAGAAAATGAAGTCTGGAGGAATTCTAGACCTTATTTACATCAGTAATAATTATGGGTTTCAGACACTGGAGTGGTGGGAGAAGGAAAAGTGTGGTGGGTGTTTGGGGCTATTCCATTATACTATTCGTGGTATTTGGGACTCTTTTAATTGGTGTTACATATTTCTGATGATGACCATCAATATCGCTTTGCTAGCTGAATTTAATTAAAGAGGTCTGTAATAGTACATTAAGCTGCAGGTAATGTGATATATTGACTAGTTTTGAATATTTGCTGGTTTTACAAATGTGTACATTTGCTTCAATGATATTTTAATTTGATAATATGCGCGTTATTTCTTGGAAACAGGAAACAGAAATTCATTATCAAGCACCGATTACGATATGTCGAATCTAGGCCTGTATATTGAGCTACGTTTATAGGTACATCATTTTAAGAATGCATAATTTCGTGGCATACATGTATACAATTTACAGCAATGTTTCCAGAAACTGGTTTTCACTCGTATTGTGTTACCGATCGCTAATTGCATGTATTCAGCACCTAAGTTAATATTTGCACTCTGCATTCTCGAGGAGCGCTGGTTTTGAAAATCTCTGAAGACTCTCCTCATTATTTTTGTTGCCGGCCGGGTGGCTCTACATCTATAACTCAGCTCCCTGCCGGACTCTCAAGCATATAGGCCTGACACCGAGTTGGAAGTCGGCCGTCCCCACACCATGCGCACCTGTGTCATCCCCGATGTTAATCCTGCCATATCCGAAGAAGAGATTTGCTACGCCCTCCGCACCGCTGGCTACCCAGTCCACGATGCCCACCGGATGTTGGATGCCTCAACTTCGTCACCATCATCGCAGGTTCTTCTTTATCTACCTACGTTGGACGACTGGAAGCGCCTCCTTGACACGGGAGTGTCTATTCACGACCGATACTACCTAGTGGAGCCTACCAGCCAGCCCATATTAGCCCAGCTTACAGCAGATCCCACCAAATTGCCTATCGTCAACGCGCCTCACCACAAGCCTCTGCTACAACAAACATCGCCCTCCTTTCCCCCTCATCACACACCACCCACTACTACCACCGCGACCACTACGATGTCAGCCACTACTCGCCACCATATTCCTGTTACTACCGTTACGTCATGCCATCCTTCCCCTGTAATGATATCCTCCCTCTCTTCTATCCTGACTTCTGCACAACCTCGTCTCCAGCAAATTCCCGACAACATCCTAGCCTCCCCCGCCGTGTCACCACCAGACGACACCGCAACAGCCGCCGCAACATCCTCGCAACAGTCGCAACCACCACCTCTGGACACTATGTCAAGCTGTGTCATCCGCGGCGTAGAACCTACCATCTCCGAACGGGAAATTCTCCAAGAACTCCAGGAAGCAGGCATCCCCGCTCGTCGGGCGTTCAGGATCTACAACGCCTCCGGGCCTACTTTTATGGTCCGAATTCACCTTCCCACCGCCAATGATGTGGAACAACTTATCAACACTGGTGCCTACATCTTTCAACGTCGCTTCAAAGTGGAGCCCTCACGTTCCCCACCCCAACCTTTTCGCCATACTTCCAACACTCCCTTTCGTCGCCCCCGGCCAGCCAGTCCTCCATTTCAACCTTGTCAACCCGTCCGTCCACCCCTACCTCCACCTAACTTCTTCTATCAACCTCCTCTGCAACTTGAACTCCTCAGACTCCTCACCACCTCATTATACAATATAACCGCAACATTACACCTTCTAACTCTTCAATTCCATCCTAGCCCTCCCATCTAAAACTTGTCAATCATTGCACTCTCCTCTAAATATGTAATCCTTGCACACATCTCCGATCATTAACTACTATCCGCACACACCTCCTAATTCCATACATCAAATTACCCACCTCCCTCTTTCCTCACATCTTCTCAACCCCGTCATCTCTCCTGGCCAGAGAGAGGGCGACACCCTCTAGGTGGCCCGCCCCACCCCTTCAGGGTGGGGAATGAAAGCATTTGAACAACAACAACATAATATTTGCCGGCCGTTATTATACACTCATGTTTATTGCTATCCCGGAGATTTACTGACCTCGGAATGACGTGTCAGTGATCCCAATGTCCTTATGCTTTGAGTGAACATGTCTCTATATTTTAAATTATTCCAATGCGCCATTAATTGCGACTTAAAATTGACTATATTATCATTCCTTCTAGTGATGGGCTAGCGACGGAATCGAGTAGAATCGAGTAATGTGCTCTTAGAATCGGTATTACTCGACTCCAGACTCGAGTCCAAGCATACTGGTGTCGCTATCTGTGGACATGCCTTAGAACTAAAATCTACTGTACTGGAGTGCACGGCATTCAGGGTCACCCACAGAATATTTTTGTGGTGTGGAGTGCAATATGTTTGCTGCTGATGATTGATGTTGTTGAGTCATCGGTCGTCAATAATTCGATTGTTATGATTATTATCATCATCATCATAGGCACTAAAGGTTGTGACTTACTAACAAACTGTCAGCTGTTTAGCTAGAACAGAATGACGTTCTGTCCGCTGATTTGCTGCGTGAACGTACGTCACATTCTGGACGCCTCATCTTAATACCCGACATTATATCTGCCGAAAGTAAGATGTACATATAAACTGCTGTAATTCACCTGTTCCCCCGGACGATTGTAGGCTTTGGCACGGTTAGCAATAGGCTATGGTTACAATAAATCTGTCATACTACCGATCATATTAGCACATCTACGCCCGTGTATATGCATAATGGCTACATGAGATATAATTTACCAGTAGCGAAGCAATACAATGTGTGCAGAAATACCGTCTATAGTCTACAAATAGCACATGTTACCGGGCGAGTTGGCCGTGCGCGTAGAGGCGCGCGGCTGTGAGCTTGCATCCGGGAGATAGTAGGTTCGAATCCCACTATCGGCAGCCCTGAAGATGGTTTTCCGTGGTTTCCCATTTTCACACCAGGCAAATGCTGGGGCTGTACCTTAATTAAGGCCACGGCTGCTTCCTTCCAACTCCTAAGCCTTTCCTATCCCATCGTCGCCATAAGACCTATCTGTGTCGGTGCGACGTAAACCCCTAGCAAAAAAAAAAAATAGCACATGTTTAAAATACACTAATTACAACATACATACCGTGACAGGGATTAGAAATAATAATAATAATAATAATAATAATGTTATACCTTTTACGTCCAAGTACGTACATTTGTATCGTTTTCGGGGATGCCGAGGTACCGCATTTAGTACCCCGGGAGATTTTTTACGTCCCAATAATTCTACCGACACTAGGTTGACGTATTTGAGCACCTTCAAATACTACCGGAATAAACCAGTATCGAACCGGCCAAGTTGGGCTATGAAGGCCAGATAAGCTATATTATCAATATTAGAATAGATGTCATATTCAGTGAAGTGTGTGCGAGACGCCGTAAACGGATATTTTCATATCTTATTATGCGTATTAAGTGGCATTATTATCGTTCTCAAGTAATTATCAAATTTAGGTTATTCCTTTTCCGCATTCATTCAGTTTTTTCATATCGTACCGCGCTGTCGCAATCCCATAAACCCTCAGCGACCGCTTGTACGCATGCTTCATCCATCTACGAGCCGGCGAGTGAGCGAACGTGTGACGTCATGCTATCATCGAGCCTTCGCAAGCGAAGCGAGTCCGAGCCTGGACTCGAAAGAATCGAGTACCGCGATTCCAGGCATCACTCGCGCACATCACTAATTCCTTCCCCATAAGGAGAGCTCGAGGTTGGGTACGCCAACATGACGAACCGCGCGTTCAGCTTGGCGTACTTTCTCCTGCAGCGGAGACCTGCCATCAGCGATCCATGTATAGAGATCAGTGGTTTGGCCCTACAAAATGGGACAGTTGAAGGGACGGGACAAGACAGTGTGAGTCAATCAGCGAGCTGTTACGGTGCAGTGTGGTGGTGTGATTCATTACAACATGGCCCTGAGACAACATATGGATGACTTCACACGGGAAAAGATACTCATATTATTTCTTTATTGCATTAGAAACTGGAAGAAGGACGACGTGTGACGAGTGTAGCCCAGGAGTTTCGTATTGCTTACAGCATTGTTTCACGTGCATGGAGAGCATTCCGAACCACAGGCACCGCTGCCTGAAGGAGAGGAGGGTCAACTACAGTAGCCGATTACCGGTACATTGTGAAACAGTGAAGAAGAAATGAAATGGAATGGCTTTTGGTGCCGGGATTGTTCGAGGACATGTTCGGCTCGCCAGGTGCAGTTCTTTTGATTTGATTTTGATTTGACACCCGTATGCGACCTGCGCGTCGTGATGAGGATGAAATGATGAAGACGACATATACACCCAGTCCCCGTGTCAGAGAAATTAACCAATAATGGTTAAAATTCCCGACCCTGCCGGGAATCGAACCCGGGACCCCTGTGACCAAAGGACAGCACGCTAACCATTTAGCCATGGAGCCGGACTAGGCAAGAAGAGACTCACGTCAAACAGCGGGTGCAATTGCAACCACATGAATCCATAATTATAACCTCGCGCTTAACCTTTCATTTTCATAACTAAGTGATTTTTGTGTCCGAGTGGACAAACTTGTTTTTAACGGAAGCTCCACAGATAACAGAGTGGAAGTGGAGCGGTCATCTCTTCCGCAGTAGTTGTAACAAGGCAAGTGCATCTTTATCATGCCACTATTCGAGTGAGAGTAAATAAAGTTACCGTAAAACATCACTGCACATTTCGTACGCCAGGAAAATCAAATTCAAAACCCCAACTGGGCCAGATAATTTCGGTGTAAGTTCGTGTGGACCCCAATAAAAGGAAATAGACATGATAAATAATAAAGTAATCAGAGAGGTGAGTAGTTTCTGTTTGTTTGGATCAACCATCAGTCGAAGTGGCCCAAACAGTCCAGAAATTCGCCAAACACTTGCCATTGAAAGAGCCTGGATAAGATCTTAAAGTATTCAGAATTGAGCCCTGGTATTGGAGAAGGATATTGCGAATACCTTGGACAGCCAAGAAGACAGATCCATGGGTCATTCAGAATCTCAAACCAGATCTATCTCTTGAGGGATTCATTACAAGATTACAGCTGTCATATTCTGGACACATTATCAGGCGCTCGGAGTCAATGGACAAGTGGAGCGGTCTCGGAGACGAAGGCGGTCAGGATTGAATGGATAGACTCCAACAAATTCAACATGACCATGTCGCTAAAGGATCTGAAAACCGAAACATGCGGGGGCAGTCCATCTGTGCATTTGTCAGAAGTCGACGTCAATGTTTTAACAATAGGGTATTTATTTATATAGTTTATTTATAGAAATATCCTACATACTGTTTGCTATTAAGAAAATGTTACAACAGTAGCACAGATTACGTTTTCTTTTCGACATATATCTCTAACAGGTACACCTAAAAACCAAACCCCTGGCGCAATAGCCCCGAATGGCCTTGGCCGACTAAGCGATCGCTGCTCAGCTCAAGGCCTGCAGATTACGAGATGTCATGTGGTCAGCACGACGAATCCTCTCGGTCGTAATTCTTGGCTTTCTATACCGGGGCAGCTATCTCACTGTCAAATAGCTCCTCAACTGTAAACACGTAGGCTGATTGGACCACGTAAAAATACATGTCCTGGGCGAGAATCGAACCCGGGGCTTCCTGGTAAGACGCAGGAACGCTACCCCTACACCGCAGGGCCGGCGACAGGGACACTTACATAGTTAAATTTGTTTTTTTTAAATCTGAAATGCAATAAATCTCAACCACTTCGAATTGCGTATGACCTGCTGCTTTTTCTACATCAGTTGAAAGGTAAGGCTGAAGACAAAGATAACTTTTCTTCATTCTTTCCTTCTTAATTATTTTACCCTCCAGGGTTGGTTTTCCCGTCGGACTCAGCGAGGGATCCCACCTCTACCGCCTCAAGGGCAATGTCCTGGAGCGAGAGACTTTGGGTAGGGGATAAAAGTGGGGAGGAGGACAGTACCTCGCCCAGACGACCTCACCTGCTGTGCTGAACAGGGGCCTGGGGATGGGTGGGATGGGAAGATTTGAAGGGATAGACAAGAAAGAGGGAAGGAAGCGGCCGTAGCCTTAAGTTAGGTGCCATCCCGGCATTTGCCTGGAGGAAAAGTGAAAAACCACGGAGAGCCACTTCAAGAATGACTGAGGTGAGAATCGAACACATCTCCACTCAGTTGACCTCCCGAGGCTGAATGGATCCCGTTCCAGTCCTCGTACCACTTTTCAAATTTCGTGGCAGAGCCGGGAATCGAACCCGGACCTGGCAGATAATCACATTAACCATTGCACCACAGAGGCAGATAAATGATCTTTTACTTCTGTGTAATACTCAGATTCTCGTCTTCATCGTCCGCCTCAGCAACGATATTGACAGTTTCTTCTTGCCGCACGTTTTGTGATAATATCAGGAATTCCACGCAAGTGGCATTTGATGAAGGGCAGGTCAGTACTCCGGTCTCTGAAGCTACTGCCGAGTCATCGAATTTCTCAGTTATTACTAGGGCCCTGCGCGGATATACAAAATAATATCCGCATCCGCAAAATTGCTATTCGCGGATAATTTAAATATTTAACTACAGTATATTACACCCAAGGTATTGAAACGGATAGATCTGTTAACATAACACAACAGGCCTGACACCTGCCACCTGAACCCCCTACAGTCACAGGTTTATGAGGAATTTTCTCTTGCGACAACTACCGACGTATTGACCTTTGCTCCTTCCTTCCATTAATTCCTGGCAAGAGCCAGTTAAGCTTAGGTCAGATTTACGGCTCTTTATATATCACTATTCTCTCATACTAATATCAAGGGCCGCCTAAACACAAGCTGAAACAAGAGATAGGCCTTTACCTGAGTGAAAATCAATAAACGTAATTATTTAGAAATTATCCGCACTGCCATACAGTTTGTATCCGCCAAGGGCTCTAGTTATCTTCAATTGTTATCAAGAGGTGCATTTTTCTCGCAGGATATTTTTTGTTTACATGTTTTAATTATTTGATCGAAAAAATGATTTTCCTCATTAATAAGACTGTTGCATCACGTTTAGGCATAACTATAATATTTCTTGCGTTGACAAATACAGGGTGTTCCAGGAGAAATGTTCGATATTCAGGGATATGTCAGGAACGGTCATTTGAAACAAAAATCTTCATATGGATATATGCCCTATTCCGAATAGTTTCCGAGATAGAACATATTTAAGGTACATGTGTTTTTGGGTTAGTGGCGCGCACGTATATATCTTACCCACACAACCTCTTTGATGTTTTATTCTAGCCCAACCTTCCTAGTTACTTTCAACCTCTGTGCTTGGGATGTCTACCCGCAGTTGTGTGTTGTGAGTGAAGTAGTGCGAGGGCTTGAGACTGTATCAGAGAGAAGCATCGGTTAACTGTGTTTGTCCTTGCCCTGGCTAAAATGTCACATCTACAGTACACTAATGAAGAATATGCAGATATGGTGTATGTTTACGGCTTCTGCGATGGTAGTGCTCCAGCTGCTGTCCAGGAATACCGTCCAATTCCTGATCGTAGAGTGTTTACCAGAGTTTTCAGAAACAGGTATTCTCACATTCTTCGCACATCTCCTTCTCCAACACAAATCTCCTGGCCTGAGAGACGGCGTCACTGTCTAGGAGGCCCGTCTCCCCCTTCAGGGGAGGAATTGAAACATTTAGTAGTAGTTATTCCCTCTTACCATCAAACTCAGAATTCCTTATTTACCCAACTCTTTCTTTCATCACGCCTCCAGATCCAGCTTGTCTCCTGAAATCATGTGGATAGACAGAAGTGTGTTATTCATAGTAATACCCACCAATAGATTATGTCAATCGAGAGCGAAATGCCTTCGGAGCCAGTTTACTCCTCGCTCTAGAAGAACGAGAGCAGCTTAGCGAGCAATCATGGGAAGAAGTAGGAGAAGTGCATGACGTAGTACGTACTGCAGGCCAGTGGCGCAGAAGTATAGTACGGGCACGGTATGCAACCCGCCTGTCCGCTGCTCTCTTGTCACGTAACAAACAGCCGTCCCGAGATGAGCAAGTAACACCGGCTCCCTAGAGCAACTACGTGATGACGTCTGGATTAAGTAAGCCAGAAGACATAAGTAACAACAAACACAGATAAGTTATCGGTTGCCCTATCGGTAACAAATCTGACAAGCTGCCCAAGTTGACTGTTAGTGACGTGGAAACATGTAGGCACAACCACAACAAAACTGTAGATGAGGTAGACCGCGTTTAGGTCTCTCCAATGTCCAGCGATGAAGGAGGTAGTTCGTGAACATCACCCTATCTGAGTGAAAGAGTATGCCGTGAGTTCCATAGTTGTCCAGACGTCGAGAATCACGAACGAAGGGGTTCTGTATTCGAGAAGCCACCCACAAACCAAACGTAATTGGCTCAGATCATAGAGCACTTACCTTCTAAGAAGAGACTTTGATAAGTTGTGTCTACGGCAGTGGCGGCTCGTGAGTTATTCCCGGTGTGCCGTAGCGCCACCAATGTAATAAAGAAAGAATATGAGATTATTTTCCTCTCAGGAAGAGTTTATATCAAATTTTTAATAAAGTATGCATATATGTCTATTATTCTGACATAATTTCAACGAGCGCGCAAACCGACGTGCGCTCTGGCGACGCTTGTCTGAATATGTGAGCCAGATCTCAGGGGCACCGCTTGCGAACGTAAGACACTGTACAAACGATTATTTGGCTTGGTTTTGTATGCGTTGTAACGGGCTGAGGGAGTGCCAGTAGCCGCGTGACACAACGCTTCAATTTCATCCACTAGAGTGCAGCATGTAACAAGCACGAGTCTAAACTGCCTTGTAATTTTTCAATCACGAGAGTACAGCAAGTGGCAAGCACAATGCAGACAACACCCAGTGTTACTAATACAGCGACTTTGACACTTTTTCTGATTATTGTTCTATTTCTTAACGATACGGTATTCTTCGTTCTCTCGTGTTAAACTAGACACCTAGCGACTTTAAAAAAAATCGTATTAGTGACAGAAATACATATTTCTGCATCTGTAATATAAGAATCGCGGAATTTTGCAGTGAATTTTTGCTCTTTTTCATTAATGAGAGTTGGCGAAACAGTTATCTTTACCTTCCAGGAGGCAAGTACAAAATATCAATATTGCTAACTTTTCTGGTGATTTTATTTGCTTATGAATAGCGTCGGTAAATTATTTTTGTGTGTAATATATAAGATGCAACGGATATCCCTTCAAAATTTATGTATGTGAGTGTAAAGCAGCCTTGAACTCGAAGGTAAGGTATTTTGTACATTTCAGTTTACCGAGCGAGTTGGATGTGCAGTTAGGGGCGCGCAGCTTGTATTCGGGAGGTGGTGGGTTGAAGCCAGTGTCGGCAACCCTGAGGATCGTTTCCCATGGTTTCCCATTTTCACACTAGGAAAATGCTGTACCTTAATTAAGTCCGCGGCCGCTTCCTTCCCACTCCTAGCTCTTTCCTTTGCCTGGTGTGAAAATGAGAAACTACGGCAAACCATTTTCAGGGCTGCCGACAGTGGGATTCGAACACACTATATCTCGAATGCAAGCTCACAGCTGCGTGCCCCTACCCGCACGGCCAACTCGCTCAGTGATATACTTAAACCTACTAGTAATTATATCCATTCCACATGTTATCACTCCGACCCTTTCTTTCGCAAACCTGATACCGTCGTGGTCGGAAAGGAACAAGAATTGACAAAGAGAGGTCAGATAGGAAAGTGGAAAGCGAGTAGCCCGCCACAAGGAAGTAGACTCAGCTAGGGAAACTGTGGTCGCCAACCACGCTTCCCCTCCTCCTTCTAGTCATTTTTTACGACAAGTAACGGATACCATGGATGTATCGTACCGCCCCAACCCACAGGAGGTTCTTATCCAGACGCCAGTGGCGTACACTTAGGATGGTGGTGGCGGTGATTATTGTTTTAAGAGGAAGTACAACTAGGCAACCATCCTCTATATAACACTAATCAGAAGGAAAAGTGGAAGGGATCCGACACTTCAAAAAATGAAGATATCGGTCAAAGAAAGACAGGGGCCACGAAGGGGATGAAAATGAAAGACTCCCTAGCCCTCGCAAACCTAATAGCGTCGGGGTCCGAAAGGAACAAGAGTTGACCAAGAGAGGTCGAATAGGATAGATGAAAGTGAGGAGCCTGGCACAAGTAAGTGGAAGCAATGCCAGGACTCAGCTAAGGGCCCCATGGTCACCAACCCACGCTCCAAAGTTCAGAGCCCCTGGGCTCGCCTCTTACGACAGGCAGGGGATACCGTGGGTGTAATTCTACCGCCCCCACCCACAGGGGGAATACACTTAGAATCAAGACGTGGGCTACCACTAGTCTTAGGTTACCCCCTTTTCAAGCCCTAAGCGTTCTGAGGTGCAGTCAATAGCCAACGGAGAAGCCTGTTGTGTTCTGTTTCACAAGCTACTGCCCTGTCCTCTGCTACTGTCAATAATCAACACCTGATCATTGGAGATAGTAGCCTAATTAACGAACGTAGGTTTTCGTGGCTCATTGTATTAACATAAAGAAATAAATGAACTGGATTAAAGCCACTATATATACATATATTTATTCAATAATAAAGCCAAGCTTTCTGCCAAATTGCATTGGCCTTCATCAGGGTATGTGAAGTTTTGCCTCCGACAGTGAGCAAAGAAATTACCCCAAGGAACGTGGAAGTCATGTCCGTACTATCCACGGCCTACCCCCCTTACTGGACTCAAGGATCGTCGCGCTGTGCTGTGGTGGTTGGGAGTGAAGTTACTGATTCACTGCCCTCTGTCGACAGTTTGAGTGCGTTCCGCTGTGCCATGGTGTTATGCATGTATTTCTGCAGTACAGGTCTCCATGAATTTGATAACTTGAAGCCGTCTTCCCTGTTGATGTTATTTGGGCGCATCTCTATCTCTATGGGTTCTCTCACAAGACGAACATAGAAATCTTTTACAGGCGCGATGACCTTCGCCTGGTCAAAGAGGATTTCATGGTCTGTACTGTAGAAATGTTCTGCTAGGGCAGACTGACTTATGGCGTTCTCCGTGGAGGATAAAAAAGCGATATTCTTTACCGACTCGATGTGCTCTTTCACCCTGGTGCTAACAAGCCTTTTTGTCATGCCAATATATGAACAACCACAACCACATGGAATTTCACATACGCCCGGTGTTTCCAGATGTGGTTTGTCTTTGACTGGTCGAAACAGGGATTTGAGTTTCCGGTCTGCGGTGAAAACTGGAATTATATTGTACTTCTTAAGAATGTGCCCTATTCTGTCAGTTATATCTGCCACGTAAGAAAGGAATACTTTTTTCTTTTTGCTGTAGTCCTGATTGGTACTATCCAAGATAGGCTCCTTGATCTTCGCAGCTCGTGTTATGTCTCCTGATGTATAGCCGTTTTTCTTCATGGATGTTGTCAGTTCTCGTTATCATCGTCTGCAACATTATTCACCCTAGTATATAACGTTCGAAGGAGAGCTGCTTTTTGGGAGGGGTGGTGATGTGAAGACTTATGAAGGTATCTTTCAGAATGTGTAGGTTTCTTGTACATTGCATGGCCTAGTGTACCATCGTTCTTCTTATATACTAACACATCAAGAAAAGGTAATTTGCCTTCGTTTTCTACTTCCATTGTGAACTTGATCTTACTGTTAATGGAATTTAGGTGCTCTAAAAATTCATTTAATGTTTCCCTTCCATGTGGCCAGACCGAAAATGTGTCATCCACATAACGATAGAAGCACTTAGGTTTCAATGATGCTGTTGTTAATGCAGTAGACTCAAAGTGTTCCATAAAAATATTACCAGCCACTGGTGACAAAGGTGAACCCATTGCTGCTCCTCCAGTAATTTATGGCCTCCCAAAAGTACACAAGGATGACGTGCCATTAAGACCAATCATGAGTTCCATCGGTTCTGCGACCCATGATTTAGCCCGCTATATTTCATCACTGCTACAGCCAGAAACAGCGAAGACAGAACATCACATTAAAGATTCGAAACATTTCTTGCAGAAGTTACGTGAACTACGGCTGGACGAAGGTGACATCCTGGTAAGCTTAGATGTTACGTCACTTTTCACTAATATACCTGTAGAAGAAACACTTGCTCACATCGGAGAATACCTGTCCGAGGACTTGACCAATCTGGCAGCAGTTTGTTTAAAATCGATTTACTTCTACTACAAAGGTGATTATTACGAACAGATAGAAGGAGCAGCAAGGGGTTCACCTTTGTCACCAGTGGCTGCTAATATTTTTATGGAACACTTTGAGTCTACTGCATTAACAACAGCGCCATTGAAACCTAAGTGCTTCTATCGTTATGTGGATGACACATTTTCGGTCTGGCCACGTGGAAGGGAAACATAAAATGAATTTTAGAGCACTTAAATTCCATTAACAGTAAGATCAAGTTCACAATGGAAGTAGAAAACGAAGGCTAATTACCTCTTCTTGGTGTGTTAGTATATAAGAAGAACGATGGTACACTAGGCCATGCAATGTACAAGAAACCTACACATTCTGAAAGATACCTTCATAAGTCTTCACATCACCACCCCTCCCAAAAAGCAGCTCTCCTTCGAACGTTATATACTAGGGTGAATAACGTTGCAGACGACGATAACGAGAACTGACAACATCCATGAAGAAAAACGGCTGTACATCAGGAGACATAACACGAGCTGCGAAGATCAAGGAGCCTAACTTGGATAGTACCTGTACCGGGCGGTACACCTCTACGCGACGCAAGTCAAATCTTGCGCCAATTGAAACTCCTCTACTGGAGAAACCCGGAACTTTACCACTGAACTAACTCTACTAGTTATCAGAAGAGGTCACTGGGTGTTTTTGATTTGCTTTTGTTTTTCATGGATCAAGAAGTGTAGACATTCTCTAACAGATGTCTGTACCAAAAACTATGGTAACACACTCTGGTGTAATGGAATGTACTCTCCTGAAGAAACTTTCTATTCCCAAGTTTTGCTTTTACTAAATTTTGTTCTGTGGTTTGTGGGTTGGCAACAGTTATCCCTTCTTTCCGCCTGTTTTGAATTTAACCAATCACTGATTTTTGTAATTAATTTCTGACCAATAGTGTCTTTCTTCTTCGATGCTGATGTATAACTTTTAGCGACACAATAAAATTGAGGGGGGTGACTACTCATTCCTGAAAGGTCTCGAATTTTCCACGAGGGTATCAAAACTGCTGATTTTCTTGTCTCGGTGCCACTAGTATAACATCTAACTCTGTGTGTGGATATGTAGCAGGGGGCGGGAAGCGCCTCTTTCTTCAAGCAGCAGCTCTTCAACAAGGTAATGGCCGTTTAACATCTTCATTTCTTGCTAGCTCAGCAGTTTAACTCCCGGGGAGGGTTCGAAACCTTTAGTATGTAACCTACCTTTAGTATGTAAATTCCTTTTCTGTCTATGTAAAATCTAAAAATCTCTTTTACTGTAAAGCGGGGATAGAGAGTGCTTTACCCTCTCGAACTCCCCTTCATTTTGAAATTGAAGTGACTACGTTTTTATAACCGTTTCTTCTCTTCCTTAATATATTAAAGTTTTCTCATACGGGTCACCTCCTTAGCTTGGGATTAGCCCCTGTGTTTCGGCCTCGCGCCACATAGGTTTTAAAACCTAAAACTTTAGTGTAAGAGTGCAAGTAATCGCCTCCATTCAAGTTTGTATTTTGGGCCATTTATTTAACTCGTTTTGTTTTCCTTTCTGAGAAGGCCCAGTAGATTGGGTACGAGGTACCCCTGTACCATTATATGTGTGCCTTGAGGGCAGTTAGGAGTGAAGTTTGTTGTGGCCTTTGGTAGGCTTGTAAAATTGAGAGCGGGTCTGCTCTTTCCTAAATTTGATTTCTGTGTGCCTCTTGGAGGCTTAACATTGTAATTTGGAGCAAGTGCTCCTTGGCACGATGCGGTTTTCTGCCCCTTTGTTCGATTTTGTAGCTTAGGTAAAGTTGGGCTAATAGCTCAAGGATTGTGATTGTGGGGCTCGAAGCCCAGACCTTGTAACAATCCCCTAACACTTGTAAATTCTTTGTATCTGATTTTGGCTTGTTGTTGACTTGTTAAGTTTTCAAATTCTATGTCACCATTGTTAAGTTTTGAAAATATAACCTTTGTTTAAATTTTAATTCATCTTTCGAACTTTGTAGTTGAGACCTATTCCAGCCCGCACCTTCTTTCACCTCTGCTGATCCACCAAAACTTCGTAACAGCACCAATCAGGACTACAGCAAAAAGAAAAAAATATTCCTTCCTTACGTGGCAGGTATAACTGACAGAATAGGGCGCATTCTTAAGAAGTACAATATAATTCCAGTTTTCACCGCAGACCTCAAACTCAAATCCCTCTTTCGACTAGTCAAGGACAAACCACATCTGGAAACACCGGGCGTATTTGAAATTCCATGTGGTTGTGGTTGTTCATATGTTGGGGTTCCTGGATGGAAGCTGCCCTGTATTATGCAGAACATCTTGAGGAAATCATGACTGTGATAGACAGTTTGCCTTTAACGGACTATTGGGCGTGTGAATGTGTGTCGTCTGTCAAAGAGCTGTTAAATGATTGTTCCAGTGTTCAGAGAGACATTGGGTACATTCAGGCAAATTTTTCATTTCTTCCAGTCACCATTACAAAAATGGAGGAAAAAGGAAACCGTCTCAAACAGCAATTTTCTGTAATTGAGGGAGTTGAGAATAACATACAAAGTGCTAGGGGCAAGATAGGGGATAAAATAAGAGACGAGTGGTCTAGTGTACTGCAGAAGTACCCAGGTTATTCAGTGCTGAAAAGGGTACATCAGGTAATGGATGGGGAAAAGGTAGACTTACCAAGTGAAATTGAATTGAAAAATGTAGGTTAATTTTCCTATGCCCCTCTAACATGTGTGAGTGTGGAGCGCTCTTTTTCTGCTTTCAAAATGATTTTAACAGACAAAAGACACAGCCTAAATGTGGAAAATTTGGAGATTATTGTTTTGTACTGTAAAGCAAACTACGAATGAAAGTACTGTAGGAAGGTTCCTCACAAATAATAAACACATACTCCGTTTGCGTTTAGACCGTTATTGGATGCCTACAGTGCTGTAATTGTGAACAGTGATTTTAGTATTAAGGTTTTAGATCAGTACTAATAATGATATATCATATAATCCATAACATTTTTTGACACATGATTTTTAAATATTGTTTTTGAAAAATGTCTTTTTTATTCTGTCTTAATTTTGCAGTTATTTCGGTTAAGAATAGGGATACCACGTTTGTTAAACTAAAAAAAGTGTCATCATCATCATTTGTTTACCCTGCAGGGTCGGCTTTTCCCTCGGACACAGCGAGGGATCCCACCTCTACCACCTCAAGGGTAGTGTCCTGAGCTTCAGACTCTTGGTCGGGGATACAACTGGGGAGAATGACCAGTACCTCGCCCAGGCGGCCTCACCTGCTATGCTGAACAGGAGCGTTGTGGAGGGATGGGAAGATTGGAAGGGATAGGCAAGGAAGAGGGAAGGAAGCGGCCGTGGCCTTAAGTTAGGTACCATCCCGGCATTCGCTTGGAGGAGAAGTGGGAAACCACGGAAAACCACTTCCAGGATGGCTGAGGTGGGAATCGAACCCACCTCTACTCAGTTGACCTCCCGAGGCTGCGTGGACCCCGTTCCAGCCATCATACCACTTTTCAAACTTCGTGGCAGAGCCGGGAATCGAACCCGGGCCTCCAGGGGTGGCAGCTAATCACGTTAACCACTACACCACAGAGGCGGACTAAGTATATATTGTAATATTTTAAAGTCTATTTCCTGCCTATCCACACATTTAAAAAAACATATTTTAAGTGCCTATTTTCTCTTTTAAAAGCCTATTTACTTGTTTTAAAAGCCTATTTTGGGCGCCTAAAACTGATTTTTTTTAGAGCCTAAAATCCTAGGTCTATTAATGACTGGCAGATGAAATGAGATGATGGTGGAGAGTGTTGCTGGAATGAAAGATGACTGGGAAAACCGGAGTACCAGGAGAAAAAACAAAAGCCTTCGCTTTGTCCAGCATAAATCTCACAGGGTTGACTGGGATTTGAACCACGGAACCCAGCGGTGAGAGATCGGCGGGCTGCCGTCTTAGCCACGGAGGGTCCTACCCATCCTTCACTGCTTATTTAGCTTCCTCGGGAGATTAGTGGTGGTGTCCGATCCATGAACACGGATTCGATTCCAACCAACAAAAGAGCACACTAAACCTCAAAGATTGCATTTCATTTTAGCATATCTATCTATAACAGTGTCTTTCTACAAGGACGTAGAAGCAACAGGGAGTGAAATACCAGCATTCTGTTATCTATATAATTGAGTCAGAAGTATGAGGTGAGGAAGTACACGATGAGGAACGCGTGTGCCAATTCGAAAACTTCCGGAGAACTTCGAGTCTTTGAGCTAGCATTGACGATCTGACTATCCCCCGATCATTCAGCAGCAAGCCTTGCGGGAGAAGGACGCAGTGCCTGCCTGGGCTGCAATACCTTTCTCCGATGGCTTGCTCTTAGAAATACGAGCGACGCTTTATCTCATTGTGTTCAAGTTGTTAAAATGGAAGAATGTGAAGATGCTTACAATATAATGTGCTTTAGATTTCCATCGTTCTCAATTCAGGGCATCACCGATAGACTTGGTAGCCCTCAGTATACGCCACTGCCAGATGCCGTACGTTCAGTTCACGGACTTTCACCTGGTTCGAGGTCCACATTTCCTACATGAGAACAATTGAAGAGAAATCTGACGGTGATTTATTGTAGATACTCAAGAATAATGGCGGGAGGATTCGGTGCGCTACTACTTGTAATTTTCGGGCCGAGCGAAGGTCACTTTGCAGACCAATGCCCTTCAGGGCTGTTACAACATGTTTGTACTGTATTTCCCTTTGGGTGGGGGCGTTAGAATAATACCCACGGTATCCCCTGCCTGTCGTAAGAGGAGACTAAAACGGGCCCCAGGGGCACTCAACTTGGGAGCTTGGGTTGGCGACCACGGGGCCATCTGCTGAGCCCTGGCATTGCTTTCACTTACTTGTGTCAAGCTCTTCACTTCCATCTATCCTATCCGACCTCCCTTGGTCAACTCTTGCTCTTGTTCTTTTCCTACCCCGACGGCATTAGAGAGCCTAGGGAGTCTCATTTTCATGCCCTTCGTAGTCCTTGTCTTTCTTTGGCCGATACCTTCATTTTTCGAAGTGATGGATTCCTTCCATTTTTCTGTCTGATTAGTGTTATATAGAGGATGATTGCCTAGTTATACTTCCTCTTAAAACAATAATCACCGAGCTTGACAGCAGCACTCGCTTAAGTGCGGCCAGTATCCTATATTGGGGAGATAGTGGGTTCGAACCCCACTGTCGGCAACCCGAAGATGGTTTTCAGTGGTTTCCCGTTTTCACACCAGGCAAATGCTCGGGCTGTACCTTAATTAAGGCCACGGCCTCTTCCTTTGCAGTCCTAGTCCTTTCCCGTCCCATCATCGCCATCAGACCCCTCTGTGTCGGCGCGACGTAAAGCCAGTAGCCAAAAACAAATTAAAAATAATCACCACCATCACTTTGTACTCTGTTATGTAAAGAAGTTCATTTCAGTTTGAGTTTAGTAGGCTATATATACTTTTAGCGTTAAAAATAGACAGTAACACGTCCATGCTCTTCCGGAAAAACAGGTAGAGTAGAATTCTGTATCAACGAACTTCTTCGACCGCTAAGAGTTTATGTTCACTACTGCAGCAGCGATTGGGGCGGGGGACAAAAATGTACAAATAATAAAACGTACCCGTGTTTGTGAAAAGAACAAGAAAAGCTGCAAGATGGTAAGTTTGCTGATGCTCACTGAGCGAATTTTGACAAGGTTTACCAACACAAGTGCGGTATTAATAGTTTTTTTAAATTATGAATCACCAAAAGAACAATATTACACATGTATTATTATCAAATAGAAGCACGGCGATTATACAATTAAAAATAGTTTAGTATTTGACTACACACTAAGAAACTAACAGACATTAAAGAGACTGCCTGACGAATGCGCCCGCAAGCGGATGAATCATATCTCAATGTTCATGAGCTTGGCGAAAAGTACGAGCATACCCCTGCTACCCTTCCTCACAGCACATGCCAAGTATCCACTACTTTTTTTTGCTAGTTGCTTTACGTCGCATCGACACAGATAGGTCTTATGGCGGCGATGGGACAGGAAAGGGCTAGGAGTGGGAAGTAAGCGGCCGTGGCCTTAATTAAGGTTCAGGCCCAGCATTCGTCTGGTGTGAAAATGGGAAACCACGGAAAACCATCTTCAGGGCTGCCGACAGTGGGGTTCGAACCCACTATCTCCCGAATACTGGATACTGGCCGCATTTAAGCGACTGCAGCTATCGAGCTCGGTTGTCCACTACTTGTTGTGGCGCTATACAAATCGGTTGCGCGCGACGAACGACAGTTTCTGCGTACTTCCGCTAATAATTTTGTTAATTAAGAAAATAAAGCATTGGCTGATAAGACAATGGGACTTGTCCATTTTTTTAAATAATTCCTAGTTTAAGCCAGGTAGAATGGAATAAAAATGTAAGGTTTTCTCCACAAAGTGGGGGGAGGACTACTTCCCTTCCCCCCACCCCGCCTCCTAATCGCCGCTACTAGAAGTGTGTCAGCTCAGTGACAGCGTAATTACACTTTCGATAAGTGTCCCCATTTAAATTAGATATTGTATATCTTCATATTCATATTTAGAAAGTGCTGATGCATGTTCGGTGGAATGTGGTTATCTCTCTATCTTTACTCTAAAACACCTGTATGTAGAACGGACTTAGTATTCCAGTTCTAAAAGTCAACGACTTGTTATCTCTGTGATAGATGCGACTTGACTTTCAGATTGTTCAGAGTAACATGTTGCTGAGTCATGTGAAGTGTTGTATGATATTGCCGTCTCATTGTATCAGCAGGTACTATATCATCCCATCGGTAGGGGAACAGCGGAGTAAATCATAATAGTAACAATATATTTTTTCGTTTACGGCCATTAGATACCACGTTAGGTAACAGTTACATATTTCTGGAAGCCTTCTTCACAGCCCAAAACTTTAGCATCCTTTCTCTGGCAGCCCGTCTTCTTTCTTCCGTACACCCATGGTTAAGTTTTGGTTCGGCATGGAACCTCTGGAATTTGCCGACCACAGACCTAAACTTTGTTCGGTTTGAGATGTCTTCTGAATTTAGTCCCACCTGTTTGTGATCCTTTCTCAGCTTCCTGAACCATTTGTCCGACACTTTAGGTGTGCTCTCTAGTATTGTCAAAACCCTTTTAGTTAGTCTCTTCTCATTCATTCTAAATAAATGCCCATAGGATTTAAGTCTCCGTTTTCTCATGGACTCAGCCTTGCATTGTCACGGTAAAGTTCTTCCCTTCCTCGCAACCTATATTGTCCATCCACAATCTTTGGACCCCTTTCTTTCGAATTTCTCAGCTTCTCTCAATCCTGCTTTCCCCGTCGTTTGGAGGCATTCACTAGCGTACAGATATTCCATTTTAATCACTGTATTGCAGTGCCTTAGTTTAGCTCGTCTCAAGATGGCTTTCTTCTTGTATTCTGTATAGGATATGTCCTACGAAAGCGAAGCGAAAACAAGTTATTTCATTCCTCTCCTCGAAGGAGGAGGGGCGGGCCATCAGCTCAACTAAGGCGCTCTTAGGCCTTTTAGAGAGGAAAGAAGTGGTGGAGAAGTTATAATCTTGAGGGTGTGTGTCGTACACACCAGAAAGGGAAAAGAGTGAATGAATCTGGCGTAAGGGCACCATCATAACAAGCCGGGACCCAGGGCGAAGCCCCCAAAGCACCCCGCGCAGGAAAAACCCCCGCGAACACGAGAGGGAATGGAGAGGAGAATTTTATCTAGAGCAATGTATCTCGGGCGCGCATTCCGAAGGTGACAATGTTACAGAGAGTTACATAATTACATTACATATATTGTGCTGGTACAATGAGTGGGGACGGTGTAGGGTAGTACAGAGAAAGGAAGTAATAGAGGGTCGTGGTCATGTTAGTGAGGGAAGTAGCGAGTAAACGAAGATGGTCCAAGATCGGGAGGGGCGGTAGGAGGAAGTTGGGTTGGGGAGCAGGGACGTTAATAGATGGCGGGGGTTATGTCCTACGAAAAGCCGCAGCCATCTTCTCCCGTCTGGTGTTGTTTGCTTCTCTTTCATTAGTTTTCAATTGCGCCATTTCACCCAAGTATTTAAAGCTATCAACTCTATTTTACCGTGTTCTGTCTTCAGGTACCAAGGGGCTATTTTGATGTTTATTATATATTTAGTTTTTTCGAAAGAAATCTGTAGTCCTGCTTTTTCTGCTTGTAGTTTTAGATCAATCAGCTGTTCTATTGCTGTGTCAGTATTCCTAGATAGCAGCACAAGGTCATCAGCAAAGACAAGGCAATTAATCATGACACCACTTTTTGAACGTGTCATAATAATAATAATAATAATAATAATAATAATAAAATTATAATAATAATATAAGAAGAAGAAGAATATTGTGAAGGATATTAGGACCCGAAAAAAAGAAAAGATGGTACATGAAGGAAGAGGAGAAATGAAGATCTATACAGGCAGACGGAGAAGATCACAGACACCATACGTAAGGGGGCACCTCACAAGAATGAACGAGAGTCGACAAACAAAGAAAACCTTTAACTACATCATCAAATTGAAAGCAACTACTAAATGAAAGCAGAAACAAGAAAGGACATGGACGAAGTTGACATCAACCCAAAAGAAAACATTTATTGATAGAGATATGTTTCGACCTAAAATCGATAAATACGGGGCAAGTTGGCCGTGCGGTGAGGAGCGCGCAGCTGTGTGCTTGCATCCGGGAGATAATGGGTTCGAATCCCACTGTCGGCAGCCCTGAAGATGGTTTTCCGTGGCTTCCCACTTGCACACCAGGCAAATGCTGGGACTGTAGCTTAATTAAGGCCACGGTCGCTTCCTTCCCATTCCCAGGCCTTTCCTAACCCATCGTCGCCATAAGATCTATCTGTGTCAAATAGCAAAAAAGAAAAAAGAAAAAAAACGATAAATTCAAGGGGTTCCAGGAAAAACAAAATGAAAAATCCAAGAACATGTGGCAGAGGAAAGGAAGAGGAACCGCAGCGAGATGATGAAGTTCTAGTAGAAGAAAAAGGCCAAAATTGAGTTGTGCTGTTATCATTATAATGACAGGCCCCTTTTCCTACTGCCAGCCAGCTTACTGCCAGTCACACCGAGTTGGTGAGTTTCCATTACAATAGCAGGCCACTATGCCTAGTGCCAGTCACATTTTACGTGGGTACATTTGTTCATAATGGCGGGCTCCCTTGCCTGCAACCAAACACAATCGGGTAGGGGAGTTTTGAACAAAACTGCATGCTCCCTTGCCTTCTGCATGTCAAATCTAGTAAGGAATTATTCATTACAATAGTAGGCCCTCCTTACCAATACCACTTACACAAGAGTTGGAGAAGGATCCCATTCCTACTGCCAGTCAAAGTCGATGTGGGGGGAACTGATTACAATAGCAGACACACCCTTTCTCGATCGCTATAAATCGATATCAGTGAATATATATAAATCGACATACGAAAGTATATGCATGTTTAAATATTGCAGATCTCTGTGGTGTAGTGGTTAGTGTGATTAGCTCCCACCCCCGGAAGCCCGGGTTCGATTCCCGGTTCTGTCCCGAAATTTGAAAAGTGGTACGATGTCTGGAACGGGGTCCACTCATCCTCGGGAGATCAACTGAGTAGAGGGGGGTTCGATTCCCTCCTCAGCCATCCTCGAAGTGGTTTTCCGTGGTTTCCCACTTCTCCTCCAGGCAAATGCCGGGATGGTACCTAACTTAAGGCCACGGCCGCCTCCTTCCCCCTTCCTCGTCTATCCATTCCAATCTTCCCACCCACCAACAAGGCCCCTGTTCAGCATAGTAGGTGAGGCCGCCTGGGCGAGGTACTGGTCATCCTCTCCAGTTGTATCCCCGACCCAAAGTCTCACACTCCAGGACACTGCCCTTGAAGCGGTAGAGGTGGGATCCCTCGCTGAGTCCGAGGGAAAAACCAACCCTGGAGGGTAAACAGATTAAGAAGAAGAAAATATTGCAGACCTTCATTTACAGATTAACTGCTGCCAAACGGTACATCATATCGACAAACGGTTTGTACCATAAAACGCCGTATTTAGCGGTCTAAATGGCAGTTCCTATGATATTTTCCTGTATCTCGTCCATTCTTGGGTTAGATTGAGATAGAAACGTTGAATATGGTGAAATTTGGGTAAGATTGTCTCACGGTTCAATACTTTTCGTCGAAATATGTGACTGCTACAAATATAGCATTTGGCTGACATATGGCTACTGGGTGGGCCAATGATCGTCTAGAATTTGATGATTCTATTTTTCCTATAAGTGATTCAAAGGATGAATTATGCGTGTAAAAATTGCAAAATTTACTTACAGTCGAGAAATAGAGACAAATCTATTGTATAAGGGATAGAGATACGACAAAATGTCTTAGGACCAAAGTTGTAGATCACTCGAAATTGAACACAGACTGTGCCATCCGTTTTGTGATAGGACGTTCCGTTTAGCCACGAATTACCTCGAAACAAAAGTCTGCGCCGTCATTAAAATTGCCTCCATATATCGATACTCCTCGGGGATAAAAAGTGAAAAATTTAAAGATCTTGGAAGTTCTACGTCGGTTACAGGCTAAAACGTATAATTTTGCCAAATTTCAATCTTCTAGTTCGTTTGGCAGTTTGCACCGCAATCTTGATTTTGGGGGAGGGGGTAAAAATCAGGACTCTCAGGAAACTAAAGCTAAAAAATATGCATATGATCATTATTACCCCGCAAAAGGATAGCTGTACGAAAATTTCGCCAAAATAGTCAATGTACAGACAAACGGTCGTTACGATTTTATTTATGTAAAGAGATAAGTAATCTGCTCCACGTACAACACCTTTTGGGCTATGTCCGCTGGACTTAGCATGCAAAACTGACCGTTTATGATATCTCCCTTATTAATCCTTCTGTCGAAAAAAATGTCTGTTCTGTCGAGAAAAAGTTTTAGAAATGGATTTCCATCAAGGTTGGTCGATTTCCTGTCAGGTTGGCCTTGTATACAGGGTGAACAAAAAATGTCACACGTGAAGGTCGGCATGCGGTTCCTCGTCGAAATTCGCAACAAAAGTTTATCTTGAAAAATCTACTCCCACCAATAAGTTTAATAGAAATGCGAGTTAAGAAAAGAGGCTCTGGCAACGCTGTAACGGCGTGCAGCGTGGCCATGCACAGGTCGCATGAACTCGGCGGTATATCGGAGCTGTCTCATTAGCTCAGCGAGAAAAGGTAATACCATAACTGCCGATTGTGCGGACGTGCCGATGTTCGAGCCAATTTTTTTCAGTTAATGTATCAAATTGTATCCAATGTACACCTCCACTATGCAATACACTATGTTCTGTCTTACCGTTACAGTTACCTTTATTTAAACATTCAAACATAACATGAACATATTACAGACGTAAACGACCACTTTGTTTCGTCCATGGCACAAATAGAGCCAATACGTAGAACATAATAGTGGATACAGTAACATCGTCTCTATCCAAGGCGGTACAAGGAAACACAATACGGTACAGTAGGTAGGCTACACTGAATTGCCCATTATGCTACGCACAATATTTCCATAGTGTACGTGTGACGTCCAGTCTTCTCTTCACACAGCCGGTGCGTACACTTACGAGCAACGTTCACTTCAAAGCAGATGTTCAAAGTGACCACCTTGCATTTGCAAACACTTCGCCACTCGATGGAGCATACTTTGCCAGACTCTACGCAACACACCTGCATCAACCATTGCCGATGCAGCATGCACGCGAGCTATTAGGTCTTGTATATCCATGGGTGGAGTACTATAAACATGTTCCTTTAAGTGTCCCCACAAATACAAATCTAGTGGATTAATATCCTGGGAACGTGGAGGCCAGAACATTGCACCTCCACGATCAAACCATTTCAATGGAAACGCTGCATTTAACCAGTTACGCACAGTCATTCCAAAGTGTGGCGGTGCACCATCGTACTGAAACCATAGCTGTCGCCGAACACCAAGTGGAACGTTTTCTAAAGCGTCAGGAAAAGTATTGCCCAGAAACGTATGATAGCGGGGAGCATTCAACTTGTCCGGCAATAGGTAAGGGCCTATAAGCACTCCTCTCACGATTCCAGCCCACAGATTTATGCTAAAGCATGCCTGAAAGCCACGTTCACGGGTGACATGTGGGTTGTGGTCAGACCAATAATGGCTGTTGTGATAGTTGAAAATACCTTCCCGAGTGAAGCTACATTCGTCACTGCATACCACATTCTTTATAAAATGTTCATGACCTTCAACTTGTTGCAAAAGCCGTTCACAGAACTGTACTCGTTGAATGTGGTCTTCTGGCCGCTGGTGTTGAGTTAACGTGTAATGATATGGATGCAGTTTTTCGTCGTGTAACACGTCAACAACCGGTGTTTGAGATACCTGGAACTGCCTTGCAATATCACGGGTACTTCACCGAGGTGATTGGAGAACGGCTTCAAGAATGTCGTCCTCTGTTTGTGGAGTACGTCGAGTCATTGGACGACCTCTGTCCACTACTTGTGGACGAAGATTACCGGTTTCTCGCAGGCGTTGCGCAAGGCGACGAAAAACATCCTCATCGGAATGGCGCCTTTGAGGGTACCGTGCTGCATACTCACGAGCAGCAGCAGCAGAAGCTTGGTTATCGGATGCACCCAACACTAAAAGCATATCGACGTATTCGCCGTGTGTGTACTCCATCAGGAAGCCGCCCTACATACACTTGACAGGACCAGTTATGGTTGTGTACTGCGTGGTTAGTCGACTCATGTGACTGCCATGTGTTCGACTATTGTCAAGTGACAACAGGATGTCATACTTACAATAGCAGTTACCCTACACGACGGGAACTAGGGACCTGACGTCACACACACAAAAGAAGAAACAACCTGACGTAGATTCGAGCGGTAGCTCTATGCTGCATGTGGGTTTGATAACTCAGCCGTTTACTCACTGAGCTGCGACGGAGGAGCGGGATGATGCACGTTTCTCTATTACATTCCGCTGCGCTGCAGGAGGTGACAGTGTTGCCAGCTTCTCGTTTTCGACTTGTTTTCCAACAGCACCAGGTCCGATTTGGCTATAGAAACTTTTGTCTTACAATGGGATGATGAATCACATGCCGACCTCCAAGTGCGGCATTTTTTGTTCACCCTGTACATTGTGGGAGAGTAAAATCATTGTTTCGGTTCCGTATAAAACCCCAGCTCATTCGAGTAATTTGAAATGGTATGGACCATAAAACCTACCTTTGGACACGTGGATGCTAAATATAATGTTTGGTTGAAATATCTTGAGTAGTTTTCAAGTTATAAGAAATACGCTTTTCACGGACTCGCTTTTGAGTTAAGTCCATAGGGACGTGTGTTGAAAAACCGCCCGTTAATGATATCTCCCTGATTAATCCTCCTATGGAAGTGATGCATGTGAGAAAAACGTTTTAGAAATTGATTTCCATTAAGGACGGTAGATTTCCATTAATTTTGGATGTGCATATTTTGTGGAAGTGCAAAATCATAGTTTCGGTTGCGAATAAACCCCCAGTAAATTTAGGTGTTCAGAAATAACATTGGCCCTAAAATCTACGCAAGGACAGGTGGATTCTAAGTATGAAGTTTGGTAGAAATATATCCAGCAGTTTTCAAATTATAAGAACTCAGACAAACAAACAAACAAACAGACAGACATATGGACACCAAAGCTAAAAAATATGCAGATGGTCATTATTACACCTGAAACGGATAACTGTACGGAAATTTCTCCAAAATAGTCAATACGCAGACACAGGATTTTATTTATGTAGATGACACTACTTTTAGGTTTGCAATGCCAACTAGGGGCTTGGATTGTGTACGACGAAGTAGAGTAATGAAACTGTTTAGGGGTTGGCACAAGAAAGCTTACGTGGTCTCTTTCTAAGTTGCCACTACTGGTATTTCAAATTAAGCCAGCCAATCATCGCCCAGCTCGCACGTACAAAGAGGGACAATCTTGGACCTTACGCATCTATCTGAATCTTGATCAGTGCAGTGTTAATTTATTGAGGTTCTCCTCACAGGAAGCTGCAGGCGAGCTGGGGCAGCATCTGAGGTAGGCGGCAAGACTTTTCTCTATCATGTGAAGTTGCTTGTGTGTGACGACGGGAATATACCACTGTTCACCTCTAGCACGTAACGGATAAGGTTGTGCTGTAGTTTATTTATTCAGCCATTATCATCGTTGTCGTATTATATTGTGAGGGCCATTCAAAAAGAAGTGAGCCGGAGGCTATAAAATGAAAACCGCTGGAAGGATCGTAATGCAATTGCCTGAGCAAGAAGGTGCGGTCCCTATAAGAGCGCTGAGGTCCTACACTCGCTGCTGGAAGGACATAGGTGCACACCATGTGACGATAGAGCGAGCTCGCAATGTCCACTGCATGCAGTCGTGCTGAAAACAGTGAAAGGGAGGCTTCAGAAGAAGTGTAAAGGGGTGTAGAGCGTTTTCTGACAGCAGAAGGAATAAGATGAACGAAAATTAATCGAAGAATGGCACAAAAATACGGAGAGCACTGCATGTCCGTTGCAAGGGTCAAGGCCAGCCACAAGCGATTCTGGGAAGAACGGATGTCTTTGGCTGATGATGCACGGTCTGGAACGTCACACCGCATTACCGATGCCATTGTCGAGCAGGTGGATGTCCTCGTTACGTAAGACCAGCGAGTTATGGTAGCAGCCATTGCCGCAGAGGTCGGAGTGCACGGCATCATTAAGGGCAGATTGAAATTTCGCTAAAAGTGCGCCCAATGGGCCTCACAGTCTCCATCCCCGAAGATGACATCTTCGACGACCTTTGTGCCGCTGGCTTTCCGGTCCACAATGTCTATCGACTGGTTGATGGCCTCACCTCTGCACCTTCTTCACAGATTCTGGTTCATCTCAGCGACGAGGCCGCCCTTCAACGTCTCTACACTTCGGGCGGAACGATTCACTGTCAGATCTATGCAGTGGTGCCAACCCCACCAAAAATTTGAAGACCAGCTTTCTGCCACCCAACCCTTGTCCCAACTGTCCATTTCAGACGATGCCTCTGTCCTCAACTCCCACCATCCCAACAACCACCACAATTACCACCACAACACCGTCCGTTCTTCTCCCTTCCTCACTTCCCATCACCACTGTTACCACTTGCCATCCCTCCCCTGTTATGTCGTCCTCTCTCCCTATTTCTGCGCCCCCTGTCTTTCAGCAAGTACCTGCTAACCCGCCGGCCTCGTCTGTCGCAGTTTCGCCACCGCCATCTCCGCCGGCTAACACCGCACAGCAGTCATCATCGACCCAGCCGCCTTCACCGTCCACTTCTGCCGTGTACAGCTGTGTGATCCGTGAAATCCCTCCAGACTTCTCCGACAGGGACGTCCTCCAAGAACTCCGTGCAGTCGGCGTTCCCGTCCGACGAGCCATTCGGATCCGAAACGCCTCCGGTCCGACTTTTATGGTACGCCTCCAGCTGACTACCTCCGAAGCAGTCCAACAGCTCATCGCCACCGGTGCCCATATCCACGACCATTTTTATCGCGTAGAGCCCTCTCTTTCTCCGCCTTCACCTGGTCGCCTGCCCTAAGATTGTCCATCTCGTCGCCCCCGGCCAACCCCTCCTCCTATTTTTCCACCTCCACCAGTATGTCCACCCCCTCCTCCCAACGGCTTCCTCCCTTCTCCCCTTCCAACATTTGACCACCTCCGTCTTCTCACTGCTTCTCTTACCCATCTAACCACTTCCTTCCATCTCCTTACTTCGCACATCTACCCCGGCACTTCCTCTAAAATCCACTTCCTCCCTTTCACTTCACTTCTTCCCTCACGCATATCTTGTACTTTGATAACACATGTATTTGTAATCACATATTTGTATTTAACATTTGCAAATCTGTTAATAAAGGTCTAGGTAACCTACACATCCTTAACCTCATCTCCTAACTTATTCACCCATACTTAGGCATAGGCACAATTCCCCTCCCATCTCCTATATATTCACATCCTTTATCCAGCTCCTTCTTCCATCACATCTCCCCAACCCGCCCGCATCTCTTGGCCAGAGAGAGGGCGTTACCCTCTAGGTGGCCCGCCCCACCCCTTCAGGGTGGGGAATGAAAGCATTGTTAGTTAGTTAGTTAGTCCAAAATGTACAACATTAGAAAGAGCGTCTTTGCTCCACACAATTAATTAGGACAGGGCCTCTCAAACGCCCGAAATCTTACGCGTGCAAATTGAGGCGCACAGTTCCTGTGTACAGTGCATCGGTCCCATTCGGCTCAGACCAACGCTTTGTCTCTGGGCTACTCGGCTAAGCTCGGTTCAACTCGGCTCGGATTAGGAGCGCTGCGGAGCAAGTGAGGGAGAGGGAGACAGGCGGAGCGAGCGAGACTGGCGTGGGAGAGAGGGAGACAGAGCTATTGCTCCAAATCGAGGAGTGGGGGTCTGCACTCTAGTTAACCAAGCAAAGTCGTCTTTTGCACCGTGCACAGTGCGTGCACTCTGAGAGGCCCAGAATTAGGAGACTACTCTACAAAATTTACAAGATTCAAGCCTGTCCAAGGCACAATCTAATTTTTACAAAACAAACAGCATTATCCGCTCAACAGTCTAAGTTACATTTAAATAGGAAATTGAATAACAGGGGCAAAAGGTGCCCATTCTACCTGGCCTTAGTGAAAAAGAAAAGGTTAAAGTAAACCAAAATGTTAGGAGGCGAACACTTGCACTCCTTTGAAGTTCACTCGAAAATTCTTAAAACAATATGTGGGCTTACGGCCCCAAGTTACAGAGGTGACTCGATGGAGAAAAAGTTTTAAATTACAAAAGGAAAATTTTAAAGTGTACGAAATCCTAGTCACCTACATACCACGTTGAAGGGGAATACCTCCGAACTGACAGGATCGCACCATAACAAATACACTACGATGACCCCTGTTGCCTCTGTGGATTAGTGGTAGAGTGTCGGCGTCCTGACCCCCAAATGGCGGGTTCAAACCCAGCAGAGGTAGTCGTATTTTTGAAGGGTGAAAATAAGTCTATTTAACACTCCATGTCGTACGATGTCAGTATATAAAAGATCTCTGGTGACACATTTGGTGTTTACGCCACAAAATTCATTAAAACTCAGCCACATACGACCAAGATAGATACGGTTTAGTCTGTCTGCCATCTAGTAGACTAGAGTAAAACGGAACATCGAAATTGAGGAGCATCCAGCCAGATGGCGTAAATTAAAATATCTGCACACGGTAGCTGAGGACATACGATTATTATTGTACCGGAGGTACACCAACTCCATACATTCAAACTAAGCGCCATCTATAATATTATAAGTGAAACTCATTTCGGAAGAAGTTTGAACGTTTATCAACAGACGTCTCTACTGTCAACCTAGATGCTTCCTCTGGTGAGAGGATGGATAATTAATTTTCAAGAGAAATTTTGTTGTGCTTAGTTGGTAAAACTAAATTGTTTGTAGATTGGTTTTGGTGTTCTAAGGTTTTCAACACTTCTCTCTCTTCCCACCTTCTTAGTATGTTAGCCAGTAGGGAATTTTTGAAATTTATTTAATCAACCAATCAAAATTCATGTAATAGTCTCTGAAAGCTAACTCGAGGGGAAGGTTTCAAAGTATTTTCTTAATGTAACTCTGTAAATCTTTAAACCAGCTCTAAGACCTTATTCAAACTTAGGGAATAAAGAGTGTGTACCCTCATTTATTCGCCTTCAACCTGGTATTGAGGTGACTGATTTTTATCTTTAAAATCTATCTCTTAATCTTGTAACTTAAAACTTTCCTCAATCTCGTCACCTCCGTGACTCTGTAACTTGGGGCCATAAGCCCACATGATCTTCTAGCGAATTCCAAAGGAGCGCAAGTGTTCCACTCCTAACATTTTGATTTTCGGCCAGTAATTTAACCGTTTCTTTTTCACTAAGGCCATGTAGAATGGGTACTTATTACCTCTGCTAAAGTTATTATTATTCCTTTCCTTTTTAAATGTAAATCAGGCTATTGAGCGGATAATGCTGTTTTTTTTTTCAAAGTTAGTTTGTGCCTTGGAGAGGCTTGAAAGTTGTAAATTTTGGAGAATAGTCCCTTACTTAAGCATGTGAAGCAAAGACGCTCCGGGTGAATGTAGTAAATTTTAGAGCTAAGTCTCCTCGAGGATTTATTGAAGGGAGTAGTGGTGTTCTTGTAAAATTTGTAACTTGGGAGCTTCCAGGTCATTTTGTAAATCTTTTTGTAATACTGTTTCTCGAGCTCACGAGCTAACGTTTGTCCTATTGTTATTTTGTATTGTTCAACAAAGTTTCAAAAATGATAAGGAACCAAAAAACATCAGGAAAGAAACAAAATTTCAAATTTTAAAGTTTTAAATCAAAATTTGATTTTTTTCTCTATCCACCCATTCTTTCAACTCTGTCCACCACGGTATCCGCGTAACAATTATTATTACTATCAGTTGATGTGTTTGTATTTGATGGTAATATCTCTCAAGCCGATCTTAATTCACGTACAGATTTAGCAACACCGCTCACACACCCCATTTTCATCCATCCACGAAGCGATCTGGTTGTTAACTTCAGCAGCTGATAAAATGACAATGGATCGAGATATCGATTTTTTTTCAATTTATCTATCAGTATGACCAAATACAGTGGAGACAATACGCGACACTCAGCGAGATATCGAGGGACAGCTATTAGAGCTCTCTCTAGCTGATTGACCTGAGAACTGCTGATTCTGTCATAAGAGCACCTGTATTTGTGTGTGAAGTTTTCGGTGTTATTTATGCGTTTTCAGTGAGCTGACATAATTAAATAGTAGCGTATGTCATTCCTTAATATCTCCTCTCAACATGAGGGGAAAGGTATGTGCTGTGTTTGGCTGCAGTAACTATGAAGTAGAGAAGAATGCGCGGTCTTTCTTCCGTTTCCTTCGTGACAAGAAAATGTAATTAATATTGTGTTTGCATATATATTCTTCCAGTGACAAAGAGATTTTTATAGTACATCATAATCTTCTGACCTGCTCGACCCATATTTTAACTGGCTTAAAATATAATACGCACATTTTATTGTATAGTGCAGCAGTTAGCCTTCAATACCGACGTGTTGTTGTAGGTGTGATCTGTGGGTTTGATTTAATTCAGGAAAATACATATGCATATGAGTGTGGCTGGTTGTATTCCAAGTTACCCCATTTGGAATGCCGTAATGCGTTGTCAAGCACTGAAGAAAATATGGGTGATTTAAGAAATGTACTTATTTTGTTGAAACAATATGATGATGCAAATTTGCTTTACCCTAATGTAATAGCATTATGGCACGTACAGCTTATAGGGAAAGTTTGAATGTTTTTGAGGCTAAATTTATAGATTTTCTTTCTGTTAGTAGGCTTCAAGTTGAAAGGAAAATTGTCCAGCTCTTAAATGTAAATTCATTGAATCACGTGTGTAAGGAATGTGCCGATATTTTTGTTGACAAGTGTTTTAATATGATGATACAATGCTTTTAAATGAGAAAAAAGAAAAATCTAGCCGTGAACGTTCAGGCAGAAATTCTAAAGCTAAAAAAGTAATGCATAAATGAAAGTTCAAGCCCTTTCACAGCAGTCCATTTCACATCTTGATTATATGTCTAATTTCAGTCTTTAAATAATAACCTGTTAAATCATTCGTTTATCCAGAATTGCTTTAGCAACTTTCAAGTTAATATCTTAGTAACAATTTCTTTCTAGACGTAATTTATTTATCCATTTCCGTATGTACATTTCCATTGATATTTGAATTTAGCGCGAATTTTCAGGTCAAGCCACTAGGAGCGCCACTTGCGACTTGTCTCCCATTTTAACAAGGCTAAATCTGGAAGTGTCGCGTATTGTCTCTACTGTATTTGGTATGACCAACCCTCTATCTCTCATATACCCGGTTCACGTTGTTTCTGAACACCCTGTATCTCTCGCCGAGATTCTCATTTTGAGAACGGGCCGATGACCTAGATGTAAGGCCCCTGTAAACAACCAAGCAACATCATCATTTTGTGAACAAACACTGATGCTCATTGTTCAGTAGCGACCATGGGGTTCCAGTTGAGTCGGTTTGCTTCCTCTTACTTGCGCAGGCTCTTCCTGTGCGACCTTCCTTAGTCAACTCTTGTTCAATACCGACAGTATTAAGTTTGTGAGAGCTAAGTAGTATTTCATTTTCATACTCTCCATATCGTTATCTCTTGCCGACAGCTTAATTTGTCTAACTCATACCAATGAGTCCGCCTCTGTGGTGTAGTGGTTAGCGTGATTAGCTGCCATCTCCGGATGCCAGGGTTCGATTCCCAGCTCTGCCATGACATTTGAAAAAGTGGTACGAGGGCTGAAAAGGGGTCTACTCAGCCTCGAAAGGCCAACTGAATAGATATGGGTTTCGATTTCCACCTCAGCCACCCTCGAAATGGTTTTCCGTGGTTTCTAACTTAAGGCCACGGCCGCTTAATTCCCTCTCCCTTCTCTATCCCTTCCAAGGCCCTTGTTCAGCATAGAAAGTAGGCAGCCTGGACGATGCACTGGTCCTCCTCCCCGGTTGTATCCCCGACCCGACGTCACACGGTTCAGGACACTGTCCTTCAGGCGGTAGAGATGGGATCCCTCGCTGAGTCCGAGGGAAAAACCAACGCTGGAGGGTAAAGAGATTAAGACAGAAAGACCCGCGGTCTTTGCGTTACGTTGGACAATAGTTATTTTCTCTTTCCTTGTTCAAGGGAAGTTTGGAAGACGTACAGTACTAAGAGTATTATACCTTCATGAAGTTATTTTGTTTTGTTTTAATAGGTGTGAAACATTTCTTTCTTTTTCATTTTCAGGAAGTAAAAATACATTACGTCGAGAAAGGTGATCCTTCGAAGCCACTGATGCTCTTCGTTCACGGTTTCCCAGAATTTTGGTTCTCTTGGCGTCACCAGTTGAAAGAATTCTCTAAAGATTACTGGTAGGTGCTTTATTATTACCTATATTTAGTTTTCTTTAAGCTAACATACTTATTCATTAATTTATTATAAAATAAAAAAATACCGTAACATCCCATGGCTCAATAAATTCACTATTATTAGTAGCAGCAGTAGTTGTTTTTAGAAGTTCCTTTCTGTCGCATCGATATAAATGGCGACGATGGGATAGGAAAGGACTAGGAATGGGAAGGAAGCTGCCCTGGCCTTAATTAAGGTACAGCCCCAGCATTTGCCTGGTGTGAAAATGGGAAACAATGGAAAACCTACTTCAGGACTGCCGACAGTGGGGTTCGAGTCCACAGTAGAGGAGCTGTGGTGATTCAACTCCATAGCGTCAGCATTTTTTCTGCTGCGTCAGCGGATTAACAATCTGTGACGTCAGGACCACGTGCTATTGTTTGTAAACAAAGCCACGTGCTTGGCTACGTGCTTTGGAAGACGTCTGTCAAGATATCAAGATGACAGCTGCTATGCGCAGAATGTTAAACAACAGAGCGTCACTAAACTTCACTGCTGCTATCTTGACAGACCGTAACCTCATATCTGCCACCTTATGCACGTGGTGGCGGGCAATTTAAAATCGACGTGCCTTTTTTGACCTCCGTCAAGATGACAGCTGCCATCTTTAACCACGTGAGCGCAGAATATTCAACATGTGAACGTGGTTAACCTGAGTGCTGCTATCTTGACGGGGCTAAAACTCATTGCTCCCACCTTATGCACGTGGTGGCAGGCAATTTAAAATCCACATGCTTTTTGGCAGCTATTAAGTCCAAACTACGTGGGCGTGAAATTTAAAATCCGCGTGCATTTTGATAGGTCCTAACCATGTACACTTGTTTTGCCGCAGAGTTTAAACAAGTAAACATAGCTAACCTCAGTGCTGCCGTATTAATAGACCCAAATCTCACTGCTGCCACCTTATGCACGAAGTAGCCGTGGAATTTAAATTTATGTTGACAGGACTTAGCCACGCCGCGGAATTTGAGGACATAGCCAGGGGACCTAACTACAAGCAAGCTGCCCTTCTTGACATACTTACCATGTTATAACAAGCTGCTCTTCTCGACATGCCACCATCTTAGAGATAATAGTTTAAAAGCAAGCTGCGCTTTTTAACATACTACCATCTTATAGCAAAATGCCCTTCTCTACATACTTCTATCTTAAAGCAAGCTGCTCTTCTCAACATACTTACTTTATACTACCACCTTAGAGAACATAGTTTTAATGCAAGCTGCCCTTCTCAGCACTCTCAGACCCTAACCTTACTACTGTTATCTTAACTACGTTGTCTACAGAATTTAAAAATATAACAGCTTCCTCATCCTCTGATGTCCAGACATAGAATTTAGGAAAGCAATCCTAACCTTATCTTGACAGATTATATCCAAGAAGAGGAGGGAGCGGTAGGAGGGGGATGTGGTAATACAAAGATGGACAAAGGAATAGAAAATCTAAAAAAACAATACACCAATTCTACATTATTCATTATTATTACTGATATGTACAACATAAGTAATTTTGTGCATCTTGAATGATAATGTGATGTCCTCTTCTTACACAACTACATGTTGCTGTGCCCCCATGGTACGCTTGTAAGGGAATCACTATCCCATACACGTTTATCATCAAACGCAGTCCGACTCGTTGGCTGAACGGTCACCGTACTGGCCTTCGATTAAGAGGGTCCGGGGTTTGATTCCAGGCCGTGACGGGGATTTTAACCTTAATTGGCTACATCCAATGGCACGGGGGCTGGGTGTATGTGTTGTGTTCATCATCATTCATCCTCATCACGACGCGCAGGTCGCCTACGGGAGTCAAATAGAAAGACCTGCATCTGGCGAGGCAAACCCGTCCTGGGATATCCCGGCACTAACAGCCATACATTTCATTTTTTTCATCAAACGCAGAAAATGAGCATGTATTTCGCTCAGTGGTATAAACATGATGTTTGCATGAATGGATTCTTTTTTGCATACAGAATGCGACATTTCTAGTTGTTAGTCCATCGCGATAGTGTTGAACGTGCAGACGGCTAACTACGCTCGAACGTACGTCTTTTGCTTTTTTGACAGATAATGAATTTTGAGTATCATAGGCATACATTTTTGGTGCTAAACTAATAAAGTCTGTTGCAATATTCATGCGACATTTATCTTTCGTAAGCCCTATAACTTTTTTGTTCTGTGGCTTAATGTGAAATGGATTACAAGGTGAAACGGAAGAAGTGTCAAAGTACTTAGTATGGTTTCGCATCGCATCGTAGACTTTCATATTCCGAATATGATAAATAAAACTGTCTGTACCCGTATACAAAAGTATAAGATTAGAAAACTGTTGCTTTTTAAATCCATAATGAAAATCGTACATTTTTAATTTTGAAAAATCAAGTATAGCCATTCCTAAATAAATTGGCTTCGTATAGACGATCTCAGTTTTTCATTTCAACAGAAATAAGGTCACGATCGATAACATGATAAGCTTTGAAATTTGGTTTTAAGATGTACTTGCGTGTCCCATACCGTCCATCTTATTCATTAATTAAATGAATGTCGCGATGTTTGCGGACATTTTCCATGCCTTTTCCATAGATAGAGTTATTCATGAGTTCGTAAAAACGTACTCTCAAATGTTGTAGCACGTTGACGATGCTCAGTATTTAAATCCATTTACGGTTTAAGCCTTGCTTCGTGCTTAAACGCAACAATACGATGAATACACTCTAACTGTAAGCCGTGTTCGAGTCATTGAACAAGACATTCTATGTGGATAACATAGCGCTTTGCCGGGAAAAGAATAGCTAGCAGCTTACTACGCTTTGATGTACTATTAGGTGGAATCATTTTTCAATGCAAAAATGAAGGTCAGAATGAGAAGGGTATGCGAGTGTAACCTCTAACACGTAGCCGCGATTATTATCTTTAGCAGCTTGAAAAAAAAACCCAAAATATTCCATTTCAGTTCCCGTTAGACATACAAAATCTTTACATGGTAATGACTGTGACATGGCCCCCCCATACAGATTATTTACATCGAAAAACATGATATAAGAATCTCCTTTCTCTGAATTATAATTCTGGAGGTAGGGATTATTTGCGATGGCATGCCTGTTAACAAGCGAAACTAGTCCACCGCGAATGCCGCGTTCAAGAAACAAAAGCATGTCGACATCCGTGAGAAGATCAAGTTTAACATCTGTACACTTTAGCATGGCATCCCACGAAAGACCGGGTGTCGTGTAGTAATAGCAAGGATCTGATCCATAAATAGTTAAACACATTTTACGGAACTTTTCAAACACATCACAAACTAAGAGTGTATCTACCTTCAAATACAAGTCGGCATATTCACCTAATGTCTGAATATAAAAAGTTGACCACACCTTACAGGCATGTAAATAGTCTTCATTTGAAATAGATACTGGATGCTTATCGTATGAGGATGAGCTTACTGACGGTGTACTACATTCACTTAACACACTTGTAAATGCAGACTGGGAAGGTAATTTTATTTCTTCTAATGTTTGAAAGCTTTGAATATAATCATAGGGCAGAATACCTTTCCTTATACAAAGTTCAAATTGCTCTGGATCTGGAAAATACTCTCGAATATATTTCAAGTCGTCGCTTGAAAGACAATTTACAAGTGTATCAAGTGAAAAGTTCATAAATTCATAGGAATCTAGAAAGCGAATGCTAATATCGCCTACACGATAACTGAATAAAATGAAGAGTTCATGATTTTGCGCAATTACAGCGAACTTTGTGCAATTTAACTGTGCAAACTCACGAACAATAAAGTGGATGTCATAGCCTGGCAAGTTATAGAAAAAGCAAGGAATAAATGTCGGAACACGATATAAAAGGTTGCATGAATGATGTGCAGATCCGCGATATTTCCCAGGAAAGATGGCAGTGATCTCTAACCTTAATCTCTGGGAATGTAACTGGTTGTTTACAGATGTGACATTCATCGGCTTCATCGTCTAAAATCATCTCATCCAACGTCATTTGAATTGGAGCTGCTTGTGATACAAGGAAATGAACGCGATATGCTAACTGTTCTAATTCCTTTAACAGCCATGCAGTACAGTTTTCTCCTCGATACATCTTAAAAATGATAGAGATGAATCGTAGGAACAAACAACTTTGTATGCTTCTGAAAACGGAGTGTGCTTCTGTACATAATCAGTATAGGGTTCGCTCATGTCTGGTTGGCAACGATGAAAAGGTACAGTAGACCATTCGAAATGTGCATAAACAGTAAACGGAACAGGTTCCTGAAAATTCTGAATTTCATTTCTGCATTTTCACTGTTAAATACTTTGGCACTTCTTCCTTTTCACCTTGTAATCCATTTCACATTAAGCATGAGTATTATAACAGAGTTTTAAGGTTTAGCACCAAAAATGTATGTCTATGACACTGAAATCAATTCGTTATCTGTCAAAAAAGCAAAAGACCTACGTTCGAGCGTCGTTAGCCGTCTACACGTTCAACACTATCGCGATGTACTAACAACTAGAAATGCCACTATCTGTATGCAAAAAAGAATCCAATCACGCAAACATCATATTTATACCATTGAGAATAAATGCTCATTATCTGCGTTTGATGATAAAAATGTGTGTGGGATAGTGATTCCCTTACAGGCGTACAATGGGAATACAGCAACATGTAGTTGTGTAAGAAGAGGAAATTACATTATCATTCAAGATGCGCAAAATTACTAATGTTGTAAATATCAGTAATAATAATAAATAATGTAAAATTGGTATAATGTTTTATTTTAGAATATCTATTCTTTTGTCCATGTATGTATTACCATATCCTCCTCCTATATGTTCATCAAACGAAAAAATGTTACCTTCTCCTTACCGCATCCTCCTCTTCTTGGCTATAATCTGTCAGGATAGGGTTGGGATCGTTTTTTAAAATTCTATGTCTGGACATCAGAGGAGGAGGAGAAAGCTGTTACATTTTAAAATTCCGTAGTCAATATAGTTTAAGATAACAGCAGTAAAGTTAGGGTCTGAGAGTGTTGAGAAGGGCAGCTTGCATTAAAATTATATTCTCTAAGATAGTAGTATAAAGTAAGTATGTTGAGAAGGGACGATCGCTATAAGATGGTAAGTATGTTGAGAAGAGCAGCTTGCTTTAAGATAGTAGAATGTCGAGAAGGGCAGCTTGCTATAAGATGGTAGTATCTTAAGAAGGGCAGCTTGCTTTTAAACTATTATCTCTAAGATTATGGTATGTCGAGAAGGGCAGCTTGCTATGTTCTATAAGATGGTAGTATAAGGTAAGTATGTTGAGAAGGGCAGATTGCTATAAGATGGTAAGTATGTCAAGAAGGGCAGCTTGCTTGTAGTTAGGTCCCCTGGCTATGTCCTCAAATTCCGCGGCGTGGCTGAGTCCCGTCAACATGAATTTAAATTCCGCGGCTACTTCGTGCATAAGGTGGCAGGAGTGAGGTTTGGGTCTGTTAAGATGGCAGCACTGAGGCTAGCTATATTTACTCGTTTAAACTCCGCCGCAAAATAAGTGTATGTGGTTAGGACCTGTCAAAAATCACATGGGTTTTAAATTCCGCGCCCACGTGGTTTGGACTTAACAGCTGTCAAAAAGCACGTGGGTTTTAAATTGCCCGCCACCACGTGCATAAGGTGGCAGGAATGAGGTTTAGCCCCGTCAAGATAGCAGCACTGAGGTTAGCCACGTTCACGTTTAAAATTCCGCACCCACGTGTTTAAAGATGGCAGCTGTCATCTTGACAGGTGTCAAAAATGGCACGTTGATTTTTAATTGCCCGCCATCACTTGCATAAGGTAGCAGCATTGAAGATAGGGTCTGTCAAGGTAGCAGCAGTGAAGTTAGCGATGCTCTGTTGTTTAAAATTCCTCCTGACCCAGCAGAAAAATGCTGACGCTATTGAGCTGAATCACCACAGCTCCTCTACTGCCCACTATCTCCGGAATGCAAGCTCACAGTTGCGCACCTCTAGCAGTATGGCCATCTCGCTTGATATTAGTAGTAGTAGTAGTAGTAGTAATTATATTACATTTGGGAGTATTTCTTCTAACAATGTGTTGATAGAATATAATATGACAGGGCTCAGTGTCTCAGATGGTTGACGCGCTGGTCTTCTGACCCAAACTTGACAGTGTTGATCCTGGCTCAGGCCTGTGGTATTTGAAGTACTCAAGTACGCCAGCCTCATGTCGGTAGATTTACTGGCGCGTAACAGAACTCCTGCAGGACTAAATTTCGACACCTCACTGTCTCCGAAAACCATCAAAAAGTAGTTAGTGGGATGTAAAGCCAATAACATTATTATTATTATTAATCCGTTTACCCTCTAGGGTTGGCTTTTCCCTCGGACTCAGCGAGGGATCCCACCTCTACCGCTTCAAGGACAGTGTGCTGGAGCGTGAGACATTGGGTCGGGAATACAACTGGGGAGGAGGGCCAGTTCCTCGCCTGCTAAGCTGAACAGGGGCCGTGTGGGGGATGGGAAGATTGGAAAGAATGGACAAGGAAGAGGGAAAGAGGATACCGTAGCCTTAAGTTAGGTTTCATCCCGGCATTTGCCTGGAGGAGAAGTGGAAAACCACGGAAAACCACTTCGAGGGTGGTTGAGGAGGGAATCGAACCCATCTCTGCTCAGTTGACCTCCCGAGGATGAGTAAACTCCCTCCAGTACTCATACCGCTTTTCAAATTTTGTGGCAGAGCCGGGAATCGAACCCTGGCCTCCGGGACTGAAAGCTAATCACACTAACCACTTCATTACAGAGGCGTTCTATTATTGTTTTTATTATTATTATTGAATATAAAATATATATTATATCTATAGGCCGCTTAGAGCCCATGATCATTCAGTCGTCGAGTCCCGTCGATTTAAATAAGTATCCAACGGAACGTAGAAGAGGTGGTGGTATACAAGTTATAATCTCTAGATAGCGTGCCAAAAGCCTAGAATCACTCCCAAACTTCTCCGTAGTGTTCCTATGGAATGAGGACACATGATGTTGTCGGTGATTCCTCCATCGGATGGTGACGTTAAGCCTTGAAGTATTGTTATTCGACAGAAGTAGCCTGAAACATGTGCCGATACTGGGTTACACCCTCTCCCTCATTATCATAATACGCGCAGGTCGCCCATGGTGTCAAATAGAAAGAGCTACACCAAACAAGCCGAACATATCATCGGACACTCTTGGCACTGAATGTCATACAGGTACTCTAAATAAATAATATAATAAGCCAGTTGGCTGCCAAGTTCGGACAATGTCGTTAGCTTGCATTCGGGAGATGGCGGATTCGAACCCTGCTGTTGGCAGCCCTGAAAAAGCCTTCCGTGGGTATCATTGAAAACCTTGTTTGTGTTGGTGCGACGTTAAACCACTAACATAAAATAGTTTTTCATGGTTTTCCATTTTCACGCCAGGCAAAAGCTGGAGTTGTTCCTTAATTAAGTCTACAGTCGCTTCCTTCCGAATTTTATCCCATCGTCGCCATAAGACCTGTGTGAGTATATGCGACGTAAGAATAAGAATAAGGATAAGAATAAGAATAAGAATAAGAATAAGAATAAGAATAAGAATAATTGTTACGGAATTTCCGTGGTTCAGAGAGAGGTGAAAAAAGGTGCTGGTTGGAATGGGTCTATCTATAATATCAAAGATTAACTTAAAACTTTTAAAAAATGTTATATTTCTATTCAGAATATCATACTTACTAACAGTGTATCAGGTACAAGGACAATCATTTTGATATAGACATAGAAAACCCCAGAATAGGGAATTAAACGCTTTTTGGCTTCAGGCCACTAATTTACAGCCTCACAAATGTTGTGTTGTTTAGACAAGGACAAAAGTACCCTAATTCCAGAGAACTTTGCTCCAACCGTCACAAATTTACTGCCTTCCAAAGGCACTAATAGTATCACACAAAAACCAGAAAGAGTTTACAAATACTCCGAACCCAACAAAGGAGACTAGCTTCCGATTTCTTACAGCCTAGTCAAGGCAACATTACACAAAAATCTTACAATTTCCAGCCTCTCTAGGCTCAACCTACAATTTACAATTTACAAACTACTGGGCCTTCGTGGAAAGTAGAACAGGTTAAATGACTGGCCCGAACACAAAATGTACGGAGGCGTACACTTGCGCTCCTAGAAAACCCTACTTGGGCTCGCGGCCCGATGATACAGAGACTAATCCCAAGCTACTGAGGTGACTAGAGTGAAAGGTTAATTTAATGCTTTACAGAAAGAGAAACAGTTACAAAATCGTAGTCACCTCGAGATTTACAGTTTAAGACATTATGAAATTTTACATTAGCAAGAAGTAATTTACATTTTAGAAATCAAACAGTTACACAGAAAACTGGTGGCCATTACCTGCCTGCCTCCTGTCTTAACACACACACTCAGTCGACGATCAATAAGACAAGGTAGCTTGAAAAACCGCAGCTTATATACCCGAGGGGACGGTCCGAAAAGGCTCTGGATTAAATCCGGACACACCCTCTCTTTTTTATTGAATAGTTTTAAAAATCACAAAAAGGCTGTGATAGGCTGAAAAATAAATAAAAAAATGTCTAATTGCTCAGATTCAAAAGCTGGCGGGATGAGAAGGAAGTGTCGAACATCTTGAAATAACAAAATAAATGAACATTAATTTACTTGAGAAAACATCAGAACACAAAACTTCTTTAAATCACTAGTTCTTTCACCGTGCACCCGAGTGCATGACCACAGTTTTTGTAAGGACATCCATGGAGAAAAGTTCGACTTTCTTGCTGTACACCAAAACAAAATAAATAATTCCAGTCAGTTTAGGCAACTTCAAAATAACACCTTACTCTGTTATTTATGAGTGACATCTTCTGATTAATGTCCCAACTATATGCACTAGCTGTTTCAAGATTTGTATGAGAGATAGCGCTCCTTAAGCGCTTCTTTTAAATGTGCGGAGTTGAGGTGTACCTCCTGGTGCAATAATAATAATAATAATAATAATAATAATAATAATAATAATAATAATAATAATAATAATAATAATAATGCCCGTGTGGGGATTTACCGGTTACCTCCATCGGGCGCGTCCCATAGGAATTGGGGAAGCTCGCTGGCTCTGCCGCCAGCAGTCAGAGGGTAGTAAGAAAATAAAATACCACCCTGAAAAAACTGGTCCCTTGCCAGGGTTACGGCGAAGACTGGTAAATGACCAGAAGCCAGAAAACATCTTGAGGCAACCTCTAGGGCTAACAACCCTAGTTGTAAAAGGATGGGTACCCGTCCAAAGCAAAGTCAAGTCAAAAAGCATGATGGCACAACATTTCAAGAAACATACCCCAGGGGCTAAATCTTCGGATAAATCCCTCGTCGTGAACGCCACGGCGCACGAGTCTCGTTCAGATTCTGGGGGAGACTCGACATCATGCAAGAGACGAGTCGGAGCGTCTCGGTGTACCCCCGAAGAGTCAAAAACTCAAGCCAAAATCTAAAACATTTCTAGCAGCTTTCAACATAAATTCACTTACACAAACTGGCAAGCTGAAAACCCTCACCAAAGCTCTTCACGAATCCATAGATATCAATAGATATCCATAATGGCCCTAAAGGAAACAAGGTACCCAGATGAAGAGATTTTTGAATCCGAAAGCTACCGATTTTTCAAGAGCAAAGCGCAAAGAGGAATCCTCAATGGAGCTGTGATGCTTGGAACCGCGTTTGCTGTTAGAACCAAGATCCTTAAATGGGTTGCAAATTTCGAACCTGTGAATGACAGATTGTCTATACCCACAATTAAATGCGCGAACAAAACCTACGCCCTAGTTAACGCACATGCTCATACAAACGATAAGAACAAGTCTGATCCAGACGAAGTTGATAATTTCTGGGACCTACTGGATGAAAAATTAAATAAAATCCCCAAACACCATGTCAAGCTTCTTTTGGGTGACTTCAATGCCCAAATAGGTCATGAACAGAAGTACAAGAAAGTTATAGGAAATTACCCTGCTCACAAAAGAACCAATCCCAACGGCAAAAGACTGGTGTCCATTTGCGAAAATCACAACCTGCAGGTCATGTCGACCCACTTTCGCCATCTACCCAGAAAGCAAAAGACTTGGCGTTCTCCCGTCCAAGCTCTCGGAGAATTCCAAATTGATCATGTTGCAATCTCCAGGAGAAACAGCCCTGAGATTATGAATGTCAAGGTAAAGAAAGGCATCAATGTGGCCTCAGATCATTATATGTCCCTTATCAAATTCAAACCAATTCCCGCAAATACAAGGAAGACAACCAAACATATCACACGCTTCGACAACGATCATCAGATATTGTACACTAAGGTCCAAGCAGTATGTGTCTGTCTTTGTGGACTTTAAGAAAGTGTACAACTCCATTGACCGGGAAGTCCTGCTAAACATCTTAAATGAATTTGGAGTTGATTTGAAACTGCTGGCATTAATTAGAGCCACCCTGACCGATACAAAATCCAAGGTGAAGTTCCACGGATGTCTCTCGCATTCCTTTGACATCAAAACAGGAGTCCGACAAGGTGATGGGCTATCCCCGATACTCTTCAACTGTGTTCTTGAAAAGATCATCAGAACCTGGCGGGTGAGATTACAGGAAACCAACTACAGTCCATTGAGAATAGGAACCAAATCCAAGGGGATCGCAACAGACTGCTTAGCATTTGCCGATGATATTGCTGTTCTCTCAAAAGACATAGAAACCGCTAGAACTCAAGTTGAAATTTTAAAGTAAATTGCCGAACAAACTGGTTTGCAGATATCGTTTGAGAAAACAGAAGTAATGACTAACATCAAAGAGGCTCCACCAAAACTCCATACAAAATACGGGGACATCACCCGAGTAGACAAATTCAAATACCTGGGTGAGTTCAACATGTAAAATGGACTGGACAAAGAAGCACTTCAGGAGCGAGTACGCAAACTGGAAATAGCCCACCAAACATCCCGCACAATCTACAACAAAAAATGCCTTTCCTAAAACACCAAGATACGTCACTATGAAACAGTTCTGAAGCCAGTAGTTCTATATGCAGCCGAAAGCCTGTCTCTAAATGCCAACAAAGGACTCCTTGAAGAACTGGAGAAAAGAGAACACAAAATTGTGAGCAAAATAGAGAAAATTACTGACACAATCAGAAAAAGACTGGCACGATTTTACGGTCATCTGAAAAGAATGGACGGAAGAAAGTTAACTAAAGAAATCTTTCACTTTTTATTCAAACCCCAAAACCACAATTCCCTGGTTTAGAAATACCAAAGAAGACCTGCAAATGCTACATATCTCAGCTGAAGATGCTCTTAACAGAGATCTCTTCCGCAAGAAAATATTGACGAACGGACTAAACCGAGACGAGCAACCGAAGAGAATACACGGTGCCCCTTGGACAGAGGAGCGTAAGCAGACCCACTCACAAAGAATGAGGGAAATTTGGGCTCTAAAGAAGGTCAAGTTCAGTGTCGAATGCAACAAGACTTAACGTGGTCCTTGATGGCACCAGCGAATTATATATTGTGCCGTTTCACAATTCTTTATAAGAGCTAGAGCAACAAAGATGGAGTCTCTGCGGTCAAAATCTCAGATAAAATACATTTAACGTCAGTACGGGCCAAATTATAAGTCTTTTCGTCAGTCGGTTACAGTAATAGCCGCGTTTAGAAGGCGCAGAAAAAAAATGACGGATGGACATTATTTGAAACCATTATTCAAGAAAAAAAGATGCTCATCTTTGACTATCTAATCTGACTTCGGTGTATTAACAGGACGAAAAACTCATTTTAAAGGAATTATTCAGCGGAGCGATATATTGGAGATTTGGAAACGAAGATTAGTTCCCGACTACACTCTATTTGGCAGGGATCAAGATTTAAACGCCGCGCGAGAGATTTAATACAAGAAACAATAAGAGATAAGATATACTACTGTGGAACTACGTCACGCAGTGACGCAAGCCCTTGATGAAATTTGCCCGACACCGGTTAACATTGAAAGACTCTTACGGACCAGTAAATTAAATGCATTTAAGCTGATAAAAAACGGCGGAAAGAAATTTATTTTCGAATCAGAATATACTGAATATAAGTCTTAGACAATTCTGGACTATTTATTGATCTAACTGTTTTCCAGTAAAAACCTGTACAATCTGAGCAACGCAAGAGCTATAGTACTTGAAAAATGTCAGCAATGAGTCAAACATTCTATCATTGTTCTGTTCCATACGCACGAGTCTTCATCATGGGTCTGTAAGGAAGCAAGGCGATGCTGCTTGGATCCTGACGAGGCGAGACGATGTTGGCTATCCCGGATGACCAGTGAGCGATGATGAGAAGCCACGATGTACCCAACCACTGGTGGAGGAACCAGATGACCAGCTCATAGTCTCAGATGACCGGAGAGGAGGAAACGCCGAGACCATCTTGAGCAAAGTTAAGTCCAATGTCCAAGTCGTTTTCGTAAGTAAGAAGATATTGTTCTCTTTATTTTGCTTAGTAATATTTATTGGTGCGAACACAGTGCGTAAACAAACATCTAGCTAAATTGATTGGAAGTAGGTATTCATCTGTACGAAACGTCAATTCCATTTGTAGGCGTGGTCACCAAGTGATGTTCGTTCGTAATGTTTTCCAGAGACATGCGTGAAGAGATCGCTAAAATTATTATTATTATTATTACCAGTGATGTGTAAGAATGAAGTAGGCATTTATATCTGCGTGTCATAAACTTGAGCAACGTCAAATTGTACGAGATCATGCATAGGATTGGTGTTATGAAGGAATGGCAGTAGACTATTCCAAGTTACGTTAAATTTTGTACTATGACTGTAGTAAATAAAGTAGGCATTTTAGTAATGTCGCGGCACGTTCATGTGCAAGCCAAGGTAATGAATTACGTGATAAAGTGATAGTGTGGTTATATGAAATAAGAATAATAATTATCGCGTCATGAATATGATATAGAGTTGTTGATGATGTATAATGGTTGTAGTTATTGTTTCTTCGAGAGAGAGTCATAGTTGCATGAAATAAGGTCTCGTGATTTCAAATGTTATAATGGAGAAGATCACTGATTTCTCGCCAATTCCACGCAATGATTTTAAGCCTACGCATTTTATCTAGCTCAGGACATGATCTCAGGACGTCGAGCGCAATGTTTCTTTATCCATATTAAGTTACTTGGAGAAGCAAATGTTTACTCTGGATAGTTTGGAGCCTTCACTGATTCGCTTAGGAAGATCTCGAGAACTCACTGAATAATTACACTTCTGTATGAATTTCAATCTATAGGCCGATCGCTGGTGACCTAGGGTTTCGAAGGAGAATCAATTTCTTTTAGCTGGAGATATTGTCATCCGACTAAGTAGATTTTCCATTGGTAGCATGTGTTGTTATAACCTTGTAGAACCAGAGTGATGACGTTTCTTGCCATTTCGTACGCACGTAGTTTATGTCAATAAGATAAGGTCATATTACCTTACATTCATGAATTGAATCTTGCGAAGATGTTACTTATTGGATGATTACGACTTACAATGGACGTAGCTTAGCTCATGATGTGTAACACAAGGAAATATGAGTGTCTAAAAAAAAAAAAACTAAATAGGCAGAGAACAATAGTTAAGACGTAAAACGTATATGTGTGTACTTGTCAGAACAACGCAAGAAGAGTTTAGAATATCCTCATTGATAGTCTTAAAGCTACGGACAGTCAATCAGTCAGTTGAATTTTAAGTACTGTGATAGTTTTTTTTAGAATAAATATCGAGTGTTAGTTAACATAATCTGATGCGATGTCCAAGGACGGTTGACTTAAACAAATAGAACTCCATTTCTTGACTGAATAATGGCTCAGAAATCCCACATGTGTTTCTTTATTTCTCAAAATAATACAACTAGAAGGACTATAAATAATAGTTGATAGGAGTTTTCTTTTCTTTTCTGTGGATGCATCCTATATTTTAAATGTAAATAATTTTCATGTTTTATTTTCTTGCCAAGAAGGCACTTGTAAATACTAGTAGCTGTATCCAATTTAATTTATTTAATCATCACCCGACTCGCTAGGTGAATTGAAAGAGAAGGATAGGGCATTCTATTTTAAGAATCTTCCCACATGTGTCATGTCGTTTACAATATTAATTGATGATTTCGGAGATGAATGAGTACTAAGAAAGGAAGCTATTTAAGCCGAGAAAACATTCAATCACTTAGGGTGAAGTGAAAAGACGTGATTTTTCCAATGTTATCGACGGATATGGATTACTAGGTCGACGATGAGTCAGTCAATACTAAGGCTACTTCATTAGTTAAATTTTGAACTAATTGCTTGAATATTTGATTTAATATTTAAATAAATTTTGAATGGTGAACCTAAAAACTCTTTCTCTGTGTTCTTAGCATAAGGTTTAGTTGTAAGATTGTAGTAGTAACGAGCGACGACGATTTTCTTAAGAATTAATGAGAATGGTACCTAGCTAAATACGAGTAAGAGACGTCTTTCTGCGTTAGTTAGGGAATTCCGTTGTTTGACCTGGTCGTTTTTCCGTTGCGGAACTCACACCCGTAGAACTCAGTCACCCGATTTATTGAAGTTAGAGCTAGTCTGGATCTCTTGTGTCCTTGCCTGGACGCGGGAACGGCGCAATATATATAATAATAATGCATTATTCATAAAAAATATCTCCGAGATTCAAAATATCAGAGTATGGAAGGTAGTTTTCGACTCGGACCACCACCAATCACAAATTAATGTAAGATTCCAACCCAATCGATCCAAACCTAAACACTATAGATCTGAAAGTGTTGACCCAGAATGCCTTAAACAGAATACCAGCACCTTCTTACAGGACTTACGAGAGCAGGATCCCAAGGGTTGGCCAGACCTACGTAAAACGCTTCAAACATCAGCCCTGAAGTTAGGACAACCTCCGAGGAAACGAAAACATAGATGGTGGAACACGACCTGTGATAAAGCCATCGATGATCGGATGAAAGCGTGAAATCAGTGGAATGGACATCAAACATCTGAAAAATCGGAGGCCTTCCTAAAGGTGCAGAAAATCACCTCAAAAATAATACGCAGCGAGAAACGGGCGTACAGACGCGCAGAAATTGAGCAAGAACAACACTAGGAATTTCTAATAATGTTATTTGCTTTACGTCCCACTAACTACTTTTTGAGGTCTTCGGAGACGCCGAGGTGCCGGAATTTAGTCCCGCAGGAGTTCTTTTACGTGCCAGTAAATATACCGACACGGGGCTGTCGTATTTGAGCACCTTCAAATACCACCGTACTGAGCCAGGATCGAACCTGCCAAGTTGGGGTTAGAAGGCTAGCGCCTTAACCGTCTGAGCCACTCAGCCCGGCTAAAGGAATTTCTACAAGACCTTCCGTGAGAATGTATCTAGTTATCAACCACCACCTTTATGTTTCCATCGAGCAGATGGAACATCAGGAACGAACACCAAAGAGAACTGCACAGTTCTAGCTGACTACTTCCGAGACTTCTTCAACTGTGATCCTCCAAAAGAAAGACTGAATTTCGAAAAGCCCATGCCGAACCCTGTTTCACAACCTCCTTCACCTTCACAAATTTCCTGGCCTGAGAGACGGCGTAACCTTTTAAGAGGCCCGCCTCCCCCTTCAGGGGAGGAATGAAAACGTTTAGAAGTAGTAGTAATAAACAAACCACAGGGCAACCAAAGGAAATGTAAACAGACAACCAATCCTTAACGGGCAACAAAACGGGACCGAATAAAACGCCGCGAAAAATACAAATATCAGCTTTCCCAGTACCTCTTTTACAATCAGCGCAGAAAGGCTATTAGATCTGTTTTTAAATTCCAATGTTGAAAACCGTAAAATTCCTTTGGATGAAATATTCCATTATTTCTCTGAAATTATCGGACAACCTAATGACATGATTCGATCCGAATACCCATTTCATACAAGTGATATTGATAGGGAACAAATTGACATTTTATTTAATGACACTATAAGCCCAGATGAAATCAGCTTTGCTGTTAATCATACAGCCGTAGACACATCACCCGTTCCAGACCACGTCCTCGTCAGATTTATCAAAGACAGTATTGCAGTCGACATAATAGCTCACATTGCCACACGTATGTTGAAAACTGGGGTTGTACCTTCTATCTTCAAAAAGGCTAGGACTGTTCTAATCCATAAAGGTGGAGATACACTCAATATCACAATCTGTTCAGTAACAAGAATAATAATTGAGCGGGTCCTTGACAGGCGTATTCGTGAACATGTTTTCTTAAATCAATGAATCACTACTGATCTGCATTTAGGGCAGTCGCCCAGGTGGCAGATTTATTTCACTAAGTGAAAAGTTTGTTAAGTTTGTGATTTAAAAAGAAAGATTACCTTTATTTTAAAGTTTTAATTTAACTTTTGATATCGTAGGTAGACCCATTCGCCGGCCCCGTGATGTAGGGGTGGCGTGCCTGCCTCTTACACGGAGGCCCCGGGTTCGATTCCCGGCCAGGCCGGGGATGTTTCCCTGGACCTTAGGGCTGGTTCGAGGTCCACTCAGCCTACGTGATTAGAATTGAGGAGCTGTCTGATGGTGAGATAGCGGCCCCGGGCTAGAAAGCCAAGAATAACGGCCGAGAGGATCCGTCGTGCTGACCACATGACACCTCGTAATCTGCAGGCCTTCGGGCTGAGCAGCGGTCGCTTGGTAGGTCAAGGCTCTTCAAGGGCTGTAGTGCCATGGGGTTTGGTTTGTTTGGTTAGGTAGACCCATTCAGGCCACACCTTCTTTCACCTCTCTCTCTGAATCACGGAAACTCCGTAACAGAAATGTTCAATTTTACAGCGGTCGTACCTATCGTTCACTGGTAAATTAGCTTCTTCGAGAGATCAGTGGTGGTGTCCGACCCATGATCACGGGTTTGATTCCAACTAACAAAAGAGAACACTAAACCTGAAAGATTGCATTTCACTTGAGCAGATCTACCTGTAAAAAGTAAACTATATTACTCTCGTAACAGCAGCCCTGCAGTATCTTCTACAAGGATGTAGAAGTAAACGGGAGTGTTATGTATATAATTAATTCAGGAGTATGAGGTGAGGAAGTATATACGATAAATAACGCACCCCCAATCAACGAGAATACTCGACTCTCTTCTCCGTGAAGCCAAAAACAAACAAGCCAATCTGACTACTCTTCATATACAGCAGATAATTGTCATTCTTTTCCCGCAGAGGGTTTGTTACTAGCTTTGAGCATATTATCTGCAGCGTACTGCACCACGAAAAGTTGTTGGGCTCTTGAGCATGGGAAAGGTCTCAGGTAGTGTGCGGTACTTAGAAGCCGGTACAGAGAAGGGACGTCGCAGGGCGAAAGAATAGATGTTACTTTCCTGAAGAATTTATTCAAAATCTTGATGAAAAATAACCCATTTCATATCTTGCATTTAAGCTCTTGAAATCATCTTGAAAATATATTCTTTCATTGATATGATCAACTCTAAATTGGAATTCAGAAACTCTCGGATGCAAATAAAGACGAACATAAATTTATCCTTCATAGATTTCATACGTTGAATGTGTTTTAATGAATCTATAAAATGTTCAAAATCAACACTTGTTCTCTCAATAATCACACTTATAAGAAACCTACAGTCCGTCTACATTGATACCTAAAGTCTCTTTAAAATATTGAATTGAAATTCATAAATTGAAGGTGGTTCAAAATAAACACTTGTTTCATGAATCACTTACAAGAAACCCTACAGTCTTCCTAAATTCATTAACAAATTGAATATGGTTTCAGAAGTTCAAATGTAAACACTGGTTTCATAAATCACTCATATGAAATCCTATAGTATTTCTAAATTCATTATGATTTCAGAAAATAAACACTGGTATTATGAAACCCTGTATATTCTTTCTAAATTCATTATTAAATTGAATGTGATTTCATAAACACTTGTTTTAATAAATAGACACCTGCAGTCTGTTTAATTGAGTCTTACCGTTTGTTTAAATTATTGAACTGAAATTCACACGAAATTAAACTTTCATTAATTTGGTACTTGTAATTGATTAACGTAGCACTCAAAAGGTTATGATTGAAAAAGTTCCTCTTCAATGAGTCAATGATTGTCTAGTGCAATAGTTTAAAATTATTCACTTGCTTTACCAGAGTAAAAATGCTAAGTGCACTCATATCACATGAATTCTGCAGACTGGAACTGGTGAACGCGCCTCCTCAGGTGGGCGACTAGAACTCCAAGGATGTTTTCCGCACGAGGTCGAACCAAGCACCACCAACGTTGTACCACGTTCCATATCCCTCGATGTACCACGAATTATATCCCTCGATGTACCGCGGATCACCTACAACGTCGTAATATGTCGCATATTGAATTATTTGTTCGACTGAATATAAGGCTTTAGCACTTGATCAAGATTTCCGGTGTCGTACGATATAGCTGACACACGAGAAAGTTCAGTTGACACTGTAGTATGAGTATGAAAACAAAGCACTGTCTATTAACTGAATATTTGCAAGTCAGAAATAAATATTATTGCACTTAGAATTACGTTAAGTTAATTAATGTGCACTCTGTAACACAGTTCTTTGCCTCACTTCAACGTAATACTCAAAAATAGTAATGGCTTTTAGCGCAGTCTGAAATGTTAGGAACACATGGCACAGTCCGAAATATTTACAGTAAAATATTTCCACTTCCTAAATCACGAGTATTTTTTAAAGGCGCAGTTCATATAATGCGAGATATTTACACTGAACACAGTTCATAACGTTTAGAACTCGTTGTATAAAGTTTGAACTGAAATGTAAAGTTCACAGTTCATGGAAATATCAATTATAAATCCAGTCCATACACGACGAGTTTAACAGTCTCTAGAAATCACAAACACAAGTCCTAAGCAAGTTTTCACTGTTAATTAGCTTTAATAAAGTCCGTACTTCCTATAAACGACATAAAATGTCCTTAAGGTTCATTCAATTGCCTAATAGCACTGTTCAAACACTCGTTAAATCTGTCAAAATGGTCCACATTCGACTCTAATCATTATTGAGTTTCTGACTGTCACATCACTCAAAGTTATACAAAGTCACAGTTCAGTATGAGAACACATGTAGGAATTTCATTAAGTCTGGAAATGCATCGACAATAACAAAGTCCAGATCGTCACACACAGTCTTTTCAATGTCCGTATTACTGTATCTAAGAATAACAAAGTCGAATTAAATGCACGTTGAAAATTCTACAAGTCTACAACACGGCTGAAATTTATAGGTCTCGTATTGTACAGAGATCAACTTAAATGCACCTCGAAAAACGTAGAAGTCCACAACATGGCTGAAATGTATAAGTCTCGTCTTAAACAGGGACCGGCTTAAACACACCTTGAACATTTTACAAGTCCACAACGCGGCAGAAATTTATAAGTCTCGTGTTGTTGTACGCCAAATTTTTCTAAGTCTTTCCGTACGGCACGACTTTCATTACTCCGACCGAACTCTTCGCGTAGCACGACACGACGATATCACCATCTTACATGGTCGAGTTAGTTGCATATTTCAACTGGTTATACCCTTTTTCGGGGGGGAAAGGCGATGCCCGCGTAACCATCGACTCAATCTACATGGCCTCCGACATGCTATTAATTTCTAAGAAGAAAAAGATAGCAGGGAAGAGTGGGAAGTGATACAAGGAGTATCTGCCGGTTTCCGAGGTAACTGGCTACCACGGCAAGCCTGTTTGTACGTTAGACACATTACCAGGCAAGGTTTGTGTTGGTAATATGGTGTCAAGGTGTGGTATTGAAGGGTCAGGGGAAAACCACATAGGCAGAAAAAAGAGAGAGCCTACATGTAAAACCTGACATCTTGTGATAGCACACGCAAGGATGTGGGCTGGAGGTTGTGTTAGTTGAGAATAGGTATCATGCACCAGCCATGTACCGTACACTCGCCATTCCAGTCGTTAGAGGATCGGTCTGTCTGGGCACTGCTGTGACTAGCGCGGGCCTTGCCGGCTGCGGAGCCATGCGTCAAGTGCCACTAGGGCCCGCCGCACAGCGCCGCCTCCTTGGGGTCCCTCGTACCCAGTCTCCAGTTCCGGAGAATGAGGCCAAGCCCGCCTAGGCGGGGGCCTCCTGGATGGGGTTGGGTCACAAAACATCCTTCCTCTCTGCCCGTGCCATGGCCCGGTACACAGGGCAACTGCGGTGGGACGCCGGGTGCCTCCCCACGCGCAGTTGGCGCATACAGGCGCCTCTTTACGTGATGCGCAGGCCGTGTAGTGGTGATCACCCCCACAACGGTTGCACCGTACTAAGAGCCCACACCTCTCCTGCCGGTGGCCCCACCTCAGACAGCGGAAACACTGCAAGAGCTGTTGAGGGAGATGTTTCAATCTCACCTGACTGCCGCTACCCGCTGAGGTCCTCTCCTGATTTGCTCCTCGGTAGGCTGCTGTCCTGCGTTGCGGTTGGACGGCCCTCTTCTGGTGGGCCGGCGTCGTCTTCTTCTTCCTCGTTCGGGGGTGTCGTCTTCTTCCCGGGGGTGGGGGTCTCTTCTCGGCAGGGGAAGAGGGTTCTTCCTAGTGCCCCCGCCGAAGTGGTGATTCAGGGGTTGCTGGTGAACCCGCTGTGGAGACGGCGTATTCCTCCTCCTGGCTGGCTGCGATGGCTCCGGTCGGTGCTGATACCCGACTGCGTTCCCTGTCGTGTGCATCTCAACCGACATGCTGGGAGGCCGGGCCTGGGTAGCAGCCTCCGAACGCATGGGCGCTTCCTTCTCCGCTGCTGAGCTGCCGTCCGCCTTCCTGGATAGCGCCCGGGTGATAGGCCCTTCCTGGTAGATCTAGGTCTGCGTCCAATTCGACCATAACACCGGTGGCGGGCTCGGGACCTCGGTCTGCGTCCACCTGGCGGAGCCGAGCCGCTCGGCCTGGGTCGCACAGTCACGGCTCCACGGGGCGGTGCGCACCACCTGGGTGGTGGCATCGTTGGTCTCCGGCTGGGTGGCTTGGGCTAGGTCGGTATTAACCGTCCTATGCCTTAGCCTCCTCGGCGTCTGGGAGATGGTCTCCCTGGTCTCCGTCTCGGTCCTCCTCTTGAGGGCGCCGGCGTTTGTCCCTGGCACGCCGTCCCTCCCTGATAGGCGGATGATCTGGAACAGAGTAGAGAGCTCCTCCTCTGCATCGCGCATCCGCTCCTGGCCGTGATGCCTGATGATGAGGCCTCCTGGTAGGAAGCCCTCGACGGACATGGTCGTCGAGATGATCCTGCCTCCGTGGCGAGGGCGCCGCATTCTATCCAGGACTAGGCTCCGTTCAGAAGATACAGGGCGCCCCGGCCTGTAGTACGAAGCAGCGCCTCGCACTCCGGGCCCGTGTAGCCCTCGGAGAAGAAGAAGCCGTTAGGGGTGTCGCACCCGTCCTTGTACGGCTCCGTCTCCACCTCGATCTCCGGTGCCTCCTGCTCGAGATCCGTCTAGGGTGCCGGGGTCTCCGGCTTTGTGTTGCTCTCCTGCTCCAGTGGCACTCGGCTAAAGAGGCTCCGGACCATGAGCCCGAACTCCCTCGCAAATTCTTCGCCCGTCTTCTGCTCCATCTGGTTGTCCTCGTCGTTGTCCGCCGCAATCGGCCTGAAATAAATATCCTGAAAGAGAAAGCGAGCACTGAAAAATGCTACAGCTCAGACAAAGCTCTTTCGAAAGTGTACCAACAAGTATAGTTGCCTGCCTGGTACTGGGAAAGAACAGATAGCCTGGCGAAGAGAGAGCGAGTGAGATGAGCACGTTCTTCCACTACGGCAGTCAAGCTCGTCCTCGTTGTTTATACTCGGCGAGACCATGACCTTTTATACCTGCAGCTGGCTGGCTAGCTGCTCGAAGCGAAGAAAATATGGCTTCGTTTCCACCTCGATATCTCTGAAACTATTGGATGGATTTATTTCAAATTTTGGCTGCATTGCTTATTAAGTACGGGCATCACGCTGGCATACTCATATTTTTGTAGCGTACGTCGTTTAGAAGATATTAACAAGTCTCCAGATCATTCCAGACGTGTGGGTCTGCAGCACGTGGCGATTACGTCACCCAGCCGGTTCCTTGCCCTGTGACGTCGCGCTGTCTCTCTCACTCCTATAGCGAGCAGCTGAGTCGAAAATATTCGTTCGGCACGCTGTTTCCAAATGTTAGAGCTTAGCAATTCTTTAAGAAATTATGGATTACAAATATGATGTGCCAGGCCATAGGCATTCCTGGTACAGTAAGTGGATCGGGAAGAGTTAAGTTACCAGATCCTCGAATAAATTTATAACAATGGGGAGAAATTGAATCAGCTAATGAAGAAAATATCATTAATTCCCAGGAATAATTCTTTACCGTCTTCTTAGGTAGCAATAATAACTGTTCTTTTAAGAAATTCAACATATGCTTCTTCTCAGGAAACTTATTTTTGTAAGTGTTGCAATAAACCATCAAGAACAGGCAAATTTTCTTCTATATCCTGGTTGCTAGACATTGTAGAAGATACGATACAAAGAATGTGCATTCTATGTTAATGTTTCAGTTTCTGTAAGATTCTTAACATGCTTGGGCAATGACACCCCTTTACCGCGTATTACTTCTACATTATTGACAAATAATAAAGCATGTAAATCTTGTGTAATTTTAACACAACAAGAAATATGAGGGTTAGGTTCCTCTTTCATTAAAATGAAATATAAACCTGATTCTTTCTTGAGCAAGTCCCATTCAGTTTTAATGTAATGTCATTCACTTTCAGCTTTAATTCCTCAAAGTCTTTAAATGTTATTGCCTCAGCGTGTTCACTATATGTACGTAAACTGTCAGTAGTAGCATTTTCTAAACACTGGTTTTTCACTCTACGCCGCCAGTTCTCTGGATCTTCGCGGGAGGCCGTTATGGTTCCAGAAAGATATTGAGGGCAGTTTGGAAACTGTGATGGAACTGCATCTAAAATGTTCAAAATTAGTTGTTACACAGCTGTACTGAAACTGGCATTCTATTAAGAAATAAAGAATGGGCCTAAAACACCACTGCGCTCTATCTGGGAATGATGAACTAACCTTTCACCAATCTGGGGTTTGACAAAGGAGCAGTGAGTAACCTGCTATTCTTTTCATCGAACATGCTCGTGGATCTTTCAGTCTCATCATCTTTAAAATGAAGTTCACATACCTAAAAGACAATGACACTGAAACGTGAATGCATATGTTCGTAAACAATTTTGTTCGTAATTTCTTAATGTGGCTTCCGTGTCAAAAGTATTTAGTAAACCAAAACTATACATACCCTAGAGTGTTTCGTAGGAATAAAATCCTCCCGATGAATAGCTCTTATCCATTTTAACCTCAGTTCTTCATTAGCAGCGAAACGAAACACACTCACTTTTGGTCCGTTTAAATAATTGCCTTTACAATTTGACACACTGCACTTTTGAGGCATTATGCCTTTTACTATGATAGATAGGCCAGTAGTAGCGCAAAGAGAGTTCAGCAGTGGGCCAATTAGAGCCCGCGGTGCGGCTCACGTGGCTGCTGACTCAGCAGCGCGGGAAATTTGAATTCTACGGGAGGTCATAGACCCCTAGTAGTGTACCTGGGCCGATTCCAACTCCGCTGTCATTAACCCGAAGTCATTGACCCCTAGTATAGTAGTAGAGCAATGACGATTTGCGGATTTTGCATGAGAGAGCGAGCCTAACCTCACAGTCGCCATATTAAGGGGCGTAACGTCACTTTAACGGCTAGTTGCCCTTCCCGACGCCTAAGAGAGGGAGCCAAACCTCACATCCGCCATCTTAAAGGGGCTGTCCTTGGTTTTACTACAAGATGCTCTTCCCGACGCTAATTGCACAAGATGGCTGCTATACATAGGCTCTTATGAGACGGCGCCTAAGGGCGCTTGCGCAAGAAGGCTGCTATACATAGGCTCTTATGAAGAAAGATGCCGGCCATGGGCGATTGTACAAGATGGCGGATATAAATGGGCTCTTACGGAAAAAGATGACGGCCAAGGGCGCTTGCGCAAGATGGCGACTATATACAGGCTCTAATGGAGAAAGCTAACTTAGAGGCTACTGTGCAAGATGGCGGCTGTATACAGGCTCTTATGGAGAAAGCTGGCTGAGGGCCTACTACACAAGATAGCGGCTATACACAGGCTTATATGTAGAAAGCTAGCTTAGAGGCTACTGCGCAAGATGGCGGCTACACATAGGCTGTTATGGCCTATGGTTTCCTCCTCATCTTTCTCCTCCTCTGTCTAGGCATAGCTTTATGTCTCTATCGAACAAGTTTAAACACCCATTACTATAACGACGCGATCTTATGCTTAAGGCTAGAGTGAGCACGTGCAATTATTCTGTTTTTAATCTGCAGCGATGACGTCATCATAGTTATGCTTTTTTAGACTTGTTCGTTATCTAGGTCACTTACTCAAGCCTTTATAGATAGAATGAGTAGGTGTAAGGAGGCAATGGACTCCAATAAGTACAACATTTTTGATGCAACAAAATATTTATTTATAAAATTAAAACAATGTACTACAACAGTCTTCGTTTTGCTGCTGACAAGGTTGCTACGTTCCTTAACAGCGTTTTGCGAAGAGGTAGCATGCTTCGGAAATTGAAATGCCTCCTGCAACATTCAAATTAAAAGAACGTTTAGTGTTTATGAAATATGTTATAAAGCTATGTTATGCTTTACAAAGAAGATAATACAGTTCTTACCTTGTGTTATTTATGTGGTTTGTTCCTTTTCTAAATCATTGTCATCATGTACTGAAATGAATGGAAAAAGTTCATGCATACACTGTGTACAGTGTTCAATCCTCCGATTTGGTCCATCCCAATCATCATCACCATTTTTACCTCGATGCTTTTAATGACGTTGACAGTTCTGCATAAAGCTACATCGATTGACATCTTACTGTGTAGTAGAAGGATGTCCCAAAAATCATGTACGTAAGGGGCAGCGTACGAAGATAGAAATCCTGGCGGTAAATATTGAATGAAATATTTTGGCATCGCATGTAATGTTCTATGTTTATAGAACATCTTAATAGCCTCACTTACTCGTGTGAGATAAACAAGATGTTGCGTATGACAGTTTTGTTTGTTATTAACCGTGTACTCTTTCTGTTCCATAGCGTACGATGTCGAAGCACACACTACTGTCGATGATAAAGGGCTATCCTTATTTATAGTCTTGTATTAATATTCGTTAGCGGATGGTAAGCAACATCACTCATATGAATAATAAGACAATAGGCTGCTGTGTTAGCAGGAATGTTTTCAGATGTTTCAAATTCTAAACGAATATCGACAGGAGATTCTTTTATAGATTCTTCATGATAAGAGCAGTCTATAACTACAATCGGTGCTTTATTTTTAAATTCATGAGGCGAAAATAGCGGACGTACTTCTTTTTGATAATACGATGATTGGAATTTACAAAACATGTCATAGAGCATCCCAAATTTATTTTTCTCAAAATTAATGTCTGTTTTCGTAGGAATGCGTAATTCCGTTGAGATATAGTCTAACATTTCTTAATTTACAGTGATCAAACTGTGAGCTATCTTTTCATGTTTGAATTTACGATGCGTTTGAAATCCAAAAATAATATACAAGGGCTTCTTAATAAAACGTGACGTTTTAACAGCCCATCTCTGGTTGTTTGTAGGTGGCAACGCAGGATATTCATGCAGCTCCCAACTTCGAAAACGTATAGGTAATAGTGTATCATTTTCTACAATCTTGAGCAATCGAAGTTTTTCACGATCAGATGATGTTGCATGTGGAATCCTCCACAATATACGATGAAGTGTAATTTTCGAGTCTACTTGTGTTTCTGCTGCTTTAAGAGAATTGTAAGCACTTCGATCAGGGATCAGAATAAGCTCTTGTTTTGCGTTGATTATAATACGTGTAAAGTTTGCTGCGAAGCCAAAAATATGTTTCAATGATAATATACCTGTAAAAGTTCCGTCCTCATTAATCATCCAGTTGTTATTAGCTTCTGGACACCATCCTGCCATCCGCAAAAGATTACAGCAGACAGCCGGATGGCGTCAAATCGAAATATCTGCACACGGTAGCTGAGGCCATACGATTATTATTATTATTATTATTATTATTATTATTATTATTATTATTATTCGTTCTATCTATTTCAACATTACTTACTTCATATCGTGCTTCAGAAAAAAGAAAAGCTAGAGCATGGTTGTTTAGTTGCGATGTGCTTGGTCCACTTCCATCTGTCGTATCTAGTCGTCCTTCAATATAGAGGTAGCTTTCGTGTGGTACGTTGTATACATCTTGGTGATCAATAATAAAGTGAATTTCATCATTTTTATTTAATCCAAACGTAAAAGGTTGATAAAATGAAGCTCACTTCGTACTACACCTTCACGAGTTTCTACTGTATTCATAATGTCTAGCATTTCTTCCATTTTGTTGTTGTAGCGCATAACCTAAATATTGGAGTATCTACTTATGGTTATCTGTTAACTCGATGAATCTTCGCAAACATGTAGTGTGTCTTCGGAATGTACACCGTGTTTTATAGATGTTTCTTCATACCTACTGGTTTGAGATGAAGTTTGTAAGCTACGCACGTGTGCCGATCTAAATTAATAAGCTGATTATGTTTATTTACAAGCCTAAGAGTGATGTTACTAATATGTTTTACAGACACAGGATGATGAAGAACTACTGCCGATTTCTCACGAATAGTATATCCACGCTCCTCTCTAACAATAAAGTCGTGCAGGACGTGCGAAGGTTGTAGATTACTATTCAAGTCTGTAATAATATTACAAGTAATGTTCACATGATGATTATCGAAGAGTGTTATAGGTTGATCAGACTCGTAACGCACGTTTGGTAGGAGCTCCCTTGGTGAAAATCCAAGCAATGCACCAATCGAATCAGGTTGTGATTTGAAGTCAATCTTAAATAATAATTCAATAACACATTTATGTCTAATGTTGCTTACAGTTACTGAGAACTTGTAATTATGATTACTAAAACTCTCTTCTCCAAACTAATCAATTAACGTACTTTCAATATAGTCGCGAATATCGTCTGCTGAATAACTGCCTGAGGGTATCGTTAGCACATACTCATCGTAATAGAACTTGTTTACACCATCACGCACATTATAGTTTTTATTGTAGCTTTCAAACAATACTAGTCCAAGACTATGTAGATGATATCCAAGTTAGATCGGTGGATTAAAATAGACGGTTGTTTCAGGTCCTTCTCCACGTTCAGAAAACGTTCTTTTCCTGTTAGTCATCACGCGCACACTAATAATCTTTCTCTACTGTCAGGGTTTGATATAAGAACATAAGACATAATCGTCCGCACATGCGTGTATTGATTTTTATTGTAATCAATGTCACCACTGCTTCCGAAATAACGTCTGAGTTCAAATGGAGAAGGTAAGTCTACATAGCTATCGAAATACCATACTTTAGATTTACGTTTTACATAGGCAACGTAATGAATTCCAGGTCCGCGACTGTTGTCTAAGTTAATTACGGCACTTTCACGTTCACGTGGGCACGCTGGTAGTTGATCGCGCATATACACACCTCGAAAATAATGAAGTCCTAGTTGTTTAGCAAACGTAAAAACTTCGTGCGTCAGTGCTCGATGTGGCAGTGCATTCAGCAGACGTTTCTGGAGATATGCAGAGCCAAGCCCTTTTTGGTATGGAGCTACCTTCATGTGTACACCTTTGCCTCGTAATGCAATTGCCTCCGTCGTCTTGTTATGACGTTCACATTATTTCAACTGTTGTTTCGCTTCTTTTACATCCGTAACAGCTCTTGCTACAGCACTAGCACTACCCAGCAATGACCTTAAAGCCGCTAGCCCAGCAAACAGCGCAGGAAGAAATCCTCCCCGTTTTGGTACAGGAATTATCATGCACGTTTACCGAATATTGTTTTGCACTTTGGAGAAATTCTCGCTCTTACTGCGCGTAATGCCTTAGTAATAGCTACATGCGGACTGTATTCCCCTCGAATAACTTTTTCTGCAGCCTTTATAATATCTTTCCATCCAACAGTTTTTGCTTTTTTCTTCTTCATATCGTTTGAATATCGTTGTTTCACCATTTGTACACGACTTTGCTCGTCAAGAGCAAATTATAAACTTACCGTTACCTCTTGTTTCGTTTAATAAATATATTACTATTGCCTACTTTATGATGATTATAAAGCAGCAATACACAATATCTGTTAGTGACATTGTGCCACTTCTCTTACCTAGTTATAGTACTACTGCAAAAAACGTCATGGAACGTTGTTTCCTTCTACTGTTCGGTGTATTATATCAGGCCCATCGGGATGCGGGGAATCAAATGTTTTACTCACACTACTTCTTTAAATGGTATACGCTTCGAGAATATTTACTTTCGCAAAGTCACTATATCAACCGCTATATACTAATCTTCAAACTGTAATGCACGATCTAGTTAAAGATGAAATAAAATATTTTGAATTTAATTCATATGAACAAGTACCATCACCGGACCATGTGCTTCCTAATTCTCTTATGATCTTACGATGTCGCAACAGAACAGCTAAACGTCATTTGTGGATACTTTAGTATGGAACCACATAAATATGTTGATTGCATCTGTTTATGCCAAACCTATTCTTGTGTGCCTAAGCAGTTGATACGCGACAACACACATGTTATTGTGCTTTTTCGGCAAGGTGAGCGCAACATGCGACATGTGTATAGCGATCATGTTAACGCTGTTATGACATTCAATGTCTTTAAACGTATGTGTGCTACATGTTGGTCATCATATCGGTACAGCTTTTTAGTTATTGATATAGAAAGTGATGTTCAGCATGGACGATATCGCCTGGGATTCGATCATTTTGTGTGCATTAACACATAATTACAGTGACTACTTGATCAAAAAACATCATCACGTTAACATCTAGCAAGGAGATTTAAAAACATATAATCCATGCTCGAAACAATATTCGGCGGAAATTTAAAGAGCTTAAACGTATTCAAGCAGACGCGGATTTATTTTAAAACCACCACTAGGTACACCATTAAAAGAAATTTTTAATTCTACTTCATTGCCGCAGTCTATTTCAAGTTTTGCTTCTACGCAAACATTATATAATAAAGAGTAGCATGAAGAAGAAGAGAAGCATAAACAAGAAAAGCATAAGGAAAAAGAGAAGCAGGAAGAGGAAGAGAAAAGCAAGATGTAGATCAAGAAGTGGGTAAAGAAGAAGATCTTAACGATAATTCACCATCTAAGCATGTTGAGTTTTTAATTACAGATGTTATTGTTGAAACACCTACTACATCGACACAAGATCTACCATCTTTGTCTGAGGTTATGATCACGCCAGAGTATCGTAATCAGTTTATAACTTTCATTAAAGATACCTATGGATCTCTCTTTTCATCTTATATAGAAAAACTCTTTACAGGACAAACTGACACTACCTACGGTATTCGCTACGAAGACAACTGTTTCTGGATAGGAAATTCAAATATTAAGATTAATAGCAACAAAGTTATTGTAAAAGGTGTTACCTATAAACCTACGAAAGGACTCTTAGAATGTCCTTTCTCACGAATACCTGACAAGGATATAATTTTACAAGATGGTCTTAAAAATATAAAGCAATATTTGTGCTACTGACGCAACACGACGTAATTACAAGAGAACAGAAGCTGTAAATGCAAATAAGAGTTACAAGTATCGTGAGTTTATTTCTAAGCTGTTTCCGACTGCACGTTGTCTTAATGTTATCTACAAACCTTTGTTGCCGTATGTAGACGTAACATACTGGCATGACCAAAACTTACTCGTTGAACGATTACAACTTCTAAGAGCATCGCAAGATGCTGGTCACACAGGTCACGAATCAGAAATTCTAGACATAGAGAGAGAATTACAACATGCCGGTATTATTCTGTAATGACTCGCCAAGATAAGATCTCACCTGTAAAGGTAAACATTGCACATGAGTTACATAAACCAGCACGTCGCACCTACTGTCGCACACGCGTTATTACACGTGGAAAAGATGATCTCTGGCAAGCAGGCTTAGTAGAAATGATTCCATATGCCTCTAGCAATAAGTGGTATAAGTATCTACTTACTGTTATCGATGTGTACTCGAAGTTTGATTTTGCACAACCTGTGCGTTCTAAGACAGCAGCTCAAGTCAAAGGCGCGCTTAAACATATTGTTGAAGAATCGAAACGCAGCCCAAGGCTTCTTCAAACCGATCAAGGTTAAACGTTTTACAAGTATTTTTCTTCTTACCTCAAGTTACTTGGCATTCAACACTACTCTACGCTCAGCAGTCTCAAGGCAAGTGTTGTAGAACGCTATAATCGTCCACTCAAAGCAATGATGTGGCGAGAATTTACAACACAAAAATCATATCGTTGGATTGATCTGTTACCTAGACTTGTATCTACCTACAACGATACACCTCATCGCACTATCGGAACAAAGCTATGTCTTGTTACAAGGAATACACCTCGCCTAGATGCTACTCATCTTGTAACTAAAGCAGCTGATCCCCGCCACTATCGCTTTAAAGAAATTGATTTTGTTCGCATCAGCAAACACAAGTCTATCTTTGCAAAAGGATACACTCCCAACTGAAGCACTGAAATTTTACACATCAGAAGTGTTAAGCTTAATAATCCAGTTACGTATTTGCTTCGCGATCTCTGAGGACATCCTATTGAAGGAGGGTTCTATATCGAAGAACTGCAGAAAACACAATATCCTGAACGCTATTTAATTGAACGTGTTATTCGGCATCGTGGAAATAAATTGTATTAGAAACCATTATTCTCGTCATAAATTGTATGTTAAATGGCTTGGTTTTAATAACAACTTTAATTCATGGATTAGTAAATAGGATGCACTTTAAATCTTGTGTGTTTTTAATTCTCGATCCTCTACCTCTCCTTTCTTTTAAGTTAATACACAACAACATTATTACTACTAGATCATTTAGGACATGCTGTAGGATTAATATTAAACAACACCTGTAATATGTTTTACAATGCATATTTATTTTTGAATATACACATTTTTTCTTCAAGTAAATCTGTTTTATCCTGTCTTTATTTTACTGTTTTTGCCATTACCTAGTAACAGTTTTCCTTTTATTGCACTGGCAACGACAAGTGCAACTGAAGCACTAGGTGACGACACACGCAGCATAGCTTTACGAAGCAGATTTTTATCAGCTACACGTCTTAGTTTAGGATTGTTTTGTCGATAAGCAATGTCATGCTTTTTGCAGGCAGCATCTAACATATTAATACCAGGAACACCACGTGCTAAGCGAACGTCAAGTCGTGTTCTAGGGCCGCTGTACTGGTAATTAGGAAGATGAAGCCCGAAGGGAAGAAGATCAATCACTTTATTGATGAGCCTATGCACAGCATGCTTCCTCACCTTTCTCCCAGCACGTTTCTTCTTTTTCTGCGATAACTTGTTTGCTCTTTTCGCAGCCATAATAGGTGTTTATAAGCGATGACAACTCGTTAATTTTAGGTCCGTGATACAGTTTAATGAGTTTATATGTATGACACTGTCTCACAGAGTGTCTCCTACCTAAACTAACATGTTGATGATGTACACTACACGTTTGAAGCTCTGACAGAACAGGATCTTGAGTCCACTCACGAGGCACCTTATCCCAGATTTTCTTTACAGCATTCGCAGCTACATTAACTAAAATGCCTTTGGTAATGCATGTAACTCTTCTTCAGTAAAAGTGTTTATTTTCTTTTTGCTTGCATAAAACTTTACGATTGCCTTTTCAACGGCGTTACACTTAGTATCAGTCAGAAATAACATGATGTCTTTACTCTAAAAATGTTTCTTTCACACTAACGTTATTTTGACACTGTTGTTCACTTCCCAGCATGCACTGCAAGACAACCAATCAAAGAGCATGCACACATGTTCTAAAGACTGTTTACTTGTTTCTCAACTATGCTCCTTCAGAAGAGTTGTAAATAATGGATACCCTAATTCATGCATGTCGATAATTTCACACGATGATGGTAGATACTCAGGCAACAATTTTTTCTTTTCACAGCCCTTTAAAAAACAAGATCTACTCTTGAAAAATGTGCGTTCATCATTAAATATAGAAATCGATAAGGTATTCCTTTTTCTTCCCACTGCAAACCTAAATTTTTTCGATCCATTGAGTCTGCTTTTTATCTACATCTGTTTGCAAGCAGTAAGGTAAGGGTGGACTAAATACTAAACTGAGAAGTTTTGGTGCCCACAACACACTGCAATCCAACAGTCATCTCTTTAAACACAATTTTTTTGCAGTTTACTTTGAAGCCTTGTACATCAACTATTAATGTTCTCGTCATGTTTGAACAAAGCGCTCTACTCTCTATCACTGTATCTAGGAGACTAAAGAAAAATTCTTACTTATATTATCCATAATGCCTTCAGTCAGTAACCTTCATAACGAACAAGTCTAAACATGCATAACTTTGATGACGTCATCGCTGCAGGTTATAAACAGAATAATAGCACATGCTCACTCTAGCCTTAAGCATAAGATCGCATCGTTATAGCAATGCATGTTTAAACTTGTTCGATAGAGACATAAAGCTATGCCTTGACAGAGGAGGAGGAACATGAGGAGGAGGAGGCCATAACAGCCTACGTATAGCCGCCATCTTGTGCAGTAGCCTCTAAGCTAGCTTTCTCCATATAAGCTTTGCATAGCCGCCATCTTGTGTAGTAGACCCCCTCAGCCAGCTTTCTCCATAAGAGTCTGTGTATAGCCGCCATCTTGCGCAAGCGCCCTTGGCCGTCATCTTTTTCATAAGACACCATATATATCCGCTATCTTGTGCAATCGCCCATGGCCGGCATCTTTCTCCATGAGGGCCTATGTACAGTAGCCATCTTGCACAAGCGCCGCTAGGCCGTCTCATAAGATCATATGTATAGCCACCATCTTGCGCAAGCGTCCCTACGCTGTCTCATAAGAACCTATGTATAGCCGCCATCTTGTGCTATCGCCCATGGCCGGCATCTTTCTCCATAAGAGCCTATGTATAGCAGCCATCTTGCACAATTGCCCATAGCTATCATCTTTCTCCATAAGAGCCTATGTATAGGCGCCATCTTGTGCAGTTGCCCATGGCCGGTATCTTTCTCCATATGAGCCTGTGCATAGCCGCCATCTTGCGCAAGTTCCCTTGGCGGGAATCTTTCTCCATAAGGGCCTATGTATAGCCACGATCTTGTAGAATCGCCCATAACCGTCATCTTTCTCCATAAGAAGCTGTGTATAGCCGCCATCTTGTGCAAGCGCCCCTAGACCGTCTCAAAAGGAGCTGCGTAAAGCCGCCATATTGTGCAATTGGCGTCGGAAAGGGCATCTTGTCGTAAACTAAGGATAGCCACTTCAATATGGCGGATAGGACGTTAGGCTCGCTCTCTTACGCGTCGGGAAGGGCAACTAGCTGTTAAAGTGATTTTACGCCCCTCAGGATAGCGACTGTGATGTTAGGCTCGCTCTCTTATGCAAAAATCCGCAAATCGTCATTGCTCTACTACTATACTAGGGATCAATGACCTGGGGTTAATGACCGCGGAGTCGGAATCGGCTTAAATTCACTGCTAGGGTTTAAAGACCTCCCGTACTATTCAAATTTACCGCGTTGCTGAGTTAGCAGTCACGTGACCCGCTACACGGCCTCCGATTGGCCCGCTGTTGAACTCTCTTTGCCCTAATACTTAGACCTACCACCAAGTAACGATTATAAATTCACACGCACTAGTCAAAAACTACGCTTGTTCACACATCCGGCAAAAATAACATTCAAAATAAGTTGCCAGCTGTTTACATTTCGGATAGGACGTAGCAGCATGACGTCACACGAGGATCGTATTTGTATTGCTAGGCCTTCTATATAGGTGGTGTTGGGTCAGCTGTTGATGAAGGTCTCCTAAGTAGTTCTCGTAAGTTCCACCTGCAGCAGCATATTGCTGTGCGCACGAATCCTATATTCTACTACAAAAACAGCACAAACCCGAAGCGCAAATCTTGTGGGACATAGATATCCTTTGGACACATATTATTCAAAGTAAGATATTCTGTGACCAAGTACAATAACAGGTATCAATTCCTTTAAAGTAATATATTACTTTGATGCAACTGTGTAATTAATCACAGTATGTTCTGATCTGCAATGGACTAAAGGCAGTAAATCATAGTTACACTCGTAGTTACCTAACAGTTGAGATCACTGAAATCCGTACACGAAGGGGTACCACTATGGATCGTCTCGTAACCAAAAAGCATTATCAATTTTTGGGATGGCTTAGCCGTAGTGTTAAGCCAACATGTTAGTTAAAAACAAAGATATATTGTATAGCAAAGTAATATTGGGCTAGCTACGGAATTGAATAATGTGCTTTTAGAATCGATATACTCGAGTCCAAGCACACTAGTTTCGCTATCTGTGGATATGTCTTAGAACTATAATCTGTTGTACTAAAATGCACGGCATTTAGGGTCACCCAAAAAATATTTTTCTGATATGGACGTCTATAGTTGATATAATGACTAGGACGGCCAGTATTTTTCCGGAATTTCGGGACATCAGAAGAGAGGAAAATAATATTCAGCTTTATAATTTTAAAGTTTTAATAATGCATAGGGAAAAGGTTGTTAACATGATGTGCAATAACAAAAGGAATGTAATTACCCGTGTCGTGTCTCTGGGATACCAATTGCTTACAGCACTTAAATGTAGGTTTAAGAATAAAATGACTAACTTTTATGACGAGTGTTAAATATACAATAAAACGTCACACAAGTACAACATACAACAGGGGCTGATACTCAACCTTGAGGTTCGTTACAAAAACAATCTTAACCTTATTTATATTATACACCTACAATACCTAAGGGCAATGAAGATTGAAGAAAATGAAACTGAAAAACTGAGGCATACTATGTTCACAATTTCTTCGTTAACAACGAATAAAAATTGACTTAATACAAAGATTACTCCCAGATTTATATTTATCATTCAATGCTGTGTTACAGTTTTTTGCACACTTCTTAAAGCTTGCCATATTACAGTTGCGAACACAGAGGTTGCAAAGTACTGTAATATTCATCAGCTTACAATTTGACACACTTGCCGTTCTGCATCATAATTGAAGTCCTGCCACAAACCAGTTTCTCTTTATATCTCTATAAGCCAACAACATTTACAGGTATTTTCTATTTGCTTGTTAACTGTGCACAAATACAGTAGAGACAATATGCGACACTTACGGATTTAGCCTTGTTAAGATGGGAGACAATTCGACGGTGGTGCTCGTAGTGACTTGACCTGAAAAGTCGCACTAAATTCAAATATCAATGGAAATGCATACACGAACATGGATAAATAAATTACGTCTAGAAATAACGTATTATTGAGATATTAACTTCGAGTTGCTAAAGCAATTCTGGATAAATGAATGAAGAATTATTTAAAAGGTTATTATTTAAAGACTGAAAATAGATATATAAAAAAGATGTGAAATTTACTGCTGTGAAATAGGTTGATCTTTTATTTATGGATTACTTTTTTGCTTTAGCATTCCTGCCTGAACTTTTAAGGTTAGATTTGTCTTTTTCTCATTTAAAAAAACATTGTCTCATCACATTAAGACACTTGTCAATAAAAATATCGGCACATTCCTTACACACATGATGCAATGAATTAACATTTAAAAGCTGGACAATTTTCCTCTTAACATGAAGCCTACTAACAGAAAGAAAATCTATAAAATCCCGGCTTTAATCTGAGAAGAGGGATAAAAGAAAGAAAAGTATGAAAATGTTGTCGATAGTGATGCTTTGAGGAATACTTACGTACAATTAGAGTAAAAGTGTAACATACCCTTGGCTGTATAGTCGAGGATTTTTAAAGTCGCTGGCCTGGAAATGATCTGAACAGATCTTATAATTCTTATATAAGCGTAACGTCCCTTCTTTCTTGTACACCTTATCCAAATCACTTCTGTGACATTTCAAAACCCACAGATCACACCTACAGAACATCGGTATTGAAGGTTAACTGCTGCACTATACAATAAAATACGCGTATTGTATTTCAAGCCAGTTAAAATATGAGTCGTGCAGGTCAGAAGATTATGAAGTACTATAAAAATCTCTTAGTCACTTGAAGAATATATATGCAAACACAATATTACTTACATTTTCTTGTCACGAGGGAAGCGAAAGAAAGACCGCGCATTCTTCTCTACTTCATAGTTACTGCAGCCAAACACAGCGCATACCTTTCCCTTCATGTTGAGGGGAGATATCAAGGAATGACACACGCTACTATTTAGATTATGTCAACTCACTGAAAACGCATAAATAACACCAAAAACTTCACACACAAATACAGGTGCTCTTATGACAGAATCAGTAGTTCTCAGGTCTACCCGCTAGAGAGAGAGCTCTAATAGCTGTGCCTCGATATCTCGCTGAGTGTCGCGTATTGCCTCTACTGTATTTGCTGTGCATTTCCAATATAGGGCCTACTTTATCACAGAAGATAAGAGTAGTAAATATTATGACATGCTTATCACTCTAAAAAGCAACCTTATCCCAATATAAATTGAAAATTCACTGTACTTTCCATACATTTATGGATTGTAAAAAAGAAATTTAAAATGTGTACCAGTACGTATTAAGTTATATCATTGTACAATTTTAGCAAGTACTGGTAATTAGACTTTCCCCTTAAAACCTGGAAGATTTTTTTCAGGCAATTTTGCTCTTTCATGCATTTAGTTCTGCAAAATAGGGTTTATTTGAATTGAAATAAATGTGCTTTATAGTGTAGCAACTAATTAAAAAGATGACATGGTGCATAAATGCATAAAACTAAAGTTGCACTTGGAAGTTGCAATTTTACCCTTGTAAAATCAGAAAGTAGCATTACACAATATTTATGAACTGAATTTCAAGTATAAGAAACAAATAACAATCAAAATCCCTTACATAGTTCTTTGAGAAAAATAACACATACTATGAGAGGTTGTGATCATAATAAGAATCATATCAAGGATAACGCATATAGTACATGTTCGTATTTACAAATGTGCACAAAACGTAGGAAGAACATAGCGTATTTCATTACTCTTCTTCATGACATTTTCTTCAAGATGACAAAAGCAATCACTGAAATAGACCACAACCCAAATGAACGGGGCAACAAACATTGTGGTCATCAATGATGTGCGACAAAAGTCAAGTGTCCATAACCAAGTTTTGAACCAGAGACTAGTGAAAAAAGCTTATGTACATTGTGCAAATGTCTTCTTCTTAATAATAACTGAAGCATAGGGGAATGAATATACAATCAAACATGATTTTATAGAATAATACACTGACTGACAGAGCAAATGCAACACCAAGAAGGAGTGGTTCGAAAGGGATGAAAGTTGGGGAAAAAACAGAGACGGCACGGACGAATAATTGATGTTTATTTCAAACCGATATGCAGGTTACACAATGCGCACGGCATCGACTCAGTAGGATGTAGGACCACCGCGAGCGGCGATGCACGCAGAAACACGTCGAGGTACAGAGTCAATAAGAGTGCGGATGGTGTCCTGAGGGATGGTTCTCCATTCCCTGTCAACCATTTTCCACAGTTGGTCGTCCGTACGAGGCTGGGGCAGAGTTTGCAAACGGCGTCCAATGAGATCCCACACGTGTTCGATTGGTGAGAGATCCGGAGAGTACGCTGGCCACGGAAGCATCTGTACACCTCGTAGAGCCTGTTGGGAGATTCGAGCAGTGTGTGGGTGGGCATTATCCTGCTGAAACAGAGCATTGGGCAGCCCCTGAAGGTACGGGAGTGCCACCGGCCGCAGCACATGCTGCACGTAGCGGTGGGCATTTAACGTGCCTTGAATACGCACTAGAGATGACGTGGAATCATACGCAATAGCGCCCCAAACCATGATGCCGCGTTGTCTAGCGGTAGGGCGCTCCACAGTTACTGCCGGATTTGACCTTTCTCCACGCCGACGCCACACTCGTCTGCGGTGACTATCACTGACAGAACAGAAGCGTGACTCATCGGAGAACACGACGTTCCGCCATTCCCTCATCCAAGTCGCTCTAGCCCGGCACCATGCCAGGCGTGCACGTCTGTGCTGTGGAGTCAATGGTAGTCTTCTGAGCGGACACCGGGAGTGCAGGCCTCCTTCAACCAATCGACGGGAAATTGTTCTGGTTGATATTGGAACAGCCAGGGTGTCCTGCACATGCTGAAGAATGGCGGTTGACGTGGCGTGCGGGGCTGCCACCGCTTGGCGGCGGATGCGCCGATCCTCGCGTGCTGACGTCACTCGGGCTGCGCCTTGACCCCTCGCACGTGCCACATGTCCCTGCGCCAACCATCTTCGCCACAGGCGCTGCACCGTGGACACATCCCTATGGGTATCGGCTGCGATTTGACGAAGCGACCAACCTGCCCTTCTCAGCCCGATCACCATACCCCTCGTAAAGTCGTCTGTCTGCTGGAAATGCCTCCGTTGACGGCGGCCTGGCATTCTTAGCTATACACGTGTCCTGTGGCACTCGACAACACGTTCTACAATGACTGTCGGCTGAGAAATCACGGTACGAAGTGGGCCATTCGCCAACGCCGTGTCCCATTTATCGTTCGCTACGTCCGCAGCACATCGGCGCATTTCACATCATGAGCATACCTCAGTGACGTCAGTCTACCCTGCAATTGGCATAAAGTTCTGACCACTCCTTCTTGGCGTTGCATTTGCTCTGTCAGTCAGTGTATAAGAAATATGAAATGAATATGCTCATAATATAAACATTGATAATCACATACTTAGTAGTAAGTGTAAAATTCATTGAAATATTCACCTTAGAAAGTAGAACAGCAAATGTGGGATGTTGCTAGGTTTGGAAGTTGCAGTATGTAGACTTACACAAGACAATGAAAGAATCCTTTTCTACACTCCAAGGTTGGAATTGAGGAACAAGATTTGTTGTGCCCTTTTTCCATGCAGTCTCGTTCTTCTGTCATTGAAGTAAGCTCCTCTTGGAGAAGACTCGTTCACAGGGTACCGAAGTAGATGAAACACACAAAATTTCTTGAGCTATTTCACTCAAGAAGTTAAACTGAACTTTGTGTTCATACCACCATTTGAATGCATCCTCAGTTCTACTTAGAATATCACATTCTAAGTATCTCTGGACTTCAATAATTGACCTGGATGTAGGAGTCCCTTGGGGAAGTGCTTGTGATGACATTTGTCTATTAGTGACCATTTTGAAAATTCATCTCTGTTCTCAACAGTGGGACTTCGGGGTTTATCACCTTCCAGAGACCTAATTCTCGAAGTTATCAAATTTTGTATCTTCCTTTTACAGTTTTCAAGTGCTTGGTGATTTTGGGAAGCAAAGTTTTTAAATCTTGGATCAAGAAAGGTACATAAACCAAGAGTGTTGCTCTTCAATATGGCCAAATATCTCCTTGAGTCCAGAGCTCAATGTTTGTAGGATATTTTCTGACAAGTCAGTGAAACTTTCAGTACTAAATTTTTCATAAACTGACTGTAGCCCTTTGGCCAAAACTATGACAAGTGATTCAGATATGTAGGTCTACTTTTCACCACTAGCTGATTTTGTCACAATTTCAAGGGGCTGTAATATTTTACACATTCCATGGATAACTTTCCACTCTTAGGAGTTCAGAACAGGTAGATCTTTGTCAATGAGTGGTGTGGTGCTTTTGATGGCATCTTCTAACTCACAAAACTGTTCTAACATGTAGAGTGCGGAGTTCCATTATGTTGGTACATCAAGAATTAACTTTTTTACTTGAGCGATTCCACTGTTTCTCTGGAAATTCAGTAATTTTTCAGTTGCTTGAGAACTCCTTTTAAAAAATTTCATTATTATTTTTATTTTGTTCAGGAGCCCATCGATTAGGTGGATAGCCTTTGTCACAATAATATTCGGCTGGTGAGCAAAACAACCGATATGATTCCAGTGAAGAAGATCTGTAATAGCCCTTTTGATGTTGGCTGCATTGTCTGACACTGCAAGCACGATTTTATTTTTCAATTTGTATTCCTTCATAATCCTTTGTAATTCCTTTGATAAATTATCGTTTGTATGGCTTCCTTCTAAAACACAACATTCTAAGAGGACAGATTTCAGCTCAAAATTATCAGTCAAGAAATGACAGGTAATGGCCAAAAATCTTTCGTTGTTTATGGAATTCGAAAAATCAGTCGTAATACACACCTTCCTCACAGCTTCCATCATATTTTTTACCTTATTCAGACACTGTTCTTGTAACGCAGTTATCAGATTTTTTGAAATAGTCCGTCGATTTGGTAGTACATATCCTTGATTAAGTGCTGTGACAAATGCCTTAAAACCCTTATTTTCAACCGTTTGAAAAGGCTGAAGGTCATATATTACCATTTGAGCAAGTAGTTCATCCAGTTCCTTTTTTAAATAAGCTCATTTTTCTCGGTATGTATATTGCAATTGAACTTTGACATAACCGCGGCTGAACCTGACAGACTTCTTTCACTTCTGTCGAAGCTGTGCTGGTTGATGGAGTACGTACTATTGAAACTGTGATGGTTGATAAAGTGTGAGTAACGACTGCTGGGCTCAATGACAGTGGCTGAATAAAAATAATGAAAAATAGTTTACGGTACCCATGTCATGGAATTATTGATATGTAATTAGCTTCATGTAATTTAATATAACATAATGAATATAACATAATTACTTTATCCTGTCTTACAGTAGGTACTGGTCGTGTTGACTTCTGTTGTTCTATACGGATAACATATAGTTGGATGTTTTCTTTGTATTTGTTTTGTTAAATTAGTAACAGATGTTCGGTAAGACAGTTTCTGGCTGAAGATTAATCACACTTGGCATATTCATAGTCAATAGCCGTGAAAAAACTCCACACAGGACTATTACGTTGTCTCTTACTAAACATATTTATCTATTAATCTAATTATTATTATTATTAATCTATCTATATCTATCTATCTATCTATCTATCTGTCTATCTATCTATCTATCTATCTGTGTATTTATCTATGTGTTATTATATGTATCTGTTATAAAGAATTAAATAAAATTATTCACTACACGACGCACTTGTGAGTAAAACAGCACTGATTTACAGAGAGACCAACCACATAAAAACAGGAATGGAAATGGTGACTCCCTTGATCTGTGAGGCAACTGGGGGACTTTCCCTGCTGTCGCAATTTTTAAAACTCAGTGTGAAATAAATTGAACATTAATGAAAAGTTATTAGAGTTTCTATTCTATAAATATATTCATGAACCATAGGTTTCAGTAATTAAGGTGCTTAGGTAGAAGAAATCGAACGTGCATACCCTATCCTAACTTAAAAACGCCACCTTGTTATCTGTGTTTAAAAAATACAATCGCGCTATCTCTCGGGTAAACCCGTGAAACAGAAGTTCGCTTTACTCAAGTAGTTGGAGGTTATAACTTAGGTAGGGCTGGCTTCACTTTTTTCCAATGTTTTCATTCCTCTCCCTGAAGGTTACGCCTCCACCTTGGCCAGGAGTTTTGGCTGGTTGGGAAATGAGCGATAGCGTGAGAAGGAGGGTAATTCGAAGTAAGGAATGAGACGATGTGCGTGGATATTATTTAAGGGGATGTGTGCAAGGATTGAAAATTCAGAGGAGAGTACGAGGGTGAGTAGGGAAAAGGTGAAGCGCGAAGTTGTGGTAGAAGGATGAGAAATTATAAGGGATGTGAGCAGTAGGCGAAGAATGTCTGATGGGGGGTTGGAGATGGGGTAAAGTTATTGGGTGGGGGTGGATGAATCCGCATATTGAGAGTAAGTGGTGGGGGAGGAGGGGCAGGCCAGTGACGCCGACGAGGCGAGGTAGTTCAGGTCAAAGGTTGGGGAGGTGAGCGGGAGGGTTCTACTCGATGGTGGAGGCCGGAGAGATGGATTCCATGAGCGATGAGGCGTTGACTGTCTGCAGTCGTCGGAAGGCGCACGAGATAGGTGGGCCCATCGGCGTTGTGGATCCTGAATGCTCTTCGCACGGGGATCCCTGCCAGGTGAAGTTCGTGGACGACGACGTCACTTGGGAGATTCGGATCCACGCCGCAAACAACACAGCTGTAGATGGTATGCTGGTCTGTCGGCAGTGATGGTGGAGACGATGGGCACGCTGTATATTGAACGATGACATTTTCCTCAGCAGGCGGCTGGTTTGTTGCATGTAATATTAGAGGAAGCTTGGACAGAAATGTTGGTGGTAGTGATGATGATAGAAGTGGTGGTGGTGACAGGGGTTTGTAGCAAGAGAGCGATTTCAGGGGCCGCGGAAGTTCTTGGGGTAGTATGGGTGTGGCGAGGGGCTCAAAGGCGTCGTCAAAATATGAAGGGCAACGTTCCATACGATGAGTGGAGAGGTCGAGGTACACACCGTCTTGGAGCAGTTGTTGTACGGCATCTTCTGTTGGAACTTGAACAAGGATCCGACGAGTGGTAAGACAATTGTCCTGTACCCGAGATACGTTGGTAATCGGTAAGCAGTTATTGCGGATGTATTGGAGAAGTTCTTCATCAGAGTAGGTGAGCTCAACATCGTGAAGAATGCAGTTGGGCATGATGGTGATGGGAAGGCCGACTTCCTACTTGGTATCAGCCGATATGCTTATTTAACGCGGCTGGGTGCAGAAGTAGAGGTGCGGCGCCTCCCGGTCGATCAAAAAGAAGAAAATGTGGGGTTGAGTACGAAGAAATCCACCTTAGAGACGTGTGGTGTGATCCACCAGCGCTCATGCTGCCTTCACATAGCTACAGCAGATATCATAGACCTATGAACGTGATTCAAGTAGATGGCATAAACGATATTTCGTAAACGATATTTTGTCGCAGATACTTCCGTCACAGCGTATCTGATATACCGGTGACAGAAATATATCGATGACAAAGTAGCAAGCAGTGATTTATCGACCATCCCTAGATGTGGATTGCAAAATGGTTACTGCTGATGATTGGTTTTGCTGAATCATCGACCGTCAATAATTTGAATCTTACGATAATTATTATCATCATAGGCAAAAAATGTATGACTTACTAACAAACTGTCAACTTGAAAGGTGGTCAAGGATGACCGAAGATGAGCGTGGGATGGGGACAATTTCCACACTGTGTAACCCACCTTTTCTAATGTGTATAACGGCAGCATTCTATTATTATTATTATTATTATTATTATTATTATTATTATTATTATTATTATTATTATTATTATTATTATTTTATTATTATTGTGCAGCCTGGAAGTAGCCACAAGGGATTTGTTGATGTTGTTTGAGTCGTCAGTCCATAGACTGGTTTGATGTAGCTTCCATGCCACCCTATCCTGTGCTAACCTTTTCATTTCAACGTAAATATGGCATCCTAGATCTGCCCTAATCTGCTTGTCATATTCATTCATTGGTCTACCCCTACCGTTCTTACCGCCTACACTTCCTTCAAAAACCAACTGCACAAGTCCTGGATGTCTTAAGGTGTGTCCTATCATTCTATCTCTTTTTCTCGTCAAATTTAGCTAAATCGATCTCCTCTCACCGATTCGATTCAGTATCTCTCCATTCCTGATTCAATCTATCCATCTCACCTTCAGCATTCTCCTGTAACACCACATTTCAGAAGCTTCTATTCTCTTTGTTTCCGAGCTAGATATCGTCCATGTTTCACTTCCATACAATGCCACGCTCCAGAGAAAGTCTTCAGAAACATCTTTCTAATTCCTATATTAATGTTTGAAGTGAGCAAATTTCTTTTCTTAAGAAAGCTCTTCCTTGCTTGTGCTAGTTTGCATTTTATGTCTTCCTTACTTTTGCCATGGTTAGTTATTTTACTACCCAAGTAACAATATTCATCTACTTCCTTTAAGACTTCATTTCCTAATCTGATATTTCCTGCATCAACTGCCTTCATTCGACTGCACTCCATTACTTTTGTTTTGGACTGATTTATTTTCATCTTGTACTCCTTACTCAAGACTTGGTCCGTACCATTCAGCAGCTTCTCTAGATCTTCTGCAGTCTTAGATAAAATAACAACATCATCGGCAAATCTCAAGGTCTTGATTTCCTCTCCTTGGATTGTGATTCTCTCTGCAAATTCCTTTTTGATTTCCTTTACTGCCTGTTCTATGTCAACATTGAAAAGGAGGGGAACAAACTGCAGCCTTGCCGCACTCCTTTCTGGATTTCTGCTTCTTTTTCAAAGCCCTCGATTCTTATCACTGCAGACTGATTTTTATACAGATTGTAGATAATTCTTCGTTCCCGGTATCTGATCCCAGTCATCTTCAGAATCTTAAATAGCTTCGTCCAATCAATATTATGGAATGCCTTTTCTAGATCTACAAACTCCATGTACGTTGGCTTGTCCTTAATTCGATCCTCTGGGATCGGTCGTAAAGTCAGGATTGCTTCACGTGTTCCTACATTTCTTCTGAAGCCAAATTGATTTTCTCCCAACTCAGCTTCAACTTGTCTTTTCATTCTTCTGTAAATAATACGTGTTAAAATTTTGTAGGCATGAGACACTAAACTAATGGTGCGGTAGTTTTCACACTTGTCAGCACCGGCTTGCTTGGGAATAGGTATAACAACATTCTGCAGAAAATCGGATGGCAGTTTTCCTATCTCATACATCTTACACACTAAATGGAATAACCTTGCCATAGTGGTTTCTCCTAAGGCAGTCAGTAATTCAGAGGGAATGTCATCACTTCCAGGTGCCTTGTTCTTATTTAGATCTCTCACAGCTCTGTCAAACTCTGACCTCAAAATTGGATCTCCCATTTCATCAGCATCAACACCATCTTCTTGTTCCAGAACGAAATCCTCTAAATCTGTACCTTGATACAACTGTTGGATATGTTCCTGCCATCTTTTTGCTTTGTCTTCTTTCCCCAGAAGTGGCTTTCCATCTGAGCTCTTAATATTCATACACCTAGATTTCCTTTCTTCAAAGGTTTCCTTGATTTTCCTGTATGCAGCATCTACCTTTCCTAGGACCATACAACCTTTGACATCCTTGCACTTCTCCTTCAGCCATTGTTCCTTATCTACCTTGCACTTTCTATCCACTTCACTCTTTAATCGCCTGTATCCTCTTCTACCCTCTTCATTTCTATGAAGCTCATTCCACGTTAAGAAAATAGTGTTTCTCTTACGGACTTACAATGAGTGAACATCCCCTCTCTGAGACAACCATAATTCCTCGTGATTATGGGATATTATACTGTAATTTGTAATGTATTATTAAAGATAGATAAAAAGGATGAGGCATTTTTGCCCTGAGATATTATATATCATTTTATTTTTCATAAATACATTCGTAGGGAGGAAGTACAGTGGTGGGAACAGCCATCGCTTGGTTGCCTTGCTTCATTTGCCTTCTATGTTGCTCCGATACAAGCATGTGTGAACCGCAGGAAGCTCACTTCTGTAGTGAAGTCACGTACAATGTTTCTTTATTGCATGTGTGTTTTAGGCTGTAAATCAGTGCGTACTTGTCTTGTGTTGAGTGATAGTTATGGCATAAGCCTATGTGTGAGATTTCTTTCTTTAACGTCAATACTGTGATCTTTTGTAGAGTCATTTACAGTACTCATTTGTTCCATAATGTTCGTATGTTAGACTTATTGTACTATAATTTGGTATAGGTGAAAGGTTCTTGAAACTTACTGTAAGGTTTTATTATCCAGATATATTACGAATGTTGTAGATATTTCCATAAGTAATCGTAAATAGCAGATGAATGTTCGAGTACCCATTCAACTAGCTGGTCGATGTTTCGAGTGTGTTCCATTAGAGTGTTGTAAGAACTTTTCCAGAAATCGATCATTCTAGATGGTTGATCGAATGGTATATACTATACTGAAATTCAAGTTAAGAGCTTAGGAAAAGTATCCTTCCGCATGTGAGCACGTCCCCTGTTCCCCCTTCCCGTCTCGTCCTGGTTCTCCATCTCCGCCACAACCAGCTTATCATTAACGCCGTGCGTCCATCTGACAAGTACAGTACTTCATTCTGAAATAGTGAAGCATCAAACGAAATCACTGCCTTTCACATAGCTGTACTTTTATTACGTACCATACCTATTTATTCCTTTATTGACCATGTAAAACCTACAGATTACTGACGAATTCCGAGGCAAGAGAAGCAAGAATGATTTTTGTTTCATAATGCGATTTGTGTGAGGCAGACGGAGACTTACAACATAAGTATACGATTCCGCTCTCGTGCAACGACTGTCAGTGGCAGTTTCTCGTAGTTAAAAAAGCTGAAAAACCCACCGGTGAGTGGGATTGCAAAATACAATGCTTCCAGGAATGTTGTAAATATTGTAGTCTCGTCATTCGGAAGGTAAAAACGAACTCATGATCCTCTCATGACAACATTTCTGTAGGTAGAGGGCGGTTGCGAATATAAAGTAAAGTACACATTATTATTATTATTATTATTATTATTATTATTATTATTATTATTATTATTATTATTATCATCGAATACGCCAAAGATCCTATTCCCATACCGTGTTAAGGCCCTTCCTGTTTTATTTACGGCGAGTGCTGAGCTGACACATCGTTCTTTCTCTGGAGACTTGGATTTTCCATTCCAAGCGAACGGCGTAAACACTGTACACAGAAATGCCGATCAGCTGCGCGGACTTTTTCACGTCTTCCACAGTCCACAGTGGATTCTAATCTCGTAGGCTACTGTAAACGTTTAAAACAATTTGGTTTAGATTTTCTACTTTATTTTCCTCTACTTTTGTTAGCTTTAAAGTATTTCACAGGGAACTCAAGCGTCACAGCATCACACACGTCTTGCTCACAGCTGGCAGCCATTATGAATACTGAACAGTGAACACGCTGTTGCAGCCAGTATTGCCAACAGTTTTCTTGGATCCATCTTCAGCGTCCCACCTATTATGCGAACTTATCAACAGTGGAATGAACTCGAACAAACTTACTAAGTACACAGTGCAATAAGATATCAATATCATATTAAATTATTATTATTTTGCTACATACACCACTGAGAACAATAACTATTCACAGCCATCTACGTATGAAATATAAGAGTTGGTAACGAACCCGAATAACATACAACCTGTGATACATTTTCCATATTTATACAGGGCAAAAATTTTAATTCATCAAGTCAGTTCACCAGAATATCAAACCAAACTGAAGGAAGCTCCTGACTTCAGGAACAAGTAACAAACCTAGGGAACTATTTGGCGCTGCGGAAGCCTTTTCACCGACCAGAAGTCTGACTAACATCAAAGGGACCGCTAAGGTCTTAAGTTGACTCTCAGTATATCTGCGCACTTTTTAGCGATAGATTTACACCCTAGAGCTGAAGCGGTCGGCCTCGGCAATCTTCGAGATTCGTACTGGAAATCTTTGAAATACAAACTATGAATCGCTTATACATCGCTGTGTACTGTTATTTACACAGCAAGGCCAAACTATAGAATTCACTCTAGGAATAAGATTCGCATCGAGAAATGTTATAAAATGTTATATAATGTGTGTGTGTGACACAGTTATTGGCTTAAAATAACAAAGATTTAGAAATATCATATCAATCGATCATATTATCGATTCATACCAGATTTCATTTCCATTCAGTTGGCAGTACTTACGGAACGGGAAGCGCTCCCTTCTTACTCCTCAAACTCGTACACAAATCTATCGCTAAAAAGTGCGCAGACAGTATATCGAGCTGTCAGTCAGTGAAGTTAGTTCTCAGTTCTTAGTTCTTAGAACTCAGGCAAGTGATGGACTGGGAGTGATTGTTGGGCTCCGAGGTGGAGTCAGAGTATTGGACTCAAGCAAAAATGAGTGAGGCGGTGAATTCAAGAGAGAGCGCGCACGTCAGTGTTGTTGATATCTGTACTTGTCAGAATCGACTTCAGGGTACTCCACTATTGAGTGTTGTATATAGTGTCATTTGCTGCTGTATATAATTGTGTGTTGTGGCGTACAGTGTAAATAAAGTCATTTATACAAGGAAGTGAACGTGTTCTCGTGTGATATTTATTTACGTCAAATAAAATCGCATCGCAGAACGATAACATCGCGATTATCACACTCAAGAAATCCATCATGATCTTCAAGAACCATGCTTACGGAACTCAAATAAATGTTTGACTTGCCTCACTCGTTTGCCTACACTTAACATCAAACGATCGCATTATCTACTGTATCTATATCCATTATTGTTGTTAAGGTACACTTTGTCCTTGGGCAACCTGCAGCTGGTGCAGGAAGATTGTATAATAAATAAACCATAAGGCGTACAGACTAACGTGGAATTACTACAAGAGAGTCATATCACGTAATGCAAAATTACGACATTACAAGACAGTTGTTCTGCCGGAAGCTTTATACGCCTCGGAAACCACATCCCTTGGAGGTCACTCTAAAATTATTGAAACTGAAAAACAAGAAAGGAAAATTCTCCGGAAAATGTATGGTCACATGAGACAAAAATGAAATGTGGATTAAGAAGAGAACAGCGGACCTCTATGCATTAACTGACAGGTTTACCGTTGCCGTACGCAAGAGACGCCTTAAATTCTATGGCCATATCTATAGAATGGACAGCGATAGACTCACCAAAATATTATTTAAAGTAATCAACTCAAAGAAGGTCAATATAAACTGGCTAGAAGGAACTAAGGCCGACCTCCAAGAAATTATGATGAAGATGATGATGATGCTTGTTATTTTAAGGGGCCTAACATCGAAGGTCATCGGCCCCTCCAAGAAATGAACATCACGGGCGACATCATAGAAGATCGTGGAGCTTTTAGCACAATATTAGCCAGGCACAAATTCGTGGAGAAATCTAAAAAGAAAACTGGTAGGAAGTGGTCCACTGAACACAAAATGCAACACAGTGCATTCATGAAGAGATTTTGGGAGTATAAGAAGGTGAAAACCATCAGGCCAACGAACAAGTTCAAACGCGCTCTTTGAATGGGCAAAATGAAGAAAGAATAATAATTCCGTTTTACTCTACTAGATGGCAAAGTAACCGGACCTCTATTGGGTGATCTGCGGATGAGCTCTTTTAAATGGGGACATCGTAGTACATGGAGTTACTAATAGATTTTTTCTATCCTCTCAAATTCGTCTTCATCTACCGGTTTTGAACCCGCGCTCGCAAGATCCAGGACCAGCACTCTGCCTTTAACCCAGTTAATAATAATTGTATTGTATGTGTTCCTCCTCACTGGAAAGCTTCATAGCATTGAGCTACTTTAGGAGATGATGACGTGTCACCTCCGGAGAAGCTTGCTGCAAGTCTTTTAGTTGACGTCCATGGGCGACCTGAGCATCTGCATATATATGTGTGTGTGTGTGTGTCTTGTTGATGATGATGATGATGATGATGATGATGATGAGAAGGAGGTAGGGATAGGGTTATCATATTCTGAAACCCCAAAATGAGGACACCCTGAACGGGATTGATCAACACACTCGTAGGACTGCTGAATCCCGAATGTTCATTATTAGTTCAATTTGATGTTATCAGATAGCTATAAATGCATAAGAAATAGGTCGCTGGCGTCATCCCCTGGGGCCCCGTTTAGTCGCCTCTTACGACAGACAGCGGATATCGTTAATGTTATTCTACCACCCCCACCCGTAGAGTTTGTCACCTTATGTTTAGCACGAAATTATCGGACCAACACAGCAATGTGTGGTCGTTTATCTTCATACATCAAGGATATGTCATGTATGGCAGCCATTTATGTTTATAATGCGTATTCCATGGCCGACGAGGGAGTTAGCACAAGTTGCGATCACAAAATTGTATTTGAGCTATGATTAATATGGACGGGATTGACGTGCATGTTATAAATATGAACGCAATATATGCCATCGTCAGTTACATTGTACTTCGTGAACATGTACAATGTTCGGAAAAACAAACATGTTCTGAATATCAAGATAAGTACCGGTATGTCATATATGGCAGCCATGTTCAAACCCACGTATGTATAGAATCCACATACTGTGGCCGACGAGGGAGTTAGTGCAAGTTGCGATCGAAAAATTGTGATTGAGCTATGGTTAATATGGACGGAATTAACGTGCACGTTATTATAATATGAACGCAATATGTGCCATAGTCAGTTATATTGTACTTCGCGAACATGTGCAATGTTCGGAAAAACAAACATGCTCTGAATATGAAAATAAGTCATTATAACGCAGTAAGGACCATTGCCCATAGTTATGTCATGTATGGCAGCCATGTCCAGACCCACGCATGTTTAGAACGCGTATGCCGTGGCTGACGCGGGAGTCTAACTACGTCAGTACAGCATGTGTTCAAAATGTGCACCCTTACGTCTCACGCATTGTTCGTAACGGCCTGGTAGATTGTCGGACATGTTGATGAACACAGATTGCCGCAAGAACACAAAGATGACCGTAGCCTATCTTCTCTCCTAATTCGAGAACGATCCTGGGTGGGTCATCTAATCAGAAAACGGATCCTTTCAGAATGCCTCTTATGTAGGTAAAGTCGAACCTGCTTTAATGAACACAATTATTCAGCGGACACCACCTCCCTATCCGGACATTTGCTCACGCAACCGATTTTACTTTACATATAAGGCACGTGTTAAATAAGTCTCATTTAAACGGCACCTCGAATCCCGAACAGCGGACGTCGCTAGCAGTCTCATCCACTTGTCTTTACACGTTTCAGAACATTTTTTTTTTTTTTTTTTTTTTGCTCCGAGCTTTCTTTTCAAAACCAATCTGGAGAAATACGTGAATTCCATTTCATTTCAACTCCAAGGAAAAGAGAGAAAGAAATATGCATAGGAAAGTTTTAGTACCGTAAATGTAATTCTTTTTTGCAGGTCTCTTTCCAAACCTTACGTTATGGTCTTCCTGTGTTTTAATTGATGATGATGATGATGATGATGATGATGATGATGATGATGATGATGATGCTTGTTGTATAAAGGGGCGTAACATGCAAGTCATCGGCCCCTAATGGAACGAAATGAGACGAAATGTATTCACAATTTAAAAGTTCAAAGTCATTCACTGACCAGATTTCAAAACGTGATGACGAAGAGTGAATGGATGGATATGAATTCAAAACAATCAGTGGATCCGACCCGCAATCCCCCACATTTCCAGAAACTAGCGTTAAACAATAGTATTACTGACCAAGGGACTGCTTCTGAAGCACAATACTGAATCGATGATTCTTGTAGTCTAAAGGGGTAAAAAAACTAGGTCATCGGCCCCTCAGAATGGCACTTATCGCTAGGAAAGTAGAACCATGGTATTTGTCATGTTGCGGTACTATTCAAAAGGAGCGTAGACTCGCGGTATTCCACACATTATGGTACTACTCACAGGTAATGAAATACGCACATGTAACACAGACCTATGGTGTTTCTCACTGCGGCGCCATTTACAGGCAACGCAAACTTATGGTGTTCCTCACATAGGTGAACTAATCACAGGGACTCATACTATCCCATGATGTTCCTCACATAGTGGGTACTAATCATAGGCAAGGCAGACCCATGATGTCGCTCATATAGTGGTACTAATCACGGGTACTGTAAAACGCACGCGGATTCGCACGGTGTCGCTACTAATCACAAACCTATTGTGTACCTAACATAGTGGTACTACGCGCAAGTAAAAGCGACCCATGGTGCTCCCTGTGTGATGGTACTAATTGCAAGTAGTCTCATGGTTCTAATTCAATCGTCCCTTTTAGTCGCCTCTTACGACAGGCAGGGGATACGGTGGGTGTATTCTTCGTCTGTGTTCCCCACTCACGGGGGGCTGTGTTTTAATTAGTGTATATTCCGAGAATACTAGTTGCCCAGGAATGCTACCATCAACTGTTCACTCACAGGTTACCAAAATATTTTTTCAACTCAGGTTGCATCATTCTAACATAACTCAGATTGTCCCTGCGAAGGTCGAGGTCGGGTAGTTCAGTTAAAACCAAGCGAGCTGGCCGTGCGGTAAGGATCGTGCAGCTGCGAACATGCATTCGGGAGAAAATGGGTTCGAACCCCAGTGTCGACAGCCCGGAAGATGAGTTTCCGTGCTTTCCCATTTTCACACCAGGCAAATGCTGGGGCTGTACCTTAATTAAGGCCACGGCTGTTATCTTCCCACTTCTAGCCCTTTCCTATCCCATCGTCGCCATAAGACCTATCTGTGCCGGTGCAACATAAAGCAAATTGTGGAAAATGGAGGAAACAGAAAGCGTATTCACTCTCATATCTTCAAAATATGGTATTGGAGCAATTGTTGTTCTAGGCCAGGGGATGTATAAGTCACACATTACACTCTATTTTTTTATTGTGTTAACTGTAATTTGTTCTCTTTCTTTCTTACTCTTGACATTGTATAAACCGTGCATGTTCGGGAAAAAAGGCATCGCGGTCCGAATCTGGACCAGAGTCCTTTATCACTACTGATCTGCATGTAGGGCAGTCACCCAGGTGGCAGATTCCCTATCTGTTGTTTTCCTAGCCTTTTCTTAAATTATTGCAAATAAATTGGAAATTTATTGAACATCTCCCTTGGTAAGTTATTCCAATCCCTGACTCCCCTTCCTATAAACAAATGTTTGCCCCAATTTGTCCTCTTGAATTCCAACTTTATCTTCGTATTGTGATCTTTCCTACTTTTAAAGACATCCTCGAACTTATTCGTTTACCAATGTCATTCCACGCCATATCTCCACTGACAGCTCGGAACATACCGCTTAGTCGAGCAGCTTGTCTCCTTTCTCCCAAGTCTTCCCAGCCCAAACTTTGCAACATTTTTGTAACGCTACTGTTTTGTCTGAGATCACCCAGAACAAATCGAGCTGCTTTTCTTTGAATTTTTTCCAGGTCTTGAATCCGGTAATCCTGGTGAGGGTCCAATGCACTTTAATCATACTCTATTTCGGATCTTACCAGAGACTTATATGCTCCCACCTACACATCCTTATTGCAACCCCTAAACGCCCTCATAACCATGTGCAGAGATTATTTATAGTCCCATTTATGTGATTATCCCAATGAAGATCTTTCCTTATATTAACACCTAGGTAGTTACAATCATTCCCTTAAGAAACTTTCACCCCATCAACACAGTAATTAAAACTGAGAGGACTTTTCCTATTTGTGAAACAATCTGACTTTTAACCCCATTTATCATCATACCATTGCCTGCTGTCCATCTCACAACATTATCGAGGTCATTTTGCAGTTGCTCACAATCTTGCAACTTATTTATTACTCTATACAGAATAACATCATCAACAAAAAGCCTTATCTGATTCCACTTCTTTAGTCATATCATTTATATATATACTAGCTGTAGTACCCGGCGTTGCCCGGGTAGTTTTTGAATGTTTACCTTTAGTATTTGTGTTACCAGTTAGTTAAGTGTGAAGTGAATTCTTATTGATTTCTTTTTGAGATATTGATTTTACGACCTATTATGTAGTTTTAGAGTTATATAGATGTATCTGATTTCACGGTTTAGATTATTTAATTTTCGAGTAAATCCTTATCCTTGTGGAAGCTAGAATTGACTGGGAGGTATTTGATTCTTTCCAAAAAAAAGTAATAATTATATGTATTTACCCGCCACACTATACATATGACGTAC